>NC_138770.1:389504279-390116779 GCF_965119305.1 Pelophylax lessonae
CACCAACAATGGGGCACAATTCCTCCCACTGACACCAACAATGGAGTATACTTCCTGCCACTGACACCAACAATGGGACACAATTCCTCCCACTGACACCAACAATGGAGTATACTTCCTGCCACTAACACCAACAATGGGGCACTATTCCTCCCACTGACACCAACAATGGAGTATACTTCCTGCCACTGACACCAACAATGGGGCACAATTCCTCCCACTGACACCAACAATGGAGTATACTTCCTGCCACTAACACCAACAATGGGGCACTATTCCTCCCACTGACACCAACAATGGAGTATACTTCCTGCCACTAACACCAACAATGGGGCACTATTGATCTTTTATTGAAAAGAATCAAGCAACATATTTTATACAAAAGTAAAAAACAGAACTATAGTACAATATTCCAACAAAAAAAAAACAAAGGAATTCACATCCATGTGCAGAATATATACAATATATACATAATCCACTTCCAACATTCTTAGAAAACTATTTACATAAAGCAGCAGAGAGGGCCTAAGAGGCACAACCCATCACCTATGTATGCAGCCATTTATCAAAAACTGAGCATTAAGAAAAAATCTAGGGTGATAAGAGACAGAAAGCCACACCCGGGAAAGAGACTCCTGGCAGTCAGGGAGGCCCGAAACCCCTCCACGCCTTCAGCCAAGCCCTCTGACCCCACTTGTCTCTCTCAAGCGCCCGAATCTTCCCCACCTCATGCAGAATGTCACACACCACCACCTGAACAGGAAGGATTTTACGCCGAAGGGTGACCTGACACCGTGCGTTCCATGTGTAATAACGGACTACTAAACTAACTAAAAAAAGTGTATCCAAACAAAAGCCCCCACCAGTATTGAATGCTCCGTACACCCACTCAGCATAACCCAGCCTGGAGAGGAAAGGAACACCGAGGGCCCGCCCAACCTGTTTGTATACCTCTATGTTAAAAGGGCAACGAAGCAGAAAATGGTCCATAGTCTCCTCCTCACCTGCACATTCCTCCCGAGGACAACCACGATCCATCCCACTGCGGAATTTCAAATTGCCCCGAACATAGAGCCTCCCGTGGAAGCACAACCAGGCCAGATCCCTGAATTTAAGGGGGACTCTAGCCAAATTAATCAATCTTAACCCTTCCCTCAAAATTGGGCCTGGGCAATCCCTTAAGGCCAGTGGGTCATGAAAGACTTCACTCAAGACTCGGCTCATAAGGACTTTCCTCGGAGCGGATCTGAGATCTTCAGCCGACAGTCGCCACTGCCGCAGCAACTTCAGACACGGAGCGACATAGGCTGGGAGCTGACCACGATGACCCCTGAGATTCTTCACTTGGCCACCTTCTTCCCAAAGTCGCAGAAAAGGCCTAAACCAAGATCTAAACATGCCTGCCCATCCAGGAGGTTCCACTGCAAGCATACTACCAATGTTAAACTTGAGAAATAGCAGTGAAAAGAAAAGAACGGGGTTGACCATACCTAAGCCACCCTCCCTCCTGGATAGATAGGTGACATTCCTCTTGATGGGGTTCAGTCTGTTCCCCCACAGCATCTGGAAGAACACACTATAGATCCTAGCATAGAGAGACACTGGCAAGATGCAGACAGGGCTGACATACAAGAAGATCGGTATCAGGTAAGTCTTAATCAGATCAACCCTTTCCCTCAGAGATAACTTCCATCTCTTCCAGCTGACCACCTTAGTATTGGCAACTTCCAGCCTGCCCTCCCAGTTTTTGAGGCCATAATCGCCAGGTCCAAATTCAATGCCTAATATCTTAATTTTTTCCTGGGGCACTGGAAAAGTGTCCGGGAGATCAAACCCCTCACCTTCCTTTCCCATCCAAAAAACTTCACTCTTTTCCTGATTGATCTTGGAGCCTGATGCTTCAGAGTACCGTGATGTCAGAGAGACCACCTCCTCCGCTTCATCTGTCCCAGTGACAATCACTGACACATCATCCGCATAGGCAACAACCCTCAAAGGCGGCTCACCCGGGATTCCCACTGGTACCCCACACAACATGCTGCTCTCTAGCCTCCTGATGAAGGGGTCGATTGCAAACACATAGAGCAGGGGACTCAGCGGACAACCCTGGCGCACCCCAGAACCAACCTCAAAGGACTGTCCAACCCAACCATTAACAAGAGGGAAGCTTTCTGCCCCCTTATACAAAACTTTTAACCAATCGACAAAACCACCCGGCAGACCGTACTTACTAAAGAGCAACCACAGGTACTCATGGTTGACACGATCGAAAGCCTTTGCCTGATCCAATGCCAGTAGATACTTTCCCCAGCCTGCAGCCCTGCACTGCTCCAAGGCCTCCCGGACAGCTAAAACCGCTGTGAAGGTGCTCCTACCCTGGATCGAACAGTGCTGATGGCGAGAAAGCAAAGACTCTGCTACTGCCGATAGGCGCCAGAAAAGTATCTTCGCCAGCACCTTTCTATCGACATTGAGAAGGCTGATGGGGCGCCAATTCTCAATCATCGAAGGATCTTTACCTTTTGAAAGAAGAATCACAGCTGAGTGTCTCATGGAAGGGGGAAGCACCCCCTCAGCAAGACAACTGTTAAAAATCTCTACCAAATGTGGGGCCAGAATAGACTTAAAGGCTTTGTAAAACTCAGCCGTCAGACCATCCGGTCCAGGTGACTTCTTGATGGCAAGCTGTTCAATTGCCCTCGTCACCTCTTCAACTGTGATCTCTTCTGTCAAATTCATCAAAGGGACATCTCCACCATTTAGACCTGGAATAGAGTCCAAAAAGCTTTCCATCTTGTCTCGGTCAAGCTCCTTCCTCCCAAGAAGTTCAGCATAAAAAGACCTCACGACCTCCAGGATCCCTGACCTGGACTTTGTCAAGGAACCTGTACTATCCTTAAGGCCAACGACCATCTTAACAGCTACACCCTGTTTGCAGTTCTGGTAAGGGTCAGGCGAGTGGTATTTCCCATAGTCCCGCTCCAGAACCAAAGAGGTATGCCGGTCATATTGACACTTCCTGAGGAGGATTTTCACTTCAGAGATTGCCCCAGGATCTCCTCCTCTCGAGACAAGAATATCCAGCTTCCTCCGCAAACGTTGGTAGGTCATGTATCTATTAAACTGTTTTTTATTGGCTAGGCCCCTGAAGAATCCAGCAATCCTCTTTTTGGTCAGCTCCCACCACTCAGCCTTGCTGCTACAAAAGTCCAGGATGGTCACCTGTGCCTGAAAGAATTCCTCAAAGGATTGTCTAACATGTTCTTCCTCAAGGAGAGTCGAATTTAATCTCCAGATGCCTTTGCCCCTCTGAGGGAAATCTGAAGCATTCAAGACCACAGATAGCATACAGTGATCAGAGAACTCCACCGCCTGCACCACTGGGGGTGAGAAAGCAGAGGCCTCCTTCAAAAAAAACCTATCTATCCTACTCTGACTATTACCTCGATGAAAGGTGAACCCTGTGTCATCCGGGAGGTGCTTAATGTGCACATCCACAAGACCAGCATCCCTAACCATACTATTTAAAAAAACGCTATCATATCCCAGCCGGTCATTGAAGTCCTTCCTGTCCTTGGGCCTAGTCACAGTATTAAAGTCACCTCCAAAAACCACTTGCCGGGATGTAAAAAGAAATGGCTTGATCCTTGTAAAAAGGCATTTCCTGTCCCACTTTGTGTGCGGCCCATAGATATTAATTAGGCGCAGGTCCTGCCCTCCCACAAGAACGTCTAAGACCATACATCTCCCAATCTCCACCTCAATAACCCGCCGGACAGTTACCATGCCGGTTTTAAACAACACCGCCACCCCGCCGTAAGGCTCGGCCGCAAGAGACCAGTAAGATGGACCATACCTCCACTCTCTCTTGGCCATATGAATATCTGCCAAGGAGGTGAGCCTAGTCTCCTGCAAAAATACAATTTCAGCATCTAATTGGCTGAACAAAAAGAAGGCCATAGAACGAGCTCTTACCGACTTAATGCTGGCGACATTTATTGTCACCACTTTTAACGGAGGGGGAACCGCCATTTGGGTTATTGGGTGGATTGCTTCTTAGCTCCCCTCTGCTGCTCATCACCAGAAGCCTCTCTCTTTCTTGAAGCCTCCTCCAACTCCATTTCAATTTCTGAATTCTGCTCAGAAGAATCCCCAGATGAGGAGATATCCCAAGCAGAAGCCCTAGAACGGTTGGAGACAGTCACTGAGGCATCCTGTCCCTGTTCCGTCCTCACCGTCTGTCTCTTCCGCCTCACAACCTTCCTTCTCTCCTCCAGGTACTGAAGGTCAGATTCAGAGATGCTTTCATCTCTTGTTTTCTTCTTCTTCTTTGAAGTCTTCACAGAAGACTTCTTTACAGAGGAAGCCGCAGCAGCACCCTTTTTGGTACCCTCTACCACTCCTGGTGGGTGGGGGGCTTCTTTAAGGTCACACTTAGGAAGGGAAGCTTTATCGGGAATAACTGACTTGGGGGGCACAGACTTGGCAGATTCTGACACAAGAGGAGCCGGTACAGTAGGCTGGGGGGACACAGGGACAGACACAGAAGGAAAACTTACAGATACAGGAGGGGTGGGCACAGGGACTAGGGAGGGATCCTGCACAAGACCAGGGGGGTCAGTCACCGCAGAGGAGGGTGGTACAACAGGGGCCTCATCCTCCATCCTGTCCAGCCTTAACAGATCATCTATCACCTCTCTATCCATATTATGCCAGGCTTCAGGACATCGGCTGTAGGGGTGGCCAAGGCGCAGGCACAGGTTGCACCTTATCGCCTGGGTGCAGTCCCTGGCCACATGACCCTGCCCCCGACACACTGAACAGATCAGAGCTGAACAAGAGGAGCTAAAATGCCCCTTTTCTCCACAGCGGTGACACAGTTTTGGCTGACCGGGATAAAAAATGGTCATCCTATCCCTCCCTATAAAGGCAGAGGAGGGCAGGTGACGGACAACATTCCCATCCCTAGCCAACCTGACCGTTACCGACCAACCCCCGGTCCAGATGCCACGCTCATCATGAATTTTATCCGGCCTGGTCAAAACATCCCCATAATTTCTCAACCAGACCTCTAAGTCCCGAGCAGGAACACTCTCATTTGTAAGGACAATAGTAATTTTCTTCACTGTTGACCTTTGGGAAACTGCCACTGGCACCAGACCTTCCCATTCGGGTCTTGACCTGCACCGAGCCATATATCGTTCCCAGAACAAGTCAAGACCCTCTGGTCTGGTGAAACTAACTGTGTATTCCCGGCTTCCAGCCACATGTATCAGGGCATATAGGTCATTAGCCCCAAAACCCATATCTAAGATCAGGTCCACCACCATACGCCTTGCTAGAGGGACTGCACCACCTTCCCATTTAAGGAGGACTACGTTCCGCCTTGGACCCCCAGCAGAAGCCATAGATCCAATACCAGATCCAATGGTGCTCATAGTGGCAGCCCGCGAGGGAAAACCCTGATTAGAAGCAGAGCTCCTCCTTGATTGTAACCCTGGCTTGGTGATATTGCCAGGAGCACAGCTTACCACCTGTGCAAATGTAGGCTTATTAGGGCCAAGACCCCACACTGATGTCACATTATCAGGTACACTACTATTATTATTTTTACCAGCTTGGCCTAAACAAGCAGCATTATCAGTTCCACATATAATGGTGGGATCCACCATGCCTGCAATGTTATTAGGGATAACTGTTTCTGATGCAGTACCAGATGTTTCCTGCTGCTGCGCTGTAGAGTCCTGTTCAACAGTGACTGAAATAGTTTTAAGCTCAGCAGAAGGGGGGTTAATCGGCTCTTCTGGGTTTTGTGGTTCTTCAGCAGAAATGTCATTTTTTAAACACAACTTTTCCTGTTTAGAGACATCAGCAGCAGGCACAACATTGCTGAGCATAGGGGAATCACCCGGAGTGTCATTAGGAAACCCATCATTAGGCAAGGTGCTAAAAGGCACAAAAACTGTTTTATCTGTAAGCTGGGGCTTTATATACTTTACTTTATCAGGCACACTCTCAGGTAAGTCCTCCACATCACCAAACACCAGCTGATCTTCCTGCATTGGAGACTCCATTACCTGTATAACTTTCAACATGCCTCCTGAGCCCTGAGATGGCAATGGGCTGCTTACCTCACCTTGAGGGGGAAGGGGGTCAGAACCGGGGGTCTCCTCCTCCACCTCCATCTTTGCAAACCTCCGTTCATTGCAAAACTTCTCCCTGAAGGGACCATCCCTGCCTTCCATCATGGCCACGATAGTTTCTTGATGATCCACACGGACTTTCGCTAATTGGACCTCTGAATCCATTGATCCACGGTTCTTGCTGAACAAGCCTTCACGCTGCTTTCTCAGGCGCTTTAAATCCGCTCTAAGCTTGTAGAGCTTGTCTCTCTCCTTATTGAGGACTTTGATCCCGGCCACCACTCGCTCCCGAATGGATCCAGCATCTTCATCCTCACCAGGTGCAGAGAGATCACCAACCACGGGCTGCACAGGAGCAGGGGTGCCATCCATCCGCCCAGGGGATGTCTGAGAGCCTCCAGCAGGAGAGGCCCTGCTGGCCTCCATGGCTTCCCCAGAAGGGGGCCAGGAGAGCTGGGAGGGATTTCACCTCACACCCTCTTACACAGATCACCTGCAGCAGCAAACGACACACAGCCAGAGAACCTTCCAGCAGCCACACCCGAAACTGAATGATGGGAAACGACTCCTCCCACTGACAGCAATGATGGGGCACTATTCCTCCCACTGACACCAACAATGGAGTATACTTCCTGCCACTGACACCAACAATGGGGCACAATTCCTCCCACTGACACCAACAATGGAGTATACTTCCTGCCACTGACACCAACAATGGGACACATTTCCTCCCACTGACATCAACAATGGAGTATACTTCCTACCACTGACACCAACAATGGGGCACAATTCCCCCCAGTAACCCCAACAATGGAGTATACTTCCTGCCACTGACACCAACAATGGGGCACAATTCCCCCCAGTAACCCCAACAATGGAGTATACTTCCTCCCACTGACACCAACAATGGGGCACAATTCCCCCCAGTAACCCCAACAATGGAGTATACTTCCTCCCACTGACACCAACAATGGGGCACAATTCCCCCCAGTAACCCCAACAATGGAGTATACTTCCTCCCACTGACACCAACAATGGAGTATACTTCCTGCCACTGACACCAACAATGGGGCACAATTCCCCCCAGTAACCCCAACAATGGAGTATACTTCCTCCCACTGACACCAACAATGGGGCACAATTCCTCCCACTGACACCAACAATGGAGTATACTTCCTGCCACTAACACCAACAATGGGGCACAATTCCTCCCACTGACACCAACAATGGAGTATACTTCCTGCCACTAACACCAACAATGGGGCACTATTCCTCCCACTGACACCAACAATGGAGTATACTTCCTGCCACTAACACCAACAATGGGGCACTATTCCTCCCACTGACACCAACAATGGAGTATACTTCCTGCCACTAACACCAACAATGGGGCACTATTCCTCCCACTGACACCAACAATGGAGTATACTTCCTGCCACTGACACCAACAATGGGGCACAATTCCTCCCACTGACACCAACAATGGAGTATACTTCCTGCCACTGACACCAACAATGGGGCACAATTCCTCCCACTGACACCAACAATGGAGTATACTTCCTGCCACTGACACCA
This sequence comes from Pelophylax lessonae, assembly GCF_965119305.1. NCBI lineage: Eukaryota > Metazoa > Chordata > Amphibia > Anura > Ranidae > Pelophylax > Pelophylax lessonae. Next base: position 389,511,998 of record NC_138770.1, read on the forward strand.
ACAATGGGATACAATTCCTCCCACTGACACCAACAATGGAGTATACTTCCTGCCACTGACACCAACAATGGGGCACAATTCCTCCCACTGACACCAACAATGGAGTATACTTCCTGCCACTGACACCAACAATGGGATACAATTCCTCCCACTGACACCAACAATGGAGTATACTTCCTGCCACTGACACCAACAATGGGGCACAATTCCTGCCATTGACATCAACTCTTTCTCCCTCTAATACCTAAAATCGGGTATTATTTACTCCCACTGGTCACAGTCCAGCCCCCCTAAAGTCTGAAGGACAGTAAACTGGCCCTTTCCTAGGAAAGTTTGGAGACCCCTGATCTAAATCAACATAAGTAAGTATTATCTACTCCTTTGATACAAGTCACTCCACTAATTACCCTGAAAAGAAGTTTGCTAGAAGGTTTTTATGTATTTGTAAAGCAGGAAGCCATGTCAAAGGATATTTGGGAGAATTCATAAAAGGTCTCCAACACTGGGCATATATAGAAGAAGCAAATTTAACTGTGATTGATGCTTGAGGGGGGAGCTTGCATGCATTCACAGTCACGATTCACCATTGAAGATTAATTCACCACTGGCATTTGGTAATGCATTATTCATTTTTCATATGGACTAACTTTTTTGGACTTTTATGTATATTCATCTATTTTTTGCACAGATGTCACTTTTTTGCACTTTGTCACTTTATTGATGCTTTTTTTTTTTGGGGTACTTAGTTACATTTACCCCTTTTAGCCATAGCACCTTTTTTGTTGCACCTTTATTGTTTTTTCTGTATATTTATTTGGTGTATATATTCATACACACTTTTTGTTGCACTTTATATTTATATATATTTTTTTTACTATTGATAGTATTGATTGACTATTTGTCAGATTTACTTAATTTTCCCTACTGGCTCACATCTTTCCAGTTACTAGGCAGTGCCACTTATCCCTCCCCTTTCATATAAAAGGTGCTGTAATCATGAATCGGATGCAAGCACTGACTTTTTGGTGTTCCACCCCAAAGGAATTCTAAAGGGTGTCTACAAGAACCTTTATGAAATCCGGCAAATGTATTTAAAAAACAAAAGTTACAGAGATGGAAGCGGCTATTTCTATATTTTATTTACCATTTGATGTGTTTTGTATAGTGCTCTGTATCCAGGCAAAAGCCAGCTGTCAGATGACGATGCACAGAGCTGGTCCGGCTCTGAAAAGATACAGGCTATAATGTCAGGATCCACCCAGATGCCTGACCAATGGCTGGCCCAGCCTCTCAGTGAGCAGCTGAGAGCCTGAGCCAGAGCCAGCCGCTCCTGCCCCCTCCACAGACTGGCACATCAGTGAGTGTTGGAGGGGCAGAGCACAGAGCGGTGACTGACAGTCAGCACTCTCTGCTCAGAGCTGACACGAGAACTGAGCGATCAGTGGTCTTTGATCACTCAGTTCTTGGTGTAGAGCTAGCGGGGGACAGATGCAGCTCTGATTGATGCTACAACCATCTAGCAGAGTACATGTGTTTATTATTCTGGAAATTTGTACTTCTCTTTCAAAATAAAGTCCTTGGCTTTATTGTGGGCATTACCTTTACATATTGTTTTTACTCTTTAAATACTAATTGCATTAGTTTCTTATATGTAGGAGTTCTGGTGTTTTTTTAGGCTGTTAGTAAAAATGTTTTTCGTCTGTAAATGTTTCACTCTTTGTCAGTAAAAACCTTGCCCTCCAGTAGCCTGATTTACACTAGTAGCAGATGGTGGATGAGAAGAATGGAGTTATTGCTTGGCAGCCAAGAGTTTCAGGCACCACTGAAAAATATGTATCTGCTACACCTGCTATTTACAGCACCTATTATTCTTGACTTTACCCCTTTGGACTATTTAAACCCAACAAATGAGTTTTTAACCATACCTTTGTTGTAAGGAACCCAAAGACATTTACAGATCATGACCTGATCCAGCAGATAATGGTCAGATAATGGAACTGGGCCCATGGAAAAATCAATGAATTGAGATGGATTTTCTTCGGCGAGTTGCTTATGTTCTCCAGGAAAATGACTGGGGCTGGAGCTCTGAAGGTGTGAGCCTAATATGTGCGTCCATCTGTTTGCTGTGGTGTTTTTAGTTGCTGTAGAAGAAATCCCCATTTTTAAATTGTCTGCCCATTTACTAATACTATATTATTTAGAAAATGGAATGGTGAAAAACATTATATAGAGCTCCTGGTCAGATAGAGGCCACAATCTACTATTTATTGGACACTTGCATTCAGCACTGGCAATGGATGAGGTTCACTCAGAGAAATGGTGATTAAACAGGTTGCACAAATTGTTGAATAGCTTTTGTTTTACCCCAAATAGGGTAGATCAACAGATTTCTGCAAAATTGGCTGTGGGTTTAGGATTTCTTTTTTTTTACTCAGCTTTTTTTTTAATATACTGTATATATACGTCCGCCGAGACCTGCCAATTGTTCGGGATACAGGCAGAATGGTGTAAACAAGGCAGAACGCCATTCTGTGAGAAGGGAAGGCTGTGATCCTGTGTTCCTACAAAGCAGGCACACGGATCTCTGCCTGTCCATAGTACAAGCACCCCCCACACAGTTGGCAAGCACTCCCTAGGCACACATGTAACCCTTTGATCGCCCCTGATGATAACCCCTTCCCTGCCAGTGTCATTAGTGCAGTGACAGTGCATATTTTTTTAGCACTGGTCACCAAAAAGTGTCAGTTAGTGTTCAATTTGTCCGTCGCAATGATGCAGTCCCGCTATAAGTCGCTGTTCCCCACCATTGCTAGTGAAAAAAACATAAATAAAAAGTTCGTAAATCTATCCAATAGTTTGTAGACACTTTAACTTTTGCGCAAACCAATCAATATACGCTTATTTGGATGTTTTTGTTTTTTTTGCCAAAAAGATGTAGCAGAATACCTATTGATCTAAATTGCTAAAGAAATTTAATTTTTTTGCATTTTTTTATTGGATTTGTTTTAAAGCAGTAAGTAAGTAACGTGTATTTTTTGTTTTTTGTTTTTCAAAATTGTTGATCTTTATTAGTTTATAGTGCAAAAAATAAAAACCACAGAGGTGATCAAATATCACCAAAATAAAGCTCTATTTGTGGGAGAAAAGGGACATACATTTTATTTGGGTACAGCATTGCAGGGCCACACAATTGTCAGTTAAAATAAAGCCCCGTACACACGTACCGATGGTCGGCTTACAAATGTTCCTCTTTTCTCCCCGGGATGTCGGTGTCTGCTGAAAAGTGCAAAGACAGCACAAGGACAGCACAAGAATTTTGTCCGCCGACTGCAGAAGTGATGTCATGTAATGGTTAACTTTCCCTGTGTTTTCTATTTTCTGAGCATGTCCAGTCTTGCAAATCTGCGGTCTGTCGGCCGAATTGTGTACTGACAGGCGAACAATCGTCCGTTCTGGTGTCGGCATACAAATATTTTCATGTTTGCACGAAAGACTTTTGTCCGCGGATTGTGCGCAGACATCTGTCGGAGGCACCATACTAACACGCGTACAATCGGCAGATCCTTCGTCCACCGACGTTTGTATGCCGACGATCGGTACGTGTGTACGGGCCTTAACGCAGTCCTGTATTGCAAAAAATTGCCTGGTCATGAAGGGGGATAAATCTTCTGGAGGGCAAGTGGGTAATATGTTACTATGACTCCTACTCTCTACTCTTAAACTGGAGTCTCCTGATTTCTAGTCCTGAAGAGATACAGATGTCTGAAAGTACATCTGGTGCAGCTGTGCATTGTAGCCAATCAGCTTCTAACTTCAGCTTGTTCATTTAAAGGAGTTGTAAAGGTAGAAGGTTTTTTAATCTTAAGGCTTTCTATGCCTTAAGATAAAAAACCTTCTGTGTGTAGCAGCCTCCCCAACACCCCCTAATACTTACCTGTGCCCCATCTCTGTCCGGCGATGTCCATGAGTCCCTCGGACTCTCCTTCCTGATTGGCTGAGACACCGCCATTGGCTCCCGTGGTTGTCAATCAAAGTCAGTTAGCCAATCAGGAGAGAGAGAGGGTGGGGCCAAACTGCAGCTCTGCGTCTGAATGGTCACACAGAGCTGCAGCTCGGCTCGGGTGCTCCCATAGCAAGCTGCTTGCTGTGGGGGCATTAGATAGGAGATAGGGGTCAGGAGCAGAAAAGATGGACCAGAGAAAAGGGGAGGATCCAGGATGCTCTGTGCAAATCCAACTGCACAGAGGAGGTAAGTATGACATGTTTGGACACTATTCTATATTTCTACTGCTGGACCTTTCTGCTGCCTTTGATACGGTTGACCACCCCCTCCTTGTTGACTTACAATTCTACTTCCTCCTTTCCTCTTCCTTTCTCTGTTGGGGTCCCCCAAGGTTCTGTTCTTGGACCTCTCCTATCTTCAATCTACACCTCCTCTCTGCTGATAGCCTCCCATGGCTTCCAATACGATCTCTATGCTGACGATACCCAAATCTATTTATCCACCCCTCAGCTCTCTCCCTCAGTCTCCTCACGTATCACTAATTTACTAGCAGATATATCAGTCTGGATGTCACACCACTTTCTCAAACTCAATCTATCCAAAACTGAACTTATAATTTTTCCTCTACCACATGCCCCTTCACCTAATCAATCTGTCAAAATTGATGGCACAACTATCAGCCCATCCCCGCATGCCAAGGTCCTAGGTGTAGTCCTGGACTCTGAACTCTCCTTCAAGCCCCACATCCAATTGCTGTCCAAATCTTGCCGCCTCAACCTCTGCAACATCTCCAAAATAAGCCCCTTTCTAACCAAAGACACAACAAAGCTTCTAGTTCACTCCCTGGTCATCTCGTGCCTCGACTACTGCAACTCCCTTCTCTTTGGCTTACCTCTACACAGGCTATCCCCCCTTCAATCCATCATGAATGCTGCCGCCAGACTCATCCACCTTACCAATCGCTCAGTGTCTGCTGCTCCTCTCTGTCAATCCCTCCACTGGCTTCCGCTCACCCAATTAATTAAATTCAAAGTACTAACAACATCTCACAAAGCCATCCACAGCTTAGTCCCTAGCTACATCACTAGCCTAGTCTCAAAATACCAACCTAATCACTCTCTTTGTTCCTCTCAAAATCTCCTGCTCTCTAGATCCCTTGTCACCTCCTCCCATACTCGCCTCCAGGACTTTTCCAGAGCCTCTCCAATCCTTTGGAACTCCTTAATCCAATCTGTTCGACCCTCTCTATTAGCTTTTAGATGATCCATGAAAACCCTCCTCTTCAGAGAAACCTATCCTACCCACACCTAACAACTGTACTTCCATTTTCTCCATCAACTCATCCCCCACAGTTATTGCCTTTTGTTTCACTTGACCCTCCCTTCTAGATTGTAAGCTCTAACGAGCAGGGCCATCCAATTCCTCCTGTATTGAATTGTATTGTAAATGTATTGTCTGCCCTCATATTGTAAAGCACTGCGCAAAATGTTTGTTATTTAAAAAAAAAAGAGACTTTACGATGACTTTAACCACTTGCCGACCGCCGCAAGTATATATACTTGGGCGGTCAGACCTGTGCAGGCAAAGTGACGTACCGGTACGTCACTAGCCTGTGAGCCAATAGGGGGCGAATGCCCGATGTCCACCGGTCACTCGCGATCGTCAGTTACAGAGGGAGAAAGACAGGCTGCTAATGTAAACACAGCCGCCTGTCATTCTCCCTTGTGTAACAGCAGAGATCAAACTGTCCTGCTATGTAGGACCGTTGATCTCTGCTGTTACATGAACAGCCACATCCCTGCACAGTTAGAAACATGCCCCTAGGGACACACTTAACCCCTCCTTCTCCAATAAAGTTAACCCCTTCCCTGCCAGTGTCATTTTTACAGTAACAGTGCATATGTATAGCACTGATTACTTTAGTAATGTCACTGGTACCCCCAAAAGTGTCAAAAATGTCAGTCAAGGGTCCGATCTGTCCGCCGCAATGTTGCAGTCCCGCAAAAAAAAAAATGTAGATCGCCGCCATTATTCGTTAAAAAAAAAAAAACAACAAAAATGACAAAAATCTTTCCCGTAGTTAGTAAACGCAATAACTTTTGCGCAAACCAATGAAAATACGCTTTTTGCGATTTTTTTTTTTACCAAACATATGTAGCAGAAAACAAATTGGCCGAAAATGTTAAAAAATTTAGATTTTGGAATTTCCTATAAAAAAATGTGAAAAATATTTTTATTTTTGCAAAATTGACGCTCTTTTTTTGTTTATAGCGCATGATCAAAAAATCGCACAGGTGATCAAATACCACCAAAAGAAAGCTCTGTTTGTGGGAAAAAAAGGACGTCAAATTTGTTTAGGTACAGCGTCTCACGACCGCGCAATTGTCCGTTAAAGTCACGCAGTGCCGAATCGCAAAATAGGGCCTGGTCAGGAAGGGGGTAAAATCTTCCGGGGCTTAAGTGGTAAGGATTTGACAAAAAAACCTGGAAGCTGATTGAATTCTATGCAGAGCTGCACCAAATTGTGCACTCTCCAGTTTTAGTAATTCGCCCCCACATTGTCTTCATGTCAGCTGTCTTTGGCCTGCTTTAGTTCTTTGATGGAACTTTTAGTCTGTGCATGCTCATTGTGGTTGAAAATATAAACACCAGAGGGAATTTCCCTTTTAGACGTTTATGTCACCAAGTACTTCCACTCAGTAGCAGAAGAATATTGTGCCGCCCCATGCTTCTAGCCTCCACGTAATTACACACCCGATTTCAATAAGATTATCACCACTCTTTTGCATCAGGGATGGCATGTGCCAAATGCATGGAAATCAAGGAATCTTGCTTTCACTTTCAGATGAGAAGGAATTCTGTTAGATATGCATAATCCTTGCCTCTCTATGCCATGCCTGCTCGCTCACAATGTCAGCTCAGCGTGAGTCTTAGAGGTGATTGCTTTTCAACTGGCATACCAGGAGAAAGTGATCCATTCCAGAAACTCATTTTAAGTCAAGTGAATTGCAGCATTCAAAAATTCACTAGCATTTGCCTTATGTCTGTAAATGGAGATTGGATTGTGCTTTGAGGTGACTGAATCAAGAACAAATAAGGCTGTCAGCTGTTAGATGCCCATTTCGTGAACAAAAAGAGCAATTTCAGAGCTGTGATATTTTTGTTTGTGAATTGGATATTGTTAAGAAAAATGACTGACTATTGATCTTGGCCCCTCTTGTTCAACGGAGCCACATTTAAGTAAAAACAACCTTTTATGGCATTATTTCTACATTGAGATTTGCATGTGTGTATATGTATATACTGTATATACAGGTTTATTATATCTGCAATTTAACCCCTTTGCTGCTGTCAACGACTATTATGTTGGTTATGTTGCATGTAATCAGACCACTATAGCAGCCAGCAGTTTGTTTGCGTTTTTACCTCTGGCTATGCAGTAGAAGTACTAAAAGTGATTGTAAAGTCTCATCTTTTTTTTTTAAAACAATACATGTTATACATACCTGCTCTGTTTCAGTGGATTTGCACAGGGCAGCCTGGATCCTCCTCTTCTCCGGTCCCTTTTCGGCTCTCCTGGCCCCCACAGCAAGCTGCTTGCTATGGGGGCACCTGAGCCGAGCCACAGCTCTCTGTGTCCATTCAGACATGGAACTGTGGCCTGGCCTGGCCTCCTCTCTATGTTGATTGGCTGACTGCCTTTGATTGACAGCAGCGCCAATCAGGAGGGAGAGTCTATGACAGCTGAGACACTCGTGGACATCGCTGGAGAGAGATGGGGCTCAGGTAAGTATAAGGGGGTGCTGGGGAGGCTGCTGCACACAGAAGATTTTTTATCTTAATGCATAGAATGCATTTGGATAAAAACCTTCTGACTTTACAACTCCTTTAAGGTGGTTGATCACTTCTAAATGCTGTGAAAGATGCTGCCTTACCCTCCATGTATCCCAGGTTCTCCTGTCCCCCCTTGGGTAAATGGTACCTACATAGCAGGTTGCAGGATGAAGAGCCACATGAGGTCTTTCATTCACTGATCTCCTTTGTGAAAAATGAACCTGGTAATGGTCAGTTCTTAGCACTTCCAGGCTCAGAGCTTTCAATCACTGGCCTTCCTGGCCAAGTAAAAAGCTGATTATGCTCAATATATGCCCACTCAGCTTCAAAAGAGAACAGAGGTAACATTAGGGGTCTAATAAACCCCTGATGTCTCTTCTAAAGAAGACCTGCCACCTACACTATGCAAACCTCTATAGGGCATGCGATAGTAATAAAGTTTAGAAAAGAAAATACATTTTTAAACTACTTTAGTCCCAGAGACATTTTAAAACTGCACTGGGAACACATGCTTTATACCAGCTTTTTTTCAACCAGGGTGCCTAGGAATTCTGGGGTGCCTCCTGGGTTCTTCAGGGGTGCCTAGGCAAAATGCCTAAAGATTGCTCCAAATTGCCCACAAATTGTGTATAAGCCAGTGGGTGGAGTAAGCATGCTTTTTGTTACACAAAACAGCAGGTTTTCATTGTGTAAAGTTACAACCCTAGGCACTGTGCAGGCCGGCCACCAGCATCCTAATAACTGCTGATGTCATTGGTTGATGAGGAGGTAAATGAGCACCGGTACAACATCCCTATCTGACCCCATCACACACACACAATGTTAGGTGCATGGGGGAGAGAAACTGAGGAAGAAGAAATGCTGGAACACAAGTCAGTACCAGTGGGCAAAAGTGTATTTGTACCAAATTGTATTGTAACTGTAATGTCTGCCTTCATTTTTTTAAGCGCTGCGCAAACTGTTGGCGCTATATAAATCCTGTATAATAATATTAATAATAATAATTTGCTTTAAAAGAATAAATCACCTCTAATATTGGGCGTTATATGTGTGTTGCTATTGCTGCAATATGTAAAACCATTAGCTTCATTTTTTACATTTTAGAATAGGATGCCTCGAGATCATTCATCATTTTTAAGGGTGCCTTGGCTGGAAAAAGGTTGAGAAACAATGCTTTAAACACACCCAGTTACTATACCGGCCAGGGGTTACTGTTTACATTTGTAAATTTGACTGTCGGCTTTCATTGGAAGTGCTACAAACAGCTCTGAAGGTGTTGATTACTTCCACAACCAGCGCAATGTGCAACCCCTAACTCTCCACCGCCATGTATACTGGGCTCCGCTATCCCATCTGCGGGGGCCATTGTGGTCATGGCGGGTGTCACTGTGAAGGGGGGCGCTCCTCCAGTAAATGGACCAGGAAGCAACATGTATTAACTTTAGTATATATTTTACTGAAAATGTGTGTTTCATAAACTGCACTAATATCATGTGACACAAAAAACGTAAAGTACCACTATTTTATTCTCTAGTGTGTCTGCTTTCAAAAATTATATAATACTTGGGGGTTTAAAGTAATTTTCAGGCCTAAAATAATTTTTAAACAAAAACTAAAAAAAATTTAAAAAAATGTCTCTATATTTCTAGTGCCATCATTCACAGTTAACCGCTTGCCCTCCGCCGCAAGTAGATATACTGCGGCGGTCAGCCCCTCACAGGCAAAGTGACGTAAATAAACGTCACTAGCCTGTGAGGCTCTGGGGAGCGAGCGCGCGCCGCCGGAGGCGCGCTCCCGCTCCCGCGCGGTCACGTACCCCCCCCGCGCGTGTGACCAGCGGACCCGATGTCCGCCGGTCACTCTGCGATCGTCGGGGAGAGGGAGAAAGGCAGGCAGCTTGTGTAAACAAGCCGCCTGTCATTCTCCCCTGTGTAGAAACACTGATCATACGGTTCTACTATGTAGGACCGTTGATCAGTGTTCCTACAGCTCAAGCCACAGCCAATCACAGTTAGAATCACACCCCTAGGGACATACACAGCCCCTCCCTCTCAAATAAAGTTAACCCCTTCACTACCAGTGTATTTTTACAGTAACAGTGCATATATATAGCACTGATTACTGTAGAAATGTCACTGGTAACCCCAAAAGTGTCAAAAATGTCAGTCAAGGGTCCGATCTGTCCGCCGCAATGTCGCAGTACCGCAAAAAAAACGCAGATCGCCGCCATTACGCGTAAAAAAAAAAAAAAAATGTTAGTAAACGAGATAACCTTTGCGCAAACCAATCAAAATACGCTTTTTGCAATTTTTTTACCACACATATGTAGCATAAAACAAATTTGGCCGAAAATGTTAAAAAATTTAGATTTTTACTTTTTTTTTTGGGGAATTTCATATAAAAAAATGTGAAACATATTGTTATTTTTGCAAAATTGACGCTCTTTTTTTGTTTATAGCGCGTGATCAAAAAAACGCACAGGTGATCAAATACCACCAAAAGAAAGCTCTGTTTGTGGGAAAAAAAGGACGTCAAATTCGTTTAGGTACAGCGTCGCACGACCGCGCAATTGTCCGTTAAAGTCACGCAGTGCCGAATCGCAAAATACCCCCTGGTCTTTTAGCAGCCAAATCCTCCGGGGCTTAAGTGATTAAATTGATTGTCTCGTTTTTTTTTTTTTTTTAAATAATAAACATGGTATACCGCCTCTGTGTATTCAGACACGGAGCTACCGTTCGGCCCTGCCCCCTCTCTCTCCTGATTGGCTAACTGACTTTGATTGACAGCCGTGGGAGCCAATGGCACTGCTGCTGTGTCTCTGCCAATTAGGAAGGACTCGTGGACATCGCTGGATAGAGAGGGGGCTCAGGTAAGTATTAGAGTGGCTGAGGGGAGGGCTGCTACACACAGAAAGCTTTTTTATCTTGAAGCATAGAATGATAAAAAAAAATCCTTCTGCCTTTACAACTCCTTTAACACAAAAAAGATAAAGACTTTTAAAGTGGACACATTTAGATAATATAATTTGTTGCCATTTCAGGGGTGCATGCTATTTTAAGGTATGAAATATTTGATATCTAATTACTTGACACAACCTATTCTATTATATTTTACTAAAAATTGGGTAGCATATTTTGTTTGTGTGCGTTAAAATAATTTAGGTGTATTACTGAAAATATTGATTTGATAAACAGTAGCGTAATTATTTTGTAACATAAATAATTGTCACTGCCACCATTTTATTATACAGGGTCTGAGCTTTCAGAAAATATATTATGCTTTTGGGGGGGGGGGGGGGGGGGTTACATACCCAGGCCTAAAATCTGCATCTAAAAAACATTAAAAATGGCTCAGGCAGCAAAAGGGTTTTTCAGCACCATGGAGATAACACATTAGTTGTGTACCTGCTAACATTATGCTATTATCTGTACATGTGCATGCAATTATCAAGAGACATTTATTGTATCAGCATAGTTGCATTAGCTTATTTTATTGATTAATATTGTGCCGGTAAATTGTGCAGCACCTTACAAAGTTTACAAAATAATTCTTATCTCCAGATAGAGATTATAGTGCAATGTAAGTCCCTACTTCAGTCATACATTAGATATGAGGTCCAAATCAAATTAAAGTGTATCTAAGCCCAAGAACAGAAATGTAAAATACTGCAACTTACCAGTCCTTAGATGTGTTGGCTGCATTCGTTTTCATATTTCAGGCTTTTTTCTTTATTTCTCCTTGCGATCTGACCAGTAACACACTGTCCTAGGCTGACAATATTTACTCCCCTTACTGAGTCTATTTAGGAACTGTGCTGTCACCCTTGCACAGAAAGTGTTTTAGGACTACAGAACACTTCCCCTCTTCTTCAAAACATATGGGGGATGTTCTGCAATAGCTGGGAATATGCTATCTGAGAAACGTCAGCATAGGTGAAGAGCACAGAAAGTTATCATCTTGCTACATTTGTGGCAGGATCAACAGGGATTTTTTTTTTGCATTTATGGAACAGATACTGAATAAGGAAGAAAAAGCTTTTAATGCTGTATTTAATACACCAAAAGGGAGAAAATACAAGAAGTTCATTGTTAGGGTGTACATACACTTTAACCCATCAGCGTGTCTTTGAATGCTGGAGGAAAACCCATATACAGTCAATAACATTCACACTGCATGCAGATACTGTTCCTGGAGGAAACATAAGCCAGGATCTAAGCACTGCCAGGTAAGCAACAGGCATCAATGGATTATCATATTCTAAGGTGGGGCAGGCTACTACTATAGTATTGTAAAACATTCGTTCTACAATTTTTTTGAGTTTTAAGTTTGGTAAAAAAGCTATATTTTGAGCTGATTTTGGCGTCAGTGGCAGGAGCATCATATATCGATGTCTGCCCCATGCTCCAGCTATTCTCTAGGTTATTAAAAGGAATACCAATCAGCAAACACTACAAATCTGGACAGGCACACACCCTAAAGTGAAATTCTGGCCACATTAAAAAATCCCTCTACCCATAAACAAACTCTAACTATTTTGTTTTTTTTTTAATATTATAATATTCAGTAATACCTAATCAGTGTCCGGCAACAGCTGATGTACCAATCCTCTGATCTTTAGGGATGGAATGTAGGTACCAATAGCAGCGGCCATGTTCCATCTTGATGACGTGGCCAATGGTCCTTCAAAGATGACAGTGCAGGCGTGATGACGACAGCCAAGGGGTGGCTGCAGACTGGCATAAAAAATACCTTCAACGACTGGTGAGCGCAATCTAAACCTTCAGCGTCAAGATCGCTGGACCAATGTTTAAGGTATTACTAGGTGATAAAACTTTTATACAAGGCTGTCAGAAAAATTACATTAGGCTTTCTGTAAGAGAAAAGCAGCATGCAATAGACATTTGGGAATCTCAAGCAGGGGCTCTCAGGTCACTAAATTACTGACAAGAGGGGATTAGGTTTGTCTGGTGCTCTACAGCCATGTCTGGGTGACAGAGTGAACTACTTGGAAAGCATGATGTACTAAATATGCATCTTAACCACTTGCCGACCGCCGTAAGTACATATACTGCGGCGGTCAGCCCCCCTTGGGCAAAGTGACGTATCGGTACGTCACTCGCCCGCGAGCCAATAGGGGGTGAGCGCGCGCCGCTGGAGGCGCGCTCCCGCCCCCGCTCGTTCACTGCTATCGCAGCGCGAGTGACCGGCGGCTCCAATGTCCGCCGGTCATTCGCAATCTCCCGCTGGAGAGGGAGAAAGGCAGGCGGCTAATGTAAACAAAGCCGCCTGTCATTCTCCCTGGTGTAACTGCAGAGATCATATGATCCTGCTATGTAGGATCGTATGTCTCTGTGGTTACATCAAAAGCCAAGCCCCTTTACAGTTAGAAGCACGCCCCTAGGGACACACTTAACCCCTGGATGTCTAATAAAGTTAACCCCTTCCCTGCCAGTGTCATTTTTACAGTAACAGTGCATATGTTTAGCACTGATTACTGTAGTAATGTCACTGGTACCCCCAAAAGTGTCAAAAATGTCAGTCAAGGGTCCGATCTGTCTGCTGCAAAGTCGCAGTCCCGCAAAAAAAAAATCGCAGATCACCGCCATTACTAGTTAAAAAAAAAAAAACAATAAAAATTATATAAATCTTTCCCTTAGTTAGTAAACGCAATAACTTTTGCGCAAACAAATCAAAATACGCTTATTGCAATTTTTTTCACCATAAATATGTAGCAGAAAACAAATTGGCCTAAAATGTTAAAAAATTTCGATTTTTACATTTTTTATGGGGGGAATTTCATATAAAAATGTGAAAAATATTGTTATTTTTTCAAAATTGTCGCTTTTTTTGTTTATAGCGCAAAAAGGAAAAATCGTACAGGTGATCAAATACCACCAAAAGAAAGCTCTGTTTGTGGGGAAAAAGAGGACGTCAATTTAATTTGGGTACAGCATTTGTCCGTTAAAGTCACGCAGTGCCGAATCGCAAAATAGGCCCTGGTCTTTGAGCAGCCAAATCCTCTGGGACTTAAGAGGTTAAGGTCTAAGTATTCATTGGTTTCTATATAAAGTAAAAAAAAAAAAAAAAATCCAAAATATCCAAAATTGATCAATGCGACTCACAGTACTGATTTTTTTAACACCTGTTGGCAATCATTTTATTAGTAGCACAGTAAGCCACAATTTACACCAGTGCGATTTGTCATGCGATTTGACAGTTCCAAGACAAGTCGCACCCCATTGTGGGCAATCGAACTGTTCAAATCGCCACGGCTCAAGTCGTAGAGACTTTAAAAGAGGTTCCTGCACTACTTTTTGCCAATTTGATTGTGACTTGCTTGGACTTCTGTTGTATGAACGTGCAAGCCACAATGAAATCGAAAGGGGCAAATCCCACCAATGTGTGGATTTGAAATTGCGCAACAGTAACGTGATTTTAAAGCTATGCCAGTTTGAACAGGGGCTTAGAGTATTTGAAATTATTGCATACAATGTGATTGTGAAAAAGAGTCAATCAGTGAGAAGGATACAAATAAAATGGCCCATTTAGTTAAATCGTTAGGCTACCCATTGATACAATACAAAGCATACCAAACTTGTGAACAGTCTTTCATATGAAATATCATTCCATGAACAGAAACAAACTTACCTGCCAAAATATGTCGTACATGTGATGGTGCCAGATTATATACTGAAGCAAGGCTTTGAAATGCACATGCGGTGCATGCATATTTCTTTTTAAAAAGAAGCCGCAAACCATCATTTTTTTTCTAAGTATGCACATGAAAGAAATCAGCCTAATGTCCACATTTGTTATATTTAAATACACTTTAGTTGATTTACTAAAGGCAAACAGGCTGTTCACTTTGCAAGGGACTTTTTTTTCCCTTAGCTTAGTGAATAAAGTGAAATTTACTTAGCAAAGAAATAACCCAATCACATGCAAGAATTTATTATTTTTTTTTAAAACAGCATTTTCGCTTGCACATGATTGGAAGATAGAGGTCACCTCATTAACTCAGTTAACTAAAAAAAAAACTCCCTTTCAAAGTGAACAGCCTATTTGTTTTGAATACATCAACCAAATTGTTTTCTTGCATAGTGGATGTAGCAATATTAACCACTTGCCTACCGGGCACTTTCACCCCCTTCCTGCCCAGGCCAATTTTCAGCTTTCGGCGCTCTCACGCTTTGAATGACAATTGCGGGGTCATGCTACACTGTACCCATATGACATTTTTATCATTTTTTTCACACAAATAGAGCTTTCTTTTGGTGGTATTTAATCACCTCTGGGTTTTTTATTTCTTACAAAAAAAAAAGAAAAAAGACAGAAAATTTTGAAAAAAAAAAAAAAGTTTTTCTTATTTTCTGTGAGTAAATTTTGAAAATAAATACATTTTTCTCCTTCACTGATGTGCGCTGATGAGACGGCACTGATAGGCTGCACTGATGGGCACTGATGAGGTGGCACTTATGGGCACTGATGAGGTGGCACTGATGAGGAGGTACTAATATGCCGCACTGATGAGCACTGATAGGCGGCACTGATGAGCACTGATAGGTGGCACTGCTGGGCACTGAGAGGTGGCACTGCTGGGCACTGAGAGGCGGCACTGACGGGCGGCACTGATGGGCACTGAGAGGCGGCACTGCTGGACACTGATGGGTGGCACTGATGGACACTGACGGGTGGCACTGATGAGCACTGATGGGCGGCACTGATGAGCACTGATGGGCAGCACCATCAGTGCCCCCACTCAGTGCCCATAGTGCTGCCAGTCAGTGCTCATCAGTGCCTAGATGAGCAGGCACTGATGGGCACTGACTGGCAGCACTATGGGCACTGATTGTGGGCACTGATGGGGGGCACTGATGGAGGGCACTATGGGCACTGATGGTGGGCACATTGTATTTTATTTACCTCTGTTGTAATCAGGGCACTGGTGATCAGTGCCCTGATTACATTTTTTTGTGTCCCCGAATGGCTGATCGGCTCTCTCCTTCCTCACACTGCAGTCTCTGTGTGAGGAAGGAGAGCTGGCGATGAGAAATGATCTCATATGTTTACATATGAGATCATCTCTCATTGCATGGGCCGATCACATGGTAAATGGCCGCTGTGATTGGCCATTTACCACGATCTGTGATTGGCTGTGTCCAAGGGACACGGCCGACACAGATTTTCCCCGATGCGCGCTCGCGGGAGCGCGCGAGGAGCCTGTTTCTGGGAGGCCATTTAAAGACGGCCTCCCGGAAATTAGAGCCCGCGCTGTAGCCGTACTTCGGCTATAGCGCGGGCTGGAAGTAGTTAAAGCAGTTGTAAAGATTGTTTTTTTAAACTGAAAATAATAAATATGGTATACTTATCTGTTCTGTGCAATGGTGGCCCTGCACTTCCTCTTCTGGAGTCCCCTGCCGGCGCTGTCTGCTACTACTCTTCTGTGTCTGCCCCATAGTAAACTGCTTGCTATGGGGGCAGACGTTTGGGCTTGCTCCTGAGCTGGGCTGTGTGTGTCCATAGACACACACAGCACAGCTTGGCTCTGCTTCCTTCTCACAGGATTTGATTGAGAGCAACAGTAGCCATTGGCTACCTATGTGTCCTGTAGAGAGGAACACAGACAAGCATCATTGCAGACAGGCAGAGCACTGGATCAAGATAGAACTCAGGTAACTATTTAGGGAGGTGAGGGGGTGATACAAGTAGTGGGACATTTTTTTTCTTAATGCAGAGAATGCATTATGGTGAAAAATGTCTTGGCTTTATAGCAACCTTAACTCATTACATATACAGCACAAGGGCCGGATCTAGCTTATCTGATCGGGGGGTGCAGTTGAAAAAAGTCAGAGAGTATAATTTTAACAGTATAATAGAGATGCAGGCAACCAGCATTCCTTGGTCACCCAATGCACTTCTGTACCATGAATCATAACCTGGAGGTAACGTTTGACAAGTAGTGCAGAGGCAGTACTAGAGTGAACAGGGAACACTAGTATGTATCATGCTGTCAATAGATTAGGATGATTAAACAGAACCTATGCTCCTTATATCAGGTGTCCCTATCAGAGTCCCCCTTTACATCAGGAAACCTCATCAGAGTCCCTTTCCTTTTATCACGGTCCCCATCTGAGTGGTGTCTAACATCAGGTTTCCCATCAGAGTACCCCTTACATCAGGGTCCCCAGCAGAGTACCTCTTACATCAGGTGTCCATACCTAAATACCCCTTACATCAGGGTCCCCATCAGAGTCCACCTTATATCGGGTGTCCTCATTCGAGTACCCCTTACATCAGGTGTTTCTATCTGATTCCCCCATTACATCAGAGTCACCCTCAGTGTACCTCTTACATTAGGTGTCCCCATTAGAGTACCCCTTACATCAGGGTCCCCCATCAGAGTACCCCTTACATCACATGTCCCTATCAGAATACCCCTTACACCAGGGGTCCCTATCAGAATACACCTTACATCTGGGTCCCCATCAGGGTACCCCTTACATCAAGTTTCACCATCAGAGTACCCCTTACATCAGGTGTCCCCATAAGAATACCCCTTACATCAGGTGCCCCATAAGAGTACCCCTTACATCACATGTCCCTTTCAGAGTACCCCTTATATTAATAGTTCCCATCAGAGTTCCTCATGGATCAGTGGATGCATTATCAGAGACTTGGACAGGCAGAACTAAAATGTTTTGGAGCGGGAGGGCACAGCCCACCCCAGCACCCCCCTACATCCGAGCCCAATACAGCTTCTGCTTCTTGTTCATCCTCTCTTCTCACTGAAGGTCTTTCTGGGTTTTTCTGATTGAAAACAGATTCACTGTTTCCTCTAATATGTAAAATATATATAAAGCTCCTCGTGGGCAGAGACCATATGACTTGCATTGCCTAGTTCAAAAGGGTTGGCATTGGCATTTCTTTATTTATCACAAGAGGTAGGTTTTTCAAAATAAAACTCTGATTTTGTAATCCTGATGGGTGCCCTTCTATGTGTGAATTGTAACCTTAGGATACAAAATAAATAATCATGTGAATAGATTTTTCATCTAGCAGAAAACTGTAAAACAATCCCATCACTTCAAATCATTTTTTTCTGGTTGGGGTATTTTTCTAATGAACTCTAAATTACCTATTTCTTAAAGTGTTACTAAACCCAGGACCATAAATTTACTATATCTGGTCTCCCACAGTACACAGAACATGGAAATGCAATTATTTTAGTAAATATAAACTGCTAAATACCTTTTCTCATCAGCAGTACATAGCAGTCGTGTGACTTTTATCAGTGTCTGGTTAAAGCTTGTAGGAGGAGATTTTATTCTCCTCTGACTGTCCTATAAGACTGCAGGACCCCTGACCCTCTGTGCAGACAGTACTGATTGGCCCTGTGCTGATCACATGCACTCTCCCAAGAAAAAAAAACTCTCTAGCAATAAACACCAAATCGAGCATGTGCAGCCTGTCCTCAAGCCTCTGTTCTATTAGGACAGGGATCCTCAAACTACGGCCCTCCAGCTGTTGCGGAACTACACATCCCACGAGGCATTGTAAAACTCTGACATTCACAGACATGACTAGGCATGATGGGAATTGTAGTTCCTGAACAACTGGAGGGCCATAGTTTGAAGACCCCTGTATTAGGAGATAGGTTGGGGACAGTGGAAGAAGGGGAAGATCAGAGAAGACAGGATCAAACAGTCTTTTTACACAATGGGGAGGTTTAGCCCCCTAGGTACCACAGTGAGTATAACAAGCATGCTTTACTGCATATACATACTGATTTTACTGTTGTGGGTTTAGTGACACTTGAAGATCCAATCTAATGTTTATGGGTAGCCTTAGCAACACTCTTAGCAAATGTTCTTGTCACCATTTCAATTTGAGCACTTAGCCTCCTCAGGAAACAAATGTCAATTATTAATGATGCTTAGAAAACATTAATTCTTAGTAGCATTGCCTGGAGTGTGTCAATTATAGGTCACGCTTTTCTTTCTTCAACCTTAGGGGCCCATTTACATCAACGTGTTGTGGTGGCACGCTGGTTTTCACAGTGTATGTAACATAAAAATTCCTGGCTGAGTCTGGCTCATACTGTTCCTGTGTGCCACTTGTATTTTCCAGGGACTGGGTCTGTACTCTAATGGATAGCTGGGTTCATCAAGAGTATGGACCCAGCCATAAGAAAGAATGGAGTAATTTGGGGTGCATGCACAGGAGGAGATGGGCAAGGATGGAACTTGTATAAATGATGTACCAGGAGCACAGATCTCTTGTAGTGAGACTAAAGGGTAATTACATTGCTATGTGACTTCCAGTGAGGGGGAAGAAAGATCTAATGGGCAACTTTGCTAAAAGGTACTTTTACAAGAAATTCCATACTAAGAGAAATATGCAGGCTCCAATTGCCAAAATCTTTTGAAAGCTGCTAACTGCCTGGCTTTCCCTGGGATTCTTTAGCTTTAATACTTTGGAGTTGATTTACTAAAGCTGGAGAGTGCAAAATCTGGTGCACCTCTGCATAAAAACCAATCAGCTTCCAGTTTTCATTGAACTAGCTGAAATTAGAAGCTGATTGTGTACCATGCACAACTGCTCCAGGTTTTGCACTTTCTAGTTTTAGTAACAGTCGGTTCCCACTGATCCGACTCAAAGTCGCCCCGACTTCGGGCGACTAATGAAGTCGCCTGTGCACCGTGACTTCAGCGCGGCTTGCAACGACTTCACATAATGGAAGTCAATGCAAGTCGCTCCGACTTTGCAAAAAAAAAGGTGCAGGAACCTTTTTCTAAGTCGGAGCGACTTGAGTCGCTCTGATTAGAACGGTTCTATTGCACAGCATGGACCGCTACTTGTCAGGCGACCAAGTCAGATCAGTGTGAGGCGGCACTTAATCTCCCCCTTCGTGTCCATTTCCTGGAACAAGTATTCAGGTCAAGTGTTCTGACTTTACTAGCTGTATACAGCTTTCGGGTCAGCAACTCAGAAAGTATAAAAAGCAAATGATGTGTTTAATGGAAATCTCCATATCTCACTCAGGGCAGGTTTCCTATGGGTAACATACACACAATGCAGGCCTGGACTAGCAACCTAATTGACAAATTTGCTGGTTAATGTGACCACCTATGCCAGCTACGGTTAAATCAGTTACAGCCTAAAGGAAACCTGAAGTGAGAAAAATATATTGGGTATAATTGCTGACCTCCTTCTAAAAAAAATGCTAGTTGTCTCTGGCCTCAATAAGTCATTGACCCAGAAAAAGCATGCAGCTAGTAAAGTCATAAAGTCACGACTCCTGGTCTACAAGCTTATTCTAAACTTACAAACTACTGACATTATTGGATCACCATGACAACCAGGCATGTAGCATTTTCAGAATGAAAGCCAGCATGGTGGTCTATAATTTCCTGTCTGTACAGATTTTCCTCAAGAAAATTGCATGTCTAGCAAATACTTCTAAATGTTATGTACCTGTCACATAAAAACACTTGGTTTTGTTTTAAATGTTAAGCGTACCATGCATGTTACATTATAATTGCACCTCCTCTGCTTTAGATCAATTAACTGCTACGCAGTGCAAAGGTCTCCCTAAGTGAATACAAACTGAATACATTAATTAGATAGACCCTGACATTACATAGTTTTGGTAGTCCTAAGGCTAGTGCTACATGGACGAAAAACTCTCTTTTCTACTTACAGGCTTAATTGCTTGTTATTTCATTAGCACCATGTTGATTTCCATATGTAGCCAGGGAGAAGAACACATAGTTACATTTCCCGTAGCAAAGAGAATAAATTGCCCACGTAGCCCTACCTAGCCAAATGGATATGTACAGTTAGATTGTTACATAAATAACTATTCTGTATTTATAGCCCTATTCCAACATCTCCCAAGCGAGGACTTTTGGGGGACAACGCAATAGGCTGGGGTGGATTTTCAGAGCCATTAGATATTGGTTGTAGAGGTATGTAGGTAGTTTCCAGGTAAAGTGTTACCGTAATCCCGTTGAAAATTGTAAAGAGAGAACCCCCTTGGGTGGGTGGGACTTTAAAGGTAACTAGTAAATATTTCTCATAAGAAAAATTAAATTTTAAATAAAATATACAATTTATTGAAAAAAGTGATTATAAGAAAGATCATCAAGGTAAGTTATATTGTATATATAACAATATGAATAAACATATAATACAATACAGTATACAGGTGTACAACAGAGTCCAACGCGTTTCGAAGTATTGTATAATACAAGAATCTTCCTCAGGGAATCTGTGTATGTTCCTGAAAAGCATAATCACATGCCGGAAATAAATCGGAGAAATGAAAAAGACAAAGCAATATAATAAATTACATATTATATACCAAGTCATTTACATGAGTACTTTTTGCAGTTGCGACAGCATATTATTCCACCTTATTAAGAAAGTATTCATGGCTAAGTTGCCATCAATAAGTCAAAAACCTTATCTTTCACCCTATAGAAAATAAAAATAAATCAAAAAAGAAGGAGAGAGAATACCACATGGTAAGAGTTCACATACCTGCAGAGACTAAGAGCCACAAATGTTTGTCCAAAAAGGGGGGATATATATTATAATCCCACAGGGTAGGAGCTAGAGTCAGGTATTAATACTGACTTATTGATGGCAACTTAGCCATGAATACTTTCTTAATAAGGTGGAATAATATGCTGTCGCAACTGCAAAAAGTACTCATGTAAATGACTTGGTATATAATATGTAATTTATTATATTGCTTTGTCTTTTTCATTTCTCCGATTTATTTCCGGCATGTGATTATGCTTTTCAGGAACATACACAGATTCCCTGAGGAAGATTCTTGTATTATACAATACTTCGAAACGCGTTGGGCTCTGTTGTACACCTGTATACTGTATTGTATTATATGTTTATTCATATTGTTATATATACAATATAACTTACCTTGATGATCTTTCTTATAATCACTTTTTTCAATAAATTGTATATTTTATTTAAAATTTAATTTTTCTTATGAGAAATATTTACTAGTTACCTTTAAAGTCCCACCCACCCAAGGGGGTTCTCTCTTTACAATTAGATATTGGTTTACCCTTGCGCCTACCCAACGCTGAACTCTCAACCTTTTCTTCTTCTCCTGGGAGACAATACAATAGGCTGAGATGGATTTTCAGAGCCATTTCATATTGGTTTACCCTTGGGTAGGCTGGAGACTGAACCCTCAACCTTTTCACCTTCCTAGGCCAGAACATGCACATTTTTTGTTCAAAGGCTTATTTGGCAGCAGGCTGGTCTTTATTTGCAGGGTGCATGGTTTATGAATTTTAGTCATTCTTCAGGAATGTTGCAATGTGTGGCAGAAGTTGTATATCCTTGTAAAAGAAACATTTCTCTATTGCCCTAAACATAAGCAGAGAATGTGAAGATAAACGGACATTGGGTTTCCATCTACATTGCTATTACAAACATTCAAGTCCACACACCTATGTGTATCTAATCAAAACTATTTTTTTTTTGTTTTATCAGAATAAGGTCACAACTCCAGATCTGCAAGCTTGTTCTGAGTTGGCAACCTTAAAGTATTGAAGTTATTGGATCACCTTGAACCCCAGGCAAGCATTTTTTGAAGGGGAGGCCAGCATGGCTTCCCATGATTTTCTCTCGGCAACTGGATCATGTGGTAAATAATAATAAAGACCAAGCTTATGAGGACCTCATATATTGATACATATGGGTATTCTACAATCCGAGTTTTCAACCAATGTATTTGATTAATCTCAGAAACCCATCTGCCATGTTTTCCCTATATAAGTCGCAGTTTATGGCATATTTGGTCCAAAACTGGCGCAATAATTGGCCTACGTATAGATTTCTGCAATCTGGGTAATGTAACACCAATGGCTTTTGCAACGCCTACATTTATTTTCTTTATTAAAATACATTACCTATTCAATGAGATCAATAGACAGTGGACATTATAAAAAGACTGAATACGAATGAAAACTGCTCATTATGAATGCAGTTAGTGGCACTTTGAATGGCTGAGAAGTCTTGACCATGATCGATCCCCAGATCATCCTGGGATGCCAATAAGAAAGTGGTAGAGTTTGTTATGGTCGTTTGGCTGCTTTCCTCCTTGTAGAAAAGTCCTGAACACGAATAGTAGGTGTGGTCGTATTTGATTGCTGTGGTAATGCCATGTGATAATAGTTGGGTAATCGGATGTCAAATCGAAACCCACTGTCCACAGACACCTTTTCAGTTAATGCATAAAGTTTATCTGCAATGTCTCCCCTAATCAACACTGAAAAGAGTCTTGAGATGAAGCGGTGCTTGGCAAATAATAAATACAGTTTTTTCCTCCTCCAGGTAATGTATCGGCACTTTTTTTCTGCAGTTAGAGTTACCTGCGAAACAACATAATATGCAACATTACAAAATGTCACTGTAAAACATACATTGCTTCTATCAAAGCCCATCTACCATTCTCTAGTACAGTGCTTCCCAAAATCCAGTCCACTAGGAAAATGAACCATACTCTTTACAGAATCAAAATCTGACTTCATACACATTGTCTATATTTCCCTGCATTTTTCTGCACTACATGGCATTGAAAATAACTTTTGTTAGCATTAGGCTCCTTTCACACGAGCGTCATCCGATCAATCAAGTTTACTCATAGAAAAAACGGATTCAGTTTACTTCACTTTTTACGTCTGCTTTTAGTTCAGTTTTACATCCATTTTTACATCAATCCATCGGTGTCCTGCTGACAGCAGAGCATAAACAAACATTTAAAAAAAAATGGTGTGCAGTTCCCCCTCATCCTTTTGGTCTGATATGGATTTTGGGGAAAACCTCATGCCAAAAACAAACAAAAACAATGGCATTAGGTCTCCCCCAAAATCCATACCAGACCCTTATCTCAACATGCAGCTTGGCATGCCAGGAATGGGAAGGGATGAGCATCCGCCCCCCCCCCCAAAACCCTACCAGGCTACACACATGCCCTCCTCCACATGGGGGGGTACTTTACCAGGGGGGGGGGACAAAGTCCTCTTCCCCACAGCCCTAGCTGGTGGTTGTTGGGTGTGCAGGGTGACCTTTTCGGGATCTAGAAGCCCCAGATCCTGGCCCTCCCCACATCTGAAAGAGTAGGGAAACATAGTACCCTTACGCATTCACCAAAAAAAAAAAAATCCAAATGTAAATAAACACAAAAACAGTTTAAAAAAAAAATTGTCCTTCATGTAGATCCATTATAAATAAGGTTGTCCCATAATGTAGGTCCACGTCAATCACGGTAAATAAGGACTGCCGACCCGCAGGGAAAAAAAAGCCACCTGATCACACCTGCCGCTTGCCACCACCAAATGACAGCTCTGCTTCCCCCAGCCACCTAAATGAACACCCTGTGACCCCAGCACATTGATTACTTAAGAGATGGAGGACATGTAGCCTGGTATGGTACGGGGGGGGGGGGGGGCACGCTCGCCACCCCCCTTCTCTAGGCCTGGTATATAGGTCTGGTATAGATTTATTTTTTGTGTGTGGGGGGGGGGGCTCACATCATTTTTGTTTGTTGGCATGAGGTCCCCCTCAAAAACCATACCAGACCTGTGGGCTCTATTGTTTACATTCTGCTGTTATCGGGGAATCCCCCACTGGCAGCAGGGATGGGTCATGAATGTTACGATGCCTGTGGGTACCGGCTCCTTAACATCATATGACTCATCCCTGACAGCAGGGATGAGTCACTGGTTGTTAGGACCGTAGTAGGTGCTGACTGCTAACAACCAATGCACAATCAGATGGAAAAACAGATGGAAAAATGGAAGTTACAGTAGTTTCCCTTTGGGATTAAAAATGTATTCTGAATTCTGAATATATATCCAATTATGTGCGTTTAAGTCTGCTTCTGTTTTTTTAAGTAGAGACTTGTTCCATTTTATTTCAATAATTTTTATTAGAAAGTTTCATAAGAAAGTACAACAATACATGTAGAAAAACAAGGAACAAAATAAAGGGGGAGGGGGAATCATGGGAAAGGGCATGGAAACGGCCCCGACTTGTTCCATTTTAAAAAGCACATCTGAACAGATGCAGATGTAAACAGACGATCATCCGTTTACATCCATTTACCCATAGATATGTATTGCTGTCCATTCTTTATCCGTCAATAGATGGATGAAAAATGGACAGATGGAATGCCTGTGTGAAAGGAGCCTTATTCTCTCCATATGAGAAAATATACTTTGTGAGAAATTGTACTTTTACAAGCATTTTCAGCTTCAATAGGAATTCATTAAAATGATGACAAATACTTTAAAACAAAGGATGTAAAATGCATTTAAAATACATGTAAATGCGTGCAGAACACTGCATCTCAACTAAATAACCAAAAGACTTGAGAAAGTTCACATAATAAATTGCGTGAAGATTGGCTTTCATTATCCATTTAGGTGAAAAGAAAATTCCTGTTTAATTATTTCATCTGCACATGACTGGATAATTAAAGTGAATTTTCATGCAGTTTATTGTGTGAACATTCTCAAATGCTTTAATAAATCAGCCTAAGAGCCGGGTCACACTATTGCGATGCGGGAAGGCTGCGAATTCGCAGCCTTTTCCCGCATCGCACACGCACCCCCGGCAGTTCACACTGCCATATGCGATCCGCTGGGGGTGTCAATGTAATCTTAACGACACCCCCAGTTTGATCGCATATCGCAGTGCGATCGTGCAGTTCGCACAGGATGGGATCGCACAAGTGTGAACCGCTGTGCGATCCGATCCTGATGCGGCTGCAAAAATGCCTCCTGTGCGTGTTTGCACCGGGTGCGATGCGAATTTAGCCATACAAACTGTATGGCTAAACTCGCACCGCACAGCTGATCGCATGTAATGTCGGAGCAGTGCGCTCCGACATTACATGCGAACCCGGCACTCGCATCAGTGTGAACCGGGTCTTAATGTATATACCTTTTCCGATGAGCGTGACTGAGCCCTGTGTGACACTATTAATTAGCCCACCTGTGCACCAAACACAACCGGTCAGGTCTAAGGCCTCATGCACACAGGTGCAGAGGGGGGCCATACAATGTAAATCCTGCCAATATTTCACTATTGGAGGCTTTTTTTGTTTATTTTTTTGTTTATCTTTATGCGGACTATATGGTCCATACACGCCTAATGTAGGAGCAGATATCCAACCCAAAAGATATCGAGGAGAGGTCTGATCCACCCAATTAAAGGGATCACAGGCGTTGGGAGTCATTGTGACTCATTGGAAGCTGGTAAGAGGCCACGTGTGTCACACCCCACCACCTGAAGCACTTTAAGGAGCATATTTTTGTTGCACGAATTGCAGAGACACTTGTTATATAATTATTTCTCACTGGAGAGCACGATTATATCCGTTTATATTTGATGAGTTTTTTATGCACGCACTAATAAGCACTTTTATTTGCTTGTTGCACGGAATACTATATATTTATATAATTGATTTGCTTGTTGCATGTACATTATTTATTTATATATAATTATTTATATATTTATCTACTAATAAGTAACAGAATTTTTAATTTTGAGTTGTGCACTTTAAAATATACCTTTAATTATATTGATTTATTCACTAATAAGCACTTTTAACACTAGTAATACATATTTATTACACGTGCTAAGTTTTATTCCAGTAATATAAAAGATCACCAGCGCCTCTTTTATCTACGTCCCAAAAGAAAATTCCTGTTTAATTATTTCATCTGCACATGACTGGATAATTAAAGTGAATTTTCATGCAGTTTATTGTGTGAACATTCTCAAATGCTTTAATAAATCAGCCTAAATGTATATACCTTTTCCGATGAGCGTGACTGAGCCCTGTGTGACACTATTAATTAGCCCACCTGTGCACCAAACACAACCGGTCAGGTCTAAGGCCTCATGCACACAGGTGCAGAGGGGGGCCATACAATGTAAATCCTGCCATATTTTTTAAGCCCGGGAATCACAGGCCTTGCATACATCCACCTGTAAATAGCAATGACAGGATGTGGCTTTACATTGGTAAAGCGTACATGTGTATGTCTCTGGATGTTCACTACATCATGGGGTGTACATCTGTACCTGTCCCATGTATACACCCAGATCAGTGTACAGCCACATCCTGTCATTGGTTTCTACAGTTGAATGTATGCAAGACCTGTGACTCCTGGGCTGAGAAATACGGTCATGAAGTAAGCTAAATAAGTAGTATGCACTAGAGCAGTGGTTGTCAGAGCTATATGGAGCCTCACATGTAGCCCCTGATATCACCAAAGGGCCACACATAATGTTTAATATACACAATATTACCAAAAGTATTGGAATGCCTGCCTTTATATGCACATGAACGTTAATGGCCTCCCAGTCTTAGTCCGTAGGGTTCAATATTGCGTTGGCCCACCCTTTCCAGCTATGACAGCTTCAACTCTTCTGTGAAGGCTGTCCACAAGGTTTAGGAGTGTGTCTATGGGAATGTTTGACCATTCTTCCAGAAGCGGATTTGTGGGGTCAGGCACTGATGTTGGAGAGAAGGTCTGGCTCACAGTCTGCACTTGAGTTCATCCCAAAGGGGGGCTATCGGGTTGAGGTCAGGACTCTGTGAAGACCATTTAAGTTCCTCCTCCCCAAACTTACTCATCCATGTCTTTATGAACCTTGCTTTGTGCACTGGTGCACAGTCAAGCCAAGAAAGGGCCAACCCCAAACTTGGGAGCATGAAATTGTCCAAAATGTCTTGGTATGCTGACGCCCTAGGGGGTCCCTTCACTGGAACTAAGGGACCAAGCCCAACCCCTGAAAAACAACACCCACACCATAATCCCCCTCCATCAAATGATTTGGACCAGTGCACAAAACAAGCTCCATAAAGACATGGATGAGCGAGTTCTGGGTGGAGGAACTTGACTGGCCTGCACAGAGTCCTGACCTCAACCCCATAGAACACCCTTTTGGGGTGAGCCAGGACTGCGAGCCACACCTTCTCGTCCAACATCAATGCCTGACCTCTGACAGTTGTTTCTGGAATAATGGTCAAACATTCCCCTAGACACACTCCTAAACCTTGTGGACAGCCTTCCCAGAAGAGTTGAAGCTGTTATAGCTGCAAAGGGTGGGCCAACTCAATATTGAACCCTACGGACTAAGACTGGGATGCCATTAAAGTTCATGTGCGTGTAAAGGCAGGCACCCCAATAGGTTTGGTAATATAGTGTATGTAATGCTTGAGATGACTGCAAGAAACTGGAGACCTAACAAATGAAGTGAGTGTAGACATGCTACATGTTTGACTAGGGATATGCTGCAGAAGACAATATGAAACTGGGAACATGTTACATGAGGCTAGTAGAGATCAGTACTATTACCCCAATCAATGTTCCCATGACAAACTGCTGAGATACGAGGGCCGCACATCATATATCAAAAGGCTGCATATGACCCTTGGACTGAAGGTTGGGTGCCAGGCACTAGCGTCTTGAGGTGATGACTGGAGCATTGGGTTATCATGGGAAACTGATGGCTAATACATGGTACTTGTAAAGTTTACTCCATAGGAACAGTGCTTTAACCGCTTGCCGACCGCCGCACGACTATATACTGCGGCGGTCAGCCCCTCACAGGCAGAGTGACGTATCGGTACGTCATTAGCCTGGGAGGGTCTGGGGAGCGAGCGCGCGCCGCCGGCGGCGCGCTCCCGCTCCCGCGCGGTCACGAACCCCCCCGCGCGTGTGACCGGCGGACCCGATGTCCGCCGGCCACTCTGCGATCGGCGGGGGAGAGGGAGAAAGTCAGGCAGCTTGTGTAAACAAGCTGCCTGTCATTCTCCTCGGTGTAAAGACACTGATCACACAGATCTACTATGTAGATCCGTTGATCAGTGTCCTTACAGCTCAAGCCACAGCCAATCACAGTAGAAAGCACGCCCCTAGGGACACACACAGCCCCTCCCTCCCAAATAAAGTTAACCCCTTCACTACCAGTGTATTTTTACAGTAACAGTGCATATGTATAGCACTGATTACTGTAGAAATGTCACTGGTAACCCCAAAAGTGTCAAAAATGTCAGTCAAGGGTCTGATCTGTCCGCCCCAATGTCGCAGTGCCGCAAAAAAAATCGCAGATCGCCGCCATTATGCGTTAAAAAAAAAAAACAACAAAAATGACAAAAATCTTTCCCTTTGTTAGTAAACGCGATAACTTTTGCGTAAACCAATCAAAATACGCTTTTTGCGATTTTTTTTTACCAAACATAGGTAGCATAAAACAAATTGGCCGAAAATGTTAAAAAATTTTGATTTTTACATTTTTTTGGGGGGGAATTTCATATAAAAAAATGTGAAAAATATTGCTATTTTTGCAAAATTGACGCTCTTTTTTTGTTTATAGCGCATGATCAAAAAATCGCACAGGTGATCAAATACCCCCAAAAGAAAGCTCTGTTTGTGGGAAAAAAAGGACGCCAAATTCGTTTAGGTACAGCGTCGCACGACCGCGCAATTGTCCGTTAAAGTCACGCAGTGCCGAATCGCAAAATACCCCCTGGTCGTTTAGCAGCCAAATCCTCCGGGGCTTAAGTGGTTAAGTGGGCCGGTATGCACTGGTACTCAGTACCGCCACTTCCAAATATTGCTCTTGAGCATACCGCCACCTATCCGTGCGCCTTAGTGTACCAGTACGCTCATTTTGGACATCTGCGCCCTCAATTGCCCCCTCCCCCCCAAGAATATTTCCCACTCGAGAGCCAGACCAGTCACCACTAGTGAGTCCCCCTGCTCCGGAGTCCCAGCCCAGGCCAGGGGGGGGTGCTCTGTGGGGACCCTGATGTGGGGTGGGGGGGAGCGACAAAATTTATAGGATATAATAGATTACCGGCACCTCTTTTGGGCCACTTAAAGCACTGCATAGGAAGTTAAATTATGGCTGAGTTGTCTTCCATAATAAAGTGTTTTTTTGTTTTTTTTTATGCAATGCCACATACCTGAACAATGAAATTGAAGTAAAATGAAAGGGAATGTAAACCTTAAGCCCCGGTTCACACTGATGTGGTGCGAATTGGGAGCGAATTTAAAGTGGTACATGTGCAGTTTCCATGCAAATTTTGTAATAATATGTGAAGGGAGTGGTCATATCTGCAATTTATTTTCTATAAAATCTAGGAAAAAAAAAAAAATTCACAGTGATGTGAACACGAGACTGCAAATTCAATCCGGTCCCATAGTATTCTATGGAGCTGAAATTCGCACCGCACTGAACTAAACTTCCACAGGACCTTTTTTTAAAACCGGATCAAATTTGCACCATGTATATGTGAAAAGCCTTTATTGTAAATAATGCTGTTTTACATGACATGCGAATCTATGCTTCTTGGATCACATCTGATCTGGGGCTAGCAAGAAACTGTTTTTATTTGGTTCTTTTTGGTCAATTTAACCTGAAAAGGAAGTTCTGCTCATCCTCCCCCCCCCCCCCTCTTCTCTCATCATTGTGACCTTTTTCTTTTTTTCTGGGAGCGGGTACCTTTTTCTGACAGGTACCCGCTCCTGATTTGCTTGCCTAGGCTAACAGAGCTTAAAGTTTCCCCCCGCCCGCAACCTCCTGGTACACGTTACATGTCCCAGGAGACTGCGGGACCATTGAGGAAGCGTAGTGTGCAGTGGGAAGCTGGCTGTAAAACAGCAGGAAGTCACAGGTGTCACAGTCAATAGGCTACATCGCTAATTGGTGTATTCTGACAGTGAAGGAGTCCAGCTGACACCCCTGCTGTCAGAATACAATGACACAGTGGGAAGGATTCCCGCATCCACCTCAGCCAACTGGCTGGATGAAATAAAAACTGAGCCATGTATAGCTAGCTTAAGAGTTATTGGCATCAACAGTACAGACAGCATCCCTACCTAACAAACACTGAGGTTACAAGATCAAGATGTTTCAAGATGTCAATCACTCAGAGCAGACTGCCAGAGAGAAACAAAAAAAGCATAATCACTATACAGCATCAATAAACAGGAAATATAACTGTAAATATCAAATATAGCTGTTTCCAAATACATATATTCTTTTTTTTTTTTAAATGATACAAGAACTCTAGATCCACTTTAAAACAAAGGCCATGAATTAGCCTATGGCAGCTATTTACCTGAAAAAACCCTTCTTCAGAGGGTCTAAGTGAATCCCACTCTGGTGAATCCAAAAACTGGAGCGGAAAGATATAATGAAGAAACTCGCCATCAACGGTCACACGTATCCTGCCAAATTTGTAAGATATAATTCATAACACAGAAATTGCACATCTAAGAAATTTCACAGAAACATATTATAAGTAAGATCATTGATATGTGATTAATAAATAAGGCAACACAAGGAGCAACAATAAAGTAAAATTTACAGTTACTGACCAATCAGAAAGTAGTGATCTGATTAGGTAAAATCTGGCTGGCTGTTATGGTTTATTTATACATCATAAATTCTCATCACTACTCAAGCCCAGTTCAGGTATTGACGATATCTCGCTCTCCATCCACACTTGACTATGGGGACCTACTGAATTGTCAATCCAAAACATTTGCCTTCCACCACTTTAAGGCACAGCAGGGGGGAAAAAACACGTTGTTTTCTTTGCTATCTTGATTTAAACCTTAAATAAGAAGGTATGGAGACTACGGAGATATAGCCACTCTGTTCTCAACATAGTATCCTGCATCTCCAAGGAGGAAATGCCGGCAAGCTAAATGACTATGTCAGCAGCTACAGTATATGCTTTGGAGCAGTCAGACAAAGGAGAACTGGCAGGATCACCGGGTTTATAACTGACAATAAATATATATAGATAGTGTCAATTAAAAATATACATAGTAGTAGCCAATGAGGTATGGAAACCCGTAAAAAAATCCTAGTGGGGAGAAACCATACATACATATCAACTAAGCCGGGATGGTAGAAACAACGCTAACAATATGGAGGCGGCAAGATAGTCTGGTCCGGGAGCTGAAGGGACGGGACCATGAAGCACCCCACTGGGGAACAGTTAGAGGATAGGTGTGGTACATGTATATGTGAAGATCCCACTTGGTTTCCATGTCCCTGCTTAAAACAAATAGGTATGTATATCAATAGAAGTAAACAAGCTGTATCACAAAGTGATGATACCAGACTATCTTGCTGCCGCCATATGGTTAGAGTTGTTTCTGCCATCCTGGCTATGTATATATATATATATATATATATATATATATATATATATATATCTTTTGGACAATGCTCATGCGCATCTACTCCTGATGAGTGGGAAAATATAACTCACGAAACGCGTTGAGTTCAAAAGATTCTTCAAATTCAATATATACAAATAATATTTTAATTTACCATTATGTCTATTATTATGTATTGCATTGATGTCTGTATTGGTGTATTGGCATATGCATATGCAATATGATGTCTTTATACATTTTCAATAAATCTGTTACTTTATTATTATACGTGGCCATTGTGTTCACCTCACTTAAAATACCAGGGCAACCATTTTTGTTTTTTAGTGTACATTTAGGATTGGAGGTGTATCACTGGTAGTACCGGACCTTTTTTAATTTATGGTAAAACCAATGTGCTCTCAAAACTTGTACCTCCAATCAAAAGAAATTGTGCCTGTATGTTTCCCAAACTGTGGATACTCCAAAGCCTCCTCTCCACTAGGGACTCTCCTGGTACCGTGCACACTCCCAGTCAATAGATGGAGGTATGCTTCCTTTAAGACTCCGAATTCCTCAACTATCACTGAGCAGGCATCTTGGTCCAAGGAGTAGATGGTGACTCTGGATAATGCCTGGACAAAGATGGCACCATCTTTCTTGTTCTTCCTCTTGTCTTGCAGCTTTAGGCCTTAATTTATTCATATTAGGTGAATTATATAATAAGTATCCCCACCAATTTTAAGTGCAACTGCAGGGTGGGGAATGCCCCGGACACTGCTGATTGGACTGTTGGGGATGAGATCACGTGACAGGTTTTCATTGGAACTATCAAACTGATTTCAACCCAACCAAGTTCAACCAAAACCCAGCTCATCCCTGACCAGGAGCAGGGACTTCATTCTGACTTTCTAATCTGCATACTTGCTCTGCCTCAGTAATCCCAGAGTACTGTAGCCAGGATCACCCAAGCAGTGAACATTTTCAGAGGTCAAACAGCAGTGGCATTGGTTTCTTTAGAAGCAGAACTAAAACCATCAATTTCATATCTTCAAAAAGCAGTTACAGTATATTAAAGACATGCCGGGAATGCTAACTGTCACATTCGCTTGTGCCATCAACCAAACTGTCAAACCATAAAGTGTCTGGTGTCATAACTGATCACATATGCGGCATCATGGCAGTTACAGATCAAACAAAGGCTAAGATGGCAGCTAAAACAATTATTTTCACGACATGCCAGGAATGCTAACTGTCACATTTGTTTGTGCCCTCAACAAAACTGTCAAACCATCAAAAGGCTGGTGTCATAACTGATCACATGTGCGGCATCATGGCAGTTATAGATCATTCCATCCTTCTCGACGTTAGATTGGAAAAAGAATGGCCACAACTATTGGCTCAGTGTTAAGGATAGCTCTCTCCCTGCAGACTGCTTTAAGACCGCACAGATTCACCATTTTCACAAAACTAACAAACTCGCCTTCCAGTTATCCATCCCTGCTACGGCATGGGACTTCCTTAGGGGCCACGCTATATCTGGCACACGGGGCATATCTTTTTTTTTACAACTTGTATATGAATACCCAAGCACCTTCATTGGGCCCAAGTAGGACTAAATGGGAATCTGAGTTCCAATTGACCTTTACAGATTCACAATGGCATAAGGCCATCACGGTCAACTATAAACTGTCTAAATGTATTGATCATTGGGAACAATTTCTGAAAATATACCATGGATGGTACTTAACGCCTCATAGGCTATCTAAAATCTATCCCTCCTCCAGTGCGTTGTGTTGGAGACGGTGCAATAAGGTAGGAACACTGTATCATATCCTTTGGGATTGCATCTTTGTTCAACCCTTTTGGAAGGAAGTGGAGGTTTTGCTTGGAATTTTTCTGGGCACGACCTTCTCTATCTGGCAGGCTTTGGCACTTTTGAACTTGGGAATAGATCTGATCCCTCCGAAGTACCAGACTATAGTACTCCACATCATGTTTGCTGCTAAATTGACAATCACTCACCATTGGAAATCACCTGAGTCACCAAAAATTCAGGAACTTACTTCACGGGTAAACACGCAATGTCACTTTGAGCAGTTACTAGCTGTTAAAGATAATAGAATGCCTACCTTAAGCAAACGATGGATTCACTGGTTAAAGCATCCTAATGCCACTCCTGGTCTCAAGCCCTATTAGCCTGCTTTGATTTACTACCAAAGAGTATTCCCTTTACTTTACCTTTCATGTATTCTCTGTTATTGTCACAAATAACACCCCGTAGAACTATGTACATGTCAGTCTAATATATGGTGGTCCGCGGATGTTTAGCTGTCGGAGGGTCTACCCCCTCCCCCCCAACTGGACACAGTGTGTACCCATTTGGGGTGTTCAGGGGGGTTGGGGGTGACCCTATTAGAGAATGGCCATCAGCGACCCCATCTTATAAGTATTAATGCTATTCGTATCTTTGGATTGCTTAATGCTGTAATGGCTTATCTACATGGGCATGAAGTTAGATTACATAACTGCACCTATGTGCTACTGGCCATAATATCAATGTTTTATGAGTTTGCTTTCCTCTGTTATTAGTATGATTTCCTTTCCCTGTTTGTTACTATTTGAAATAATCTTAATAAAATCTATTCAACAAAAAAAAACGTGTCAAACCATCAAAAGGCTGGTGTCATAACTGATCACATGTGCGGCATCATGGCAGTTACAGATCAAACAAAGGCTAAGATGGCAGCTTCCTTGGTTGAAAAGAATAGGAGGGTTTAGTTCCACTTTAAGACACATTTTGGACATTCAAAATCAATAACTATTGCACAGAAACAGGCATGAACATGGCCACTTGAAAACTCATCAATTAAGGCACAACATATTTAATAAATTATAATCCCAAAGGTTCTTCTTCCATTCTAAATGCTTACGCTGGTTGTTCTAGTTTATAATGATCCCGTTTCCATTTCTCTCACCTTGTGGGATTGTAGGAAAAGGTTAATAACAGCCTGGGATTAAATTTTCCCACCAAGCGCAGCTGAAAACTTGCGCATTTTAAAATCTCCCTAATCATGTGGAAACCCCATAAGCTTTCACACTAGTTTCCTTGTGGCTTTGCCTCTGTCAAGGTGCTGTCATCTGAAACCTGGACCATTAGCTGGGCTGGGCAGTAAAGGGTAGTGCAGACATGCTAAGGTCAGAATGGAATGAAGTGAATTGGCTTATCCTGTATGTCATCCATGGACAAAGTGCAAATAGTGTCACATATATAAACCGCTTTGGTAGTCAGATTGTTACGTATGCTAGGTACAGTATAATGCCATCATTAATTAGGGGGATAAAACCAGCACACAGCCTATGCTAAATATAAAGACTGAATGTGCAGTAAATAGCTGTGTATACTATGGCATTAATCTCGCAGCACTGATCAATGGCTAAATATACTGCAAGCTCCTCTTCTATTACATTTGTAAACATTCTATAATAGTGGAAATGATGTTTCCCCGCAGTATTATAAACGGGTATCAAAATTTTTAAAACTTTATGTGTGTCTCCTAGGTGTCCTACTGAAAGTTAAAGCTTATAGAACACAAAGCTAACTCTACAAGGTTATGTGCATGTCACTGACAGCTATGAATTATATCTTGGCACTCTTTCAAACTGAATGACACGAAGGATTTCACTCCTTTCCTGCTATGAGTAATGTCACCATTACTGTCCAAGGAAAAGTTATACGGACTTATTCAATAAACTGTTGAATTATTATTATTTAAGAATTATTATTCTTAAAGTGGACGTGTACCTGTTCCTCATACTGGGCAAAGCACAGGTTCGCTTTACTGCAGGGGTTCTTTCCTAAATCAGAACTTTGCTCCCTCTTATATTCATAAACAAACATTTTTTGCTTTTACATACAGTCACTGTTTTTTTTACTGTCTTGGTTGAGTGAGGCACTGGTGATGTAGCTCTGGCCCCACAGCTGCATCTTGGGAAGGCTACATCACCAGTCTCTTCCTGGGAAATCTCATCTGGAAACTACTACATTTTGGAGATCTCAGTGGAAAAGCATTTCCCTCTCAGATATTGTACACTGTCTTGTGTTCCAAAAGGCAGACCCAGAGTTTCAGAGAGAGCTCCAGGAAGTAAAGGGAAATGGGTTCATCTGTCCTTAGAAAAAATGGCCACTATAAGAAGAATGGGGAGGAAAAGAAACATAAGGTACACAAAGAATAAAAAAGTATTATTAAGTATATTTTTGTAGATTATTACTAAATATTTCTACTGGTGCTTTTGTTGTAAGACAGTGGTCTCCAGACTTTTGCCTGAGGGCTGGATGTGGTACTTTGTTTGCCTTTATCCGGCCTTTAGGGAACTATTCCTTCCACTGATACAAAGGCACAATTCCTTCCACTGACACCAAAGATGAAGAACAATTCCTTCCACTGAGACCTTAGATGGGGCACTATTCCTACCATTGACATCATAGATGAGGCCCTATCCCTTCCACAACCCCTTTTGGAGTTCATATTTTATACTGTATAACTAATGATTGTCCAAACTATATGTGATTATTTGTATCTGTATTTGCATTATTACCTTTCTGTATCTATATGCTGATTCTATTATGCTCGCAGCGGATAGATCTTTTATCATGTATCAATAAAATTTAGTATTTTTATATATATTGCTACATTTGTAGTTGCCCTTACATTTTTCTGGTATCGTAATGTCCCTTCCCCGATCATTTATCCCGTTTGGGATTATTTTTTCCTAATTAAGCCTTTGGGATAGATACCACGTGTTGTTTACATAAGTGGAACTAAGCAAATTTCTTTCTCATAAATCTTTATATTTCTGGACAGAGAGAAGACTGCAGATAAACAGGTCAAACCTATGTAGGAGGGTTTTTTTTTTTTCTGTGTAGCACCTGAGACATGTCACTTCACTGGGTATACAGTATGTAAGGGTCTACAACCACTTTAAAGGAGAAGTACAGCCAAAGCTCGTTTGGCTGTACTTCTCCTGTGGATCACAGGAGTGCAGTTCGTTCTGAACTCCTGTGACCCATTTTCAGCAAACAGCAGGCTGAAGCCCGCAGTCGGCTGGTGTCATAGTTCCGTCCCAGGCTGGCCAAGATCGCGACAATAAAGTCAGGATCCGCCCACATGTCTGGACCGGCACCCATTCCCGGCCTCTCAGTGAGCTATGAAGAAAAAGAATTGGCTGCACTCCAGATGAGGTCAAAATCCAGATTTATTGACTGGACATCCCAACGTGACAATAGTGACAAGGTAGACGCGTTTCACACACTACAATGTGTGCTTAATCATTACTAAAAAGTCAGGATCCGCCCACATGTCTGGACCGGAACCCGTCTCAGCCTCTCAGTGAGCTGCTGAGAGCTAGAGCAGGCCACCCCCATCCCCTCCACAGCCCAGCCCTCCAGTGAGCGCAGGGGAGCAGAGCAGAGAGCTCGTGACCGATAGACACCAGTTCTTTGCTCATGGAGCTCTGAGAACCGAGCAATCAGCGGTGTTTGATCGCTATGTTCTCAGCCTTAGAGCCGGTAGGGGACAGATGTAGTATCAGGTCAATGCTGCATTCACCTAGGTAAGCATGATTCAAAAATTTTAAGAAATCTCCATAGTTCTCATTTAAGTGAAAATTCCACAGTAAACTATAGCAACCAATCAGAAAACTTTGCTGAAGGACAAGTACAAAATGGATTCTTTCTGGATGCTATGGGTTACAGCATTCAAAAACAAGAGATCTTTATTAAATAAGACAAGTATTTTACTGGTGTGATGACACTATTCCCTAAACACCTCAGGTGGGACAGTAGTGCGATTCAGTTATAAGCTTTGCCAGAAAAATATATCTTTCTTCTAAATTTAAAACAGAGAAGAATATTTCCTGATTAACTGCAGGTTGTGAAAAGATATCTGATCATTTTTCATCCTCTGCCATAAAATGAAGCAATATTAAAACCTTTATATATCCATCTTGGCCAAGCATTAACAAAAAAAAGATACGAGACAAGAGCAGTTAATATATCTGGATCTTTTATTTTTAATGAAATGCATTGAAATCAGAAAAAAAGGAAGACTTGATAAAGAAAACCCAAAAGGCCTGCGTTATTTTATTTTTTTTTTTTCTAGGTCGGCGATCTGCTCCAGAGCTTGTCATGTGAATGCTAGCCTTAGCCAAGAACAGGAGTTAATGTCATTTTAATTCTTGGTTTGTTTCTTGTGTGCTCCCTCTTGTATCTGCAGGTCAATGTTCTATTCCTGGTACAAAATGAAATGCCTTTTGGAGATTTATTTTCTCTCTTATCCCATCTGAACTATGTTCTTTATAGAAAGGGAACACAAAGCAAAGCAAACTCTCATTGTGACGAGTGACAAGTGTGTGAAAAGCGATAAGCTTTGAAGGTTTAGTGGCAAATATATCCCAGCTTCCAAATCAGCGTCTATATGTTTAGCATCCTATCTAAGGTATGGTAAAATGTGAGACTCCACAAAAGGTATGGTTGAAGGACTTGAAAATGTCACAGGGCTGCGTGGAAACATTCCAATGACCAAATATGGTGCTTATGGCCATACGCTAGTAGCGTACAGCTTTCCACGCTCTTAGTGTTTCCATCTCTATATTATACTCAAGTACACAGAGAAACACTACGGTACTTACCAGTAAAGAACAAAAGGAATGCAGGGAGATAGGATCCTTCAGGTTTCAATAAGGTCCAATGCACATGGGCAGAAAAAAATCCCGTTTTAGGTCTCATGCACACTTGAGCTAAAAAAAAAAACACTGCTTTTACAGGCGTTTGAGCTTTTTTTTTCTCTCTCTCAATACCCCTCCATGTTAGCCTATGTGCCCATGCACACTAAAGGTATTTATAGGAGTTTAGAGGCAGAAAAAAGCCCCCCTACCAAAGTCACATTCAGGAGAGGAGCTGTTGAGCAAAAATATGCCTTACACGCCTAAACACGGAAAACGTGTCTAAACACACCTAAGCACCAGGCGCGTTTAGCGCTTGAGTGTTTTTCCATTTTATTGGGCCAAATAAATGAAAGTGGTAGTATATATAGGTGTGGCTTTTAAAAAAAAATACTTACCTGCTCTGTGAAGTGGTTTTGCACAGAGTAGCCCTGATCCTCCTCTTCTCGGGTCCCCGCAGGAATTCCTGGCTCCTCCACTATGATGCTTGAGTCACGGACATTGGCTGCAGGGAGCTTTTCTGTCCACATTCATCCTGTTATTTGTTATTGCTACATTTCTCTTTTTTGTTACTTTTTGTGAGACTGTTTTTCTTGTATTTGCCTCAAAGACTATTCCTGATTTGTTTGATTCAAAACTATACATGTTCATTGAAAGAGCTGATCACATTACCCTC
This sequence comes from Pelophylax lessonae, assembly GCF_965119305.1. NCBI lineage: Eukaryota > Metazoa > Chordata > Amphibia > Anura > Ranidae > Pelophylax > Pelophylax lessonae. Next base: position 389,551,461 of record NC_138770.1, read on the forward strand.
AGTTACATGTACTTCAATATAGGAGCCAGACAGTCTGGGATCCCTGATTATTCAAAGCATTGTCTGGGTGGGCACTGCGTTACCTAGGTGGGGAGTTGTTTAATTGGCTTAATGTTTATGTTGGCTGTTCTCTAGATGTGCTAATGATATTACTGTTTGCAGTTTGCATTGTTAGAATAACATGATCAGGCTACCTGATCTTGTGTGCTATATATTTGCAAAAAAAGTCAGTTCCATTTTGTACCTAAGCTAGTGTCGTCTGGATCTTGGGTGCTCAGCGATAATACCTGGTTTCTGGATTCAGAATGGAGGAAGCTTTATACTGACAGAAACACCCAAGCCCCGTGCTGAATGGTCTGTCATAGCTTACTATAGGGGCACTGGTGCATGCTCGCTCCCAAGTCCTGCCCTATGCGCCCATAGGAAAAATAGAGCTGCGGCATCTGAACCAAATAAGTTTATCTTGGTCTCATCAGGCCACAGGACACGGTTGCAGTAATCCATGTCCTTAGTTTACTTGTCTTCTGCAAAGTGTTTGCAGGCTTTCTTGTGCATCATCTTTAGAAGAGGCTTCCTTCTGGGACGATAGCCATGCAGACCAATTTGATGCAGTGTGCAGCGTATAGTCTGTGCACTGACAGGCTGACCCCCACCCCTTCAACCTCTGCAGCAATGCTGGCAGAACTAATGCATCTATTTCCCAAAGACAACCTCTGGATATGACGCTGAGAGCATGCACTCAACTTCTTTGGTCGACCATGGCGAGGCCTGCTCTGAGTGAAATCTGTCCTGCTAAACCACTGTATGGTCTTGGCCACTGTGCTGCAGCTCAGTTTCAGGGTCTTGGCAATCTTCTTATAGCTTAGGCCATCTTTATGTAGAGCAACAATTCTTTTTTTCAGATTCTCAGAGAGTTCTTTGCCATGAGGTGCCATGTTGAACTTCTAGTGACCAGTATAAGAGAGTGAGAGCGATAACACCAAATTAAATACACCTGCTCCCCATTCACACCTGAGACCTTGTAACACTAAGGAGTCACATGACGCCGGGGAGGGAGAATGGCTAGTTGGGCCCAATTTGGACATGTTCACTTAGGGGTGTACTCACTTTAGTTGCGAGCGGTTTAGATATTAATGGCTGTGTGTTGAGTTATTTTGAGGGGACAGCAAATTTACACTGTTATACAAGCTGTACACTCACTACTTTACATTGTAGCAAAGTGTCATTTCTTCAGTGTTGTCACATGAAAAGATATAATAAAATATTTACAAAAATGTGAGGGGTGTACTCACCTTCGTGAGATACTGTATATATATAATTATTATTAATATTATTATAAACAGATACGTTTCATCAATTAAACTAGAACTGAAAAGAGTTCTGTAACCCCACCTTGGCCTCTGCAGTATTTACAGACTGCAGACCTCCAGATGCATCATCTAGAAGCCCAGCACAGTGCAGTGCTTTGTGTACATTGCCTTTTAACTGGGCTGGCTGAGCACAGTACTGCACCTGCAATGCAATGATTTAAAGCTTTCTTTGATTCAACATTAATGAATAGCATATACATTTCAGTGCCTTCTCCGCCTATAAACCTTGAAATCCAGGCTGCTCTAATATGAAGAGTTGAAAGCTGGTTTGTCTACTACACTTGGCTACTGGTTACTGATCATCACATTTAACCACTTGCCGACCGCCGACCGACTATATACGGTCAGCCCCTCACAGGCAAAGTGACGTACCGGTATGTCACTAGCCTGGGAGCCAATAGGGGGCGAGCCCGCGCGCGTGACCGGCGGACCCGATGTCCGCCGGTCACTCACGATCATCGGATACAGCGGGAGAAAGGCAGGCGGCTAATGTAAACACAGCCGCTTGTCATCCTCCCCTGTGTAACAGCACAGATCATACAGTCCTGCTATGTAGGACCGTTGATCTCTGCTGTTACACACACAGCCACATCCAATCACAGTTAGAAACACGCCCCTAGGGACACACTTAACCCCTCCCTCTCCAATAAAGTTAACCCCTTCCTTCCCAGTGTCATTTTTACAGTAACAGTGCATATGTATAGCACTGATTACTGTAGTAATGTCACTGGTACCCCCAAAAGTGTCAAAAATGTCAGTCAAGGGTCCGATCTATCCGCCGCAATGTCGCAGTCCCGCAAAAAAAATCGCAGATCGCCGCCATTACTCGTTAAAAAAAAAACAATAAAAATGACAAAAATCTTTCCTTTAGTTAGTAAATGCAATAACTTTTGCGCAAACCAATCAAAATACGCTTTTTGCAATTTTATTTGCCAAACATATGTAGCAAAAAAATTGGCCTAAAATGTTAAAAAATTTAGATTTTTACATTTTTGGGGGGGGGGGGGGAATTTGATATAAAAAAATTTGAAAAATATTGTTATTTTTGCAAAATTTTTGCGCTTTTTTTGTTTATAGCGCATGATCAAAAAATCACACAGGTGATCAAATACCACCAAAAGAAAGCTCTGTGGGAAAAAAAGGACGTCAATTTAATTTGGGTACAGCGTCGCATGACCGCGCAAATGTCCGTTAAAGTGCCGAATTGCAAAATACCCCCTGGTCAGGAAGGGGGTAAAATCTTCCGGGGCTTAAGTGGTTAAAAGCAAATAGGGGAAAGACAGTCTTGAGCTTTGATTCTCAAATAAATATTTCTTTATAATTCATTGAAAGACACAGGAACTGTGGAGGTTCGAAAACAGTATTAAACCCATAACCAAAAATGTAATATATTGCAGCATACCAGTCATTAGATATGGTCGCTGCATTAGTTTTCTTCTTCTTTTTTTTTTTTTAACCTTAGGTAGATGTCATATGACATCCTTAGGTTGAAGTGGAGATATCTGAATGCTATCTGCAGCTTCTTTTTTTTTAATTCATGAAAGTGTTTTTTTATTTTTTTTTTAAATTGCTGCACAAATACTGCATGACATAAAAAATAATTGCAATGACTGCCATTGTATTTCATAGGGTCTATGCTAAAAAATATATATATAATGTTTGGGGGTTCTGAGTAATTTTCTAACAAAAAAATATGATATTTACAAGTAGGAGAGGAGTGCAATATGTCTGGGCTGGAATTGGTTAAGCTTTTTTCCCTCTATTCCCACCTGGTGATCTGGCTAGTATCACACCTCCTGTATTAGAGCGCCCCCAATTGAATGAATGAGCACAGAGGCATCTTTGGACAGCAGCATTGTCAGTATGGGGGGATAATATTGGATACACTAGAAGATTTAGATACACTAACAATTTTTTTTTTCTTCCAAGAAAATAAACTTTTATTGAGCTTATAAATATTTCCAGAGTGCAAACATCAGAATAAAGAAGGTAAAAAGTGCAACGGTTACATATTATACAGCACGATGCAATAAGGTTCAAAATATTGAAATGCACATACAATCAGGGCATAAGTAGCTAAAATTGCAACAGTAGAAGAACAGACACAATATGAAGATCGGAGTTCAATCACAGCAAAACTGTTCAGGTAACCACAATATATAAAAATAAGAAATTTTTTAAGAAACAGTGAACCAGAGAAGTGGGAAGGGGAAAAGGAAAACAATTCCACTGGAGAGAAATGTAAATTAGCACATACAGCATTTGAGAGACAAGCAGTACTTATCCCATCAAGAGTCCGTCCATCACCAACTGGGGAGGGGCCCGGGACGGATCGTCCAACCATGGTTGCCACAAGGAATAAAACTTTTTATGTGCCTTACGATGTTGATAGGTAACTTTTTCTCTAATCAGCAAATTATTGACTTGTTCAACCCATTACGCGGTCGTTGGCACACTGGAGGTAATCCAATATCTAGCTATCAATTTGCGTGCCACACACAGCAGTCTAAGAACCGCCATATGGGCATGAGGGGTCAAGGTCTCGTCCTCCAGTGCCCCAAGCAGACACACAACCGGATCTCTGGGCAATCTAAAATTATAAACTCTGGATATAGAGTCAATAACCTCGCTCCAATATCGAAATAACTTGGGACATCTCCAAAGCATATGAACAAGAGTGCCCTGGTCTCTATTACCTTTGGGGCAGGTATCACTGTCCCTACGCCCCCATTTGAACAGCTGAACCGGGGTGCGATATGCCCTATGAAACAAAAATAGATGGGAAACCTTCTGCGATGCTGACACTGAGACCAACGGTATAGAGGAAAGACACAGCTCCCACGTCTCTCCATCAATGGGGCCCAAGTCCCTCTCCCAGCCAGCCCGGGCCGGAAGAGAGGCCGGATCCTGTAAGGCAGCCAACAAAGTGAGGTAAACCCGAGAGATCATGCCTCGTCTGTCAGTAGACTTAAAAACATCTGTCATCAGGGTGTGTTCCGTCAGTCTAAGGGGGACAGTCCGTGACTGGATATCTATAGCATGGCGCAACTGAAGATATCTAAAGAATAAATGCCTAGGGATGTCAAACTCCTGCTGGAGTTCCTGAAAGGACTTCAGCACCCCCTCCCTGCGGTAAATCTGTACAAAAAATGCCAGCACCCCACTCCCTCCGACCGAGACAACTCCCGATAGTTGGAGTTCCGCCACAGCGAAGTACCATGGAAGAACCCCTTTATTCGGAGCATTCTCCGCACGCATTGCCATAATGTAAGGAGAAGTCTGATCGTCGGGAGCGAAACCTGTAAGTGCGTTAACCCCGCCTCTAATTGCGTAAACGCCGTATATGGCGAGTCTGGGGGAACCAGGAGAGCACGGATGGGGTCAGAAGGGTCAGGCAATTCCCAACCGCCCAGGTGCTGAACCTGGGAGGCGAGAAAATACACCCTAGGATTGGGGACCTCAAGGCCCCCACAGTCTTTGCTCATCTGAAGTGTAGTCAGCCTAATACGAGCCACCCTTTTTTTCCAAATTAGATCGCGAAACAAGGATTCCACACGGACGAACCAGCGTCTCGGGATCCAGTGAGGGGCATTATGTAGCACATAAAGGAGTTGAGGCGCCCAAATCATCTTAACCAGGTTAACCCGCCCCGCCACCGACAGAGGGAATCTACACCAAGCCGTACATTTAAGCCGAAATTTATGAAGCAGGGGCACCAGGTTAAGTTCCAGATAACGGCCGACATCCGGGGTCACCTGAACACCCAAGTATCTAAATTGGTCTACCAGACGCACATCCCTAGCCCTCTCCGGCAGGGGGGCAGTGATAGGATCTAGAGGCATAAGAACCGACTTATCCCAGTTTATAGAGAACCCAGAGAGGAGCCGAAAAAGTCAATTAAAGTCATGATCTCACCCAGCGACCTCCCCGTGTCCACCAAATAAAGTAGGGTATCGTCTGCATATAATGAAACAACGTCCACATTGGGGCCCGGTCGGAAACCGACAATCTCCGGATGGGCCCAGATTCGTGCCGCGAGCGGCTCCAGCGCCATGGCAAACAGCAGGGGCGAAAGCGGACACCCCTGCCGAGTGCCCCGGGAACAAGCGGAAGGGTTCCGACAGGTCCCCATTGACCCTAAGTCTGGCTCGTGGGTTGGCATACAATAATTTAACGCAACTGATAAAGGTGTCCCCCACTCCAAAGCGCTTCAACACCGCCCAGAGGTAAGGCCACTTGACACTGTCGAAGACCTTAGCCTCATCTAGTGAGAATATCGCTCTGTTACCAGGGTTGTCTACGGGGAGCTGGAGGTTAAGGAACAGGCGTCGTAGGTTTAAAGCTGTAGCTCGCGTGGGAATAAAGCCCGATTGGTCCCTATGGATAATGCTCTGTACAACCGAGGACAGTCTAGAGGCTAACATTTTGGCTAAGAGTTTAACGTCCAATGTCAACAGGGAAATGGGCCTATACGAGTCAGCTAGCAGTGTATCCTTACAAGTTTTAGGAATCAGGACTACAATTGCCTCATTCATAGAATCAGACAATGACCCTCTCTGCAGAGCGTCCTTGAACACCTGCAAGAGGACAGGGACCAATTGTTCAGAATACCGCCCATATACCTCAGACGGCAAGCCATCCACTCCCGGGGATTTGCCCCTCCGAGTGGCCTTCAATGCCGTAAGGAGCTCACCCTCAGTCAGAGGAGCATCCAGGCTCTCCGCCTCCCGGGCAGAGAGCACCGGCAGGTCACAGGCGTCCAAGAAGTCTTCCACCACTTGCGGGGGGCTGACACTTTGGACGAGTACAAGTCCAAGTAGAACTCCTGCAGAGCCCTAGAGATCTCAGGAGTGGTACTCCATAAGACACCTGAAGGGTCCCGAAGCGCTGTGATAAAAGCAGCCGGCTGCTGGGAACGAACCAACATAGCCAGCACGTGACCCGTACTCTCCCCCTCCTCAAAATGTTTCTGTTGAAGGAAGAACCGTTTATTTTCAGCTAGCTGCAACGCCACTGTCTTAGAGAGGGACTGAGCTGCTAACCAGGAGCGTTGAGATTCATCAGAAGGGTTACTAACATATGCCGTCTCCGTCCTTGTCACCTCAGCCATCACAGTAGTTTCCCACACCTTAGTGGAGGACTTAATGTTATTAATCAAGTAGCTAAACTGCTCTCGCAGAAAGGCCTTCGCAGCATCCCACACCACCCCCAGTTCAGCTGTGTTCAAATTGGTTGCAAAGAAGGAAGTTAGCAAGTCAGGAATTGGGTCGGGACTAGGAAAGAGTGTGAGACAAAAAGGGTTCAATTTCCAGAGGGGTCTCCCCGAGCTAGCTGGCAGGGACAGTCTGATCCGGAGCGGAGCATGGTCCGAGACCAGTCTCGGGCCATATTCAGCACCAACCACCAGAGGCAAAAGGGCCTCGTTACCAAACCCCAAAAAGATTCGGGAGAGGCCCAATCGTGCAGCCGAGTAACAAGAATACACCCGGTCTCCCAGATGCCCCAACCGCCAATCATCCGTCAGTCCCAACTCCCCCATCAACCGAAAGGGGGACCCATTGCCGCTCGGCGGGGGGGGGGGCTCGGATCGAGGGGTGAACCTGACCCAGTGGGGATCCAGGGTGGCGTTAAAATCACTGATTACCAACAGGGGAACCGCCGGAAGGCCAGCGATCCTCTCCGCCAGCAATCCAATCTCCCCAGCCGAAAAAGGAGGGGGTACATATACAGCAATTATCGCACATGACAGTCCCCCAACATTACATAGCAAGAGCACATATCTACCCTCTGGATCCACATAGCTAGAAGAGCAGGTAAAATTAACCCCCCTCCGTACTAACAGACTTACACCTCTTGAATATGTAGAGAAAATAGAATGATACTGGTGGGCATACAATGCAGGGGCTATACTGGGGGGGGGGATCAGAGGACAAGTGGGTCTCCTGCAGGAAAACCACGTCCGCCTGCAGTCTTTTCAGATTCCGAAGTACAGCAGTTCTCTTCAAGGAATTGTTCAGTCCACGCACATTCCAGGAAACGATGCACAAAGTGTCAGCCATGGTAGATCAGAGGACAAAAGGGACAGTGAAGGAGTTCAGAGCAACGAAGGGCACGGCACTTCAACACCCCACAGAGGGGCAAAAAGGCACATCCAAGAGAGGGCACCATCCAGGCACAGCGAAAAGGTAGGAGCAGTCCAAGTGTCCAGCAGGCATAGAAGAAACTCCAGTTGTCTGTGAAGTAGGTCCTCCATGGGACAGCAGGGTTGTAGCAGTCATCTCCAGTGGATAGAAAGGGGATCGAAATCAGGGGATCCTGATAACAGAAAACAGAAGGTCGGGGATCCTCGGCTTGCCCACCGCCAACATGGTCAGGTGAGAGTCGGTTATCTCCAAAGTATGTCCAACTAGGACCCATAGGGGGGAAAACGGTGGTAGACGCAGCTGTCTCAGCAGTCTCCACAGGAACAGTGTGTAGAAACAAAAAGGGTAATAACGGTAGTCCATGCATATAGGGCAGCTTCCGCTCATAGAAGGGTGCCACAGGGGACACCCGATCCCACGATCAGCAACGACAGCAGCAGTTCAAAGCTATAAAACAAGGCATATTTCAGGGAAACCCCGGTCGTGGAGACAGTGCCGTTCGCTGCGCCCTACCCTCCACTTCTAACCACTGTGCCGCAGCCGCCGGGTTGTCAAAGAATTTCACACCATACCGAGTCACCACTCTAAGCTTAGAAGGATAAAGCATGGCGTATTGTAGGTTCAACGCTCTCAGTCTCCTCTTCACCTCCCCAAACTTCGCCCTCTCCCTCTGTACATCCGCCGAGTAGTCTGGAAAAAGGGAAATTATAGAATTGTCCATCACCAATTTGTCTTGCAGGCCCCGGGCCTTTTTGCAGGATAATATCTCTGTCTTTGTAATTGAGCAATTTGAAGATGAAAGTGCGGGGAGGCGCTCCTGGGGGAAGGGGGCGCATGGGAACTCGATGCGCCCTCTCTACAGAGAACATGGGAGTAAAGGATTCCTGACCAAAAGTCTCTAGAAACCAGTTCTCAATGAAGCTAACAGGGTTTTTGCCCTCAGCCCGCTCCGGGATGCCAATAGCTCTAACATTTTTGCGTCTCATCCTATTCTCGAGATCTTCCAACCTGACTGCCTGCTGAGCAGCCAGGAGCGCAGTATGTTTATTTTCCCTCTGAAGAGGGGGCATATCATCCTCAAGGGAGCTAACCCTGTCCTCCACAGCCGCAGTACGTTCTCTGAGTTTTTGCATGTCATGCCTAAGGAAAGTAATTTCAGTTTTAACTCCCTTCATTTCCACAGTGAGTGCAGCAATAGAGGTGTTACAGGCTGTGACAGCGGTCATGATGTCCCTCAGGGTGGGCTCAGCTTCAAGCACAGGAGAGGATGGTTGAGGATTACCTGCAGTGTCCCAGGCAGAGAGCTGTGCCGAGATGTCACCCAGCGGAGCAGTGTCATCGGCATCCGACTGGGGGGAAGGTGAGGTAGCAGGAGTGGTCGCCGCTACAGGAGTGGATTTAGTGGCAGGCTTAGTGAAGAGCTTCTGGGCAGCTTCTTTATAGGATTCCTTCTGTGAGCCACGCTGCGGCTGGGTGCCATCTTGGACCTGCCTGTCTGAAGCCTGGCGGCCGGTCGTCTGCCGGGAAGACATGAAGCGGCAGGGCAGGATGACTCACCGGGTGATCTGGGTGTTCAGGAGGCTATGGAGCAGCTATTGCCGGTGAAACTGCAAGCCGATCGGGTGTCCCTCAGGATAAATGTACAGGATGTTCGGCGGAGCGGGAGCTACACACGTCCGGCTACATCCGCTGCTCGGCCACACCCCCTACACTAACAAATTAAAGTCAAATTCAATCTCACACTTTATAAATACATCAGCACCGCATGCACACGCCCTAAAACCCAGAAAGAGGCAGCGACTTACCAGTACAGGTTGCCCATATGCAGTATATTGTGGGTGGCCATCCACAAGAGGTTAAGCAGTTACAGCAAAAAGTTTCTGTCTCTTGCTCTATCTCCTGTGGGAGCCTGCGGCTGTATGAAAAGTCTAAGTGCTGACAGGACACTAAAAAGATACAGATGCTGCCTATTTGTTTTGGAGAACCCTATTAAGGGACTTCCTATTAGTCAGGAACTGACCTGAGTTTTTTTTTTGCTTTTTGTTTTTTATTCAGATGGTTTTATTAGGATTTTAGTTTTTTTACACAGTAAAACAAACAGTCCAAAACATTCCACATTATGAGTTTTTAAGCAGATGTTTTGTATGTTTTATACTATAGACATTATGTACAAAGCTCTCCTGTACTAAAACTACTTCCTGTACTAAAACTACTGTACGTTCATTTGTTGCCTTGCTAACTAAAATTGCAAGACAAACCTGCTCTAACTGTTCCTGGGTATCCTGGTCTCATGCCTGGTTTAGCACTGCCACTAGCAGTGGAGTCCATTCCTCCTAAAACTTAATGCTCAGGTGCAAGCAGTGCCCTAATGTGATGAACCCCTATTGTTCAATCCAAACAATCAACTTGTTAAAAAATTGTTAACAAGTTTAAAAAACGTATTTAAGCTTGTTAAAAAAAAAAACAACAGATACAATAGATATCTGAAGCCTACCAGGCCTCCTTAGAGGAACACCAAGTGAACCAGTCTCTACCAAGGATGAACTAAGGTTCAGCCCAAACCCACGGGAAAATTTCACATGATAGCAGGCCGCATGCCCAATCAACTGCTGCTGTGAAATTCCTCGCTGCAGCCACACGTTACAAAGGGGTAGGGATACTGGTCCCATTATATCTATAGCAGCAGATACATACAGGCTCTATCAGAGAGACAGATGGTGGCACAGGGGTAAATAAATACACCTTGACAGCTTGAGCAGCGCCCTTAAGGCTACATTCACACCTGAGCGTAGTGTTTTTACCGCAATTTTTACCGCTATTTTACCGCGATTTACAGGCGTTTTTACAGGCGTTTTTTGTCACAGGCGTTTTTAGATTGAATAGAAACCAATGGAAAACGCCTGTAATCTGCCCAAAAAGAAGCTCATGTACTTTTTTGAGCGTTGGGCGTTTTGCTTACAGCGACAAAACGCTCAGATGTGAACAGGGGCCATTGAAATGAATAGGATTTGTCTTGTTGGGCGTTTTGAGAGCTGATCCTAGAGCAGAAAAACTCTCCAAAAACGCCCCAAAACGCCTAGATGTGAACGGAGCCTTACAGAAACTGAGGGAGCAAAATAATTTGAGTAAACAATAACTATGTTTCTAAAAAAAAAAAAACAACAACAAATGGCAATACATAAAGGGATGCCTGCTTAACCCTCATATACATAGTAGAGAATCTCCAGGCACAGTGACACGTTACTCACAAAGCACCCTAGCTCTGAGTTCTCTGAAATGACCCATTTTGATTAGTGTAGGTTTCTATTTTACAAAAAACTTAGATTTGTACTTCATGTGAACACAGACTAGGGTAAAAGATTACGCCATCCACATCCCCTTAATGTGATACCAAAGTCTTTTTTTTTTTTTTTTAGTTAAAAATAACAGACATGTTATACTTATCCCCTCTGTGCAGTTGGTTTTGCACAAAGCAACCCAGATCCACCTCTTCTCGGGTCACCCTTTGGTTCTCCTGGACTCTCCCTGCTCTTGAGTGCCCCCACAACAAGCAGCTTGCTAGGGGGGTACCCAAGCCAAGTCACAGCTCCGTGTGTCCATTCAGACACAGAGCAGCTGCCGGGCCCTACCCCTTTCTCTCCTCATTGGCTGACTGACTTTGATTGACAGCAGCGGTAGCCCTGCTGTCTCAGCCAATAAGGATGGGAATCCTGGGCAGTCCAGACACTCCTGCAACATCGCTGGCTCTAGATGGACCTCAGGTAAGTATCAGGAGAGCTGCTGCACACAGGCGGCTTTTTATCTTAATGCAAAGAACGCATTAGGATAAAAAAACCTTCTGCCTTTAAAACAACTTTAAACGTATTACATTAGATTAACATTTCACAAGGGATATAAAAAAGTCTAGTTATATGTATAAAGAATATAATGTACAAGGCACAAAAATACATATTTAAAAAAAAATAATAATATTTCAAAATCAGTTAGATTTAACCTCTTTTTTTGGATTTTTTTTTTCATCTATTGGCATCTACAGTAAGGAGAATATTCAAACATTTTTCTTGATTTTTATACCAATCATCTAATCAGTTAGGCATGTTTATATACCACTCCTATATATCAAAATCTGTAAATAGGAATGTGGTAACAAAAAACATTCATACATAATCCAGCAAAGTCTATCAGAAAAAAAGAAAAAGTATTCTTGTCCAAAATGTACATTCATACTTGTGGAACAATAATCCATATTTCAGTGTAGATAGCAAAATCCTCACACCCAAAAGTATACACTCAACTCTCTAGCCGCTTACCAGTTACTCTGACCCCAAGATGGGGGTCTGGCTGCACTTTCTCCATTATCCCCATGGGATAGATGGATATCAGGAGCCAAGATTCCAGGATGGGTTACCATACAACCAGGATGTTCAACAGTGAGCTCAGCAAAAGGGAGAGACAAAGGAAGAACAAATAATGTGGTAATTAAAAACACAGGCTTTTTTAATGAAGGTTAAAACTACTTAAAAGTAGGCAGGAGTAAAATTGCATATAAAACAATCAATCACATGCAGACACTCCAGCAGGTGTAATAAAGTCACCCCTGTAGCTCCTCCCAACTAGTTTAGTTCAAAAGAACATTATCAATGGATAAAGGAGTATTTGCTGAGCCCATTGTTGAACATCCTGGTTGTATGGTAGCTCATCCTGGAATCTTGGCTTCTGATTTTCACATTCTTAATTACAGTTTTTGATATAAATGAATGTTTTACTTATGTAGTTTTGCACTTTATATTAATAACGCAACAAGTTTTTAGTAATAATAATAATAATATGAATAATGTTTATGTGGACATTTTGTGAGTGCAGCTCTCACTGAGAAATTATTATTTTTTTACTATTTGGTGACACTTATAAATACACAGTATACAGTATCTCACAAAAGTGAGTACACCCTTCACATTTTTGTAAATATTTTATTATATCTTTTCATGTGACAACACTGAAGAAATGACACTTTGCTACAATGTAAAGTAGTGAGTGTACAGCTTGTATAACAGTGTCAATTTTCTGTCCCCTGAAAATAACTCAACACACAGCCATTAATGTCTAAACTGCTGGCAACAAAAGTGAATACACCCCTAAGTGAAATTTCCCAAATTGGGCCCAAAGTGTCAATATTTTGTGTGGCCATAATTATTTTCCAGCACTGCCTTAACCCTCTTGGGCATGAAGTTCACCAGAGCTTCACAGGTTGTCACTGGAGTCCTCTTCCACTCCTCCATGACGACATCACAGAGCTGGTGGATGTTAGAGACCTTGCACTCCTCTACCTTCCATTTGAGGATGCCCCACAAATGCTCATTAGGGTTTAGGTCTGGAGACATGCTTGGCCAGTCCATCACCTTTACCCTCAGCTTCTTTAGCAAGGCAGTGGTCATCTTGGAGGTGTGTTTGGGGTCGTTATCATGTTGGAATACTGCCCTGTGGCCCAGTCTCCAAAGGGAGGAGATCATGCTCTGCTTCAGTATGTCACACTACATGTTGGCATTTAACATGTTCCCTCAATGAACTGTAGCTCCCCAGTGTCGGCAGCACTCATGCAGCCCCAGACCATGATACTCCCACCACCATGCTTGACTGTAGGCAAGACACACTTGTCTTCGTACTCCTCACCTAGTTGCCGCCACACACACTTGACACCATCTGAACCAAATAAGTTTATCTTGATCTCATCAGACCACAGAACATGGTTCCAATAATCCATGTCCTTAGTCTGCTTGTCTTCAACAATCTGTTTGTGGGCTTTCTTGTGCATCATCTTTAGAAGAGGCTTCCTTCTGGGATGAGAGCTATGCCGACCAATTTGATGCAGTGTGCGGTGAATGGTCTGAGCACTGACAGGCTGACCCCCCCACTCTTTCAACCTTTGCAGCAATGCTGACTGCACTCATACGTCTATTTTCCAAAAGACAACCTGTGGATATGACGCTGAGCATGTGCACTTAACTTCTTTGGTCGACCATGGCAAGGCCTGTTCTGAGGGAAACCTGTCCTGGTAAACCGCTGAATGATCTTGGCCACCGTGCTGCAGCTCAGTTTCAGGGTCTTGGAAATCTTCCTATAGCCTAGGCCATCATTATGTAGAGCAATAATTGTTTTTTTCAGATCCTCAGAGAGTTCTTTGCCATGAGGTGCCATGTTGAACTTCCAGTGACCAGTATGAGAGAGTGGGAGCGATAACACCAAATTTAACACACCTGCTCCCCATTCACACCTGAGACCTTGTAACACTAATGAGTCACATGACATCGGGGAGGGAAAATGGATATTTTCACTTAGGGGTGTACTCACTTTTGTTGCCAGCAGTTTAGACATTAATGACTGTGTGTTGAGGGGGTAGCAAATTTACACTGTTATACAAGCTGTACATTCACTATTTTACATTATAGCAAAGGGTCATTTCTTCAGTGTTGTCACATGAAAAGATATAAAAAATATTTACAAAAATGTGAGGGGTGTACTCACTTTTGTGAGGTACTGTATATTCTTCTGAAATATCAAAACCAAACAATATACAAAAATGCTAAAGCGCACAAATAAATAGTACATATAAGATGAGATTCAAATGTAACCAGCCAAAGCAGGGTATCATAAATATCAGAAAAGCTTATGCTTATACAATGTCCTCCTATGGCTTCTGCCAAGGTTTGGAACAGTGGTGGCCAGTGTATTGAGGGGGCATCCATGGGTCCGGCCCCTAATCTGCATGCAGAGGCGCCGGACGCATGTAGCTAAATGTTTTTTTTTTTTTTTTAAATCGCCTGATTAGAGCCAGAGGCTCTAATAGGGTGATGCAAAGGGTTGAGCCGGGGCGCAGAGCAGTGCACCCGAGCCCACCCATTGTGTGACAAAAGCGAATGAAAATTCGCTATTGTCACACCGATCCTCCTCCTGGCCAATCAGGAAGCGCGTCTGATACGCGCTTCCTGATTGGCCGCAAGGCAAACCCCACGCCATTGGCCGAGGAGGAGGCGGGAGCAGGAGGACTGGAGGAGACACGCCGCCGGGACTGAGGAGAAGCCGCCCGCCGCTGCTGCTGCTCCAGGTAAGTAAGGGGGCACGCACGCTGATCCCTGCATTGGGGGAATGTATGCTGGTCACTGCATTGAAGGGGACACGCTTGCTGATCTCTGCATTGGGGGAATGTATGCTGGTCACTGCATTGAAGGGGGCACGCGCGCTGATTTCTGCATTGGGGGAATGTATGCTGGTCACTGCATTGAAGGGGGCATGTATGCTGGTCTCTGATTTGGGGGAATGTATACTGGTCACTGCATTGAAGGGGGCACGCACGCTGATCTCTGCATTGGGGGAATGTATGCTGGTCACTGCATTGAAGGGGGCATGTATGCTGGTCTCTGATTTGGGGGAATGTATGCTGGTCACTGCATTGAAGGGGGCACGCACGCTGATCTCTGCATTGGGGGAATGTATGCTGGTCACTGCATTGAAGGGGGCATGTATGCTGGTCTCTGCATTGGGGGAATGTATGCTGGTCACTGCATTGAAGGGGGCACGTACGCTGATCTCTGCATTGAAGGGGGCATGTACGCTGATCACTGTATTGAAGGGGGCACGCTGGTCACTGTGCATTGAAAGGTGGCACGCTGGTCTCTGTGCATTGAAAGGGGGAACGCTGGTCTCTCTGCATTGAAAAGGGGGCACGCTGGTCTCTCTGCATTGAAAGGGGGCATGCTGGTCACTCTGTATTGAAAGGGGGTGCGCTGGTCACTCTGCATTGAAAGGGGGCACACTATACCTTAATTACTGAAGGCCCCTTTCACACTTTTGCGACCTCAAAGTCACACAATTTTTTACAGCGTCTTTTGCCGCAAAGCAATGCCTATTAAATTTTTCTGTTTGCGCCCCCCCAAAAAAAAATTTTGAGCACCAGCCGCCACTGGTTTGGAAAATACCCATACCATTCTTTGGGATCACTGCTTACTACAATCAGAGGTAGGTGGATTTCATACGTAAGTGGTGAGAGGAGAATTTGAGAATTAGTGAGGAATATTTCTACATTATCTGCACCTCCAAAGCCCCCTCCCCATTCCAAAAAAACAGAGCAGTATTCCCTTTTATAAAAAGTTAGTTTGAAACAGGGCCATGTGTTCTTCAAGGTTTATGTCTGGGCAAAAAAACAAAACCAGTATTCAGTACATTTTGTCTCTTTAAAAATGCTTCAAGTACAGTTATTCAGGGCGTCCCTAAATGCCTGAAGTGAGATGACAACACTACCCCTGCTGGACTGCAATCCCAAGCATTGTTGTCGGCCCTGTCTATGTTTTCTTCTACTGGACTACAGAACAAACCCCCCTCCTCATCTCGATAATCCCTTCCTATTTATTTTATCAGCACTCCCCTGTACTAAGTATTACTGAAAATGTAAATGATGAAAGGAGAATGGTGATGTCATCATGTAGTTATGCTGTCCAGCGGGAAATACAACGGGCAAGGCTGACAATGCTACTATGTATTTAGGTAGCACTTTCAATTTGCTACAGAAAGCTAGAAGTTTGCTGGATTTGTGGCAGGACCAATAGGTATTCTCAAACAGACAAAATATAGGTAAAATGTGCATTCATTGCATACAGAGATATGCTGCACATGTTTTTTATTTATTTTTTTTTATTTTACCCATACATGTAGATTAAAAATGTAAAAGCCTTTGATAATCCTGATGGGGGAGGATGGGGGAACTCACTAATCGTCAGGAATGTTCTAATAAATATGGTATGGGGGGGGGAGGGGGGATCTCCCCTCTGGGTTTGGCATCTGCTTTCGTCCTGCTGGAGGTTCTTGAAGTTTGCATGTTTGACAGGCCAAATGTTTTGTCTCTTCTTTTTTATTATATCGGAATTATTTATTTATTTTTCCTCTTTTTTTGTTTTCGCTACTGCGGTTCTATACTGTTGTGTACAACTTTATTGTAAAATTCAAATAAAAAGTATTTTACAAAACAAAAAGCTTTTTATAAGCTAAGCTGCCACTGGCTTGATCGGGAGTATTTACATACATCTACATATGTATATATAGATATATTAAACTATGACACCAACCTTCCAGACACAAGCATTGAAAGTTTATCAATGGGAGTTTTGCCTTGAACTGCATAACAATGCTCCCTTTCCAGCGTGACCACCTCTGCATTACAGTATGAAATAATCTTCCGGAATACAGTTAGTGAGATCCCCAGGGGTTGAAAGATTGCATTGTACACTTCTTGGAATTCTTTGTCAAAGGTGACGCTTCTCAGCTGGTAGGCAAGATGAATGATCTGCACAATACAGATCACAAGAAGGATGAAGTTCCAGGAGAAAACATCCGCAGCACAGACATCCAGCCAGGCCCATATACAGGTGCAGAGAAAACTCAAGGCAAAGAAGGAGTACACATATAGAAGTCCAAAGAAACCACTTCCGCCCATACAACCCAACACAAACAGAACACTGGCCAGGTGGTAAATGGATCCCTCGGCCTCTTGCTTCCACTCCGGACACACAGGATGTCCGTTCACAAGGCTTTCCCAAAAACTCACATTTTCACCCATGGCTGGCTTGATCAAGATGGCTTCTACATCAGGATAGCATTGTTTCTTTCCTTCAGGTCAACCACGTATGCTGTGCTCCTCCCATTTTTTCTAAATTGTGAAATGCTGCCATTTTATATTCAATCTATTGTTAAGTTGGTAGCTTGACATGTTTTTTCTGTTCATTTTTCCAAAAAGTTGTGTGAGCATTAGTGAAGTAACAGAATTGGCCATCTTGCTGTTGTCTGTGGTACCATCCCCACCTCGGACAGTACTTGTACTGATACAAATTCACAATATGCCAGTATGAAGAGCACTGCCTTAGGAAAAAAAAAAAAAGAAACAGGAAAACATTAGAAGATGCTTAGGAATTTGGCTAAAAACGCAAACACTTATTTCGGCAATATACACAAGCAAATCTTTTTCTTTAAGCTATTATTTTTTAAAACTGAATATGCAAGGAGTACTTGTGAGTATTGTATCATGCTGCCAAATAACCTTTGTTTTAAGACCGATATCTATCCATCTTTAGGCAGCCTTAGGTACTTGTTACTTGAGTCATTTTTTACAGATACAGATTTTCTCTCTAACACATTTTTTTTTTTTTTTTGCAGTGATTCCAGTGATTTGTGGCTTTGTCACTGAGCTATTAACTTTTTTGCAGTACTTATAGCTAGCTACAAAATAGAAACATAGAAACAAAGAATGTGTCGGCAGATAAGAACCATTTGGCCCATCTAGTCTGCCCAATATATCTGAATCCTATGAATAGTCCCTGGCCCTATCTTATATGAAGGATAGCCTTATGCCTATCCCATGCATGCTTAAACTCCTTCACTGTATTTGCAGCTACCACTTCTGCAGGAAGGTTATTCCATGCATCCACTACTCTCTCAGTAAAGTAATACTTCCTCATATTACTTTTAAACCTTTGCCCCTCTAATTTAAAACTGTGTCCTCTTGTGGTAGTTTTTCTTCTTTTAAATATGCTCTCCTCCTTTACCGAGTTGATTCCCTTTATGTATTTAAAAGTTTCTATCATATCCCCTCTGTCTCTTCTTTCTCTGGTTCAGTAGCTAATATTATCTAATGCAGCTGGTGGTGATCAAGGCACACCAGCAACTTGTAGTTGCATATAGCAGGATTGTAAGAAGCTACAGCAGCAACTCTGTAGCCAGCTACAAAACTCCAAAGGAAATAGGGTGCAGCTGCAACAGGACATGCATGGATGATACATTTTTCCTGAAAGAGGGTGTATCAGCACAGGAGATATATATTTCTTTGGTTGCATCTCTGTATCCCTTTGGATGGGATGCTCATAGATGAGCGCCTATGGCAGGTTGACCCCAATACAGGTGGTCCCTAGATTGCAATATATTTTTTTGACCTCATACACACCCGTCTAGCAGCCCCCCCCCCCCCCCCCCCCGCCTTGTTGAACACAGAAAATTCAGGGTGGCAGTTGTAAAAATATGTTATTCAGGAAATTATCTGGTTGATATCCATGATGATAATGGCTCCCCCGGTGGGTCTGTGAAATTTGCCCCATGCACGTGTTCTCAAATGACAAATTTAAACAAAGACTGATCTACAGCCTGGTCTTGATAAAGCCAAGGTCTGCGAAACGTGTCAACCCATTGCCTGTATCAACTTTCTGTCACTGGAACGGGGTCACCTCATGGTAATCAAGTGGGGGATATAGGATCATCCCTGTCTCCCTACCAGGAGCAAGTGTCCTTTGTTCCAGTCTTTTTCACATGTCCTGTTTCGCTGCTTTTATATTCTGTATATTGTGATGTTCTTGTCATATGTTTATTGTGGAAATATTTTCTATATGTCGATACAGCATATGTGTTTTGTCTTTTTCTTAAAAATAAGTATTGATTAATAAAATTTACACATTTTTTTTACTATTTGGTCTCTTGGTGGTGCCAGTAAAGTCCGCCTTACGAAAGGCAGAGCTGGGGTTCTGCCAGTTTTTTGCATACAATTAACTGGATGTGGCATTTTATAGAGAACTACTTTATATCCAAAGGAAATAAGCAGAAAGATTTGTAGCTGCTACAAATATTTGCTGCTAAGTTGCTGGTGCGACAAAACCGACACGACTTGTGCATTACCATGCACCATGACTTCGGAGCGACTTGCATGGACTTCACATAATGGAAGCCTATGCAAATCGCTCCGAGGTCGCCCCGAAGTAGTACAGGACCCTTTTTCTAAGTCGGAGCGACTTGTGTCGCTCCTATTAGAACGGGTCCTGTAGCGGTCAATGGACCGCGAGGGAGCGCGACTTGTCAGGCTGACAAGTCGCCTGACAAGTCGCGGCAGTGTGGACCGGCTCTTAACTTGAAAAAAAAATCCATAATGTTTAATAAATGCATTTAAAACAATAAAAATAAATAAATAAATAAAGCTAAACCTGAAAGAAACATGTGGAAATACTCATGTGCACAAACATACATTTTAAACGTATTCCTAATCCTAATGTGCCATTACATGTATTCTACAGCAACATGCCTTCATGTCTGTTGGTTTGGTATTGCTCCTATCCGGCTAGCATTAAACCTTTGAAAAAAATGTCTGCAGTTATATAATGCTGCCGAAATAAGAAAAGTCAGGTAACCATTCTTTAGGTGTGGACACTACAACAACAGTTTTTTTTACACAGAAAGTAGATAATCCTCAGACAACTGGGTTACCTGCAGCTGCCTTCAGTAGGTGGCCAACAAAAAGATTGAAGGGCAGCCTGCAGTATAACCTCAATGGACTTCAAGAAAAAAAAAAAATGTATGGTAAGTACAAAAATCTTTTTTTTTTTTTTTTTATCGTTCATTGAGGCACAGAGGAAAATATACATCTTAGATAACTGGGTTGTCCATAGACACTCCATCTGAGGGGTGAGCAACTGTCATTTATTGGTCAGAATATTCCAAGGAATGAACAGCTGAACAAGACAAGATGAAAAAGGGGGAGAACATTGCTACTAATAAGGAAAGGCACCTAAAGTGAAGAGGGTGTCAGCATATAATACAGAATTATATAAATATTGCCTTAAGATTTTGGAAGCTGTGTGTTTCATAGAACCGAACCAAGAGAGAAATATATTTAACAAAATCCAGATTCTCCAGCTCAAGATATAACTTGCTATACTTAAAGATTACAGAGAATCTGATGGTGTAACAGGAACTACCAGGATCCAAGGCACTGGCAAATTTTCAGGGGGATCAAAGAACACTTGCATAGACTTATTAGTCAGTGCTGTAGCAGAATCCCAAAATCTTCTGGGAACTGAATGCAATCAGTTCAATATTCAGGAAACTGACGTTTGACAACCTTATTAGTCAGTAAGGCCCTCTTAAAGGAGACAGGACAAAGGGAGCTGTAGTTTAAGCCTGATGATTCAAACTGAAAGGAAGAAACTTCCCAGCGATCAAACAGAATGAGGAAACAATAACCCAAAGGTAAAAATGGGGGTATACCGCTAATAGAAAGCTTATGGCTACAATATATACAATTTACTTTGGAGAACGACTTGCATAGTTACATAGTTGGTAAGGCCAAATAAAGACAATAGTTCATCCAGTTCAAACTGCGTGGGTGTGTGTTTGTGTAGATAATCATTTCCCATATCCCTTTATATTGTGTCCGCTAAGATGAACGTTCAAGAGTCTTTTAAAACTATTACTACTTCCTGCTGACACCACCAAATGTGGAAGAGAGTACAAAACAACCCTACGCAGCTTCTCCTCCTTCTTCTCTTCCAGTCTCATCGTGTGGCCCTGTGTCCTCTTATACTCCCTGGGACTGAATAGTTTCCTACCTACACTGGGATCACCACTGAGGTATTTGTATATTGCTAACATATCTCCTCTCAAGTCTCTCTTCTCCAGGGAGAATAAATTTAGTGCTTGTAATAGTTTATTGTGATTGAGGTTATTGTGATTGAGGTTCTCCAGCCCCTATATTCATTTTGTTGCCTTTCTCTAGACTCTCTTCAGGTCCAGCACATCCTTCCTGAGGATTGGTGACCATAACTGGATGAATAACTCCAGATGTGGCTGAACCAGAGTTTTATAAAGTGGCAGAATTACCATTTTTATCTCTTGAGAAAATCCTCTTTTTAACCGGTTGCCGACCGCCGCACGACTATATACTGCGGCGGTCAGCCCCGGCCAGGCAGAGTGACGTATCGGTACGTCACTCGCCTGTCACTGACTTGCGAGCCTATAGCGAGCGGGCGCGCGCCCGCCGAGGCGCGCGCCCGCCGCGGCTCGTTCACAGGCAAGTCAGTGCGTGTGACCGGCGGACTCGATGTCCGCCGGCCACACTACGATCGCTCCTGTGAAGGGAGAAAGACAGAGCAGCTTGTGTAAACAAGCTGCCTGTCAGTTCTCCCTGTGTAAAAGTAAAGATCTGACCGTTCTACTATGTAGAACGGTTGATCTTTGCTTTTACACCAATAGCAATGTCCCTACACAGTAGAAAGCACGCCCCTAGGACACACTTAACCCCTCCCTTCCCAATAAAGTTAACCCCTTCCCTGCCAGTGTCATTTTTGCAGTAACAGTGCATATGTATAGCACTGATTACTGCAGTAATGTCACTGGTAACCCCAAAAGTGTCAAAAATGTCAGTCAAGGGTCCGATCTGTCCGCCGCAATGTCGCAGTACCGAAAAAAAAATCGCAGATCGCCGCCATTACGCGTTAAAAAAAAAAACACCAAAAATGACAAAAATCTTTCTCTTTGTTAGTAAACGCGATAACTTTTGCGCAAACCAATCAAAATACGCTTTTTGCGATTTTTTTTACCAAACATAGGTAGCATAAAACAAATTGGCCGAAAAATGTTAAAAAATTTTGATTTTTACTTTTTTTTTTGGGGAATTTCATATAAAAAAATGTGAAAAATATTGTTATTTTTGCAAAATTTACGCTCTTTTTTTGTTTATAGCGCGTGATCAAAAAATCGCACAGGTGATCAAATACCACCAAAAGAAAGCACTGTTTGTGGGAAAAAAAGGACGTCAAATTCGTTTAGGTACAGCGTCGCACGACCGCGCAATTGTCCGTTAAAGTCACGCAGTAAAAAATCGCAAAAAAACCCCTGGTCCTTTAGCAGCCAAATCCTCCGGGGCTTAAGTGGTTAACCACTTCAATACCGGGCACTTTCACCCCCTTCCTGCTCAGGCCAATTTTCCCCTTTTAGCGCTGTTGCATTTTGAATGACAATTGCGCGGTCATGCAACACTGTACCTACACCAAATTTATGTCATTTTCCCCGCACAAATAGAGCTTTCTTTTGGTGGTATTTGATCACCTCTGGGTTTTTTCCTTTTTGCTAAACAAATAAAAAAAGACCGAAAAGTTTGGAAAAAAAAAAAGTTTTTTTGTTTATGTTATACAATTTTGTAAATAAATATGTTTTTTCCTGCACTGATGAGCACTGATGAGACTGCACTGACAGGCACTGATGAGGAGGCACTGATGGAGTGGCACTGATGGGGTGGCACTGATAGGCGACACTGATATGTGGCACTGATAGGTAGCACAGATATGCAGCATTGGTGGGCACTGATAGGCAGCACTGCTGGGCACTGATAGGTGGCATTGATGGGCACTGATAGGTGGCACTGACGGGCACTGATAGGTGGCACTGATGGGCACTAATGGGCACTGATAGGCGGCACTGGTGGGCACTGATGGGTGGCACTGATCGGCACTGATGGGCACTGATAGGCGGCACTGGTGGGCAATAATGGGCACTGGTGGGCGACACTGAAAGATGGCAATGATGGGTACTGGTGGGCAGCACTGATAGGGAGGGCACTGGCGGGCAGCACTGATGGGGAGGGCAATGGGGGGCTCCCTGAGCCCTGATTGCCATCCCTGGTGGCCATAGTGGGCATCCCTGGGGTCATAGGTGGGCATCCCTGGGGTCATGGGTGGGCATCCCTGGTGGTTCTAGTTGCATCCCCCCCCGAGGGTCTGCACTTAATGCTCTGATGCAATGCAATGCAATGATCTGATTACCAGTGCCGACCCCCCCCCCCTGTCAGGGGAGCCGCCGATCGGCGCTCCTTTACTCGTGCCTGTCAGGCACGAACTAAGGAAAAGCCGATCAACGGCTGTTCCTGTTTACTATGTGACCAGCCGTGATTGGACACGACTGATCACATGGTAAAGAGCCTACGTCAGAGGCTCTTTACCGAGATCGGAGATGCAGGGTGTCAGGCTGACACCTCGCATCACCGATCGCCCGGGGGGCGCGCAGAGCTGTATTATCCTGCCGACGTCATATGACGTCCGGTCAGGATAATACAACCACATTCCCGCCGTCAATCTGCTATAGGGCGGGCGGGAAGTGGTTAATGGATACTAATATTCTGCTGGCTTTACTTGCAGCAGCTTGGCATTGCATGCTATTGCTCAGTCTATCAGCTACTAGGACGCCCAGATCCTTCTCTATCCTGGAATCCCCCAGAGCTTCTCCCCCTAGTGAGTAACTTGCATTTATATTTTTAACCTCCAAGTGCATTACTTTACATTTTACTTTAGTTAAACCTCATTTGCCATCTAGTTGCCCACTCCATTTATTTATTTAAACCCTCTTGTAAAGTTTCTATATCCTGCTGTGATGTTATTGCCCTACTCGTTTTTGTGTCATCGGCAAACACTAAGATTGAGCTATTTATCCCATCCTCTATATCATTTATAAATAAACTAAAGAGAATTTGTCCCAGGACAGAGTCTTGGGGTACCCCACTTACCACTCCAGACCAGTCTGAGTACACTTTTTTTCTACTACTTGATACACTTTTTTATCACCACCCTTTGGAGGCACCCCTGTAGCCAGTTTTCTATGTAAGATTTAATCACCTACAAGATATTATAGCTGTATCAGCTGAAGACTGGGGTACTTCTCTGTTGAAACAGGTGTGCAGAGTGAGAATAAGGAGGTTTAGACATGCCACTGTTATGTACAGTATATGTCCAAAAAAAGATGCCTTATGCATTTTTTAAACATATCCTCCACATCTCAGGCATGTAGCCAAAGTGCCTTACCCATATGAACATCATTACTGTCATGCGAAGCACCAACTTAGATGGTTCTAAAAGGTCATTGCAACTATGGAGGGCTTCAACCAGTTGCTCAACAAGTTGAAAACTTGAGGATCCTGTTCTATGTTAGAGGAGTCATTTTTTAAGTATGTGATCAATTAAGACATAGACACAGCACTATAGAAGCTGATAATGAGGCAATCCGATAGAAAAAAGAGGATCCACAATGCATTTCAAAGAGTGAAAGCAGAGAGAAAATGCTTCCTTCTGAATAAAGGAGTGCAGAGCACGCACAGCACTGTCTCTAGCAAATGGAATTGGCACTAAGGTCCCTCAGTCTAAACATGTTACCTCAGTAAAAAGGTAGTATTTATAGAAAAAAAAGCCAGAATAATAGTTACAATTTTGATGCTGTTCCTTTGCTGCGCCCTGGCTGGCCTTAATCAATAAATGCATTAGGAGAGCCTGGCGGTGCTACAACTCTGAAACTGGCTAGTACTCTGCAAAATAATAAAAGCAGTGAACAGACAAATGTGACATAAGGCAGAGTCGAGTCCATTCTGCAAGAGTTTCAGAGACTGGATCACAACAAGGGTTGAGCCAAGACTCTGAAACTAAAAGGAGCCCAGTGCTGGAAGATTGCTTAATAGGCTCATATTACAATATTAAAGGATTTGTACAGCAGAAGGTTTTTATATCCTAATGCATTCTATGCATTAAAATAAAAAGCCTTCTGTGTGCAGCAGCCGCCTCAGCCCCCAAATACTTACCTGAGATCCCTCTCTGTCCAGCAATGTCCAGGAGTGTCTCAGCCCTCCGAGATTCTTCTTCCTGATTGGCTGAGACACAGTAGTGGCACCATGGACTCCCGCTGCTGTCAATAAAAGTCAGCTAGCCAATAAGAGAAGAGAGGGGGCTCCGTGTCTGAATGAACACAGGGAGCTGTGACTTAGCTTGGGCACTCCATAGCAAGCTGCTTGCTGTGGGGACACTGAAAAGGAGGGAGGGACCAGGATCACAAAAGAGGGATCTGGTGGATCTGGGCTGCTCTGTGCAAATCCACTGCAACAGAGCAGGTAATTATAACATGTATATTATTTTTATAGGAAAAAAAAGGAGACTTTACAATCACTTTCAGAGATTTACTCAGAAGGCAAGTGTTCAGACTGGTCACCAGAAGTTGTGTAACTGCTCTGGTCATAGAAAGCACTCTGTGATAAACTAGCTTGGTACACAAAATGTTAAAAGGACCACAATGCAGAGCTTAGTGTTTAAAAGACATACACCAGGATATTATTGCCACATCCAGAGGCTTACAGACATCAGAGGCTGAGAGACACCAGCCATCAGAGACTGGGTTACACCGAAGACTGTACCACTGCTCTGAAACTGGATAACTGCCTTAAAGATCACATTTCAGTTGATCATGCCCCATCCACAAGCCTACCTACAGAATAAATTTTCAGAGACCATGTCACACCAAAGGCCATGCCACAGCTGTGGACCCAGAAAGCCCTCCCGAGGCTAAACAAAGTCAAAGGTCTAAAAAAGCACCACAGGTGAAGTCTGGTACCCGAAAACTACATTCCAGGCTGGCCTTGCCACCTTCAGAGACCTACTCGCTCATATGTATCTTCAGACTCTGAGCCACACCAGAGGTTGATTAATCTTCGGTTCAGCGGAATCCATGTACAGCCTCCAAAATCTATTGGAAATGCTAATCTGGAAAGCATCTCTGTAGGGACCGCCTCAAGTAACAAGTTTTTTCTTAAGAGAAAAAAAACATCTACAAAGTACTGAGAATGTTCAAAGGTATAGAAAAAAAAAACAGTAAACAATTTAGATAGAGTTTTCCTAAGAGCTGGGGAAAAAGCATTCAACCTCCAACGACACTATAAAAAACTGAAGTATGATGGTTAGGGGGTGGCTATGGGTGGGATTCTACAGGGTCTGGCCTTTTTTTCTGTTTGTCAGTGTCCATCTTCTGAAGGCAGCTGCAAAATCCCAATTGTATAAGATTTACTATCTTCCTGTGTACCTCAATGGACAATAAAGAAATATCTTTTTTATAGCCACAATACTGTTTGCCAAATTCTACTAAAGAAATTTGCATCCGGCTGTGCATAAGTAGGGTAAAGGAATGGAAATGACAGCTACTGTACCACAGGAGAAATTACTTTTGTGAATAAGAAATATGACTATTAACAGCATAATATATTCAAAAGGAACAGGTCCAAAGGTTCTGTATAAATTCTTTCTATTATGTAATGTAAGTACGGTTGTTGTCATTTCAACTGCAAAGCCTGAGTATATGAAAGAGTATTTGTTGTAAGCTAGCACAGTTTATTACATTCAACAAGCAACATTTAGCTCAGGAAGGCACACATTATAAAATGCACTAAGGGGAATTCTTCTTTTTTTTTTTTTACAATGTATTTTTTTTTTTTTTGCTAGTGCATTATTTTTTTTAGCCTCTGCTTTATTAGGCCCCTTTCACACTTGCAGACTGTTCAGTTCTGCCTGTCAGTTTTTCAGGCGGATCTGAACGGATGCCCCATGCATCTCTTGGGGCATCGGATGTCAGCGGAGACATGTCCGCTGACTTCCGATTCGATCCTGTCTGTCAAATCCAGACAGATGGAAACCCTATTTTCCATACGTCTGACGGATCGGATGGGATGAGAACGGACAGGCGGTCCGTTCTCATCCGATTCCTCCATAGAGGAGAGCGGGGATCTGACACCTCCGTCTCTGCACACAGAGCGGATCGATCCCCCACTGAGCAGCACAGCTCCATCGACGGAACGGAGCCGTGTGAAAGGGGCCTTAATCACATAGGCTTATTTAATAAATACAACACAATATTGCCAGTCATTTATAATAAAACGTAAAAAGTAAAGCTGACGTAGAAAGTGCAAAAGTACAATGCAACCAATCATATTAAGTATATTGTATTTAGATGAGGAAGAGATGAATTATTTCGGTTGCCACAGATTACTGTATTTTACCATGCTGAATAAACCTGAAAATGTCTCATTTACAATCTCACATACTGTACTGGAGAAAAAGTTCCTCCTTAAGTCAATTAAAGCGGTTGTTAAGCCACTATGGGATCTTTACATCATCCCCTCTGTTAGATTATAAACTGTATCCTAGTGCCCCTGCATTATTTAAAAAAAAAAAAAGCAGATTTCTACCTGTTTTCACAGCTCCTATCAGCGCTCACATGATTCCTGGCTTTCTTCTCTCCCTCTCCGACATCTCCAGGGGGTGGGGCCAAGAACTTCCTCTAACATCAGCTGGGGAGGCGGGGAGGAAAGGAGGAGAGAGACGGGAGTCATGTGATGGCCGAACGGCGCCGTGAAAACAGGTAGAAATCTGTTTTTTTAATAAAGCACAGGCACCAGGATACAGTTTGTAATCTAACAGAGGGGATGGTGTAAAGATCACATAGTTTTGTAGCAGCTGGGAGGGGAGCAGAGCGGGGTTGGAGAGCTGACAGGTGGGGGGGGGGGGGAGGACAGAGGGAGACACAGGAGAGCTGCAGATAGCTGCGGACGACGGAGACACGAACACTGACCACGGTGTCAGGGCTCAGCAGCCATGATACACTGTGGTCAGTGTACAGAGAGGAGGGTAGAAACTGGCAGGATCAGCCAGGTTTTTTAGGTGCTACAAGGGACCAAATATACAGCACAAGCACTGTGCTCTATATCATGCTTTAAGGGAACAGGATCTGTTTTTTTTAACAAACGCTTTAGGAAAGAGGGGGGAGACAAGAAAACACTTACCGTGGCTTTTATGGTCACATGACAAACCTAGAGATGTGATTCATGCCTTATTGATCCATATATTCAACAAAACTATCCTGTATATTTTTTTTTAAACTTAGTCAACAGAAACAAACCATTTTAGCATCCTGTAAATGCAACTTGCACTTTTCCTGCTGAAACCTCAAATCTCTTTCTCAGGAACAAACCATACTTTCAACTATTGTATTACAGACACCTAATAGAAAGTAAACTGCAGTGACTCATAGCAACCAACCAGAATGCCTAATACCAATAACATCATAATCCATAACCAATTTATATTTAGCTCATTTTAATCCTTTGTACCCCAGACTCAGCAGATAATATTTCCTTTTCTAGAAGATGATGATACAAGCTAATGCTGGCTGGCTCTGTTATGTAAATTTCCTGTGGATTCATAACCCTTGGCGAATTCAAGAAAGTTCAGACAGGAGATAGACTCCACTCTCAAGTAAACAGCAGTCTATTTTAAGAGCATAAAAGTAGTATTAATAAGTAATGATCTCCAGGCCAGGGGTAATGGGTATCCATTGCAACATGCTCTTTTGTTGCTGTATGTGGCTGTCCTCTGACAGAGAGGGCAGACGATTCCGGATAGACAAAATGGGATTACAAATATAATACAGCATCATCCCCAGCAGATAATGACTTGAACATGCACGTGGAGGTGTCACGGAAGCTGCAGTCATCGCAGATGATTTGTCAGAGCTTTCAAGTATATTTTTTTTCACAAGTGATTGGGCTTAACTCTATACAGAAAAATCATGAGGAGCAAAACAGCAGTAAAACAGGTTGACAGGAAGAGTCACAGCAAGAAGCTATGTACTAGCTTTAAATTCCTTACCAATGCTAAAATATTAAATTAAAGGACATTTTTATTTAAAGTGGTGGAAGCATTACACATTCACCAGCCATGTGTTGGCATTCATCTACCATTATTATCAGAACTTTTTCTAATTCTAATTTCCACTGTATTGGACAAGGACTTGAGTGACTTGGCAGGATTGGATGTGGAAGGTCTCCATAGGAATCAATGACTTAACATTTGAAAAAAGCATTTAATTCTAAGTGATCAGAAATAGCATCTTTAGGGACCTTTGTGAGCTGACTTTTGCTTTCTTCAAAGGGTTTTGCATTACTTTACTTGTTTCGGGAATGTAAAACCTGCGTGAAGTGGGTTAGAATCCAAAGGAGGTCAACTGCACATCAAATACACCCATCAGTGAATTCTGAATGATCTCAGAAGCATCTCAAACTGATGTCAAACTAATGCCATTGACATAAGACCAAATCCTGTGGACACAGACCCTAGAATCAGTTTATAACAAAGGGTGCAGCGCCAACTAGAAAAACAAAGTCCTGTTACAAGACAGTATAAAATCCATGAATATGAGAGGACACTGATGCTTGGAAAGATCTCCACACTGACCGCTGTAAAGATGTGCACTCGTCACCACCGTGAGGAAAGGGACAATCCTGCTTACCAAATAAAATTGACCCTCAAGTTATAGAGAGGTCAATAATAGCGTATAGGAAGCCAAGGTTCGATGGATCGGCAGCTGGGCCAGGTACACACTACATCTTCCACTGCAATTCCCAGGGCCAAATAGACTTCACACTTGATCACAGTTGATCACAGAAGCCAACTTTTTTTATATACCAGTAATGGCAGCAATCAGTAACTTATAGCGGGACTGGGATAGTATGGCGGGAATTCTGACACTGGCTTACTGACACTGACATCACCAGTGACACTAATACAGTGAACAGTGCTAAAAAAATGTAGCTGGGTAGGAAGGGGTTAACATCTGGGGCAATCAAAGGGTTAAAGTGATTGTAAAGGAAGAAGGTTTTTTATTTTATTGCATTCTATGCATTAAGATAAAAAAACCTTCTCTGTGCAGCAGCCCCCCTAATACTTACCTGAGCCCCATCTCTATCTAGCGATGTTGCAAGAGGAGTTTATTGGCTGCCCAGGACTCTCCTCCTCATTGGCTGAGACAGCAATGGAGTGCCATTGGCAGTGAGCCAATGAGGAAAGAGAGGAGGGGGGCCTAGCTGGAGCTCCGTGTCTGAATGGTCACACGGAGCTGCAGCTTGGCTCGGGTCCCCCCATAGCAAGCTTCTTGCTGTGGGGGCACTTGTTAGGAGGGAAGAGCCAGAAGAGCCAAAGAGGGACCCGAGAAGAGAATGATCTGGGCTGCTCTGTACAAACCCACTACACAGAGCAGGTAAGTATAGCATGGTAGTTATTTTTTAGGCAAAAAACAAGACTTTAGTTTCACTTTAAATGTGTGCCTAGTGAGTGTAATGTAATTGCACTGTGTACTGTTTTACTAAGGGATGTGCTGGTTTTTGTCTCCCTGCTTTGCTGGGAGACAAAAATTGGCACATCCCGCTGTCAGTAGAGAGATCTGTGTTGTTAACACAGATCCTGTCACTCACTCAGATGATCACACGGGTCCTGGCCATGAATCATTGGCCGGGACCCAGTGATGGGCATGTAAGGGAGCCGGTGAGACCGCAGGCGGGTGGGCGTACAAACGTGTTCCCACTACCCTTTAATGCAGAATCACTAATTGCTCATACCTAGTGCCGACAGTGAATGGGCTGACAAAAGATCAGGAGCCAGGATGCAGTTTCTAGTTGCCATGGTGACCTGGCGCCTGGGATTTGTCGAGCCCTGAATTAAGCTTATAAGCTTTTGAGCAAAAGGTTTCAAAAGCATTTGCTGTAAAATGATATCAGTCAAATAAGCAGCCCAATGGCTAACTGAAGAAGTGCACATGGCAGGATGACAACACTGCTGCTAATTGTGAGACAGTGGCTTAGTGTTGTCGGGCTGCAATAGTTGCATTACTGACAGGATCACTAGGTAACAAACTGAAACAAAACACTTTTCCTAAGAAAACTGCAAGTGAGACATAATACCAAGCATGTTTAAAATAAAAAGATTTTGCTTTTGCATACACTTTAACTGGCTTGTGGGTGAGTGTGGTAAGAACGTTTATGTACAATAAAAAAATAAAGTGTGCCAAGTAAGAAAATAAAATATAAAATGATAACCCTAGAGAAGAGAAGACTGTTAGGAAACTGCACATGAATACATACCGGGATATGTTTATGGAAACTAGAGTTGTTTTTTCCCCCAACGAGTGTTATCAAATCTACTTGTCTTTGCATTCCACAAAAATATCATAAATCTTTAATGCTTTAATTATTTTACTGCTCTATTAGAAGCTTGTGAAATTCTGCCAAATTCACTTACACTTATGGCAAGGTAAGTAGTACGCTTGTAATGTTTATTTTAGAATAATAGCAGCTGATTTAAAGCTTTGGCAGGAACAAAACTGTACAATAAATTTACTACATTTGACATTTATAAGATACCTAAAGTATTTTTAAATTTGTTTCCATTATTAAAATGATTTGCTAACACACCCCTGTTTTCAGAAAGTTAGTAAACCCTTTATTAATCTTAAATGCAGTAAAACAATTATACAGATTTTTGTGTATTCAGGCACATTTGCGAATTCCTGCGTTCACCCTTTAAATAAAAAGCGATTGTTAAAGGAAATACACTCATAGCCTGTGCCTATACAGTAGCTTGCCATAAGGCTCCATTCACATATAGGCATTTCGGATCATGGGCAGAATTGCCACGATTCTGCCCGCAATTCCGAACCATTGCAAGTCGCGGGGCGCCCGAGCGATTCCCGTGTCTTGCAATGGCACCCCAAATGAGGCGCGATTTTACCACCGAGATCTGAAACGCCTATATGTGACTGGAGCCTTAATGTTCATTACAGTAACACTTAGGTGTGAAGGCAACCAAAATGTATAACCCTCAGTTACATTGGTTATTTTACCAGGCAGTACACTTCTTGATCAGCTAAAACAGAATCGCACTTTGACTTAACCAATCATACCAATAAAACATAAGCCTGCCATATACATGTTTGCTTTACTAAGACAAAGTCAAAAATTTAGTCGGCATCCCCCATCCAGAAAATGATGTCTCCCCAACAGCATCAGGCCTATTTAAAGTGATTGTAAAGTTATTTTTTTTAATAACAAGTCATGTCGGCCCCAATTCTCCTCTTCTCAGGTCCTCCACTCTCGGCTCCTACTCTTCTCATAGGAAGCCACTTTCTATGCTGGGCCAAGCGCAATATTCCCCATGCACACATACATAATAATGGCTGTAATAATGCTGGGTGCTGTAATGTCCACCGGCTTGAAACCACAGACAATCTGAATGGAGAAATGTCATCAGCACACCAAGGATTCCTCAGAAGGGTCCAAAGCTTTATTCACAAGGTCATACAGCAAGGTTTCAGAACCACGCAGGGCCCCTTCGTCAGGCAAGTGACATAGTGCAACACACACCATCAAGAATTTATTTAGACCAGTCCTCCAATCAGTGCCAACTTTTACAGCCTTTTGCAGCTTTCTATGCTGGCACACGTGTGGACTCGATCCCAAGCCACACTGTGTGCATCTATTGACACACACAGTGCAGATCAGCCTCACCCCCTGCTCCCTCCCCACTGGATTTCATTGATAGCAGCAAAAGCCAATAGCTCCCACTGCTGCCTCCATGTCCGGTGAGGAGAAAGAGAGAGAACAGTGCCGCTGCTCTTAGGCATAGCGCTAGATCGAGATCAAACTCAAATAAGTATTTAGGGGCTAGGGGGAGCTGAACATATATCTTTTTACCTTAACCCCTTAGCGCGGACACCTCCTGGCCCTTTAAGAGATTTCAGGTGCTGGGATGTGAAGGCTAGCATTTCAATCATAAGACTGTCGTCATTGGCTGTCACAGCAGTCACATGATTGGAAAGCTTCCGATCGCAAGTAGCAATCAGGAGCCTTCCGTTACCCGCCGGTACCTGTGCTGGCAGCCAGCAGGGTGCGTGCTCTGGGCACAGCATTGTTTACATTTTGATACACATATATGTGGCCTCTCATCGTTAAGGCCCACCCTCCGAGAGGTCACATATATGCGTACAGCCGGCATGAAATGGTTAATGCAGAGAAAGCATTAGGGTAAAAAAGCTTTAGTCTTCACAACCACTTTATTAAAGCTACGGAAACACAGGGATGTGTAAAAAAGAATGCAGTACAAACGGTTATCAAACAATCTACCACATAGATTTCAGTTTTCTGCAGGTTAGAGATTTTTCACTGTATGCTGTGTGCCATTAAAGCAGAACTTAACTCTTGTAATCAACATTGACTATTTATAATCCTTTTGCTGCTAGCATTAGTAAATATATAAGAACAAATATCATATTTACTTGTTTTCATTTTTTTTTACATTTCTTTAGTTACTTCCTGGTTTACAGGCCTAGGCAAATGATAATAATTCTCAGGAGTTTTCAGGAGGGAAGGAGAGGCTTTTTCAGCTAAGCACATCCTCCTGCCTTCATGCCTGAGCCAAAGGCATATGGATTCCAGGAAGTAAATGCTACATGAATCATTTGCCCTTACTCAAGAGGTAACAACACTCCAAACTATACAGTGCTGACCTGCTCTCTTTCCTTAAACCACTATTAAAACAAAAGATATATTGTGTTTATAACAATCCCAGTGCCTATGCAGGTAGTACTCTGCAAAGCAACTATCCAATATAATGCTTTTTCAGAAAAAAAACAATCCTTTATAAAGTGTCTATGCTTTGTAATAGTTTCTTATTAGTGAATAATAAACACCATAAAGTGCTATTGTGCTGTGCAAATAAATCTTCAAGTTGTGCAAAAGTCTTCATCAAAGTGTTCCAGTGATCACCCGACAACACTCTAAAAAACTCACTGACTCCATAATACTATCCACTACAGGTAAGTCCTATAAGGCTTATGATCATAAAGAAATCCACAAAGGTACTGGATATACTACCATGTTTATCATCAATAAGGAAACCTCCTTCCACAACAACTTTGGAGTATCCACCACTCCTCTTACAGGGATGGACCTGCAACTATGCTGTGTCTCAGGCAGGGAGGGGAAGTATGAGGAATGGTGAGCTGCCCTCCCCACTACACTGCTCCAGTCTGGACTGACAGCCGAAGTGTGACCATGCAGCATACTCAAAGATGACCATGACCAGAAATGCTACGAGGTGTTTTTCAAAGTCATTTCTCAGCAAAATAAAGCATGGAGACATGGATGGATGGGTGAGTCTGCTTTGAATGATACAAATGAATTAAATTGAGTTTTTGGTTTGTGGCACTCAGATTCAATGTGGTTCCACTTTAATACCTTAACCACTTGCCGACCGCCGCACGACTTGCGATTTACTGCAGCGGTCAGCCCCTCACAGGCAAAGCGACGTTAGTTCTACGTCGCTAGCCTGTAAGGGTTTTGGGAGCGAGTGCGCGCCGCCGGAGGCGCGCTCCCGCTCCCGCGCGGTCACAGACCCCCCTGTGCGCGATTTTCTGTTACACCGAAAGAAAGGCAGGCAGGTAATGTAAACAAAGCCGCCTGTCATTCTTCCCTGTGTAAAAATGGTGATCAAACGGTTCTACTATGTAGGACCGTTGATCACTGTTCTTACACATGTAGCCACAGCCAATCACAGTTAGAAACAGGCCCCTAGGGACACACTTAACCCCTCCCTCTCCAATAAAGTTAACCCCTTCACTGCCAGTGTCATTATTACAGTAACAGTGCATATCTATAGCACTGATTACTGTAGTAATGTCACTGGTAACCCCAAAAGTGTCAAAAATGTCAGTGAAGGGTCCGATCTGTCCGCCGCAATGTTGCAGTCCCGCAAAAGAAATCGCAGATCGCCGCCATTACGCGTTAAAAGAAAA
Source organism: Pelophylax lessonae (assembly GCF_965119305.1). NCBI lineage: Eukaryota > Metazoa > Chordata > Amphibia > Anura > Ranidae > Pelophylax > Pelophylax lessonae. The sequence goes on from NC_138770.1 coordinate 389,586,253, forward strand.
CAACAAAAATGACAAAAATCTTTCCCTTTGTTAGTAAACGTAACTTTTGCGCAAACCGAAATCAAAATACGCTTTTTGCGATTTTTTTTACCAAACATATGGTAAAAAAAAAAATTGGCCTAAAATGTTAAAAAAGTTTGATTTTTAAATTTTTTGGGGGAATTTCATATAAAAAAAATGTGAAAAATATTGTTTTTTTTTTTTTTTGTTTATAGCGCATGATCAAAAAATCACACAGGTGATCAAATACCACCAAAAGAAAGCTCTGTTTGTGGGAAAAAAAAGGACGTCAAATTCATTTAGGTACAGCGTCGCACGACCGCGCAATTGTCCGTTAAAGTCACGCAGTGCCGAATCGCAAAATACCCCCTGGTCAGGAAGGGGGTAAAATCTTCCGGGGCTTAAATGGTTAAGTGCCAGTTCACACATATGCGATGTCAGACATTGCATGTGATTCGGAGCGCACTGCTCTGCAAATCCCATGCGATGTCTGCGCGTTGCAAATTCAGCCATACAGATTGTATGGCTGAATTTGCATCGCATTCGGACCAAAGTTGCACAGGACCCTTTTTTTGATCCGCACCAGAATCGGATCATATGGGTGTTCACACCTATGTGATCTGATTCATGTCTGAACTGACAGTTCCCATTGCGATATGCAATCTGATCGGGGGGTGTCGTTAACTTTGTATTGACACCCCCAGCGATTCGCATATGGCAGTGTGAACAACCTGCGAGTTAAATGCAATGCGGGAAGCCGCAGTGGATTTGCAGGGTTCCTGCACTGCATATATGTGAACTGGCACTTAAGCTGACCTCTGTCCTGTAAAAAAAAAAAAAATAAATAAACTGTTCTCAACCTATGTCCCTCTAGTGCCCCAAACTGGCAGGAGTTAGAACCCTCCCCTACTCTATTCAAAATGAAAAAAAAAAAGTTTTGCCTAGTTTTACTTTAAACTTTATTGACTTTCTTGCAGAATAATTCATAGGTATTACAACAAAGTAGGGAGAGTCACTGTATTGCTGTAATACAAGTTACTATTAATCAACGCAATTTCTAGACTGCTTAGAGTGGGCGCACAAGTGCCCAGGTCCGTCTTGGTATTATCCTTCTGTCACATGGTGAAATTTCCCTTTTCAAAGAATATTCAAAGTAATGCTAAATGCAGGTTTAAAAATAAATAAATAAACACATCATACTTACCTGCTTTGTTCAATGCTTTTGCACAGAGCAGCCTCAAATCTCCTCTTCTGGAGTCCCTCGCTGGCACTTCTGACTCCTCCTCCCTTCCATGTGCCCCCATATCAAGTCTGAGCCAGGCTCAATCCTGAGTCAGGCTATGTGTGTGTCTATTGACACACACACACCACAGCCCCGTCCCTCCCCCAGCTCTTGCCTGACAGCAGCAGAAGCCAATAGCTTTAGCTGCTGCCTCCCTGCCCAGTGAGAAGGGCTGGATCGAGATTGGGTTCAGGTATGTATTTAGGGGGGCTCGGGGAAGCTATATTAGAAGTTTTTTTTCCTTAATGCAGAGAAAACATTAACCACTTGCAGACCGCCTACCATAGATTTACTGTAACAAGGCAGCCACTCTGTGCCAGATCACATACCTAGTAGGTGATCTGACACTTCCGGGTCTAGGGCGTGCATGCGCGCCGCCGGTGGCTCGCTCCTACTATGATCACACACAGCGGGAGCCCAGCGTCAGGTACCATGGAATTGGTGCCCGCCAGCACAAACTGATTGTTCAGTACAGAGGCAGAACGGCGACATGCCATTGTGTACATCACTGTTCACTGACTGTTCTGTCAGTAGGGAAGGCACTGATCCTGTGTTCCTGAAAAGCATGGACACGGATTTATACCCTCCCTTAGTAAAAGCACCTCCCCCACAGTACACAAGCATTGGCTAGGAACACATTTAACCCTTTGATTGCCCCTGATGTTAACCCTTCCCAGCCTGTGTCATTAGTACAGTGACAGTGCGTATTTTTTAGCAATGATCACTGTATTAGTGTCACTGGTCCCCAAAAAGTGTGAAAAGTGTCAGTTAGTGTCCGGTTTGTTCGCCACAATATCGCAGTCGCTGGTCACCGCCATAACTAGTAAAAAATAAAAATAAAAATTCCATAGTTTGTAGATGCTATAACTTTTGTGCAAACCAATCAATATACACTTATTGGGATTTTTGTTTACCAAAACTATATAGCAGAATACTTATTGACCAAAATTAACGAAGAAATTTGAATTTTATTGGATGTTGTGTTTTATAGCAGAAAGTAAAAAATATAGTTTTTTTTTTTCAAAATTGTCAGCCTTTTTTTTGTTTATAGAAAAAATAAAAAAACACACAGGTGATCAAATACCACCAAAAGAAAGCTCTATTTGTTGGAAAAAAGGACATCAATTTTATTTGGGTACAGTGCCGCACGACCACGCAATTGTCTGTTAAAGTAATGCAGTGGGGTGTAAATTTTCCGGAGGGCAAGTGGTTAAAGTAAAAAACTTTCTGGCTTTACAACCACTGCCACCACGTGCAAAAAAAAAAACTTGGGGAAAATTATTTTGCAAAATGAAGTGAGAAGTATTTTTACCTTTAGTAAACAAGCCTCCTTAAAGCCCAGGCCGAAATGTTGGGTGGCATCGGCCGGTTCAATAGAAACCAGCCAACATTCGGCCCATGTGTACTGCCGCTGGTTCGACGGAGGCTTCTGTTCATGAAGCATGACAGAAAAAGGTCTGTTGACCGACTCCTGATCAGCGCTCTCAGCCAATGGCTGACCAGAGTGTTCTGATGGGGGGGGGGGGGGGGGGTCCCCCTGTCAGAACACAACAGCACAGCAGGGGAAATCGCTGTACAAACATTGCATGGTTAGTTTTTTTTTTCCATACAGCCTTGTTGCCTATGGGCAGAGGAGGTTTTGGTGTGCCAAGTCTGGGCTATGGATATAAGGTTTACATTTTCTACAAGCTGACCATTTCTTTAAGATCTGAGCATACCAATGAACACTAGAATAGCTCCGTTCTGCAACATTATCAAATTTCACAATGTGTAAAAAGCATCTTCTTCTTCAAGACCTATATTTTCATCTCTTGAGACTTTATATACCAAATGCTTTTACCGTCATATATAATTTATGTGTGTGTGTATAAATATATATATATATATATATATATATATATATATATATATATATATATACATATATATACAGTATCTCACAAATGTGAATACACCCCTCACATTTTTGTAAATATTTTATTAAATCTTTTCATGTGACACTGAAGAAATTACACTTTGCTACAAAGTAAAGTAGTGAGTGTACAGCTTATATACCAGTGTAAATTTGCTGTCCCCTAAAAATAACTCAACACACAGCCATTAATATCAAAACTGCTGGCAACAAAAGTGAGTACACCCCTAAGTGAAAATGTCAAAATTGGGCCCAATTAGCTGTTTTCCCTCCCTGGTGTCATGTGACTCGTTTGTGTTACACGATCTCAGGTGTGAATTGGGAGCAGGTGTGTTAAATTTGGCGTTATCGCTCTCACTCTCTCATACTGGTCACTGTAAGTTCAACATGGCACCTCATGGCAAAGAACTCTCTGAGGATCTGAAAAAAATCATTTTTGCTCTACATAAAGATGGCCTAGGCTATAAGAAGATTGCCAAGACCCTGCAACTGAGCTGCAGCACAGTGGCCAAGACCATACAGCAGTTTAACATGACAGGTTCCTCTCAGAACAGGCCTCGCCAATGGTTGACCAAAGAAGTTGAGTGCACATGCTCAGCGTCATATCCAGAGGTTGTCTTTGGGAAATAGACATTTTAGTTCTGCCAGCATTGCTGCAGAGGTTGAAGGGGTGGAGAGTCAGACTGTCACTGCTCAGACCATACGCCGCACACTGCATCAAATTGGTCTGCATGGCTGTCATGACAGAAGGAAGCCTCTTCTAAAGATGATGCACAAGAAAGCTCACAAACAGTTTGCTGTAGACAAACAAACTAAGGACATGGATTACTGGAACCATGTCCTGTGGTCTAAAGAGACCAAGATAAACATATTTGGTTCAGATGGCTTCAAGAATGTGTGGCGGCAACCAGGTGAGGAGTACAAAGAAAAGTGTGTCTTGCATACAGTCAAGCATGGTGGTGGGAGTGTCATGGCCTGGGGCTGCATGAGTGCTGCCGGCACTGGGGAGCTACAGTTCATTGAGAGAACCATGAATGCCAATGTGTACTGTGACATACTGAAGCAGAGCATGATCCCCTCCCTTCGGAGACCCCGAAACAGGGCAGTATTCCAGCATGATAAAGACCCAAAACACACCTCCGAGACGACCGCTGCCTTGCTAAAGAAGATGAGAGTAAAGGTGATGGATTGGCTAAGCATGTCTTCAGACCTAAACCTAATTGAACCTGTGGGGCAGCACAAGGTCTCTAACATCCACCAGCTCTGTGATGTCATCATGGAGGAGTGGAAGAGGACTCCAGTGGCAACCTGTGAAGCTCTGGTGAACTCCATGCCCAAGAGGGTTAAGGCACTTTGGGCCCGGTTTTGACATTTTCACTTAGGGGTGTACTCACGTTTGTTGCAAGCAGTTTAGACATTAATGGCTGTGTGTTGAGTTATTTTGAGGGGACAGAAATTTTACACTGTTATACAAGCTGTACACTCATTACTTTACATTGCAGCAAAGTGTAATTTCTTCAGTGTTGTCACAGGAAAAGAATAAATAAAGTATTTACAAAAATGTGAGGCGTGTACATATATGTCATGATCATGTCTTGATGATGCAAAAGAAAGCCCGCAAACAGTTTGCTCAAGACAAGCAGACTAAGGACATGGATTACTAGAACCATGTCCTGTGGTCTGATGAGACCAAGATGAACTTATCTGGTTCAGATGGTATCAAGCGTGTGTCAGAGACCAGGTGAGGAGTACAAAGACAACTGTGTCTTGCCTACAGTCAAGCATGGTGGTGGGAGTGTCACGGTCTGGGGCTGCATGAGTGCTGCCAGCACTGGGAGCTACAGTTCATTGAGGGAACCTCTGCAGTAATGCTGGCAGCACTCATACATTTATTTCCAAAAGACAACTTCAGGATATGATGCTCAGCACGTGCACTCAACTTCTTTGGTCAACCATGGTGAGGCCTGTTCTGAGTGGAACCTGTCCTGTTAAAACGCTGTATGGTCTTGGCCACCGTGCTGCAGCTCAGTTTCAGGGTCTTGGTAATCTTCTTATAGCCTAGGCATCTTTATATAGAGCAACAATTCTTTTTTTCAGATCCTCAGAGCGTTCTTTGCAATTAGGGGCCATGTACATGTATATATATATATATATATATATATATATATATATATATATATAAACAAACACAGGTGCATCTCACGACATTTGAATATCATCAAAAAGTTAATTTATTACAGTTTTACAATTTTAATTTTGATGATTATGGCTTTTAGCTAGTGAAAACCCAAAATTCAGTATCTCAGAAAATTTAAATATTACATGTTGGCTTACTAAAAAGTATGGCTTTGTACAGTATAGTAAGCACTCAATACTTGGTCGGGGCTCCTTGCCCATTAATTACTGCATCAATGCAGGGTGGCATGGAGGTGACCAGCCTGCGGCACTGCAGAGGTGTTGTGGAAGCCCAGGTTTCTTTGATAGCGGCTTTCAGCTCATCTGCATTGTTGGGTCTGGTGTCTCTCATCTTCCTCTTGACAATACCCCCACAGATTTTCTATGAAGTTTAGGTCAGGTGAGTTTGCTGAGCAATTGAGCACAGTGATACCATGATGATTCAACCAGATATTGGTACTTTTGGCAGTGTCGGCAGGTGCCAAGTCCTGCTGGAAAATATAATAAGCATCTCCATAAAGCTGGTCAGCAGAGGGAAGCATGAAGTGCTCTAGAATTTCCTGGTAGAGGGCTGCACTAACTTTGGACTTGATAAAACACAGTGGACCAACACCAGTAGATAACATGGCTCCCCAAATCATTACTGACTGTGGAAACTTCACACTGTACTGCATGCAACTTGGATTCTGTGCCTCTCCACTCTTCCTCCAGATTCTGGGACCTTGATTTCCAAATGAAATGCAACATTTTCCACAGTCCGTAATTAATCAAAACAAAATAAAGAAATGTTCGAAATATATCACTCTGCATGTAATGCATGTATATAAAATATGTGAGTTTCACTTTTTTTTATTGAATTACTGAAATAAATGAACTTTTTGATGATACTCTCATAATTTTATGAGATGCACCTGTACATATATATATATATATATATATATATATATATATATATATACTTTTTTTAAATTATTAGTTATTGATATGATTTTGGTTTATGTTCATGTCTATCATATTATATTTATATGTCAGCTGTCCTAGGCACATCTAAGAGTTTATTACCCAAATACTCTGAAAGTAGCTCTATTGTGCTGCCTGCTCAGCGCATAAGCCTATCTATCAAATTCAAGGTTAGTGCTATGGATGACTTCACATTACTGTTCTGATGACTGTGTTCTGAAAATATAACTTCAGTTCATACCATTTTGCTTTCAAATGGTAGAGTTTCAAAGGTACCAATTACTGATGTGGTTTAGTGTGAAATATTAAACAAATAAAAGTGTAAAAACAACAAAAATCATCTTTTCTCTTACGTCCTCCGACAGTCGCCGCCTCTTCATATTCGTCACATATGGGTATTAGACTTTGCTCCGAAGGAGTAGCTAGGCAACAGAATATGTTAACATTAAAGCTTTTAACATATCCAACCCTCAAGGGGTGGTCCCCTCAGTCAATACCCTCCTACTTCCTGCAACCATATCTCAGTTTCAATGTCTAGCTTGTCAGGAGTGGCTGGCTCTCTCTGTGCTGGGGCTTTGTGCCCCAGACTCTTTCTTCTTTTTTGATTTTTTGTTTGAGTTTTCTCTCTACCTTTACTTAGCTGTTCTTTTTGTCAGCATTAGTTAGTTCTTCGGATGAAGAGGATCATGCGGGCTGGGTCTCGGGCTGATCCCCCTGGTCGCAGGTCGTGGGTCAGTGGCTTCCCAGCCTGCCATCGAGCGTTCAGCCAGGTAACGCTCCTGGCACAGTGAACGACCCATCCCTGTTCGGTGCAGGGATGATTGGTGAGGTGGCTACCTCACTGGACGCTGTGCGGTTTCTTAACCCCCATTCTGTGCGTCTTGTATGCGACTCTCCCTGCCTCATGTGCAGCGGCTTGTTCGCCTGTGCGGGTCCCCCACGCCATTGTGAGGTAAGTGTATCTATGTGGGGACCTGTCTGTCTGGGGGGGTGTCAGTCTGGGACTGTGTAACCTGCCTCTGTTCACACTGTTTGTCTCCCTATCACTCGGCTGCATGCTGTGGGCTGCAAGGGGGGGGGGAGCTGTGTGACACTGTGTGTGTCAGCCTTGTCAGTGTGAGAAGCTGTGTGCTGTGGGGCATGTTTTGTGGCATGTTTGGGCACTATACAGCGATCGCTGCGGCGATCTAACATGTTTTTTTATACATGGATGACATGTGTGCATTACTGTACTGTGGAGCGGCGGTTTCGGCGCCAAACGGCGCCATTTTGCCTACACTCGCTCCGGCCGCATGTTCTACATGCATGGCGGCCATTTTCTTGTAGCCTTCCATAGGTTTTCATAGAGCGCCCTGGCCGCATCACTTCCTCTTCTCCAGGAACACCGATTGAGGCAGCAGCAGCGGCGAGGGTCTCCTCAGGTTATATCCTTCTTATCCATTGCCTGTGTCAGTTTTATTGTCCCTGTGGGGGTCTCATTGTGCTTGTGTGTGGTGCGGTGGGCTGCGCTCGCCGCGCTTGTTAAAGGGGCAGTTAACCCTTTATTATCCGGCATTTGTAATAGGGGCAATGGATTCTCAGGAGGGCAAATTTCCTACCGCCTTGGTGGAAAGCCAGGGGACCGCTGTTTCCCCCCCAGGGGGGGATTTAGCCACTATTGTGGCTGGCCTTGCTGCTCAGGTGCAGATGCTGGTGGCTGCTCAATCTACTAAAAGACCCAGAGTTTCTCTTTCCTCTGATTCTGAGGGTGAAGGTGATGGGGCTGTTATGGCGGGGGCCTCCTTATCGGGGTCCCGCTCCTCCCTGGATCTAGTGGGGTCCGAGGTGGAGGCTGAAGTTGAAGGGGTTGATAATTCTCCCCCTGGCTCGCCTGAAGAGCTTGCAATCATAGATGAATTGATTGCTTCCATAAAACAAACGCTGCGTTTGCAGGATGAAGTGTGTCCCCCCGCTGCCTTGGCGGCTTATGGGACGCAGAGGAAACGCAGGACGCCGCAGGTTTTTCCCTGCAATGATGATTTTCAGCGCGCTGTTAAGGAACAATGGCGCAATCTACGCAAACCTTTTGCTGTACCAAGTAGGTTCAAGCTGCGTTATCCTTTCTCGCCTTCCACTGATGAAAGGTGGTGTGTGCCACCCCCAGTGGATCACGCAATTGCGGTTTTAAACAAATCCACTGCGATTCCTGCAGAGGATTCCCCTGTGTTCCGTGATGCCACGGATAGGAGATTGGAGTCTCTTGCCCGTCATACTTATTCTGTTACGGGTTCTATGCTTAAGGCTCTGTTTGCCTCTCTCATGACGGCCCAGGCGGTCGCAAGTTGGACGCAGATGCTCAGGCGCGTCCTAGTGGCCGATTCGGCCTCGCCGGCGACCCTGGATATGGTGGATCAAATCCACCAGGGTGTCATGTATCTGTGTGATGCGGACTTGGACCTAGTCCCGTTGGCTGCACGTGCGCACAGCGTGGCGGTGTTGTCTCGCCGCCTGGTTTGGTTGAAATGTTGGTCGGTGGACCAATCTTCACGTAAAACCTTAGCCAATCTGCTTTATGATGGGTCTCGCCTTTTTGGGGAGTCCTTGGATGTGTTGATTAAGGGGATCACCGGAGGGAAGAGCACTCTCTTGCCCCATTTCCCCAAGGCTAAGGGGGCTTCTGGGAAGAAGCATGCTAATTTTCGGCCCCCTCAGGGGTCCTTTCGTGCCTTTCGGTCGCACTACAAGGGCAAACCGTTCAAAGGTCAAGGCTCTCAGAAGAAGCCCTGGTCTGGAAAACAGAAGTCCGGTCAATCCGGATCCGCAGCCCATAACAGTGCGGCCTGAAGGGGCGCCCTCACCCAGTTTTGGGGTGGGGGGACGCTTGCTCGGTTTTCTTCAGCCCTGGTTGGCCCGCGTGCGGGACAGATGGGTTCAGGAGATCGTTCGATCTGGTTACAAGATCGAGTTTCTCTCTCGGCCGGAGAGCAGATTTTTTCCCTCAAATCTTCAACTGTCTCCAGGGCGTTTACGGGACCTGCACCTGGCGGTGCGGGACCTGAGGGCTCAGGGAGTGGTAGTTCCGGTGCCTCATCGGGACAGATTTCGGGGGTTTTATTCCAATCTGTTCACCGTGCCCAGAAAGGAGGGCAAGGTTCGTCCAATTCTGGACTTGAAGGCTCTGAACCGCTCTGTGCGGGTTCGCAAGTTCCGCATGGAATCCCTGCGGTCGGTGGTGGCTGCCCTGGTTCCGGAGGAATTCATGGCCTCCATCGATTTGAAGGATGCGTATCTTCACATCCCCATTTTCGAGGGTCACCAGAGGTACCCTCGAGGATCACTACCAGTTCGTGGCGTTGCCTTTTGGTCTCGCCTCGGCTCCGCGGGTCTTCACCAAGGTGCTTGCACCGGTTCTGGCATTATTGAGGGCCCAAGGCATTTCTGTCCTGGGGTATCTGGACGACATTCTGGTTCGGTCTGCGACCAGCCAGGGTCTGGAGAAGGACCTGTCTGTCACTATGCAAACTCTGCAGGAGTTTGGTTGGACGATAAATTTTCCAAAGTCGACACTGAGTCCGTCGGTTCGTCTTCCCTACCTGGGAATGATTCTGGACTCGGTGCAGGCGAAGGTCTTCCTGCCGGAAGACAAACTCAGAACCCTTCAGGAGGAAGTCAGGTCCCTCAGGGACGTTCCGCACTCGTCTCTGCGGACGTGCATGAGATGTCTGGGATTGATGGTCTCGGCCTTCGAGGCAATTCCCTTCTCCCAGTTTCACACGCGGGGTCTCCAAGCGGAGGTCCTGTCCATGTGTGACGGGCGACCTCAATCTCTGGATCTTCAAATCTCGTTGAGTCATCGCACCAGAAGAGACCTTCTGTGGTGGCTCCAGTCCCCGATGGTGTCCGGGGGCAAGTCGTTTCGTCCTATCTCGTGGACGGTAATCACTACGGATGCCAGCCTGTCGGGCTGGGGTGGTGTTCTGGGCGTTCTGTCCGCCCAGGGGACTTGGTCGGAGGGGGAGTCCTCCCTTCCGATCAACATTCTGGAATTGCGTGCGATAAATCTCTGTCTTCATCGCTGGACGGACCGGCTGCAGGGCTGCCCGGTTCGGGTGCAGACGGACAATGCCACGGCGGTGGCCTACATCAACCACCAAGGGGGCACCAGGAGTGCCCGAGCGGCTCGAGAAGTGGCCGACATTCTGTCTTGGGCCGAGACTCATGTCCCGGCGATAACGGCGGTTCACATTCCAGGGGTGGAGAACTGGCAGGCGGACTATCTGAGTCGCCAGACCCTGGATCAGGGGGAATGGTCTCTCCACCCGGCTGTCTTCCAGATGTTGTGCGCGAAGTGGGGTCTTCCAGATGTGGACCTGTTCGCGTCTCGTCTCAACAACAAGGTGAGAAGGTTCGTGGCAAGGGCGCGCGACCCTCGGGCAGACGCGTCGGACGCGTTAGTGGCCCATTGGCATCAGTACAAGCTGATGTACGCGTTTCCACCGATTCAGTTGCTGTCCAGGTTCCTTCGCAGGTTACACTCGGAACGCAGCACGGTGATTCTTGTGGCACCGGACTAGCCTCGCCGGTCCTGGTACGCAGACCTCGTGAATCTGGCGGTCGACGCCCCGTGGCGTCTGCCTCTTCGAGACGATCTCCTGTCTCAAGGGCCGATATACCATCCTGCTTTACAGTCGCTGGCTTTGACGGCCTGGCTGTTGAGACCGAGGTCCTGAAGGAGAAGGGTCTCTCCCCAGAGGTCGTTCATACCTTGATATACGCGAGGAAGTCTTCCTCGGGGAAGGTTTATTACCGTACTTGGAAGGCCTATTTTGCCTGGTGTGAGTCCAGGGGGTTTTCCCCCCGCACGTAATCGGTTTCCCGAGTGCTGTCCTTCCTTCAAACGGGTGTCGATCAGCGTTTGGCGCTGGCTACGATAAAGGGTCAGGTGTCTGCGCTGGCCGTTCTGTTTCAACGTCCCGTGGTTTCCAACTCCTTGGTTGGCACTTTTGTTCAGGGAGTGCGGCATCTGGTTCCTCCTAGGAGGGATCCTCTGCCCCCTTGGGACTTGGTTCTCGTTCTATCTGTGTTACAACGTGCTCCTTTTGAACAGATCAGGGAGATCTCGTTGTCTATGTTGTCCAAAAAGGTCGCCTTTTTGGTTGCGATCACTTCGGCTCGCAGAGTGTCGGAGCTGGCGGCTTTGTCCTGCAAGTCTCCGTATCTGGTTGTTCATTTGGATAAGGTGGTCTTGCGACCTAATCCTTCTTTTCTTCTGAAGCGAGTTTCGGAATTCCATCTTAATGAGGATATTGTCTTGCTTTCGCTGTGCGCGAAGCCTAAACATCCAAAGGAGGTGAGATTACATTCTTTGGATGTTGTTCGGGCGATAAGGGTTTACCTTAAATCGACTGAGTCTTTTCGAAAGACGGATTCCTTGTTTGTTCTTCCAGAGGGTCCTCGGAAGGGCATGGCGGCGTCGGCTTCTACCATCGCCAAATGGATCAGGCAGACCATTGAACAGGCCTATGCTTTGCAGGGGAAGGTTCCCCCTGTGCCTGTGAAGGCGCACTCTACTAGATCTGTGAGTACGTCTTGGGCCTGTCGTCATGGGGCTTCTGTAGCCCAGGTGTGTAAGGCGGCGACCTGGTCGACCGTGCACACCTTCACAAAATTCTACAAAGTAGATGTTCAGGCATCGGCGGATGCTTCCTTTGGCCGCAAGGTTCTTAGTGCGGCGATTCCCTAGGTTCCCTTGTTGGGGACCTCTGGCTGTTGGGATAAGTTTTTTATCCCCTGGTTATTTGTCTTTTCCTGGGTTGTTGCTCCTGTTGAGCACCTGTTTTTTCCTGTTGCCCAGCTGGGTTCCTTCCTTTGGTAAGGTTCCTTTCTTTGATGCGGAGACTGCGTTGCCTTTCGGCGCGGATGCATTTCCCACCCCTCATGTTTGCACTGCTTTGGGACGTCCCCATATGTGACGAATATGAAGAGGCGGCGACTGTCGGAGGACGTAAGAGAAAACGGAATTTTTGTAAAATCTTACCTGTAAAATTCCTTTCTCTGAGTCCTCCGACAGTCGCCGCCCCCGCCCCTCTTTTGGGGTTTGGTTGTATACTCTACTGCTATTCCACTGAAACTGAGATATGGTTGCAGGAAGTAGGAGGGTATTGACCACCCCTTGAGGGTTGGATATGTTAAAAGCTTTAATGTTAACATATTCTGTTGCCTAGCTACTCCTTCGGAGCAAAGTCTAATACCCATATGTGACGAATATGAAGAGGCGGCGACTGTCGGAGGACTCAGAGAAAGGAATTTTACAGGTAAGATTTTACAAAAATTCAATTTTTAGCTGTAGGTAGCATTCTGATTACCACTGTAAGAGGAACATTCCTTTCCTTACACTAATCATTAATGTAAGGGAGATTCTTCCTTATTTATTTTAGTTGGGGTTCCCCATCCCCAATATACAAAAAATTGTATCAAGAATTCCTGTGGAGTAAAAAGGTTGGGAAAGGCTGATCTAAATTATAGTAATATAATACAGGCACTTGATGGTGCTTGTACATACCTTCAATGGTCTTGTAAAACTCCCTGGAATTTCCTTTCCCTCTTTCTGTGAGTGGCAGCCTTATTAAAGCAGTAGTAAACCGACCAAAAAAATAAAAAACAATGGGCCCCCCTACAGTATAGGTTTAAGTCATAATGTACTAGTATGCACAGTATACTAGCACATTAAGACAGACTTACCTGTACATGAAGCCCTCTAAGCGCAGCGCTGTTATGGCTCCCCATTGCTGCCATCTTCACCCGGTCTTCCTTCTGGGTTCACAGGCTCCAGCTGTATGAGTGGACATCACTCCCTCTCATTCACGCGGGAACTCTTGACTCTGGCACGGATCTTTGAAGGTCCGGCATGGTATGCCATCCCTTCAGAGCACATGCACTGGTGACATCACTGGCTGCATATTGTGTGAATATCTCCTAAACAGTGCAAGTTTAGGAGATATTTACTGTACCTACAGGTAAGCCTTATTATAGGCTTACCTGTAGGTACAAGCTCAAAATTGGAGTTTATTCCACTTTAAGGAATAGGAAGGTGCAGGAGAAGGCAGATGAGCACTTAAAATTGCAAGGTTATTTGCATATTAGAGCTTCCAAGACCTGATTTCTACTTTAAAGTTATCAACCTCTGTCTCACAACTATTTGAAACCATACAAATAGTTTGCCCATTAATACAGAGTGTTACAGTGGAAAGGAAAATGACACTATCAATTCATTATTTATGCTGCTAGATTCTAGGAAACTGAGTAAACTGAAAGAACAGACTGAACTCACTGATCAATAATTGCATTTTCTCCTGAAATGCACAACTCAAGGGGGCAAATTATATTTACAAACGGGATGAGGGAAAGTCAGGTGAATGTGCAGGGCATGTCAAATTCACCCTTCTTTTGAAAAACAGATTTATCTTAATGTTAGGGAATGTAATTACCTGGTGGGCGAATGTCCACCAATTGCTTAATAAATATGAATGTTGCCCAAAGAATAGTAGGCCAATGTCTGGCCAATTGGCCACTAAATTGTTTATAATTAGACCCCCTAGTCTGTGTTTAGATTATATATAAAGATAAAGGTAGAAGAAAAGTGCAGTACTGCATAAAGCAATTGTATAAATCCACAGCTTGTGATTAACTGTCCCCTTTGGAAAGTTAGTAGAAAAGAAGGAGGGGGTTGCCTGATGATTATTTATTAAGTGGTCCTTTTGCACTTTGGGGTCTTGGTAAAGAAGCTGGCAATTCTTTCATTTATTTTTATTTTTTCCTAAATGCTACGGAATTTATAACAGTTTCACTTAAATAATTACAAGCAGGAAATGCAGGTACATTACAAGGAATGAAAGTGGACCTTGCATTTTATCTGCATCTCATGGACTGCTAGATCCAGATGAGCCCCAGCAACAGTATTTTAACATATAATTGGGTGTTTCTTTGGAACTGCAGTAAGATTTTGTTAAGGAAGCTTAGGTAAAAACACGACTTTTTTTTCTAGTTTATCTTTAAGGAGACACTGTCACTTGCTGATTCAGGGTAAGGTGACAGTTCCTCCTGATGACCTACCCCTAGCAAGGTATACTCACTGATCCATACTTCTCTATGTCTTCCCACTGCAGGAGGTGACCCTGAGTAAGCTTTGATGTTGCATAGTGTTTGAACCTACCAAGGTAGATGACATCAGAGGCTTCCTCATCCATATGACAGTGTGTGAGCCTGACAATTGGCTGCTCAGATCCCACCACCAGTCACAATGGGGTGGGGGGGTTGTTTCATGCAGCCTTATACTTTGCTTTGGAACTTCACTCTTTTATAGCAATGGTACGTGGTCACCAACAGAACATAGATGGGTTGGTGTAGCCTTGTTGGGCAGGGGGGAGGGGTGGGGACAGAGGACTAACAAGAAGCACTGTCTTTTGAATGTATAATTCATAGTATCTCTTTAGGGAAAGTATATGAAACCATGCAAATCATAGTGGGCAACTGCTTGTTTACTGCAAGAGGTATAGGCAAAACATTCCAGTCACTGTATATAGTGCACACTTTCAGATCAGATAAATGAACCTCAGCTGTTGCATTGTGTTTTTAGAAGATTCAGGGACAGCTCCCACCACATACTGTCCAGTGCATTTTTTTTTCTATGTATCAAAAACACATAGACCGTAGGTTACATAGATCTCAATTGCTAAGTTCACACCATTGCAGTGTTTTCCAGTACAGTCAACAAAAGTAGAACATGCTGCATTTTTTCTCCAAGGAACTGCACTGGAACGCACCAGAATGCATACAAATGCATCATGCAACTAGGATGCCATTAAAGTTCATGTGCCTGTTAAGGCAGCCGTCTCAATACTTTTGGTAATATAGTATGTATATATAAACTGCTTAAAAGAATTAAAGGAAAACTTTGAAAACACATCAGATCTCAATGGGGAAAAATATTAGGCTGGATATCTATACTGATATGGACTGGGTAATTTGTTAGGAACAAAAGGATGCCACATCACAAAATGGTACTCAGTATTTTGTATGGCCCCCATGTGCTTGTATGCAGGCCTGACAACGTCGGGGCATGCTCCTAATGAGACAACGGATGGTGTCCTGGGGCATTTCCTCCCAGACCTGGACAAGGGCATCGCTGGGCTCTTGAACAGTCTAAGGTGCAACCTGGTGGCGTCAGATGGACCAAAACATAATGTCCCAGAGCGGGCCATTCAATGGTATCAATTCCTTTACCCTCCAGGAACTGGCTGCATACTCTTGCCACATGAGGCCGGCCATTGTCATGCACCAGGAGGAACCCAGGAACCACTGCACCATTGTAGGGTCTGACAATGGGTCCAAGGATTTCATCCCAATACCTAATGGCAGTCAGGGTGCCATTCTCTAGCCTGTAGAGGTCTGTGTGTCCCTCCATGGATATGCCTGCCCAGACCATCACTGACCCACCACCAAACCAGTCATGCTGAACAATGTTACAGGCAGCATAACGTTCTCCGCGGCTTCTCCAGACCCTTTTTCATCATTCACGTGTGCTCAGGGTGAACCTGCTTTCATCTGTGAAAAGCACAGGGCGCCAGTGGCGGACCTGCCAATTCTAGTGTTCAATGGCAAAGGCTAGTCAAGCTCCACGGTACAGGGCAATGAGCACAGGGCCCACTAGAGGACGGTGGGCTCTCTGGCCACCATCCTGAAGTCCGTTTATTCCTCCTTGCACAAAGGAGCAAATATCAGTCGTGCTGATAGGTTAAGGACCTTCTATGGCCCTGTCCAGCTCTCCTAGATTAACTGCCTGTCTCCTGGAATCTCCTCCATGCTCTTGAGACTGTGCTGGGAGACACCGCAAACTTTCTGGCAATGGCACGTATAGATGTGCCATCCTGAAGTAGTTGGAATGCCTGTGCAACCTCTATAGGGTCCATGTATCGCCTCAAGATACCAGTAGTGACACTGACTCTAGCCAAATGCAAAACTAGTGAAAAACAGTCAGAAAAGATGAGTAGGGAAAAATTTCAGCAGCCACCACCTGTCAAACCATTCCATTTTGGAAATTGATATAAGGTGCGCTTGATATAAATATGTACTTTCTGAAGGTACAAATACAATAGGGTATATATCCACTAAAATAAACACAGCTAATAACACAATCAAATGTGACATGTGCAGTACACAAATATGTGAGAGTCTCTGTTGACAAGAACAGGAAGTTAACAAATGCAAACATTTCCAAATAAAGTCCAAAAAATTGGTGCAAATAAGTGTTCTTAATGATGAAGTGCTCATAAATCAGGCTGCAGGTGCTGAATACACAGGTCCCTCATGTCACCAAATTGTGAAGGAAGAAAAGGTACCCTTACCGACTATTGACTTGAGCATGCATGATGTTAAAAAACCCATGGAATACCGCAAGGAATCTTCAGACTAGAAATCATTCATCCCGTGCAAACAAATGTGAATGGACTCTTACCAGATGTCACATAAACAATCGCTTAACCACTTTACCGCTGAGTACCGTAGTACTACTGCGGCAAAGTGGCTCTTGTAGGTCTGACGACGTAGACCTATGTCGTCAGACACTCCCCCTTCTCGGCGGCGATCGCCGCGGCTCTTCCCCGATCGTCGGGGATCTAGTGTGGAGATCCGCCCGCCTGTGTAAACACAAGCGGGCGGATCTCCCAAGTGACAGGCAGGGTCAGATTGCAGGGTTCAGCATAGCTGAACCCTGGATCTGTCCTTGTGTCACTCAGTCACCTCCCCCCACACACGTCAGTAAGCACCAGGCATACATTAACCCCTCCCTCTCCAATAAAATTAACCCCTTCCCTGCCAGTGTCATTTTTACAGTAACAGTGCATATATATAGCACTGATTACTGCAGTAATGTCACTGGTACCCCCAAAAGTGTCAAAAATGTCAGTCAAGGGTCCGATCTGTCCGCCGCAATGTCGCAGTCCCGCAAAAAAAATCACAGATCGCCGCCATTACGCGTTAAAAAAAAAACACCAAAAATGACAGAAATCTTTCCCTTTGTTAGTAAACGCAATAACTTTTGCGCAAACCAATCAAAATACGCTTATTGTGATTTTTTTTACCAAACATAGGTAGCAGAAAAAAAATTGGCCAAAAATTTGATTTTTACATTTTTTGGGGGGGGGATGTCATATAAAAAAATGTTAAAAATATTGTTATTTTTTCAAAATAAACTCTCTTTTTTTGTTTATAGCGCAAAAAGTAAAAATCGCATAGGTGATCAAATACCACCAAAAGAAAGCTCTGTTTGTGGGAAAAAAAGGACGTAAATTTTGTTTGGGTAAGGTGTCGCATGACCGCGCAATTGTCAGTTAAAGTTGCACAGCGCCGAATCGCAAAAAGTGGCCCAGACGTAAGACAGCAAAATGCTCTAGTGGTAAAGTGGTTAAAGGAAGGGTTAAAGATGGACGTCTCGATTCCTCCGTTTATCCAAGAATAGGTGTTCCTTAAAGAATCCTGCCTCTTAGGTGTTGAGCATAAACCTTATGCTTAAGGTGGCTCCCAAAAGGTATCCGCAGGATAGCTCCCCATGTATCAAGAAAATATAGGCAGGCAATAGTGCATTATCTTCTTAAAGCGGAGTTCCGGGCACAAAAACGATTTTTTTTTTGTGCCCCTCCGCTAGGTAGAGCTCACCTGAAAAGGAATTGGATAGTTATTTTTTTTTTTTTTTGTTTACTCACCTTTTTATTGAAGATCGTAAATACTCACCTCTGACTGCTTCCTCCCTCGGAGCCGCGGCTCACCCCGTCACTTCCTGCCTCGCGATGATTCCTGGGAGCTAAACGTCATAGCTCCCAGGAATCAATGCGACGGCACCGGCCCCGCTCGTCATTTCCGGGCGACGCCGCATTCCCCTGCTAAACAGCTTCTGGGCATGCCCAGAAGCTGTTTAGGAATGCGGCGCCGCACCGGAAGTGACGAGAGGGGCCGGTGCAGTGCATTCTGGGACACAAAGACGCGGAAGAAGACAGAGAAGAGGACCGCGCCGGCTTCAGCTGCCCACAACAGAGATGGAAACGCTGTGGAAGAAATTTTCTAAGTAAGTATTTCTTCTAAAAGGTAAGTGCGAACCGGGATAGATCAGAGGCTAGCCATTGTGGAATGTGCTAGCCCTGACTGTCCGGGGGTATGTTCAGCAAAAAATCATTTCTGTGCCCGGAACTCCGCTTTAACAAGATAATTTATTAAGGAAGCACTCTTACATGGATGGAATAAAAAATGGACAGGTAACAGATGTTCGCGGCCGCCCTGCAGTGCAGACCGCAAGTAGTGATAGTGCGGCTTCTCCACCCGACGCGTTTCCCCTTACGAAGGTGTCCACTAGGATTGGACTGGTCAAGTCAATAGTCGGTAAGGGTACCTTTTCCTCCTTCACAATTTGGTGACATGAGGGACCTGTGTATTCAGCACCTGCAACCTGATTTATGAGCCCTTCATCATTAAGAAAACTTATTTTCACCAATTTTTTGGACTTTATTTGGAAATTTTTGCATTTGTTAACTTCCTGTTCTTGTCAACAGAGACTCTCACATATTTGTGTACTGCACATGTCACATTTGGTTGTGTTATTAGCTGTGTTTATTTTAGTGGATATACACCCTATTTTATTTGTACCTTCAGAAAGTACATATTTATATCAAGCGCACCTTATATCATTTTCCTATTTCACATCACTCCATCCAGGTTGGAGTATCGGTAGCAGCTGATAACCCCATCTTTAGTATTGCGCACCTTTTTTTCTTCATTTTCATTCCATTTTGGAGGTCCTCTGTTTGTTGTTCATCTAGTGCCCCTGTTGTTAATTTCAAAACTGATCAACAACCCCCTGTGCTACTTAACATATCAATATCCCAGGAGTTTAATTGATACTATACTCTGATTAAAAAGTGTTTCCTATACTCTGATTAAAAAGTGTTCCTTTAATTTTTTTAACAGTGTATATATATATATATATATATATATATATAAATATATGTAAAATTACTAGAAAAAAGTCCCATAGATCAAACAAAAAACTAGTAATAGTAGCGCAGACTAGTTACTAGTTTTTTGTTTGATCTATGGGACTTTTTTCTAGTAATTTTACATAGTTGCATTTTAAAAGTAGCTGCGATAGGTCTGTAATTGGACTCATTTAATACATATTTTTACTTGTGCGCAGGGGATATATTATACTTATCACTTTGTGGATATTTATTTTATATTTTACATATATAAATATATTTATACATTTTTCACCACAAAAAAAAGAAAAATTGAATCATTTTAGAAGTACGGCAATTCCTCCATGATAAATTACAGCATGGCAATTTAATGTCATGTTCCATGAAATGTACAATAAAACAAATTTGACCACAGAACCAAAAATGTGTTCTGTCAAGAGTTCAACATTTCTTGGATTACTTTAAATTGAAAGAAAACTGTTGATGCATTTGAATATGATTTCGTGCTCAGCCAAAATTCTGCCTTATTTGCTTCTTTAGTTCTATATTATTACTTTTTTAGTCCTAAAAACTACAAAGACTTTTTTTTTGTAATGTACCTGTATTTTAAACCTTTCAACAATGTCAGTATGAAAGGAAGCATGTAATAAAGAAAAGAATTTGCACATATTACTTTGAAGAAAGGCAATATCATAAAAAGGCAGGAAAAGCATTCCTCTGTGATATATTATGTATGAAAAAGGTACGTAGCCACACAGAGACGCAGTATAAGAATCCCCACCAACAAGCAGGAACAGAAATTTCACTGGCAAATTCTAATTAGAAGCCGCTAAATTCCTAAGCCTCTTGTAACGTACACTCTATGGAGCCTCTTCTGGGAGTAAAGACTAATGATCCATCCCAGCAGTCTGCGCTTCCCTCTGACCAGTCTTGTCACTTCCTTTGTCGTGATGCCAACACTTCACTGCTGGAGTGATCAGAACCCTGCCAACAGACCCAAGAGATGTGCCCACTTCAGGCGATGAGGCAGGCATCTGAAAAAGGTAACTCTCACTCTGCAGTCAAGAAGAAACAAGACTCCGGACTCAGTGGACCATGAGATAATAGGTTCAGGCAAGCATTTGGGCTACTTAGATTTTAGATTTTTAAATACTGGGGCAATTAGTCTTAGATGTTTTAATTACCATGACAATTAGTCAGGAGGGGGTATGGCTTAGATACCCAGACTTCAGCTTTAATATTACTTTTAGCTTCCAAAACAATACAAAGACCATTTTCAACAACATGCATCTACATCTACAAAATGCCCGGTATTAACAAAACTATTTGTGTTCTGACTTCACACGCAGCAGTTACAAATTGTGTTGCTCAGAAATGCATATGTACAGCGCCTTGAAAAAGTATTCACACCCCTTGAAATGTTCCACATTTTGTCATGTTACAACCAAAAATGTAAATGTATTTTATTGGGATTTTATGTGATAAACCAACACAAAGTGGCACATAATTGTGAAGTGAAAGGAAAATGATAAATGTTTTTTAAAATGTTATACAAATAAATATCTGAAAAGTGTGGTGTGCATTTGTATTCAGCTCCCTTTACTCTGATACCCCTAACTGAAATTTGTGCACACTCGTGGAATGGTGACCAGCTTCGGTACTTAAAAATCTCCATAGGTGATGTTTTATCATGTTTTAACGGATTCCTGTTTAGAGTTACAGAGGAGGTCTTGTGCTAGAATTATTGCACTTGCTTTAACGATCGTGGTGATACCTCACATGTGTGGTTTAAACATTATTTACATATGCAGGCGCGCCTTGTGTATGCTTTGAGCATAGAGGGATGGGAAGCATTCAATTTTTTTTTTCTTAATTATTTTTTTTCTCTCAAACAAATTTTATTAAAGAAGTAAAGAATAGGTTACAATAGTCCAATAGTAGAACTTACATAGGGTGATACAATAGTCCAACAGTAGAACTTACATAGGGTGATACAATATCCAATATTAACAATATCAGAGTAACAGGGTATAAGAAGTATTTTAGAACATAAATCAAAGTATAGGTGACTTGTTTGTTATACTTGAATCAATTAAAAAAATAAAAATAAAAAAAATAAAAAATGGTACACATTCATGTGATATTGCATAGTAGGCATTATATCCACCTAGATGTCTTAGATAAGCCAACACCAGATTGATAGGAGCAAGTTAGTTTATTCATTTTGCATGGGATTTTAACTTGCAATCTGAGCTGATGTCGAACAAGCTCATCTTTTATCAGGCCTAAATATTTCCCCAGGGGGTAAAGGGGTAGTGTTGTTTGGCATGTGAGGGTTTCAGGGACAAGGTGCATAGATTTGGTGAGTATATACTTTGGCCAATTAAGTCCTCAAATTTGCTGATGGGTCTGGGGATTGAATTAGGTCTATATTAGGTCTATGTAAAGTCTTAAATGTATGTAATATATACATGTTCAGGGTTTGCTCCCCCAATTTTTTGCTTGTTTATTATGTAAATTCATATTAGGTGTAAAAGATAGTATAGTGGGAGAAAAAAAGAAAGGGGGGTGGGGAGAAATGTATGTTGGGTGAGTGGCAGCTAAGGCAATGGTGGGGGGTATGGGGTTATTCCATTATATTCCAGAAGAATCTGCTGGTAGAAAACTAAGTCTTGCATGCATCATTGATCAAGAGCATTGAGCGTGAGAGGATAGATCTATTTGGGTGTATGTAGAACCTGTAGTGTAAGCAGGGCCGGCGCTTCCGTTAGGCAAACTAGGCAGCCGCCTAAGGCACACTGCTTCCTAGGGGCGCAGCCATGGCCGCTGTTTTCCCTACTAGCCTGGCCACCACCCTACACTGGTGGGGGACCCGGCCGTTATCCGGTGTTATGTACCGACACACAGAGTCACACCAGCCTGGCTGGTATTAGGTGTGCAGCCCTTCCTGCCCCTCCTCTCAGGACGGTCTAACTACACGTGCAGCTCTGCTCGCTGCTGCTTCCGCGTTTCCCCAGTGGAGCAGAGGCGGCGGTGAGGGAGCTGCTGGTGGCTGTGCTGCGGGATCTGGCTGCCCTGGAGGGACACCCGAGACCAGAGAACAGGAGGATGAGCCGTGAGGAGGCGGTAGGTGAGCTGTGTGAGGCAGTGCTTTGTCTGCTGGGAGGAAGCTGAGGCTGGTGCATGTAGAGCTGTGTGTGTGATGTGGGGTGAGCTGGGCGTCGCTGTGCACGGTGTGTGCTGTGTATTATATGTTATCGGTCACACTGCTCCTCCACCTGACACACTGCTCCCCCCCTCTGACAAACTCCCCCCCTCTGACACATTCCCACCCCTCTGACACACTGCTCCCCCCCGACACACACTTCTCCTCCCCGACACGCTGCTGCTCCCCCCAACACACTGCTCCCCCCTGACACACTGCTCCCCCCGACACACTGCTCCCCCCGACACACTTCTTCCCCCCGACACACTGCTCCACCCCCTGACACACTGCTCCACCCCCTGACACACTGCTTCCCCCCTTACAAACTGCTCCCCCAACACACTGCTCCCCCCCTGACACACTGCTCCCCCCCGACAGCTGTGCGAGGCAGTGCTGCATCTGCTGGAAAGAAGCTGAGGCTGGTGCATGTAGAGCTGTATGTGTGATGTGGGTTGAGCTGGGTGTCACTGAGCACAGTGTGTGCTGTGTATTATATGTTACCGGTCACACTGCTCCTCCACCTGACACAATGCTCCCCCTCTGACAAACCCCCCCCCCGACACACTCCCCCCCCTCTGACACACTGCTCCCCCACCTGACACACTGCTTCCCCCCAACACACTGCTCCCCTCCGACACACTGCTCCCCCCAACACAACAGTTCCCCCCGACACACTGCTCCCCCCCAAACACACTGCTCCCCCCTGACGCACTCCTTCCCCCACTGACAGACTGCTCCCCCCCAACACACTGCTCCCCCCTGAGGCACTCCTTCCCCCACTGACAGACTGCTCCCCCCCAACACACTGCTCCCCCCCGACACACTGCTCCCCCCAAGACACTGCTCCCCCCCTGACACAATTCTCCCCCACCTGACACACTGCTCCCCAACCGGACACACTGCCCCTGACACACTGCTCCCCCCTGACACACTGCTCCCCCAACTGACACACTGCTCCCTCACCTGACACACTGCTCCCCCCGCCATACTGCATTCCCACCTGACACACTGCTCTCCCACCTGACACACTGCTCCCCCCGCCATACTGCATTCCCACCTGACACACTGCTCTCCCACCTGACACACTGCTGTTCCCACCTGACACATTGCTCCTCCACCTGACACACTGCACCCCCACCTGACACACTGCCGCCCCAACATACTGCTCTCCCACCTGACACACTGCTCTCCCACCTGACACACTCCTCTCCCACCTGACACACTGCTGCTCCGACACACTTCCCCCCCCCCCCCCTCTGACAGAGCTTCTGGGATAAAATGAATTTTCGTCTAACTTTGTGGCCTAACTCCTAACATAAGTGAGTAGCCTTGAGAGGGCTGATGTTACTAAGTTGTGATCAACTAAAGGGATTGTTGTATGTCATGGTTTAAGTGCTTAATAGGAAACATATCAGATAGTATCTAAAAAAATATGGGGATGTAGGATAGTCAGCCACACTGAAAATTATCATTGGTTATTCCAGGTTTAGCTCGGAATTGTCCCGCTAGTAACAAATAAATGTTAGTATGCAGGTAACCTCGTTATTTGTTCATCTTTTACAGGGCAACAGGTGGAATTATTTCATGTAAAGATGAATTTGCATGTTTTGTGCAGAAGCTGTCATTAACAGAGGTGTCACTTAATCCCAATTTCTCTGGATGATATACCAGATGTTGCTTATAGTTTGTCACAATGGGAGAGAAAAAAAACTGTTTGACTCTTATGGCAGTAAAATAAATTCTTTAGACTGGTCACTTCACAGGTACATTCTAGCAGCGAGGGGGCGGGGCTGAACTGCAGATCCATGTCTGAATGGACACAGGGAGCTGCAGCGAGGCTCGGGTGCCCCATAAGCTGCTTGCTGTGGAGGCACTCAACAGGAGGGGGGACCAGAAGACAGGAGGGAGGGACCCAATAAGAGGAGAATCCAGGCTGGCCTGTGCAAAACCAACTGCACAGAGGAGGTAAATATAACATGTTTGTTATGCAATGTAATTCTGCTTCCTTCTCTTTTTAAAAGCTGTCAGGCTAGGGCAGAGCAGTGCTGCTAATAGTACGGCTCATACAGGTGACATAGCTGGCTGCCAGTGAACCACACTTTCCATCAACTACTGGACAGGGTCCATGATGTGACAAGGTCTAGGGGTGCACTCTGTGTGGAATTCTGGGTGAGGGAAACCTGCAGGGGAGCAGGCTTTTTTAACACAGAAAGGTAGGCAATTACTCAAAGAAATGTTTACTTTCAGTATAGCACACAATTAATTCATGCCTGGAGATCAATAATTGCAATTATACTTTTTCTTTAGTGCTTGGTATTCATGACATTTTTACACTAATGACACCTTCAGCTATAGCTGCTAGAATGTACCTGTGAAGTGACCAGTCTAAAGAATTTATTTTACTGCCATAAGAGTCAAACAGTTTTTTTTCTCTCCTATTGTGACAAACTATAAGCAACATTTTTGAGTTTCTTTCTAGACCACCACCCTGAAATGCTCAGCATTCTATACTCAACGTATCTCAGCCTCAGAAACCCATTTCAACAGCTTGTCACATGGAAGAAAGATTATAAGCTTGTTGATGGTCGGAGGTTCCTCTCGTGTGGAATGCACTCATCAATGCCCGGAGCCAGGCAGAGACTGCGGTCATGTTACGAAGTCAAACCTTAAGGCAATTCCCCAACGTAGAGATGAGCTTCCACTATGTGCAGCAATAAAATACAGAGTTTCTTTGAAAAGTGACTTGTCCCATGCCGCTACACTTGTATATTTGCATTAGAAGGAATGTGCTGAGCCTGCGCCCACTACACCAGTTCAACATACCTCTGTTACCTCACTCCCAGTAACAGAGTGGGTTCCCGCCAAACACCTAGCGCAGACCTCATGAATGCTCTCACCTAACTCTCCTTTCCATACCTCATGACCAGGCCATAGGTCTCTTGTCATGAGGGTTTGGATGCAGTTGCCACTGGATACTGACTGCTAGGGAGAAAGCCAGAAAATCGATCCCTTCGAGGACCTGTCACCTTACTGGGTACCACACTTAATGACTGCTTGCTTGTAGCTTGTTCCTTCACTTGGATTACCCATACTAACTACACTTCTCTTCTTGTTCTGCCGAGTTAGCCTTTTCGTAGTTGTGTTACTTCATACCCAAAAACAGACCCAGGTTTTTTTTGGAATACACCAGAACCGACACACCTTTGAATACCTTTAGACCAGACTCAGACGGTTAATGCAACTTTACTGTTAAAATACAGCATGACAGTACATAACGCCCTTTCCCTAATCCTAACTAATGTAATGTACAGGCATTCCATGCAGGCAATGTCCATGAAGGCAATGTCCATGGCGTAGATGCTGTCTATTCACCTATACCAGGGATGGCGAACCTTGGCACCCCAGATGTTATGGAACTACATTTCCCATGATACTCGACTACACTGCAGAGTGAATGAGCATCATGGAAAATGTAGTTCCAAAACAACTGGGGTGCCAAGGTTCGCCATCACTGACCTATACCTACATCCCGTTCTCCAGCTCTCTTGATCTTAGCTGTCACCCTTTTTATATGGTGCAAAAAAAAAAAAGAAATACAGCAAGAATGTCAGAGTTTTACAGAATGGCTACTATTGGCAACATTTGTGGCTAATACAGTGAGGTAAATATGTTTTAAAAAGTATTTTTCAATATTCAAAAAAATCCAAAGCAGTGAATCCAAAAATATATTAAATAACACACAACACCTATAAAAGACTGTACATAAAAACAACATCAGTGTCAGAGGTATTGAAGACTTCCATATTTAATACACCGTTAGCTATTACAGTGATAGTAATACCAACTGGAACAACACATATGGTATATATAGCCTACAGTACAGTAATAGGAATATTACCCCTAAGGAAGTTCCATCATCATCTTTTTCTGCCAGGATCACTACCACAGGCATTTTACCATGAATACTAGACTAGCACCAAATAGTCCAATTTAAAAAAATGCCATGTGGGGTATAGAGTGTTCTAGTAATTTTGCCCACCTGACACTGGCTGTCAAATAAAGGGCTTTAAAATCATCCAGAGCCTTCCATCCCAATCTGGGTATCTCATATTGCTGAGTAGATGCTATCAGGGCTGAAAATAGGGGGGGGGGACAGGTGGGACATGTGCCCGGGTGTGGCATTGAGGGGGCGCTGCGGCTGGTACTGATCCTCCTACAGCAACTTAAAGCCCTCTTCTCCTTCTCCTCTCCCTCCCGCCAGCCAGCATTCAGCTGCTGCAGGAGGAAAATACAGCGATCTGTACCGGTATGCCGCCCAAGCTATCACTTCTGTCCATGCCCCTTCTTAAGATGTCTGGCCCCCATACGCCACTGATCTCCCCCAGCACTACCCTCTTTTTTCCGCCGCCTAGATGTGTGCAGTCATTTGTCCAGCCCCCCTTCCACCTTCATGCTCTTTTGGTCCCCCCCCCCCCCCCGAGCGCTCCCTTCCTCTCCTCCCACGGGCTAGCTGTGCAATCCTCAGCATGGAGAAGTGCAGCATGTAATTTGAAAAACAGCCACAAAATAGCTACAATATAATCCTCCTCTGCACTTGTCCCCCTGATCTTCTCTTCCCCCGCTCTCCGTTCTGAATAGGGAAGACCAGGGGAATAAGTGCAGAGGAGGGTTATGTTGTAACTATTTTGTGGCTGTTATACTGATCACATGCTGAACTTCTCCATGCAGAACATGACTGACATAACTGAACAGCTATTGCCTGGGAGTCTGAGACTGAGTTTTCCTGCCTTATTGTGCTTCTTCTTATTCAGCCTGTCTATTGTATCAGCTATTGCACACTGTGCATAGTGCACCCCTAAATTCTGCACTCTTTACACAGAGTCACCCAAAAGTATTTACTCTGTAGCGCACCCCTAGACTCTTTACTCTGTACGTAGCGCACCCCTAAACCCTGCACTCTTCACGTAGCAGACCCCTAAACCTTCCATTCTGTACACAGCACACCCCTGAACCCTGCAGTCTGTACATAGTTCATCCCTAAACTATGCACTCTGTATGCAGCACACCTTTGAACCCTGCACTCTGTATGTAGCGCACTCCTAATCCCTGCACTCTGCTTGTAGTACACCCCTGAACCCTGGGAGGGAGGGGATTCTGAACTGAATCTTTGCCCTGGGTGAAAGAATGTCTAGCTTTGCCACTGGGTGCTATAGCCCTGATGGCTACCAGCAGAGAAACAACCATACAATTCAAACAATTTACCCTCCAGTAGACTCTTATAACTTCTCCACTTGGGCAAATTCCCTGTGGATACATATATAGATCTAGGGTTTATCTATGGGGGATTATTAAAGCAGGTTGCTTTTATAGTGAAAAGTTACCTATCAAGTTGCCCGTTTTAAGCATAAATGACTCAGCCACAGTCAACTGAAACAGTATAAACTTCCACTTGCCAATTAGCAATTAGAGATACAATAGCTTGTGTACAAAGGTATAGCATACACCCACGTATAGACCATGCAGGTACCCTTTTTATATACGAGGCAGGCCAGCCAAAACAAAAAGCCTGGGAACTGATCTGAAAAATGTCTAACACTTTCAACCGCCTGGGCCGGCTGCCGGAAAACTAACTGCACGTGCATTTTCAACCTGCCTACAAGCTCTCTGCCCAGTAGCAGCCTTGTTGTTGCCAACAACCTCAAGCTGATTTTTTTTGCATTTTCATGAAAGTGAAGTATTGCGCTATTGCTTTATCTTGCCTCCTTCTGTCCCCCCTGCCTGGGATTCCCCTGAAATGTCTCCATGTCCAGGTAGACATACCACCTGCCCCATATCACAATTTGATGCCTAATGGGTGGGCTTCCTATTGGCAGGTTTGAGCATATCATGCAGGGGTGAGGCTGTGTTTCTATGTATATGCAAATAGCGGCTTTGATAAAGCTGATATTTGCACACCTGTGTCCTCAGGGCTGCAAATGACACTGGAAAGACTGAAATGGAAAGACAAGATATTTGTTGACAGCTTATCCTGTTGTCCTTATGCTGGCACTATTAGTTACTCAATGAAAAATACACCCAGGTTCAAGCTGTCATGACATAAGTATAGGGGATATTGTTGACATCCCGCTGAAAATGCCAATTGGCTCGTTATGTTAACCTATTGACTTTGACACTTTCAGAGTTAGAACAAGGAAGCAGATCAGGAAAGTCAGAAGTCCATATCTATTTACTTGTTCTAGGTCAAGTACTTAAAGTAATGGAGTCAACGAAAAAAGAAAAAAAGTCAGACAACCAAAATTTTCAGATAGTAAAGAACACAATGGCACCCTCGTAACAAATTTTCTTTAGACCTCATTCACACATACAGTGAGAGGCATACAAAATGCTGGTTGTAAAAACCCTGAGCATTTTCCTGCACCCAGGGGGCTACATGCATTGTGTACAGCCTGCCTTACAAGCTGTATTTCAGCTGTATTTTTGTGAACACCAATGTTTGTTTGCAATGGTGTTTACCAGCTCACGTGTGTACAATGTATTTTCTAAGCGCCAAAGTTTAGTATTCACCATATATGTCATACTCGCATGCGTGGGTAAAAGACAATGCCAAAAAGCATCAACCTTAATGAGAGTACAGCCCAAAGAACTGCTGGTGCCGTTGTACAATTGAATGGCTGTACACGGCCTATCCCTTGGTGGGGAAAAACGCCTTGAGTTTTACACCCAGCATTTTTATGCTTCTCACCATCCTTGTATAAAAGGCCTTAAAGTAGATCTCGTTCAACCCAGTCTGTATTATTTTAGTAGCAGTCCTCTGCCTAAGTCTGTTTGTAATGTCTTACGGCCTCAGGCCGAATTATTAATATATTTCCTCTATTCATGGTAACGATCCGATCAACCAAATTTTAAGCAGTGGAGCACAAACAGTTTGTCTGTGGTTGACAATTTATTTAACTGTGAACTGTATATTTTAAAAAAATATATATAAACAACAAAAGTAAGTAGCGGCACAAGTACTATCACTATATTTTTTTTTATCAAGTCCTGTGCACGGTGGAACACATTCATTTATTTTACATGTTAAACTTACCTGCTCTGTGCAATGGTTTTGCACAAAGCAGCCCTGATCCTCCTCGTCTCCTCCCCCCCTGCTGAGTGCCCACAATAGCAAGCATCTTGCTCTGGGGGCACTAATGCAGATTTGCTCCCAAGCCGGCTCTATGGGTCCATAGACACATACAACACAGCTCAGCCCCACCCCCCACTCCCTCTGCACTGGCTGTGATTGACAGCAGCAGGAATCAATGGCTTCCGCTGCTATCCATGAGCCTATGAGGAGGGAGAGAGCCTCTGCTCTCAAGCACAGCGCTGGATCAAGATCAGGCTCATGTTAGTATAAGGGGTTGGCTGGGGGGGGAAGAGAAGGGGAACACTCTGGCCCTTATGTCTGGTCTGATCAGCAGGGGATCTTTGAATGGATCACTGATGAACTAGAGCAGATGTCACTTTTGTGTCTGCTAATTCTTTTGTTGTATTATAAAATGAGAACTTTACAGACCCTTATTAATTCTGCAATATGGGCATCCATTTATGCACATTCAAATACCTCCTAAATTGTAAATTGAGGAAGTCCTGCGCTATGGATAAAAGGGAAAGAAAAGGCTTCAGCCTCCCTCAAATATAGCCAAAGGCTATATCAAAGATTATGATCCGAGTAGGAGTAAGGGAATTGGCGCTGCCAGAAATAGGGTAAATGGATAATGAATATAGTGGTAAAATAGGTGTGATGGTGAAAGAACTAATGTATAAGCCTAAATTATTGGGGGGATAGAAATGTCCAGTATTGAACAACACCCTCATAGAAATAAATTGAATCATAGCTCATAGGTAGATAAATGCAAAAATGCAATAAGTAATGATGTATATATACACACAAATAGTCACCAATCACTTATGCGTAGATATAAATAAATCACGTAGAGTAATCACATGAATATAACCATAAAAGCTAATCATCTATGCATCAATATGGATATGAATAAATAAATACAAATAAATCACGTGTGGTAATCATATACCTATAATATAACAAAGTGACTTAGTGACGTGATCTGGACTCATAGAAGGTCAGCCCAGTAAAGTGACTTTGTGACATAAAGTGCAATCAAGATGGATAATGCAAAAAATATCTTGTGAACAGTGTAGTAAGTATTATCTCAAAAAATGGTGAAGCAAATAACGTGCCAAAAAAAGGGGTGGTGGGGGAGAAATAAATCCAGTGGTGGATAATATTGTAAAGTGACTAGTGCAAAAGTGCAACACCAATGATGGGTAGATCAAACAGTACGCAAGGAAATAAATATAAAATGATATACAAAAAAAGTGATATGTGCATACACTCCAATAGCTAACATAACCACTAGGCGTGTGGGTAAAAAAATTGCACAGTGTAATATATCCAAAAGATCGTGAGTAAATCAAGAAAATAAAGTCCATAAATGGGGGTGTTAAATCTTCATGCGGCACTCCCAGGAAGCCTTGGGTGTGATTATTGTGACAGATAGGAGGGTGCCCAAATAACTCTGATATAGATTGCACTCACCAGAGTGCCTAACCCCACACAGGGGTATCAAGCAGGGGTTAATCTACTGTATAAAATAGTATGGGGATGGCTGGTCCTGTGGGTCCTGGATAGTGGTCCAATGATCCTAATACCGGAACCCGGGGGGGGGGGGGATGGTAATCCTAAGCTACTGGTATGTTGCCAGGCTATGCTCCAGCCACAGTATAGGAGAAATGAACAGGGGGGGGGGGGACACATAGCGTAATACTGTATCAAATGTATTTATTAAATGTACAAAGTAGGGTACTCACATAAAAACGAAAGTATACAGCATTGGTAAAAGGAATGGTCAGCAATCAGTCAGCTCAGCAGAACTCCGGAACGCTGTGCGTTCCACAGGAAAACCGGAACAGGAAGTGACGTGACTATGCTGTACGAGTTTCATCCTTTGACGTTGTCAGCAGCGTCACTACACTTCCTGGTCACTCCTATATGTAAGCTGCGGTTACCTGGCAACTAACCAAGCGGAGTCTCGCATAGCGGGAGTCCGTGGTATCTGTAAACACGGAAGTAAAGCCGCATTCAAGGGTGGTATTTAGTATGTGCATATATACTGTAGATAATAAAAATGGCTAAATCCAGCACAATAATCGGAGATAATAAGATATAGAGATATACACAAAATGGAGAATTAAATCCCACCTTGTATAAATTGCCGGTTAATAATTTAGTATTGTAATAATGCAGCGCACATAATATTGATTACCCCATATATTAGTGGTAACAAATAGCCAATGTATAATACATAAGATAAAAGCAAATAACAATAAAAATGAGGTATATAAGTATGTAAATAAAAATTATAAAATACAAAAATATAAAAAAAAGTATATATAGGAGTGGACAAGTATGTGTATATAGATGAAGGCCATAATGGTGGAGAAATAAATATATGTAAATTTATACAGGAGGAAGGATAATCATATGAATAGAATTAAAAATAAACATAAAATTAAATGAATTTATTTATTAAAAAGAAATGCATATAGATTATATAAAGGTAGATCCTGTAATGATATGAGAACTGAGGTAATCTGAGATGGTAGGAGTTTACGGAAAAGGGGGATGGTGGTGTTACAATCCCCTCTTCTAGGTACCCGAAAGGAGGTGGGGTAATATGTATATGAAGGGACTAATTATAAATGTGAATATGTTAATTAAGGTGGAGTCAAAATTAAAAGAGAAATAGGAGGACTCGCTTATGTGACGCATCATGGGAATATAAAAATGGAGAAGCATAGGTAAAATGGAGACCCATAAATAAAGGTCCCAGTATCCAGACAAATGTTAATTGACTCAGAGAAATGAGATAAAATAAATATATATCAATATAAAATGAATGGCTTATTATGTTATTATATTACTAGACATTGGGCTCCTTAAATTAACGGGTGCTAGAACATATGTGGTCAAACATTTGTAAAAACAGACTTGTTCCTGTAAGGCGTACTTTGCTACTAAAGTCAGTTTGCTTATAAATGTCCCTTTAATAGCGTGTCTATGTTCTGCAATTTTTTTTTTTTTTTATAGTAATGCACCTACAGTCGCAGATTTAATTTAGGCGTTTTGCGTCTGCAGTCTTTCTATTTGCAAATGTCCCGTTCAAAAAGTGTCTTTACTTTCCATTTTTTTGTAAGGTTTCGCAATCACACTCGCAGATTTACTCTAGGCGTACTTTGCTACTAAAGTCAGTTTGCTTATAAATGTCCCTTTAATAGCGTGTCTATGTTCTGTGTTTTTTTTTTTTTACAGTAATGCACTTACAGTGGTAGATTTTAATCAGGCAATGTCCCTTTAACAGCGTTTCTACAGTCGCAGATTTGCTTTGCTGAGTGTGACAGGTTGTTTCCTCTGTTTAAATTATCCTTTTCCTGACAGCAACAGCTTTTTTCCTTTAAAAATTAATCATGGCTCTATTCGCTTTTTTCACCACAATAATTACAGTCAAAGGGTTTGCCAAGTATAAGTTTCCTCATGTAATTCCAAGTATAAGTTTCCCCATACGATGTCCTTTTAATATATTTAAGTCTCTCCCTCATCAGCCTCCTTGTCCGACCTGTCACGCACTGTGCACTGCGTCCCTGTTACTCTAGCAATCTAGCAATCCAATCTAGTGTCCCCATCGGAGTGCCTCCTTACATCAGTGTCCCCATCGGAGTGCCTCCTTACATCAGTGTCCCCATCGGAGTGCTCCCTTACATTAGTGTCCCCATCGGAGTGCCTCCTTACATCAGTGTCCCCATCGGAGTGCCTCCTTACATCAGTGTCCCCATTGGAGAGTGCTCCCTTACATCAGTGTCCCCATTGGAGTGCCTCCTTACATCAGTGTCCCCATCGGAGTGCTCCCTTACATCAGTGTCCCCATCGGAGTGCCTCCTTACATCAGTGTCCCCATCGGAGTGCCTCCTTACATCAGTGTCCCTTTATGTGTCCGGGTCAGAGTTCCACTGTATGAGCCCCGGTTAAAGTTCCCCTGGTCAGAGTCCCCCTTTAATAATGCGGCCAGAGTCCCCCTTTAATAATGCGGTCAGAGTCCCCCTTAAAAATGTGGTCAGAGTCCCATTTAATAATGTGGTCAGAGTCCCCCTTGATAATGCGGTCGGAGTCCCCCTTAATAATGCCTTCAGAGTCCCCCTTAATAATGCCGTCAGAGTCCCCTTTAATAATGTGGTCAGAGTCCCCCTTAATAATGCGGTCAGAGTCCCCCTTAATAATGCGGTCAGAGTCCCCCTTAATAATGCGGTCAGAGTCCCCTTTAATATTGCATTCCGAGTCCCCTTTAATAATGCGGTCAGAGTCCCCCTTTAATAATGCGGTCAGAGTCCCCCTTAATAATGCGGTCAGAGTCCCCTTTAATATTGCATTCCGAGTCCCCTTTAATAATGCGGTCAGAGTCCCCCTTTAATAATGCGGTCAGAGTCCCCCTTAATAATGTGGTCAGAGTCCCCCTTAATAATGCGGTCAGAGTCCCCTTTAATAATGCGGTCAGAGTCCACTTTAATAATGTGGTCAGAGTCCCCTTTAATAATGTGGTCAGAGTCCCCTTTAACCACTTGCCGACCAGTCATGTTGACTGTACTGCGGCAAAGTGGCTCGTTCCCGTCCATCGACGTAGACCTACGTCGCTGGACTCCTCCCCCTGTGGGCGGCGCGCGCGCGCCGCCGGAGGCTCGCGCGCGCGCCGCCGGAGGCTCGCTCCCGCTGTATTCAGTTACAGCGGGAGTCGGGCCAGGGGAGGAGCGGCGGTGATCACCGCCGCTCTTCCCTGATCGTCGGGGAATCGAGTGTGGAGATCCGCCTGCTTGTGTAAACACAAGCGGGCGGATCTCCTAAGTGACAGACAGGGTCAGATTGCAGGGTTTAGCATAGCTGAACCTGCGATCTGTCCCTGTGTCACTCAGTCACCTCCCCCTACACACGTCAGTAAGCACCAGGCATACATTAACCCCTTGATCCCCAATAAAAATTAACCCCTTCCCTGCCAGTGTCATGTTTACAGTAACAGTGCATATGTATAGCACTGATTACTGTAGTAATGTCACTGGTACCCCCAAAAGTGTCAAAAATGTCAGTCAAGGGTCCGATCTGTCCGCCGCAATGTCGCAGTCCCGCAAAAAAAATCGCAGATCGCCGCCATTACTCGTTAAAAAAAAAAACCAACAAAAATGACAGAAATCTTTCCCTTAGTTAGTAAACGCAATAACTTTTGCGCAAACCAATCAAAATACGCTTAATGCGATTTTTTTTACCAAAAATATGTAGTAGAAAACAAATTGGCCTAAAATGATAAAAACATTTGATTTTTACATTTTTTTGGGGGGGAATTTCACATAAAAAAATGTGAAAAATATTGTTATTTTTTCAAAATTGTCGCTATTTTTTCGTTTATAGCGCAAAAAGTAAAAATCACACAGGTGATCAAATACCACCAAAAGAAAGCTCTGTTTGTGGGGAAAAAAGGGACCGCGCAATTGTCCGTTAAAGTAACGCAGTGCCGAATCGCAAAAAGTGGCCTGGACGTAAGACAGCAAAATCCTCTGGTGGTAAAGTGGTTAATGTGTCCCTATAAGAGCTGTGTTTGTGTTCTCTAATCAGACAATATTCCCATATATATATATATATATATATATATATATATACATACATACATATATACACACACACACACATATATATATATATATATACACACACACACACACAAATATATATATATTTTTTTTTTAATCATTCCATTTATATATAAAAAAACATATATATATATATATATATATATATATATATAATTGTTTTTTAATATTTAGACCAGGACTTCCCAAACTGTGGGTCGCGACCCACAGTTTGGGAAGTCCTGTTTTAAGGCATAGATCATTTGTGTATTCTGATTTATATTTATACAGATTTATATTCCATCTAGAAACAGTTTTTTTTTAATATACTTTATTTTTATGTACAATATATCAAAACAAATACTGAATCTGAGTACATTATACCCTGTACTTCTATACACCGTATAACAATACAGTCCAATCATAAAACACAGTACAAAATGTCAGCTTCACAGAGTAATGAGACGCCTCCTACTCTCTCTCTCTCTACTTATCTGCTATGTAACCCCGATGGTGTACACAGTGCCTATGTGTGCTGCTGAGCAGATAACTTCTACTGTCTGATTGGTAGGTAGGAGTGGTTTATGCAAATTACCCACAGAACTGCAGAGCTGATCACATGCTGAAGTGCCATGCTGTATTTATTATTTTCTAATATATATATATATATATATATATATATATATATATATATATTGTGCAGAATGAAATGTAAAGTCTTTAATATATATGTGCATTACGAAGTACATTGAATACAACATTTAAATGGTTTTTATTGTTCATGACAGAATTCATCACCGTAATGTGAAAAGGCAGTTGTTATGGGCTGGCAGCAGTGACTGCCAGTGACCCACTCAGATGCAGCTGTGGGTCACGATCCACAGTTTGGGAAGTCCTGCCCTAGCTGACTGAAGTAGGGCAGGGTGAAGTTTCTATGCTCCAAGTCCCAACGGCTGTTTGTGGGGCACATGCACAGTAGCGCAATCCCACTGATCGCAGAGAAACTTGGATTTTATTATATTAGAAAGGTGCTTCCTTGATAGTCTGACAATCTTTGTTAGGAATTAAAAATTAGAAATAAAACAATTAAGGTCTATATCTCTGTTTAACCCCTTTGGTTGTAGGGTATCTAATTTGAAAATCCAGGCAGTTTTGTCTCTTGAGATCCTAATTCTTTTGTTGTCCCCTCTCCAGTGGGGTTTTAAGGTGTCAATCCCATAAAATACTATTCCACTTGGGTCTTTGTTGTGGGCTTCAGCAAAATGTTTTGAGAGACTGTGTTTCAGGAATCCTTTACGGTTATTATTTATATGTTTACTGATTCTGACATATAGGGCCCTGGCTGTTCTACCGACATATTGAAGCCGGCAGGGGCATTCTATGACATACGTAACATGGGTGGTGTTGCAGGTAATCAGTTCCCTGATTTGGAATTCCTCATTATTCCACCTTGATTTAAATTTGGTAGTCTTTCTTGGTAAGTTCTTATTAGTCTTACATGGTAAGCAGCGTTTGCACCTGAAGAACCCTTTTGTCTGAGGAAACATTTTAACGGTTTTGGGAGGGTTCACCACATTATGTACCAAATGATTCCTTAAGGCAGGTGCTCTTCGGTAAACAAATTTTGGTTTGCTTGGAAGTAGTTTAGACAGGACCCTGTCTGATTTTAAATGGGCCAATATTTCTTTATGATATGTTCTGTGGATTTACATTGCCTATTGAATCCGGTTATAAATGCTAAGTCTGTAAAATTATTTTTGTTCCCTTGTTGTTTATATAACAAGTCTTCTCTTTTCTTTTTCTTTACTTGTCCTTTGGCCTTGACTAACTTCTTCTTGTCATATCCTTTCTCTTCAAATCTTTGTATAAGAGTAAGTGCTTGTGATTCAAAGTCATTGTCGTTATCACAGTTTCTCCTGAGTCTTGTGAATTGCCCTTTGGGGATGTTTTCTATCTATCTGGGATGGTGACAACTTGAAGTGGGTATATATCCATTTCGATCTGTTGCTTTAAAAAAGGTTTTGGTCCTTAATAAATTATCTTCTCTAAAAACTTGTAAATCTAAAAAATCAATTGATTTATAACTCCAATTGCCCATAAATTTTATCCCATATTCATTATTATTTAGATCTTGAAAAAAAATATTCAGTGCTTCTTCAGGGGCCTTCCCACAAGATCACAATATCGTCAATATATCTTTTGTAAAATCTTAGATGGGGTATGTCTTTTGAGTAAATCAGTTTTTCTTCTAGCATGTCCATAAATAAGTTGTTTGTTTGTACATAAAAATCTTGGTCATACCAGAAAAATCATACCTCGGATCATACCTCCTAGCTGTCATGATTGGATGTGAAAAACAGAAAAAGACACTGAACTTTCCCTTTTTTATTTTTAACCTGGATGGTAATCAATCAGCCCCCCATAAACTAACATGGAACATCCAATCAGGTCTGCCTAAAAAACTGACAAGCGGCCCTAATCCGGCCACCTGTGTAAAATATATACATGTTCTTGTCTGCGCTATAGCCGAAAGACAACTACAGCGCAGGCCTAAATTGTCAGGAGGATATCCATGTACGTCCTCCTGTGCATGAGCGGCTCGCTCTGTAATCAGCGAATCAATGAGACTCGGCTGTCCCGACCCCTTACCACGTGATCAGCTGTCAGTCAATGACAGCTGATCATGTGATGTAAACAGAGCCGGTAATCTGCTTTTTCTTTTCTCACGCTCTCACGAAGAGGAAAAGACACTGCTGCCTCATGTGTGCCCATCTGTGCCACCTACCAGTGAAGGTCAGTGCCACCTACCAGTGCCCACCAGTACCACCTATCAGTGCCCACCAGTACCACCTATCAGCGCCCACCAGTGCCACCTATCAATACCTACCAGTGTCACCTATTTGTGCCAACTACTGCCCCATCATCAGTGCTTCCCATCAGTGTCACCTACCAGTGCCCATCAGTGCCACCGATCAGTGCCTATCAGTGCCCATGAGTTCCACCTATTAGTGCCACTTATCAGTGCCCTTCAGTGCTGCCCATCGGTGCCACCCATCAATGCCACCTATCATTGCCACCCATTAGTGCTGCCTTATCAGTGCCCCCAGTGCTGCCTCATCAGTGCCCATCAGTGCAGCCTATCAGTGCCCGTCAGTGCCACCTCATCAGAGAACATCAATGGAGGTGCCAAAATTACCTGTTTGCAAAATTTTATAACAAACTATTAAAACTGTTTTGTTTTTGTTTTTTCACAATTTTCGGTCTTTTTTTGTTTGTTCAGCAAAAAAATAAAAACCCCAGTAGTGATTAAATACCACTAAAAGAAAGCTCTATTTGTTTGAAAAAAATGCTAAAATTTAATTTGGTTACAGCGTTGCATGACTGCGCAATTGTCATTCAAAGTGCGACATCAGTGAAAGCTGAAAATTGGCCTGGGCAGGAGGGGGTTTAAGTGGTTAAAGTGTTACTAAACCCAGGACACTGCATTCACTATATTTGGTAATTCATTATTCTAGTAAATATAAACTGCTAAATACCTTTTCTCATCAGCAGTATATATCAGTCTTATGACTTCTATCAGTGTCTGGTTAAAGCTCGTAGGAGGAGTTTTCATTCTGCTCTGACTGTCCTATGAGGCTGCAGGACCCTCTGCAGGATTCTCTGTCTGGACAATGCTGATTGGCCCTCTGCTGATCACATGCAAGCTTCAAAAAAAAAAAAAAAAAAAACTCTCTAGCAGTACACTCCCAACTGAGCATGTGCAAAGTGCCTCCAAGGCTCTGTACTATCGGGAGATGGTTTGGAGACAGTGGAAGAAGGGGAGGATCAGAGAAGACAGGATCAAACAGCCTTTTTACACAATGCACAAAATTAACACCCTAGGTTCCACAGTGTGTATAACAAGCATTCTTTACTGCATATATAGACTGATTTTACTGTTGTGTTTTTAGTAACACTTTAAGCGTACATGCATGTGAAAAGAATGTAAAACTTCTAAATCTGCAGGCCAGAAAAGTTACAATTCATATCACATTAATTATGTTTTACAAGACCAGGCATCTAAATTTTGTGATAATGTTTTGCATTGAATTTGTAGTAATTACTTTATCTATAAGATCACATTTTTTTAATGATGCTCTTTGCGGACTTTATAATGAAACAAGCGGAACATCATAAATCATCCTGACAAATGTTTTACCCTGGTCTTTCTGAAAAGCAGAGAATTCCACAAATGCATGACAAGTCTGTCATTGCTACTTTTTTCATACATTATTCTGCAAAATTTCCTACAGAAGATGTCCCGAACCTTGGTGTTTCATGGAAATTTACA
This sequence comes from Pelophylax lessonae, assembly GCF_965119305.1. NCBI lineage: Eukaryota > Metazoa > Chordata > Amphibia > Anura > Ranidae > Pelophylax > Pelophylax lessonae. The sequence goes on from NC_138770.1 coordinate 389,625,847, forward strand.
ATACTTTGTCTGTTGTAAGGCAGTCTTAAACCTCAAAAACATGTCCTGGATAGCCCTGTACTGTACATGTTTTTCACACAACAATGCACACAAAATTAAATTGGAATAGAAATGTTTCCTAAATAAAGCCTGTTACAGGCAATATATTTCTCCTGGGAGTTCTAGCCATCAAAAATCCAACACAGAATCTTTCAATCATACACAACATTCTTGATTAGAAGAGTGCTGTACAAATACTGTTGCAGCTCGTAATCAAAAAATATGAAACAAAAGCACACAAACTAACAAATCCATGCTTGAATCAATTTTTTTGTGTGCCATAATTGAAACTCTATTGTATGAAATATGCAGAAGAAACAGGAAAACAAGTTCAGAAAACATGCTTTAAAAGACAAACCAGGAGTAGTAAATCTAGCCCTCTCCCAACACCCATGTTCAGCTCAGTGGTCAGATCTGCTGGTTTGAAGAAGGGGTCTTTATTGGGAAATCAATATATCCTTATGAAGGTTGAATGTTTCTGCTTGCTTTCAAAAATTTCCATCAGTTATTGCAGTTTCTATCACCTGCCATTACAGCTGATATGAGTTCATAAAAAAATATATTTCTAATGTTTGTATGATAAAAGAGTGGAGTACTGAACTAACAGCACTTAGAACAACTGATAGCTCAGGCCTATGACAGGTATTCAAACTATACTGTTACCTGGACTGTCTCGGTCATTTCCTTGGATACCCCACAATTTAAAGCTAATATCTCATGAATACTCCTATCAAAGTTGAATATTGTACGGCGCCCCTTCATGACCCAGATATCCAATACCCCTCTTTCTCCATTCCTTAGTTGCTGTCAACGGAACCGCGACCCCACAATGTGCTTGTAAGCTTCCGTCAGAATACCGCTTCCTTCAGGCTTGAACATAGATAGCAGATATTCTAGCCGCCCCCACACAAAATTAGCCGACAATAGCTTGTATCAGATCTGGAACATTTATTAAACAGACTTACACCAAATATATGCCACACACAGGTCAGGTGCCTTATTATATTATCATATGCAGATGAAATTGTGTACAGAAATATAATTAACCTGAGCTACTAACCTAGCCATCTAGACAGAAACAATAGGTGAGTTAATTAAGAATTAACAATGGGGCGGACATGCTTAACAAAAAACACATCACACCTTAATACACAGACAATAGCAGGAGACCGCCAGTAACAGACTGTTCGTCTCTTACATTGAAGAACATGGAACAGAGGCCAATGTGACCAGCTCTTTCAATGAACATGTTCAAAATCAAACAGGCCAGGAATAGTCTCCATACAGTATATTTCTTGATATATGGTTGATAAATATTACTGTCCCATTTGAAGTAATCCAAACCATATTCTCAGTGTCCATTAAGTAGCTGTCCATCATTTCCTTGGTCACCCTGTGACACTAATAGACACAGGGTGACTTACACATAAGAGGGGCCTAGGGAGTTGGGAGAGGGGTTTCTCAACCTCTCTAAGGTAAGCTGGGTTCCATGGGCCCTCCAACCAAAGTGACTTCAGCCACAGTATTCTTCTAATTTTCTTTCCACTTATTGCAAGAAGCTTTTACAATGAAGATAATCCAAAATATGTCTGACCTGTCTCATATATAGTTAAAGGTCCACTTCAATAAACCATCTCTGCTACACAGTTACAACTATGAAGAGTCTGAGGTACCAGATCTTTAGGATGTAATCAGTTATCCACTATATTACTGCATGGGGGTGTTGTCATCGCAATCACTGCCTGCTGATATTTTGTATTGTAATTTACAGTATGTCTCTGACAATGTCTCAGTATAGAGCAGTCTGCACTATAATTTATCTCAAAGGTTTTCTATCGGGTTGACGTCAGGACTCTGTGCAGGCCAGTCAGTTTCCTCCACCCCAAAACTTACTCATCCATGTCTTTATGGACCTTGCTTTGTGCACTGGTGCAAAGTCATGTTGGAACAGGAAGGGACCATTCCCAAACTGTACCCACAACGTTGAGAGCATAAAATTGTCCAAAATGTCTTGGCACCTTATGAGCTCCCTTCACTGGAACTAACGGGCCAAGCCCAACCCCTGAAAAACAACCCCACACCATAATCCGCCACCATAATCCCCCCTCCACCAAATGATTTGGACCAGTGCGCAAAGCCTCACCTTGACCTCAACCCGATAGAACACGTTTGGGATTAATTAGAGCGGAGGCTACAGGCCAGGCCTTCTCTTTCAACATCAATGCTTGACCTCACAAATGCGCTTCAGAAAGAATGGTCAAACATTCCCATAGACACACTCCTAAACCTTGTGGACAGCCTTCCCAGAAGAGTTGAAGCTGTTATAGCTGCAAAGGGTGGGCCAACCCAATTTTGAACCCTACGGACTAAGACTGGGATGCCATTCAAGTTCATGTGCATGTAAAGGCAGGTGTCCCAATACTTTTGACAATACAGTGTATATAAATCTTAAATATTTATAAAATGTGTATTTTTAAAACCAACTAGTCTAAGTACCTCAATTTATTTTATATCATCCTCTTGCAGTCCCTGTACAGCAGAACTCAGGGACAGAAGACTAGGTAAGGGCGAAGCAGCACAGGATTTAATCCATTGTGCTGCAATACTCATGTGCTAACAGGAAACATTCTGATAGGGGAAGACAGCGCAGTGACAGAGAGATTAGCTCACTAATGAGCTGCTTCTGTTTCACAGTACAATCACAGGCTGGGGGCAGAGATAAAACCTAGTTCTGAAAAAAAAAGAATCAGGTCTACAGGAATGAATGGAAGGAAATATAAATCCTATGAAATTAATCTGGCTCTCATACACTGCTCAAAAAAATTAAAGAAACACTTTGAAAACACATAATATCTGAATGGGGAAAAATATAATGCTGGATATCTATACTGATATGGACTGAGTAATGTGTTAGGAAGGAAAGGATGCCACATAGTTTGTTGGAAATAAAATTATCAACCTACAGAGGGCTGAATTCAAAGGCCCCCCCCCCTGAAAATCAAAGTGAAAAAATGATGCAGCAGGCTAGTCCATTTTGCTGAAATTTCATTGCAGCAACTCAAAATGGTACTCAGTAGTTGGTATGCCTCCACGTGCTTGTATGCATGCTCCTAATGAGATGACAGATGGTGTCCTGGGGTATTTTCTTCCAGATCTGGACCAGGGCATCACTGAGTTCCTGAGCAGACTGAGGTGCACCCTGGCAGCGTCGCATTGACCGAAACATAATGTACCAGAGGTGTTCTATTGGATTAAGGTCAGGCGTGAAAGGGGACCATTTAATTATATAAATTCCTTCATCCTCCAGGAACTGGCTGCATAGTCTCACCACATGCGTCTGTGCAGTGCTGTCCCAAGACATTGTGCTGCCTGGATCCAAGAATGAAATGCTGCCCCCCCCCCCCCCCCCAAAAAAAAAAATCACGGTCATCAAAATGCCCCCACATCCATTCTTTTATATCATGATAAAAAAAACGAAAATGTAATTTGAAACACTCAGAATGCAGGGAACAGGTGTGCATTGCACTCAGAATGTAGAGATCAGGAGTGCGTTGCACTCAGAATGTAGAGATCAGGAGTCCTTTGAATTCAGAATGCAGGTTCTTCTGTGATTTGCTGAGCAGATCAACAGGTCCCGGCCATTTGTTCATTGGCCCGGGACCTGTTAATCGGCTCGTGCTGTAGCAAATCATAGCACAGCTGGGGTGGTGGGCACACATACATGCTCCCTACCTAAAAGCGTGGATAACGTATACATTTCATGTTCTGGTCAATTCTTGTTAATGATCATCTATGATTTAATCATGTATCCAGAACCATGTATTTTGGAGCTACAAGTCCAGTGAACAATGATCCGATCATGTTGGTCGATGTATGGCAGATGATAGTCAGATCTGAAGTCTGAGGAATAAGAAATGAGAAGAGATGTGTTCCCTTCCCCAGAATGCAAATCATTCTTCTGGGTGGATCTCCCCCCCTCCCCATCTACATGAAGGTGACTGGGGTGACTGACCTCTTCGTTGGGGGTGACTGGACACTTCTTCAGTTAGCCCCAGTTCATCATGTTCCTGGTGTGTGGGCTGTATTGAGCAAGCTCCGGGCAGTGTCGGTGCCCATGTCCGCCTCCTTCCACTGCTTTGCACAATCTGCTCACCGGCTCTCCACCACCACCACCACGCCACACTAAAAGTAAATAGTGACTCAGCAGCAGCAGCCGGGCACCGTGATATGTGCGCTGCACACTTAGTACATTCCCTTTTGTTTCCCCCCCCCCCCCCACAGTGCTGTACACATAACTTTTATTATTACTGGGGGACCAAGAGCAGAGCAGCGCCCCCCTGGTGTCTGGAATGTTATATATATCATCTAGCGCTTGTCTGCAACAGGGATTAATGAAGAAAAAAAACACCTGCCGTCCTGGGCATCGGGCAATATGATTTGCCGCCCCCCTTAAAGTTTCGCCCGGGTCCAATGGACCCAGCGGGACCCATGGTAGGGCTGGCCCTGCGTCTGGGCATTGTCGTGCACCAGGGGGAACCCAGGACCCACTGCACCAGCTTAGGATCTGACAATGGGTCAAACGGATTTCATCCTGGTCTGTGCATCCCTCCATGGATATGCCTCCCCAAACCATCACTGACCCACCACCAAACTGGTCATGTTGAATGATGTTACAGGCAGCATAATGATCTCCACGGCTTCTCCAGACCCTTTCCTGTCTGTCACATGTGCTCAGGGCTGGAAAACACAGAAAAGAAACTCCCATGGGATTTTGGAGGACTTAGCCAGCCAATGAGTGAAAAAGTATTGAACAGAGTATGATAGGATAAAAAAATCAATAATTTATTAATGTGACAGGAAGTCAGGTAAATCTGTGGATGTAGTCACAGATGGGAGATACACTTCTGCTTGGTTTAGACAATTCACCAATTACTATAGGGTGTCGGCTGCAGAAGCCAGCAGAAATGTCTAAAGACGTTGAACAGACTTCAGCTGTTCAGAATGAGTTAAGGCCTCTATAATTTGTCCTGGGGAAGTCTACAGAGGGCTGCCTCCTGACGCTGTGTTAGTAGAGGAGGACAGTCAGATGGCTGTCTCCTGAAGTTGTGTGAGCTGGGGATAGGAGAGCAGTCAGATGAATACATCCTGAAGCGATGTGCGCTGAGAAGGATAAAAAGACTGAAGACTTCTCAAGGTGAGGTCTTGGATTGTTTTCTATGTGGAGAGAAAAACAATGAACATTTTCTATGGGAAGAAACAATGAACTATTTCTATGTGAAGAGAAAAATACATGGACTATTGATGGTTTGCTGTAGGATCAGCAAAGTCTGCCCAACAGTAGGTTGGGGACAGGCTCCATAGGTAGGTTCCTGTGTGTGAGAAGGTAGCCCACAGTGGCAAGGATTTATTTTGTGTTTTATTTTATTTTTGATGTTTTGATGCTTGCACTTGTGTGAAGAAAAATTGCAAGAATAAAACCATACACTGTTGGTTGCAACCACTTCTCGGCTATATCCCTGTGTAACGAACCCCAAAGGGGGTCATCCACACCCGCGACCGAGCTAATCCCTCACATAACAAATATGAACACAAATAAAAAATCAATAGATGTGTCATCCAAAGAACATCACATGTAGAGATGTATAGAACTGTTCGCCGGCGAACAGTTCCCGGCGAACTTAGCATGTTCGCGTTCGCCGCTGCCGGCGAACATATGCGATGTTCGGTCCGCCCCCCATAAGACATCATTGAGGCAAACTTTGACCCTGAACTTTACAGTCAGCAGACACATTTCCAGCCAATCAGCGTACCTCCCTCCCACACCCTCCCACCTCCTATAAATAAGCAAGGGCAGCATCCATCTTAGATCATTCTGAAGCAGTGTGTGTAGTGAGAATAGGGAGAGAGCTGCTGCTGCTGCTGCTGCTGTTAAGCTAGGGACAGTTAGTCAGTGTTCCTGGTCTTGCAGTGTTCTTGGTCCACTACTGCTGTAATATCAGCACCCCAAAAAGCCCTTCTAAGGGCTGGTATTTGTGTTTTTTTTTTTTTTATATATATATATATATATATATACCTAGCGTCCCCAAAAGCCCTTTTAAGGGCTGGTAATTGAGTTGTTTCTTCATATATATATATATCTATATCTATCTAGTGTCCCCAAAAGCCCTTTTAAGGGCTGGTAATTGAGGATTTTTTTATTTTTATATATATACATATATATATATATATATAGTGTCCCCAAAAGCCCTTTCAAGGGCTGGTAAGGTAATAGATTTTTTTCTTTATATATATATATATATATCTATTGTACACTGCAGTTGCCTGCCCGCTGTGTGTGAGAGGCCACAGACCTACCACAGACTGTACTGTGTGCACACCACACTCATTTCGGGTGGCACAGGCACAGTACCTGGCATTTTAAAAAATATTTTTTTTTTCTCTGTCATAATTGCAGTGAGTGCTGTGTCAGGTCCACAGAGTGCACTGTACCCACTGCAGTGCACTGCCCACCACTGATATATATACGTTGGCACAGCATCTTGTTGCAATAAATTGAAAAAAAAAATATTTTTTATTATTGCAGTTGCCTGGGCTGCCAGTGACTGTCAGGTCCACAGAGTGTACTGTGCCCACTGCAGTGCCACTGTGTGCCCACCCACCACTGATATATAAGGTGGCACAGCAGCTTGCAAAGTAAAAAAAAAATATATATTTTTTTAAATTGCAGTTGCCTGGGTGCCAGTGACTGCTGTCAGGTCCACAGAGAGTGTACTGTGCCACTGCCCACCCACCACTGATATATAAGGTGGCACAGCAGCTTGCAAAGTAAAAAAAATATATATATTTTTTTAAATTGCAGTTGCCTGGGTGCCAGTGACTGCTGTCAGGTCCACAGAGAGTGTACTGTGCCACTGCCCACCCACCCACCACTGATATATAAGGTGGCACAGCAGCTTGCAAAGTAAAAAATATATATATATTTTTTTAAATTGCAGTTGCCTGGGTGCCAGTGACTGCTGTCAGGTCCACAGAGAGTGTACTGTGCCACTGCCCACCCACCACTGATATATAAGGTGGCACAGCAGCTTGCAAAGTAAAAAAATATATATATATTTTTTAAATTGCAGTTGTCTGGGTGCCAGTGACTGCTGTCAGGTCCACAGAGAGTGTACTGTGCCACTGCCCACCCACCACTGATATATAAGGTGGCACAGCAGCTTGCAAAGTAAAAAAAAATATATATATTTTTTAAATTGCAGTTGCCTGGGTGCCAGTGACTGCTGTCAGGTCCACAGAGAGTGTACTGTGCCACTGCCCACCCACCACTGATATATAAGGTGGCACAGCAGCTTGCACTCATAGTACAACAGTAACAACACATTAAAAAAAAAATGACAGGCAGAGGCAGGCCACCCCGCAAGGGCCGTCGTGGTCGTGGTGCTGTGATTTCCTTAGGCTCTAGAATAATGCCCAGTGTTCAGAGGCCACCACAGCCCCTGAACTCAAAAAATTCTGAGGCCATAGTTGACTGGCTTACACAGGACACCCAATCGTCTACAGCTTCCGCTCGGAACCTTAATGCACCATCCTCCTCCAGCTCAGCTTCGGGCACCTCTCAATTTACCACTCGCCAGCCCGCCGGCACCACCACCAACACTAGCACCACAGCCGCTTCACTTGATCCGTCAGAGGAGTTATTTTCACATCAGTTTGAAGAAATAAGTGATGCGCAACTATTAGTGCCAGAGGATGTAGATAACGGGGATATGTCTCAGTCAGGCAGCATTATACACATGGACGTACATTGTGATGATGATGATGTTGTACCTGCTGCTGCTGCCTTTGCTGAGTTGTCAAGTGAAGCGGCTGATGATGACGATGTGTCTGTGGATGTCACCTGGGTGCCTGCTCGAAGAGCAGAAGAAGAGGGGGAAAGTTCAGATGGGGAGACAGAGAGGAGGAGGAGACGAGTTGGAAGCAGGGGGAGGAGGTCATCGCAAGGAGCTAGTGGCGCAGTCAGACAGCATGTAGATTCGGCACCCGGGGTCAGCCAGACAGCACGCCAATCAACGCAAGCTGTTGCCACCACCAGAATGCCGTCCTTGCAAAGCTCAGCAGTGTGGCATTTTTTTTGTGTGTCTGCCTCTGATATCAGCGATGCCATTTGTAACCTGTGCCAAAAGAAACTGAGTCGTGGGAAGTCCAACACCCACCTAGGTACAACTGCTTTGCGAAGGCACATGATCTCACATCACAAACGCCTATGGGATCAACACATGAGTAAAAGCAGCACACAAACTGAAAGCCACCATCCTCCTCCTGGTCCAGCATCTTCAGCCACGTCAACCACTGCTGTCCTCCATGCCCCCTATCAACAACCCGCCCCTCCGCCTCTCACCTTCAGCAGTTCCTGCTCGTCACCTGCCCACAGTCAGGTGTCTGTGAAGGAAATGTTTGAGCGCAAAAAGCCAATCTCGCAGAGTCACCCCCTTGCCCGGCGTCTGACAGCTGGCTTGTCGGAACTCTTAGCCCGCCAGCTTTTACCATACAAGCTGGTGGAGTCTGAGGCCTTCAAAAAATTTGTCGCTATTGGGACACCGCAGTGGAAGGTACCCGGCCGAAATTATTTTTCACAAAAGGCAATCCCCAACCTGTACTCTATTGTGGAAAAAGAAATCATGTCACGTCTGGCACACAGTGTTGGGGCAAGGGTCCATCTGACCACTGATAGCTGGTCTGCAAAGCACGGTCAGGGCAGGTATATAACGTACACTGCGCATTGGGTAAACCTGCTGGCGGCTGCCAAGCATGGAATGCGTGGCTCTGCTGCAGAGGAGTTGGTGACACCGCCACGACTTGCAGGCAGGCCTGCTGCCACCTCCTCTACTCCTCCTACTCCATCCTCTATGCTAACCTCCTCGGCTGAGTCCTCTTCTGCTGTTGCGTCTTGCTCCACACCAACTGCACCCCCCCAGCTCCCCAGGGGCTATTCCACATGCCGGATACGACAGTGTCACGCTGTCTTGGGGTTGACTTGCCTGAAAGCAGAGAGTCACACCGGACCAGCACTACTGTCCGCCCTGAATGCACAGGTGGATCAGTGGCTGACCCCGCACCAACTGGAGATCGGCAAAGTGGTGTGTGACAACGGGAGCAATTTGTTGGCGGCATTGAATTTGGGCAAGTTGACACATGTGCCGTGCATGGCACATGTGTTGAATCTGATTGTGCAACGTTTTGTGCAGAAGTACCCAGGCTTACAGGACGTCCTCAAGCAGGCCAGGAAGGTGTGTGGCCATTTCAGGCGTTCCTACACGGCCATGGCGCACTTTGCAGATATTCAGCGGCGAAACAACATGCCAGTGAGGCGCTTGATTTGCGACAGCCCGACACGTTGGAATTCAACACTGCTAATGTTCGACCGCCTGCTCCAACAAGAAAAAGCGGTCAACGAGTATTTGTATGACCGGGGTGCTAGGACAGCCTCTGCGGAGCTGGGTATTTTTTTGCCACGCTACTGGACGCTCATGCGCAATGCCTGTAGGCTCATGCGTCCTTTTGAGGAGGTGACAAACCTAGTGAGTCGCACTGAAGGCACCATCAGCGACATCATCCCATATGTTTTTTTCCTGGAGCGTGCCCTGCGAAGAGTGCTGGATCAGGCCGTAGATGAGCGTGAAGAGGAAGAGGAAGAGTTGTGGTCACCATCACCACCACCAGAAACAGCCTTACCATCGATTGCTGGACCTGCGGCAACACTGGAAGAGGAGTGTGAGGAAGAGGAGTCAGAGGAGGAATGTGGCTTTGAGGAGGAGGAACACCAACCACAGCAGGCATCCCATGGTGCTCGTTGTCACCTATCTGGTACCCGTGGTGTTGTACGTGGCTGGGGGGAAGAACACACCTTCAATGACATCAGTGAGGACGAGGAATTGGACATGAGTAGCTCGGCATCCAACCTTGTCCAAATGGGGTCTTTCATGCTGTCATGCCTGTTGAGAGACCCTCGTATAAAAAGGCTGAAGGAGAACGACCTGTACTGGGTGGCCACGCTACTAGACCCCCGGTATAAGCAGAAAGTCTGTGACATTTTACCCAATTACCGGCAGTCGCAAAGGATGCAGCAGCTACAAAATAAGTTAAAAACTATGCTCTACACAGCGTATAAGGGTGATGTCACAGCACAACGGGAATCCAACAGGGGAAGAGGTGAAAGTAATCCTCCTCCTACCACCACAACCACGCCGGCAAGGACAGGACGCTTTACAGACGTCTTGTTGATGGAGGACATGCGGAGCTTTTTTAGTCCTATGCATCGCCACAGCCCTTCGGGGTCCACCCTCAGAGAACGACTCGACCGACAGGTAGCAGACTACCTTGCCTTAACTGCAGATATCGACACTCTGAGGAGCGATGAACCCCTTGACTACTGGGTGTGCAGGCTTGACCTGTGGCCTGAGCTATCCCAGTTTGCCATTGAACTTCTGGCCTGCCCCGCTTCAAGTGTGCTGTCAGAAAGGACCTTCAGCGCAGCAGGAGGTATTGTCACTGAGAAGAGAAGTCGCCTAGGTCAAAAAAGTCTTGATTACCTCACGTTTATTAAGATGAATGAGGCATGGATCCCGAAGGGACTGACAGTGGGGGATGCATTTGACTAAAAAAGGCCTGGTGATGACTGAGATGCCTTGGCCTAAAAATGGTCCACACGCTGCTGTATATAATCATTCTCTGCATGCCGGATGACTTACGTGACGTCTCCGCCACCAACTACGGTTCAAGCAGCAATGTTTTAGTGCACTTCCTGCCTTAAAACCTCAATTTTTCAGGCCGCTGCTACAGCAGCGGCTGCAACAATACCTACTTTTTCATGCATGTGTACATGCCTAATTTTTCTGGCCTCTGGTGCTACACTGTGGCTGCAAAAAAACAAAAAACAAAAAAAAAGGCACATACATGTGTCAATTCCCCTTCGTGATCGTTACCTTGTCGTGGTGAAGGGGCTTGCGTATCACAATGAAGCGATCACCTCTAGGATTGTGTTGGCACACCCCAGATGATAAGGTCGTTGCTTCATTGTGTACAGACCAAAAGCGATCCGCAGGATAATTTTTCATAAAAAAAAACATTCATTTTCTTTCATTCTTTCTGCGGAGCTGGGTATTTTTTGGCCGCGTTACTGAATGCTCATGAACAATGGCTGTAGGCTCATGCGTCCTTTTGCGGAGATGACAACCCTGGTGGTCAGTCGAACCCAAGGCAACATCATCGACCTCATCCCATATGCGTTTTTTCTGGAGCGTGCCCTGCGAAGAGTACTGGATCAGGCTGTAGATGAGCATGAAGAGGAAGAGTTGTGGTCCTCATCACCACCAGAAGCAGCCTTGTCGTTGTCAATTGCTGGACCTGTGGCAACGCAGAGAGAGGAGTCTGAAGAAGAGAAGTCAGAGGAGGAAGGTGGCTTTGAGGAGGTGGAATACCAGCCACAGCAGGCGTCCCAGGGGGCTTGTTCTCACCTTTCGGGGACCCTTGGTGTTGTATGTGGCTGGGTGGAGGAAGAGACCTTCAATGATGTCAGTGAGGACAAGGAACGGGACATGGCTAGCTTGGTATCCAACCTTGTGCAAATTGGGAGTTTGCGGTTGTGCAAATGGACTGACTGACTGTTAAACGGGGAGTTTGGTCTGTCAGAGTTTGGTCTGTCACTGTGAAGCGGGCAACGGGCGTAACCCTTACACTACTTGACCGATAAAACATCATACCTGATCGTATTCACACACTGGATGTTTTAGTGCTGGTTTACACTGCCGCTACCACTAAAGTAGCGTCGCTTCCAGTGCGACTTTGGCGCGACTTAGCGCGACTTTGGCGCGACCTCATCGCGAGGTGACTTTTTATTTGGCCAATCACAATATCATGTTTTGTTACCGTCACCTAATTTCCTTTTCCTGTTTTTTGTTTTACATATTTCCCCATGTGTGCAGTGTTGTCTGTGTCATAGCTCAACTGATAGGCATGTTTGCCTTGGCATATCATATTTCAGCTTGCCAGAAAGAAAAAAAGACAGCTGGAAAGACACTGCATTAGTTTTCTACTAAAAATCATAAGAAAAATGCTGTTTTTTTTGGGTTGTGGACATACTACAGAGCTGAAACTTGACAGGTACACTTTTTAGACCCCCCAGACACTAAATACAAAAAATGACATGCCTGCCTAAAAAAATGCCCGATAAATGCCTGCAAGAGAAAAAGACAGCCGCAGAGAAGCCGTATTCCTGAAAATATAAGAAAAATGCTGTTTTTTAGGGGTTCTGGACATGCTACAGATCTGAAACTTGACAGGTACAGTTTTGTGACCCCCCAGACACTAAATACAAAAAATGACATGCCTGCCTAAAAAAATGCCCGATAAATGCCTGCAAGAGAAAAAGACAGCCGCAGAGAAGCCGTATTCCTGAAAATATAAGAAAAATGCTGTTTTTTAGGGGTTCTGGACATGCTACAGAGCTGAAACTTGACAGGTACACTTTTGTGACCCCCCAGACACTAAATACAAAAAATGACATGCCTGCCTAAAAAAATGCCCGATAAATGCCTGCAAGAGAAAAAGCCAGCCGCAGAGAAGCCGTATTCCTGAAAATATAAGAAAAATGCTGTTTTTTAGGGGTTCTGGACATGCTACAGAGCTGAAACTTGACAGGTACACTTTTGTGACCCCCCAGACACTAAATACAAAAAATGACATGCCTGCCTAAAAAAATGCCCGATAAATGCCTGCAAGAGAAAAAGCCAGCCGCAGAGAAGCCGTATTCCTGAAAATATAAGAAAAATGCTGTTTTTTAGGGGTTCTGGACATGCTACAGAGCTGAAACTTGACAGGTACACTTTTTAGACCCCCCAGACACTAAATACAAAAAATGACATGCCTGCCTAAAAAAATGCCCGATAAATGCCTGCAAGAGAAAAAGCCAGCCGCAGAGAAGCCGTATTCCTGAAAATATAAGAAAAATGCTGTTTTTTAGGGGTTCTGGACATGCTACAGAGCTGAAACTTGACAGGTACACTTTTGTGACCCCCCAGACACTAAATACAAAAAATGACATGCCTGCCTATAAAAATGCCCGATAAATGCCTGCAAGAGAAAAAGCCAGCCGCAGAGAAGCCGTATTCCTGAAAATATAAGAAAAATGCTGTTTTTTAGGGGTTCTGGACATGCTACAGAGCTGAAACTTGACAGGTACACTTTTGTGACCCCCCCAGACACTAAATACAAAAAATGACATGCCTGCCTAAAAAAATGCCCGATAAATGCCTGCAAGAGAAAAAGCCAGCCGCAGAGAAGCCGTATTCCTGAAAATATAAGAAAAATGCTGTTTTTTAGGGGTTCTGGACATGCTACAGAGCTGAAACTTGACAGGTACACTTTTGTGACCCCCCAGACACTAAATACAAAAAATGACATGCCTGCCTAAAAAAATGCCCGATAAATGCCTGCAAGAGAAAAAGCCAGCCGCAGAGAAGCCATATTCCTGAAAATATAAGAAAAATGCTGTTTTTTAGGGGTTCTGGACATGCTACAGAGCTGAAACTTCACAGGTACACTTTTTAGACCCCCCAGATGCTAAATCCAAAGAAATTTTTTATTTTTATTTTTTTTTAATTTTTCCAATAATTGGCTCTCTATCAAAAAATTATAATTTTTAAGAACTTTTTTTTGCGTGATCCCTCTCCGGCATGCCACAGTCCAGGTGTTAGTCCCCTTGAAACAACTTTTCCATCACTATTGTGGCCAGAAAGAGTCCCTGTGTGTTTTAAAATTCGCCTGCCTATTGAAGTCTATGGCGGTTCGCCCGGTTCGCCGGTTCGCGAACATTTGCCGATGTTCGCGTTCGCCGTTCGCGAACCGCGAATTTTAGGTTCGCGACATCACTAATCACATGGTATCAAAAGCAATATGTGTATGACACAATACCAAAATATGACAGGTTCTGCTCATGGTCTAGCCATGTAGTCAGTTTTACAAAGTAGGAGAAGTGACTAATCATGCAGCATGTAGACATCCCGACATGTTTCAAAATCTATACTGATTTCTTCCTCAGGGGAAATTCAGAGCATAAACATATTTAATGGCATATATGGCTGTGTCAATATGTAGATGGGAATGAAAAAGAAGAAAATTGGTCCGGGCAACGGTGACAGACCTCTCAAGAAGGAGAGGATATTCTAAAAACACATGGAAAGGGAAGCAATGGTGATTTCAGATAGTAGCTTGTATAAGGGCACCTCTAGCAGGCAAGGGACACAATTGCAGATGATACGGCCATAGTATATGATCACAGTGATGTGCAAGAGCAGGACACTCACAAGGACCGCTAAAAAGAGGGGGGCCAATCTGTACAGAGAATCTTTTCTCATCCAATCCCTTTAAAACACCAGCCGAGAACTGAACACCCTGTTCTCGGCTGGTGTTTTAAAGGGATTGGATGAGATAAGATGCTCTGTACAGGTTGGCTCCCCTCTTTTTAGCGGCTCTTCATGAGTGTCCATACTCACCTAGGTGCTAATGCTGCATCTGTCCCCTGCTGCCTCTAAGACCGAGAATCAAAATTTCTCTGTATTCAGTGTGCAGAGAGGAAGGAATGTCCATCATCGCTCTCTGCTCTGCCCCTCCAGCTGAAGCACCAAGCAGTGGAGGGGGCAGGAGCGGCGCGCTCGGGCTCTCTGCAGTGCACTGAGAGGTTGAGCCAGCTGCCGGACAAGCATCTGGGTGAATCTCAAAATTAAAGTTAGGAACCCTCCAAAGTCGGGAGTGGCTGAGTGACTTTAGCCTGCAGTCGGCTGAATACGGGTCACAGGAGTACAGAATGAAGTGCACTCCTGTGATCCATAGGAGAAGTATGGCCAAAAGAGCTTTGGCCCTACTTCTCCTTTAATTAAATACAGTAACTATAAATTAACTACATAACTACATAGATATTCCATTGATTTACGTGCAGGAAAACAAGAATGTGTATCCACTGAAGCATACAGAGCAAAAAGGCTATGCAAAGAATCCATAATCCAGAAGGCTGGATAGGTAAAAAGCATTAATATGAAACTGGAAACACATAACCTAATGCTCAGCCAGTCAACACTTAATGCAGAAATACACTGTATCTGAGTACCACAAACCTAAAAAACTATTTGATTCATTTTTAATATTCAAAGAAAACTCACCCTTCCACCCATGTATCCGTGATTTATTTTGCTGATAAATCACTTTGAAAAACAGCCCCCTAGCATTTCCGGCTGTGGCCATCTTGAGTAAGAACATATGATTCAAGTAGCATTTACTTCCTAGAATCTATCTGCCCTCAGCTCAGGCATGCAGACACAAGGGCGGGTTTACTTGACAAAGACCCTCCTACCCTGCTCCAGGTGAAAGAAAAAAAAATGCAGGTGAAAATTCCTGGGAAGTATAACATCATTTGGCCTAGGACAGAAACCAGGAAACAACTGAAGGAATGTTAAAAAAAGAAAAAAAAAGTTTGAAACAAGTAAATAGAATATAACTTCCTATCTATTTACTGATGATAGCAGCATAAGGATTTAAAATAGTTAAAGTATAACTAGTAGGGAAACTTTTTTTTTCAGTTTTGGATAGAGTGTAGAGAAATTAGAACACTTGTCAATTTTTTTGCTGTCTGTGTCCCCATGTACGGAGATTCACCTTCTCTATTTATCCTGTTTACCATTATCTTTTAAAGTAAAAGTAAAAGAAAATCCCAAATTTTGGGTTGTCCCCAGTAAAGTAATAGAGGCGAAATCTTCCAATGGGGACAGTTCTGGTGACCTGAGGGTCCCCAAGGAATTCTCTTAATTTGCAGGGATTTCCTCTCACTTCCTGCTTGGCTATGGTACAGGATGTGAAGGGAAATCCCCCCAATGGGACAGAGATGGTGAAAAAAATTCTTACAGGGGTTATAACACTCTCTTACTTTAGCCAAAATTAAAAATTCCCTATAGTTTACTGTAATGTTGATTTAGAGCGTTTAGTTCTACTTTAACACTTGACACACAAAAATCAGAAAACTGATACCCAATAAACATGTGATGTAAATGGAAATGTTACAAAATTATTAGCTTGTGAGTATTGTGACAAAAAAATACAGGACTAATAATTATTTTACAAGTACAAGTGCTGAGCATGTGCAGTACAAAGTACAATCCTGGCATCTGCAATGCACATGCAAAGGAATGATGTCATCACTAGCCAATCAACGGCTAAAGGAAGAAGACAGTGGACCCTGATGAAGCCCAGGAGAGGTTGGGAGCAGTGGGCATGGAGCAAAAAGGAAGAGTGTGGTCCTTGTATTGCTGGGGGATAGTACACTAGGAGGTAAGTCTGCCATAATGTGCATGTACATATACATATACATACACTATTTTACCAAAAGTATTGGTATGCCTGCCTTTACACACACACTTGAACTTTAATGGCATTCCAGTCTTAGTCTGTAGGGTTCAATATTAATTTGACCCACCCTTTGCAGCTATAACAGTTTCAACTCTTCTGGGAAGGCTGTCCACAGTTTGGGGTGGGATAGAATCTGACTGGCCTGCACAGAGTCCTGACCTTAACCCAATTGAACACCTTTGGGATGAATTAGAGCGAAGACTGCAAGCCTGGCCTTTTCGTCCAGCATCAGTGCCTGACCTCACAAATGTGCTTCTGCAAGAATAGTCAAATATTCCTATAGACATACTCCTAAATCTCATTCCCAAAAGAGTTGAAGCTGTTATAGCTGCAAAGGTTGGGCCAACTTAGTATTGAACCCTACGAACTAAGACTGGGATGCCATTCAAGTTCATGTGCGTGTAAAGGCAGGTGTCCAATACTTTTGATAATATAGTGTATATCCACCTAGATAATTTGCTTCTCTGCTAAAGTGCTTCTTAACCTCATAAATACTTATCAGAAGCCATGGGCGTCCGCAGAACTTTTTTCGGGGGGGGGGGGGGGCATCATTTTAAGGTCACCCATGCCCGCCCCTTTTTAACAATGTCATGAAGGGGAGGGGCTTAATCATTATACTTATTTTGTGTATTTATTTTTAAAAGGGCAAACGGCAGCATTTATTTTGAAAGCATTTGTTAACCTAAAAAAAACGATCATGTTCCCTTAAAGCATGTTATACAGCACAGTGCTTGTGCTGTGTAATTTGGCCCCTTCTATCACCTAAAATACCTGGCTGATCCTGCCTGGCTATGTCCTCCCCTCTGTAAACTGACCATGGTATACCATGGCTGCTGAGCCCTGACACTGTGGTCAGTTTATGTGCCTCCGTCATCTGCAGCCCTCCTGTCCTCCGCTGTCCTCTCTCCCCCCTCCCTCCCTGCCTGTCTGCTCCTGTGTCAGTGCCCCACCCCCTCCCCTCCTGTTGCTGTATTCGTTTCATTTAAAGTTTCATATCCTGTCTACAGTCTGTTTAATAATCCTGTGTGCCCCTGTGTATGTGTTTTATAAAAATTAGCCATTCTTTACAAGTTTTCAGAGCACCAATCGTCGCTCATGTGACCCGCTGCCTCTCTCCTCCTCTACCCCTCCCCTACTCCTCCCCTCCCGATTGATGATAGTGAGGAATCCTTGGCCCAACCCTCTGCAGGCAGCTGTCAGACAGGGAGAGGAGAGAGCCGACTGGTCACGTGAGCGGTGCTTGGTGCTCTGAAAACTGGTAAAGAATGCCTTATTTTTTAAAAACACAGACACAGACACAGGGGCACACAGGATTAATAAACAGACTAGACAAAATGGTATAAAGTGGCTTAACAACCATTTTAAAGGTGAAGTTGAGATTCCAGGGGGGGGGGGCATTTGCCCCCCCCCCCCGTGCCCCTAGCAGCAGACGTCCATGTCAGAAGCTGCAGTCAAATGGCCCCCATGGCACCTCCTCTATTGGAGGTGACCGGTGATTGCTTGTTGCTCTTCACCATTCTCCCAACATGTTTGTCAGGGTTACGCTCCTCTTTTGAAACAAACAGTCCAATCATTTTAGGCCCTGTTCACACTGAAATAAGAAGCAGGTGTTTGGGGCACATTTTTGCCGCTTCCCAAATGCCTAGCAAAGCAGCCTACAATGGATAATATGGACAGCAGACAGAGCTGTTCACATTTGAAAAACATGAGGCATTTGTGTCTCTTTGCGTCGCTGTGTGGCAAAAAAGAAGCTAAATGTCGAGTCTAAGGCCCTGTTCACACCTGAGCGTTTTTCAGCTCATAAAATGCTCATCTCTAAAGTCTCAAAACGCCCAACAAACAAAATCCAGTTCATTTCAATGGCCCCTGTTCACATATGAGCCTTTTGACTCCTGAAGCCTGAAGCTCAAAAAAGTACACAAGCTTCTTTTTGGTAGATTACAAGCATTTTTGTTGGTTGTCAATGCCTGCCTCCAAACATCTGCAAAAAAACGCCTGAAAACACTCCTAAAAAAAGCCTAAAAAACGCCCCAAAAGAAAAAAACGCCTGAATACGATACGCTCAGGTGTGAAAAGAGTCTAAAAGGAGTTAAAGTGTGTCAAGTCCTTCTATTCAAGTCTTTGGTAACACCTGTAGTGTTTACGGGGGTGTACAGTGCGTTTGACAAGAGTTTATCGAATATCAGTGATGTGGAAAAACCTCTCCCTCCTTAATAAACAATAATAAGTGGCAGATATCTGGGATGCATTTTTTTAACGCTATAGGCACGTTGGTTCTTGTTAGCGTCAGCGTTAGACTTTTTGGCAAGTGTGAACGTAGCCTAAAGCCCCGTACACACGCGTCGAAAATTGGCAGGGAATTTTCGTCCGACGACCGATCTGCCAATTTTCGGCTTGTTAGTATGATGCTTCCGACAACAAACTCCGACTTTTCGGCCGAAAAAAATCTGGTGTGCAGGCTATAAAATTTTTGTTGCCCGTCAACACAACAACCGATTTTGGTGCAGTCAGTACAGATTTCGACAGGGATAAATCTGATGAGCAAGTCTGGGCATGCTCAGTGAAGAAAGAACACAAAGAAAGTAAACCAACACATGACATCACTTCTGAAGTAGAATTTTGTTGGGCGAGAAAATTCCTGTGCAGTCTAGGCACATTCCAACCAACAAAACACCACTCTGGACAAAAGTCGGACGATCGGTCGGCCGATAATCGTTGCGTGTGTACGGGGCTTTAGTCTAAGGACCTTCTGTGGACCCAGGTGATGGAACACTCTAAGCACTCAATAAGCAATGCCCACATCACCATCAAGGTGAGGTGAGTACTACAAGAAGGAACCTCCCTTACCATAAAGTCAACTTAGGAAGAATCAGAAGCAGCCTGTGATGTGATCACTAATTCAGGCAAGTATTTTTGGTAAATTTGGAATTAGCTAGAGGCAGGAGGAGAAAGTCTATTTTTGCTTGAAAATGTGTCGAAGGAATCTTCAATATTCTATGATACTATAACAAAAAATGTTTTATAGGAATTGTGTGTATGTGTGCTTGTGTGTATACAGGGCTTCTAAAAGAGGGGTACAGCCAGTCCTCCAGTACTAAGCCCAAGCCTCATCGGTTCAGTAAGGAGGACTCTTTATTTACCTTTGTGTATTCTCGTGGGCCATGGTTCCCAGCAATTAAAGAAAAGTTTCCCATGCCACATCACTTCCATAAGGGAAACTGGGGGCAGAAAAGAGACTATTTAATCATTTTCGGCCACAGACAGAGTAATTCTGGTAGCCGCGGCTCCCGACAAATATATTGTGCAAAACCAAGAGGAAGAGGAACTGTGGGTAGGAGAATGAAACTTTGCTTACAGCAGTATTGGAATCTTGGATGCAGACAGCGGGTGCTGCCCTGGTAGGTATCATTAATAATCATAAAAATGTATAATGATAGTAAAAATTATTTATTAGAACAACAATAATATGTTATTAATAACAAATATTAATAAGTTACTCATAATTGCCCCCCCCAGGCAGCATTAATCTCTCATCACCCACCTGTAAAGTCAATTCTGATTAGCTGCTATGGACTACTGCACTTTAAACTTAAAGTATAACTAAAAGTAATAAATCTGTAGTAAGTAGTAGTTTTATTTTCTGTTCGTTTTGTAATGTGTTTATTGTACTTATGAGCCAAGGAATGCCCCAAGGGCTATGTTTTATACTTGACTCTAAAAACTTCCAATAAACTAAATAAAGTTATAAAAAACCAAAAAAAGTGTAACTAATGGCAAAACGTTTTTATTTTTTTTTTATTTAAATAGAGCAATGAGGGATTGGAACCACTGTCAGTTGTTTATTGTTGTCTCTGTCCCCTTTAGGAGATTCACTCTTTTTCAATTGTCCTAGCCACCATGTCACCAGGAATGAAAGTGAAAGTAAATCTTAAACTTTTGAGTTGCCACTAGAACAGGAAAAAAGGAGATAACTTCCAGTGGAGACACTTGTTCCCATGACAACTAAGAGAGAATTTCCCTCACACTGGAAAGATATCTTCTCACTTCTTGTTGAGTCTACATGACAGTAAGTAAAGGGAAATCTCCCTAATGAAACACAGATGGTAATACAATTGTTCTTTAGTGTATAGCCCCATGAACTGTTTAATAAAAAAAAAACTAAAAACCTTTTGATTACGCTCTAATGAAGACAGAAGTGAAAAAGCCTTGCAAAGTAGAAACAATGTAAGATCTTCACAATGTTTACTTTGCTCTAATCGTGTTGTTAAAACAATATGATAGCAATATACAAATACTTTAATAGTGAATCTAGCATAGGAAAAAAAAAATTTCAGTGGGAGGGAGCATAAAAAGACACACGGCCATTTATTGAAACTGGAAACGATTAAATTTAACCTTAAATAGCATAGAGGGTTCTTTACTGTCAGAGCGGTGAGGATGTGGAACTCTCTTACACAAGCAGTGGTATCAGCAGGGAGGGTTGATAGTTTCAAAACTTTTAGGCATCCTAACGATCGCAACATACAGGGATATGGGATTTAATATTGACATAAACCCACACCTTGAACTAGATGGACTGGTGTCTTTATTCAACCTTACCAACTACTGTATGTAACAATATACACAATAACCAGCTTACTATTCCTTCCCACTCAAATCTATTATAAAAAAAAACACTCCACAAGAAAAAAAAAAAAATTAACATAACTTGGTTGGCCAAGTCAACTTATAACTGACATAATCAACTCTCTATAAAGGAGGCTGCAATGGCTATTTGTAAATACGCACAATAATGCAATCTTTACCAAAACCAGAACTAATAATATCTGCCTTGAATTCAGTAAAGTATGCAAAATTGAATGATATGGGTCATCTGCCTAAAAAAAGCACTTGGGAGAAAAGAATACATTAACAATTCTACAAAGTCATACATACCCAACAATGGTATTCAAGTTCACAATCTTCAGCCTGTATCCTTTCCTTACAGAAGTCCAAATTTATATTTGTTGGGATCTTTGCTTTTGTGACTAGATAATACACTGGTATGTCTGCCTGGATGTTAGAGAAACATGGCTTGCTAGGGGTACCATGTGGATCGGAATTTTCTAATAGCAGATTACATAGTTTTAAAGTGCCTAGGAAGGACAATATATATATATATATATATATATATATATATATATATATATATATATATATATATATATATATATATATTTTTTTTAAATATTTAAAATGTAATATTTAATTCAAATAGTTTCTGGCTAAAATGGCCAGTTCAGGTATTAAGGAAAAAATGGCATCTACAAGACTAAAGTTCTGAAATGCTTTTGCCAGGGAATTTAAAATTTTTTGTACTGTATATTCTGCTTCAGGCCAGAGGAAATTTTTTCTCATGTGTGCTGGTTTTGGAACTTTACAGGAAAAAAGTAAAACCAAGACTGGCACAAGTTTAAATACTTTCAAAGGCTGAAGCAGCAGAATGTAAAGAGTAACATAGTACATAAATGTTCAAGCAAGCAAAGATTTAAGAACCACAACATGAGTGCAGTCTATGATTCCTCAGATATCTTATCGATATTTACAACAATCTTAGGTGAACAGACTTAAGGATGAAATTGGTTTTAATCACCAGTGTGATGTATCTTTTTCATCTTCTATCGCTATATATTGCATTTATCATCTTCTATCGCTTTAGATTGTCTTTATCATCTTCTATCGCTATAGATTGCCTTTATCATCACCAATCGCTTTTGATTGCATTTATCGTCTTCTATCGCTATAGATTGCCTTTATTGTCTTCTATTGCTATAGATTGTCTTTATCATCATCTATCGCTATAGATTGCATTTATCGTCTTCTATCGCTAAAGATTGCCTTTATCATCTTCTATCGCTATAGATTGCATTTATCATCTTCTATCGCTATAGATTGCCTTTATTGTCTTCAATCGCTTTAGATTGCATTTATCTTCTTCTATTGCTTAAGATTGTCTTTATCATCTTCTAATGCTATAGATTGCATTTATCGCCTTCTATCGCTATAGATTGCCTTTATCATCTTCTATCGCTATAGATTGCCTTTATCATCTTCTATCGCTATAGATTGCCTTTATCATCTTCTATCGCTATAGATTGCCTTTATCGTCTTCTATCTGCATTTATCGTCTTCTATCGCTATAGATTGCCTTTATCATCTTCTATCGCTATAGATTGCATTTATCGCCTTCTATCGCTATAGATTGCATTTATCGTCTTCTATCGCTATAGATTGCCTTTATCATCTTCTATCGCTATAGATTGCATTTATCGCCTTCTATCGCTATAGATTGCATTTATCGTCTTCTATCGCTATAGATTGCCTTTATCATCTTCTATCGCTATAGATTGCATTTATCGTCTTCTATCGCTATAGATTGCCTTTATCATCTTCTATCGCTTTAGATTGCATTTATCGCCTTCTATCGCTATAGATTGCATTTATCGTCTTCTATCGCTATAGATTGCCTTTATCATCTTCTATCGCTATAGATTGCATTTATCGCCTTCTATCGCTATAGATTGCATTTATCGTCTTCTATCGCTATAGATTGCATTTATCGCCTTCTATCGCTATAGATTGCATTTATCGCCTTCTATCGCTATAGATTGCATTTATCGTCTTCTATCGCTATATATTGCCTTTATCATCTTCTATCTGCATTTATCGCCTTCTATCGCTATAGATTGCATTTATCTTCTATCATTATATTTTGCATTTATCTGCTATCATAGATTGCATTTCTCTTCTTCTATCATTAAATATTATAGATTTAATTTATCTTCTTCTACCATTTCACGGTGTGTTTCACTGTCAAGTGCTACCATGCAGTGTTTCATCTTGCAAATGAATGAAGAACTATTATATATATTGCTTTGCAGGCTGTATATCAATTTACAAGGCGGATGAGGAAGAAGCAGGGTGTGATGACAGAACGCTGCCTCTCAAGCTATTCTAAATACAGCAACAGCATGCACACAGCATGGGACATTTGGAAATATTACTTTCAGTTATATCATTAGGTGCAGCAATCCAGTTAGTACATAAAGGTAAAATATAACAGCGTGGTTTCTGATCACTGGCACAAAATTACTCTTATGACATCCAATAAACTGTACAGCGTTCACAGTCAAGGCTGCCATTCCCCACCATCCACTGTTCTAAAATCAGATCAATTCTAACCACAACTATACAGTCAAGATCAAGTTCTTCATGATGGATTAAAGAGACAAGGCATTGTTAGTAGGCTATCAGCCTATGATTATGAATGATCGCCCAGGTATCATTGGGTATATGTGTGCATGGCATTACCCAGGAAAGTCCCACTTGTGTATTGCATGCACACAATGCAAAACACGTTTATTTATAGGCTGCTAGTGCTGCAGAGAAGGCTGCTGATCTAGGGTTATATGTCACTAGGGACTAGGGGATTTCCTGATATAGCAATCCCAGCATACACTCTAGGGATCCCTTGAAGAAATACCTGTCACTCCCTATACACAACAAGAGAGCTGATCTTCACTTACTTCTTCCTTGCTGCTTTCACGTATGTCAGATGAAATAGAATCATCTGATCATTTCTCACTCTCCTCTTACTGCTCTGACTGCTGGTCAGTGAATGGCAGCCCATTCGTCATCCCTCCACACATACATGAGCAACGTGTCTGCGATCTGATGACCATTACTGGTGATCTGACATTAGTTGGAGATCTGATGACCATTACTGGTGATCTGACATTAGTTGGAGATCTGATCACCATTACTGGTGATCTGACATTAGTTGGAGATCTGATGACCATTACTGGTGATCTGACACTCATTGCTGATCTGACAGATAGTGGCCATCTGGTCACACATACAGGCAATCTGACACTTAATAGCGATCTGACGACCATTAGTGACGATCTGACACTTAGTAGCGATGTGATGAGACCTAGGACAATGTGACACTTACTAGCGATGTGCCACTTGCTGCTGATCTGATGACTTTGATGGGAAGTTTAGCAGACCATGTGTGATCCCAGTGACCGCTGTCCTCTTACCTGTGTGTGTGCAGATCGTCCGTCCCGGGGAAAGTTTTCCGAGCTGATCGGTGATCGGGAGGTGGGTGGAGGATTAGAGGTGACTAAAATAGGCAGAAAGAAGAGAGAAGGCTGCAGCCGTGCACCCGCCGAGCACACTCCCCTTCCCAGCACAGCCTGCACGGCTCTGAGTGCTGGAGACACGCCGGGGGCGGAGCCACACTGACAGCTGGAGGCAGGAGGGGAGGGGCTGAGCATGTGGAAAGTACAGTATGGGATACCTGCTAGTGCTACTCTGCAATATTCTGCCAGCCAGGGAATACAGGCATTGCCATACCGACTGAGAAATGTTCTTTCCTTTAGTGTAATAACTCATCTGTTAAAGGAGTTATCCAAACACTCCAAGCTAAGGTCACTAAAACAGAAGTCTGACAACAGCAGCAGACAATTTTAAGTGTTTTTCCATTTTTTTTTTTTAGTGTAGATCTGTGTTGATCCCAACGTGGTTTAAAGCATTTCTCCAGGGA
Organism: Pelophylax lessonae; assembly: GCF_965119305.1. NCBI lineage: Eukaryota > Metazoa > Chordata > Amphibia > Anura > Ranidae > Pelophylax > Pelophylax lessonae. Next base: position 389,650,925 of record NC_138770.1, read on the forward strand.
AAAACTAAAAGTCCTCCCTTAAAGTTCGACTCAAAGCGTTATTAACCACTTCTGGACCGGAAGGCTTTGCCCCATTAATGACCAGGCCATAATAAGTAACTGCGTTATCTTACGGACAATTGCGCGGTCGTGCAACGCTGTGCTCAAATAAAATTGATGTCCTTTTTTTTTACCACAAATAGAGCTTTCTTTTGCTGGTATTTGATCACCTGTGCGATTTTGATTTTTGCACTATAAACAATAAAGAGCGACAATTCTGAAAAAAAATATATATATTTTTTTCACTTTCTGCTATATAACATTTCCAATAAAAAAAAAATTAAAAATCAAAATTTTTCATAATTTTAGGCCAATTTGTATTCTGCTACATATTTTTGGTTGGTATTTTGATTGGTTTGTGCAAAAGTTATCGCGTCTACAAACTAGGGGAAAGATTTGTCATTTTAATTTATTTATTTATTTATTTTTAATAGTAATGGCGGCAATCAGCGGACAGATCGGACCCCCAACTGACATTTTTGACACTTTTGGGGGGGACCAGTGATATTACAACAGTAATCAGTGCAAAAAATATGCACTGTTACTGTAATAATGACATTGGCCGGGAAGGGGTTAACCCAGGGGTGATCAAAGGGTTAAATGTGAGCCTAGGGGGTGTTTTCTAACTGTAAGGTGGATGGGCTTGTGAAATCAACACAGAAACCTGTGTTCCTAAATAGGAGGAACACAGGAGCTCTGTGTTAAAACCAGAGAGAACAACGGGCTGCTGTGTTTACAGCAGCAGACCGCCGTTCTCTCTTCACAGGGAGCGATCGCGGGTGCCTTGAGGCAATGACAAAAAAAAAAATTGTGGGACCCAGACCCCTAATTACCGCTAAACGGGCCAGAAATCTCAAGGATAGCCTGGTACATTCTGAATTTGTGAAAACTAAAACACCACGTAGTTGGTTAACTTCTTTGCCTCCTGTTAGAGGGATGTTTTCATGCGGAAAATGTTCTGTGTGTAAACTTGTGATAAATTCCAAGACTTTCTTTAGTTGTGATAGGAGTCAAGAGTTTACCATAAACAGTTTCATAAATTGCCAAACAGAAAGGGTCATTTACGAACTTAGATGCCCATGTAATAAAATATACATTGGGAAAACCAAACGTCAATTAAAAATTAGGATTTTGGAACATCTGGCCGATATACGGAACAAAATTGACAATAAAACAATTCCTTTGCACTTTTTGGAGTGTCACGGTGCCAATCCTGATGGACTTTTATTCCGTGGTATCTACGCCCTTAAACTATCTGCTAGGCGTGGGGACTTTGACACTGTGCTACTCCAAAAGGAAAAATTATGGATATATAAAATGGGGTCCTTGGCCCCTGCAGGCCTAAACGTCGAGTTTAGTTTGAAACCCTTCTTGACTTCCTAATATACTCTTGACATTCCTCTATCTCCAGGATCGTGCTCTTTCTTGAGTCTTTTCTTGATCGCCACCTCTTTTTCCTTAATGCTCTATTTGTACACTAACTTACATGCTTTTTGGCTGTTCTGGCTTTCTATTTTCGAGTCTGTTATGATTGTCAAATGAGATACTTAACATAAAAATTCTTCAGTACACTAGGAGTTCCCCCCTCCTAAACACAGACTCTCGGTATCATCCACTTATATAATAAGATATTAGGGCCTTTCATCACCCATACCAGATATCACTGGTCATGCGGCCATCCGATATATTTTCTGGTGGCCTCGTGGCACTTTCTCTGTACGGGAAATCTGGCACCTACGGTGAGTTTAACGACTGCCATTTCCATTTTTGTTCTAGTCAATAACGCCATCTATATGTTTTTTGCTTACCTCCCAAGGGGATTAAAAATATAAATAAAACTATGTAATGAATGATTCAGCCCCCCAGAAATAGCTAGTCTCTTGACAGCTGCCTTATACATGACGGTTTCTAACTGATCTGATCTATGGGATATCTCTGTCTTAACCTCTTTTTCTTGACCATTTATAATCTATACTATTGGTTTGTATACCTCTGTACAGGGACATCTGCTGGTACCAGCAAGCCTGTGCGAAGGGCACACCAATCATAATTTTTGCGCAGGCGAGCACTATGTCGCTTAGCATTTGGTGCAGCACTGGTGATATCTTGGATTTTCTTGTTTTGCCTAATTTGTTCAGTTCATTCATTCATGCTAGTGTTAGCTCCCATGTTCTGGTCTGCTACATTATGCTAATTGTTGACCCTCATGTTTTTTCAATTAAATTGTTTCACCCCTGAGTTGAATCATGCTTTACTACACTGATTTACTATCGCCTACAAGAGTGAAATGCTGATTGATCTCGGGGGTGTAATATCCATAGATAAACGCCGGGAGGAGAGGGATGTTCACTTTTTAATTACTTAGGTGACACACTGACATTAAGTGGTCTAATCATGTCTGCATTCACCGTTGGTCTTCCCTTGATCAAAGGCACCTGTGTCTAATCTGCTGATAGACGACGGATTATCATAAAAGTGAACACCCATCCCCTCAGTAATCAGCTCTGATGAAACCGACGTCTGGTCGGTGAAACTAGTCAGCTCCAGCGTTACTTGGATTGCACCAACTAAACCCACCTCCTCGGGGCACTCTCGACCCCTCCATCACTGGCTCAACTTAGGCTCCCCCAGCGTACTGCTCGCCACACCGGATGTGATGTAGGGCCGACATCCACGGACCCATTCGTCGCTACTCAGAGCGAGGCTTGAGCCAAGTACAGAGGGGAAGACGCCGACGGAGGACTGTTGAAGCCGGTGGGGTCTTGCCACCGCATATGGAGGTATGAACTTTATTCCTACATAGCCCACATTTACAACGGTGCATACCGCCTCTCCTCAGCCCAGTACGGAGGACTTCATTACTGTTCATCCCCGCACACCACATGGTCTGTTAGTGCATCACCCAGGGGACAGGTGATATCTCATGCACCAGACCCGACGGCTGCCATTGGAGAGAAGTGCACTGTTTTTCTGGGCTGCCAGCATCTTCAGTGATATCACCATTCACTGCAATTCAACATCATCCCTGTTTAAATCCTTGCTTGTCTATCATGCCACAGTGATATAGTCCATGACCGGACAATCCTGCATTGTTGAATATTGATTTTGGACTTTTCCCAGAGGATTTCACTCTACTCCATTGGGTAGTTGACACAGCGCTACAGCCCCACCATTCCTATTTCCTAGGATTATCTTCCGCTGTGCAAACATCCCCATAATAGCCGAGTTTTTCTATGTTGTTTCATTCAACAGGTGATTTCACCACATGATGTGCATTATAATACTTCATCAATGTTTTTGGGTACAGTTGCTGCATATCCATTGTTTTTATGTGGTTTTAATTGATTTTATCATGTCCTGTTTTCACATATGTTATGTGTTCCTTCACCAGGCACAAGTGCCTAAATAAACATTGTTCTATTTTTCACCATTTCAAACACCTCGGTTATTATTATTTTCAATGTATCATTGGCACCTATTTTTGATCACCTCTTTCTGGTGAATTGGTTTTGAATCCTTATCTTTTGGATCCATCCAATCCACATTCCCAAGTTTGTTTCAGGCCTTGAGGCAATGACGGCTGCCAGCCCTGTGGATCTGTTTCCTCACTGGCGAGTTGGCACGCGCGCGCCCCTAGGATCGCTCCCATGAACTGCCGTACAGGTATGGCGATTCGTTGGAACCTGCCGACCTGCCACGGTATACTGCAGCGGCTGGTCAACAAGTGGTTAGAACCAAAATCAAAACTTTATTTTATTGCAGCTTACCAATTCCTAAATGTAGTGGCTGTATTTGTTTTTTTCTTTTAGGCTTTTTTTTTTTTTTTTACCTGGCCAGCAACATGCTTCCCGTCTTAAAGTGTTTCTTAACCCCCAACAGTAAAATCAGTGTGTATAGCATATGCAGTAAAGCATGCAGAACTAAAGCTGTGGAACCTAAGGGGTTAATCTTGTAATGGTGTGAAATAAAAAAAAAGCGGTTTGATCCTGTCTTACACTGTGCCCAAACCATCTCCTGATAGTACAGTGCCTTGAAGGCACTTTCATGGGCGTGCATAGGTAGGGGCAAGGGGGGACAACCTCCCCTTTTAAAGTGGCTGTTAAGCCACTTTATACCAAATAAGCCGTTCTTTACTAGTTTTTATAGCGTTGAGCGCCACTCATGTGACCCGTCGGCTGTCTCCTTTCCCCGTCTGACAGCTAACTGCCGTGGGCAGGGCTTATGATTCCTTGCTAAAGTCAGTCGGGAGGGGGGGAGAAGGGGAGGGGGAGAGGAAGAGAGAGGCAGTGGGTCACGTGAGCGGAGATTGGCGCTCTGAAAACTTTTTATAAAACACAGACACAGGGGCACACAGGATTATTAAACAGACTGTAGACAGGATATGAAACTTTAAATGAAACTACAGCAGCAGGAAGAGAGGGGGGGGGTGGGGTGGGCACTGACACAGGAGCAGATAGGCAGGGAGGGAGGGCGGAGAGAGGACAGAGGAGGACAGGAGAGCTGCGGAGGACGGAGGCACATAAACTGACCACAGTGTCAGGGTTCAGCAGCCATGGTATACCGTGGTCAGTTTACAGAGGGGAAGACATAGCCAGGCAGGATCAGCCAGGTATTTTAGGTGATAAAAGGGGCCAAATTAAACAGCACAAGCACTGTGCTGTATAACATGCTTTAAGGGAACAGGATCAATATATATATATATATATATATATTTTTTTTTTTTTTTAGGTTAACATATGCTTTAAAAATAAATGCTGCCATTTGCCCTTTAAAAATAAATACTCAAAATAAGTATAATGACTAAGCCCCTCCCTTTCATGACATTGTTGAAAAGGGGCGGAGCATGAGTGACCTTAAAATTATGCCCCCCCCAAAAAAAGTTTTGCAGGCGCCCATGGGCACTTTGCACATGCTCAATTTGACGTGTATTGCGATGGAGTTTTTTTGGGGGGAGGGTGCATGTGATCAGCGCAGGGCCAATCAGCACTGTCCAGACAGGGGGTCAGGGGTTCTGCAGTCTTATAGGACAGTCAAAGTAAGATGAAAACTCCTCCTACAAGCTTTTAACCAGGCACTGATAGAAGTTACAAGACTGCTATATACTGCTGATGAGAAAAGATATTTAGCAGTTTATATTTACTAAAATAATTGCATTTCCATGTTCTGTGTACTGCGGGAGACAAGATATAGTGAATGCAGGGTCCTGGGTTTAGTAACACTATAAGCCTGGTACACACTGGCCAAATATCGACCTGTTCAACAGTAACCAGCCAACATTCTGTAAGTGCACACAGCAGCCTGTCCAGCTTCTGTTGAACAAGCATGCTGGAAAAACAGCTGCCAGTCGACATCCGATCAACGCTCTTACCCAATTGCTGCAAGTGCTGACTGGCGTGCAGTGCCATCTTAAGAGCATTAAAGGGCCCGGGGCAATGTAGTGCACTGGGGCCCTGCCTACACAATCACCCACGAGAATAAAAATGCAAATTATTGATAAGGCGATATTTATTGGTACAGCAGTGCCGGGCTAATGACAGCTTCCAAGTTTGGCGGCTGGGTCCAGCGAACAAACACATGGATGGCAGTCAGACATAACTGTCCTGTGTGTGCCTGTTTCCATGGAGGCGGACAGGCATTCCTGCAGTTGTGGGCTCCCCCTCCACGGACCAAGTGGCCTGACAGCAGCGCAGGGCCAACAGGCGCTTGTTAAGTTTGGTGGCGGGATGCACACAGGAGTTGGGGCTAATGCTTGGCTGGGTCCAGTGAACACACACATGAACGGAAGTCAGACTTGACTGTCCTGTGTGTGCCTGTTTCCATGAAGGCAGACAGGCATTCCTGCAGTTGTGGGCTCCCCCTCCATGGACCAAGTGGCCTGACAGCAGCGCAGGGCCGACAGGCGCTTGCCACCTGTTAAGTTCGGCGGCAGGATGTACACGGAAATTGGGCCTAATGCTTTGCTGGGGCTGGGTCGCTGGGCAGGTAGGGCCCCCCAGGCAAGTGGGGCCCCCAGGCAACTGCCCAGCATGCCTATTAGGTAAGACGGCCCTGCCATTGTTTGTTTAGGCGGAGGGCGAGTGGGCAGTCCCCCTGTCAGAACACATCGCATAGTACAGCTAGCTCCTTCCAAGGTTATCAGTTTAATTTTATTCAGCCAATCGGGCTGAACGAAAAGAAAAAAAAAACCTCATAGTGTGTGGCTCCAATCCGGATGAAGTAGCAGCAGACATATTTGGACAGCAGCATTGTCAGTCCGGGAAGAGGGTAGCTTTAGATCAGGCATGTCCAGCCTGCGGCCCGGGGGCCGCATGCGGCCCAGAACCGCAGGCAATGCGGCCCACTGCCCCCTGACAATTTATTTTTTCTTTTGCTGGGGAGGAAGGAAGTTGAGTCAGGGGCACGGCCACAGCGGCTTCCAACTAACTGTAGGCAGAGTCTGCCTCAGAATGTATCATCCTCTAGTGTTAAATTAGTGCCGGGGGGGGGGGGGGCAGCGGCGTTTTATTACTTATATACCTTAACTATAGTATATATTTTATATGCGGCCCGAGAAAATTTCTCTACACTCAATGTGGCCCAGAGAAGCGAAAAGGTTGGACACCCATGCTTTAGATGAACTACATTTTGATGGTCTTACCTAGCAAATGAAAGCCGACCTCCAGCTAACACCTTATAAGCAATTACAACAACATTTCTTTCTTTTGGGATAAGGGCCGGTTCACACCATAAATTACACAGGAACTTACTGTGCTTTACTATGTGATTTACATGCATTAGGGTTTCAGCCCATTCGTTTGGATGGGCTGCAACCACACTGGCCTGCAGCAAAAGCAGTATATGCACTCATTTTGGAAATGCACTGCAACTGGATCGCACTGTACTTCTGTACTATGCGATCCAGTGCAGGCAAATGCACTGCATTTTTGACCTGCATTTGGGGTGTCGCTAACATTGCACTGATGCCCACTGCAGATCCCAACGCAAGGAAACACGTACAGAATGTGGGTTTCCCGCACAGGGTTCTGGTGTGAACTGGCCCTAAAGGTTTTGTATAAATAAATAAAAGCTGATCATTGTAAGCACCCGTCAGTGAAACTGGTAAACAGTTTGTCTTAACACTCTGTCACTTTGTTTGGACAAATTCATTTGAAGAAGTTAAAAAATAGCACATTTACTGGCCAAATCACCAGGTGAAAGTAAAGGGGAAAGGGCGAGAAAGAAAAAAAACAAATGCAGCCACTATATCTAGGAATTGTTAAGCTGCAATATAATACTATACATATTTGTTTTGAGGTTTAACATACCTCCCACCTTATTGAGATGAGAACGAGGGACATGTTTTAGCAAACATATGTATCCATAGGACACACACCCCTGCCACGGCACTTAAAGCAGAATGTAAAAAAAAAAAAAAAAAAAATGTTTAGTTAAACCTACAAGTGCATTTTTTTTTTACCATAACTATTCCTTTATACTGGCTTTTGAAATTTGCAAATGCAGCAATTTAGAAACTGGAAGAAAGGTTTAGCAATGGGATATGCTTTTTGAAGGATAAATAGTGCATTTTATATAAAACTATATAGATCAGACCAAAATGACGGACACATGATGTGGAAAGAGGGACTTTGTTCCAAATCAGGGACAGTACCTCCAAATCAGGAACATTTGGAAGCTATGGGGTTAATGCTGCTTTAACTACTCATTTTTGCCTAGTGGACAGCAAAAACACTTTGACTTACCTGACCCTTCACCCCCACCCAGCAGTTGGAGCACCCCTTTCTCTCTGACAGTGGACTGCCTCTTGACATCTTAATGTCTAGTGAAGGACCATGGTCCCTGCATTAGTCTTGATGGCGTCAGAGGACTTTAGACCACCGGAACATAGGGAAGAAGAGGCTGCCGGGACTGGTCTAGCGTTGCAGAGGGAGACTATTGGCCAGAGGATCAGGTAAGTAAAACTGCCCTTCCTGGTTCCCTGGGTATAAACAAGCAGTTAACATCTACAGTGGGGGAGCAGCCCCGCTAAAAAGAAGGACTTTTACTTTTTCTGGAGTTCGGCTTTAAAGAGACATTGTTACCTTGCCCGTTTAAGGAAGAGTAAAGCTTGCTATACCTTGCTTAAATTTTGGCAGATTTTTGCTGAATCTGTCAAAATTCGAGCAGTGGGTGGCCCTGACGACAGCACTCAGCTTGATAGAGATCTTACCGGCCACGTTATAGCCGAAAAAGATGCTACAGCACGGTCATCCAGTTGGGGCGCTTTGTGACAGCTGAGTCCTTTGGACACAGCTGATCACAGGGACAATCACAGTGGCCCATTACCACGTGATCAGCTGTATCAGTACATTGATGCAGCCCCATCAGTGCCCATCAGTAGCTTATCAGTGCCCATCAGTGCAACTCATCAGTGAACATCAATGCCGCTTCATCAGTGCAGCCTCATAAGTGCCCATCAGTGCAGCCTCATCAGCACACATCAGTGAAGAAGAAAAATGACTTATTTTCAAAATGTTATAACAATGTTTTTCATTGCTTGTTTGTCATTGTTTGTTGTGTGAAAAAAATTATAAAAACTTTATATGAGTAAAGTGTTGCATGACCAAGCAATTGTCATTCAAAGTGCGACAGCACTGAAAGCTGAAAATTGGCCAGGGCAGGAAGGGGGTGAAAGTGCCAGGTATTCAATTGGTTAATATCAAATGAGCTGGGCAGAAAATTCTTGGCCAAATAGTGACTGTATCCTATCATATGCAGTCACTGTTCAGGTATTCAGGCAGCTGTAGTTGTTCCTTAGGGGCAGGGCTTTTTGGAAGTTGGAACTTGGTGGAACTCAGTTCCACCATCTTTGGCTCAGGCCCTCTGCTCCCTGCTCACCACTATTACTCATAAACACAGAGATCTGGCTTCCTGTGTTTTCCAAGTGCAGTATGAGATCAAAGGAGGAGATTCCTGGGGTGCAGTGCAGATGCTGACACCCCCACTGGATGATCTCCCTGCAAGTGAGAGAGGTGAAGCTACCTACAGTGTGACGGGAGGTACTAGAGAAGAAGAGGGGTGAAAGTGAGCTGTGGACGGAGGATGCAGAGCTAGGCAGCTGTGGAAGAAGTATGAACTCTGCACTCTGTGTGTAGCCCACCCCGGAACTCTGTATGCAGTACACCCCTAAACTCTGCACTATGTACGTAGCACACTCCAAAACTATGCACGTTGCACACCCCTGAACTCTGCACTCTGTGTGTAACCCCACCGAACTCTGCACTCTGTGCATAATGTACTCCTGGTATTTAATGCCCCTTTAAGAGTCTCCCACTGTTGTGAAATTTTTACCAATTTGGGAAGGGGGTTTCGGGGGTCGTGGTTGAGTTCCTGCACCCATTTTCTGAGAAAAAAAAGCCCTACTTAGGGGTAATCCTAGGTTGCAGATTATTGGGTAGAGAGGGGATGAGTTGGGAAGAGATGGTACCTGGAAAAAGTCCTTGAGTACGATGGGCCTTGAACAGTGGTGGACAATGAGAGGAGCATCAGATTGTCTGTCCGACTGTATAGTGGATGTGGATTATTCAAGTGTAATTCATTGCTTAAAGTGGTTGTAAACCCTCAACTATACCCAGTGAAGGGACTAGCCTGAGGTGATACTCAGGGATTAAACAAATCCTCCTACATCAACAGTACCTGTTTATCTGCAGCTCTCTCTTTTTTTACAGCCATTCAAAGACCAAAATGTATACTGCTTGTCAGAGCTTTCAGGAAGCAGGTGGTTGGGAGCTAAAGTTACACTCTGCAGATCTTAGTGATATTGGAGCTGATTGGAGGGAAGTGACACACCCATCTTCCCACAGAAACAGAGCTGAGGCTGTCAATCACAGGCTGTGTGCTGGAGCTCCCCAGTGACCTTTTTTTTTTCTTGTTGTTATGAAAATTTGTCAGAAGTGACTCACGATGATAGCAGAGGAACAAGGCAGCAGACAGAAATGACACCTATTGCTCTGAATTAAGAGACGCTATAGTGTTGTGTTAAATTTCAAGTCTTTGGATGTCATTGAGCATATGCCATACCTTAGTGCTATGTTCTTGTTTGACCCTTGATCAATGTTTGATGAAGACTCCCTGAAAATAGCCTTGTGGGCTTCACAAACTTACATTGGGTCAATATCTGTTGTATAAGTTGAATTCTTTAGACACATTTTCATGGATCTGGGGGCTTCTTAAGTAGGCTCCTGTTTAGCCTTTTTTGCCAAGTTCAGAGTAAATTGCTATTTGATCTCGGCATTGTCTGACCATATGATGTTTCCAATATCTGAATTGGTGACTCAAGGGGAATTTTTCCCGTCAACTGACCACTGGGGCATTTTTTTACTCCACTTGACCACTGAACAGAGCCATTTTTTCCCCCTGCATTTTTATTCCCAATGACCACCATTGTAGGGGCATTTTTTTTCCCTCTGAACTTCAATAAATCACAGGAAAATATGCTCAAAGCTTATTACTTACTTATAGCACTTACTGGTATCCAACAAAAATTATAGACGATGATGTGTTTGTATTGCCATTAACCATAAATCTTATTTACTGCTTCAATCTTCGTACAAGTTACTATGATGCTCTTTCCAAGAAAATATTGTTTGGAAAATATACAGCACTATATAACATAGGGCAATAGCTAATTTTAAACAATATTAACCTATTTTATTTATTTTTTAAGACTATAAAAATATGATCAGAATTCACCAGTTCTTGAAGTTTACTTGACGCCGTTGTCCTTGTACAGTAGTAACTAACATTCCTACACAGCATAATTATGTTGTGATTATGTAATTTTTTCATTTGTGAGGTTATAAGTGAGCAAAATTTCATTTTTCTACCTATGTTTATTATAATGACATTTGAATTTTTTAAACTGTCATGCCACTGAGAATTATTGTTTTATTTAGTCACAGGCACAAACCTACACCATCATGTCTGCTTCACTATCAACATACTATACCACACACGCCATGGGCCTCCGACCTGATAATATGTGTAGTAGATGTGAAAGAGGTGGGGGATTTGGTGCACTTATTGTGGGAATGCCCGAAGTTGCACTGCTACTGGTCTGTGGTGATCTCAACTATTAACAGGGTCCTGGGTTTGGCAATTCCACAGGATCCTAGGCAATGCCTTTTAGGTATACTTGATCACATAATACTGGATAAATATCTGCGTGAGGCTGCTGCTCGGGCCTTGTTTCGGGCCCGCTTGCTCATCCTTAGACATTGGGTGGCGCAGGACCCTCCATCTTCTAAGATATGGTTGGAGCAATTAGGTGTCATCCTTCATATGGAAAAATTTATCTATCAGCACAGGAGCTCCCCCTCTAAGTTTTTTAAAGTCTGGGGTGTGTGGCTGAGCTCTCCGGGTATGGCCCCAACAGACCTGATCTTGGATCGTTTGCTGCTTTAAGCTCCTGAAAGTTTCCGAGGACTCAGTATACTTGCTATAGGGATCCTGGTGGTTGCCTCTCTATTGAATGTTCGGTTAACTATGCAGTAAGGTTGTGTACATCACTGTTGGCTTTTGCCTGATGTTGAGTTTTTGACCACCAGCTGAGATCTGTATTGCTATGTACTGTATGACTTGCAACATTTTGTTGACTGTGTATACCAAAAGTGTACTTGTGTGTGTGTTCTCTCAATAAACTTTTCTCTTGATTAAAAAAAAAAAAAAAAAAAAAACATACTATACCACAATGACTTTACAACAGTGAGAAGTAGTGGCTACAAATTATAGTAATCCAAGTAACAGTAAGTAATCAGCCTATGGAGTGTTGGTAACATTGACCACGTCCTAGAAGTCTATTACAAAACTTAAATTTGAAAAATAAAAATTGAATGTACAGTTGCTTTCAGAGCTAGTAGTTTAAAACCAGCCAAAACAATAAAAAAGTTGTACTGTTACTCATAGTCATAAAAAGCAAGAACATTAGAAACAGAAACGTCTGAAGTACTGTATGCATCAATAAATCATTTGCTTGTACAAGAAGATAGAAACAATACAATTGGGGCAGCAGTGAAAATTAATTAAGAACTTGAATCCAAAAGCATTTCAGTACACAAACTTGTAAAAGCCCAGGATTCAGTAACTCTTTCCAAGCGATATAAATGAAGTGCCATATATGCATGTATGTACAAGTGAAAATTGAGATTAGGGTTGCGCTTCGGGTTCAAGTCCACCATCAGCCTGATCCAAACTCAAGTCATTTGCAGGTCATGAAATTGGGAAACAAATGTGATTGCTTGCCCTAATAGCAAATCAATAGCCAGTCATGGGATTTAAACTGTGATCGGGTGGGGTCTTTTAGGGTTGGGGCTAAGGTTAGTGATTTCTAAATGCACTATAGTGTTTTTTTTTTTTTTTTTTGTGGAAAGTATATTATATATCAATATAATTTTACTAGGGTCTTTTAGAGTCAGCATTGTTGTTGTAGGCAAAGATACCCATTGCATGGGTGTTTGAGACTGTAGATGAGGAAGCTGAAGGAGAGGCGCAAAGGAAGTGCAGTAGGAATTTGTTTAGGAGCAGCAAGGGGGCAGTTTACAGAGAAGTGGGCAGAACAGCTATTTTATTTTATTGAATGGAACTGCTCCACAAGTATTTGGGAGGCTTACTGTATGGCACATCAAAAGCACATGACCACAGATACATGGTTCAGGAAAAAAACAGACAAAAGAGGCCTAGGGCATTATCCCAAGCACCATTTATTAAGAATTCAAAAATGAATATACTCACAAACAATGAAAAAATCACAGTGCATCAAAGCAAGCATCATCTTCCAGGTTGCTCAGTCCACTCAGCACACTCCAGACCTCAGGAGGGCACCACTAGGATCCTAGCTTGCTTACACATTTCAAGGGAAGTACCCTCTTCTTCTCTTTGCAAGAGATTGTTGCAGACTGCCCTATATTCTTTTGCATTTACAGTTAAAAAAAAAATACATTCTATTGTGTTTTTGGTCCTCAAACGCTAAATGAGGAATGTGATTTTGCGAATGCAGCCTGTAAGAAATTGCTGACATACTGTGTATGCAGTCTTCCATTTTAGTGAAAAATATACACTTCATTGTGGAAAGACTGCATGTGGTGTGTCATTTTTAAAATGTTAAAAACAATAATACACTGCGCTAGATCAATATAACTAAAAAATATAGTGTATCAGCAGCAGGCATAAAAACGGTTGTGGAACCTCAACAGAAACAGAAATGAAAAACAAGGTATGCAGATTCAACACCAGTGGCGTAGCGTGGGTTGTCGGCGCCCAGGGCAAGGCAAATAATAAGCGCCCCCTAACCCGTGGACCTTTAGCTCTGGTCAGGTGATCCCCTGTGTCAGTTAGCAGTGGCTGCACGGGAGAGGAGAGAGTGCTTGACAAAGGCCAGCAAAGCCTTGAGCGGGGACATCATCCATAGGTTCCCATGTCCCATCTGTTGTTGGCGGTTGTATGGTCACATACCTCGGAACCCCTAAACCTTGGGTGTTCCATTATGCAAATCTTGACCAGCCATTGTTGTAGAATGCCCACCCTCTCCACCCTACTTGTAAGGGAAGCCATCCATTAAAGTTATGAACCAATAACAACCATTGGAGCCTGACCACTTCCTCTGGCTGGTCTAGATCTGTATATGATAGAGCTCTTGGGGGGAATTTTCCACCAGGTAGGTAAGTGGAATGCAGCACCTACAGAGCCTCTTTTTATGCCCTGAGATAGTTTGGAAGGCTTAAAAAGTTCATTTTTTTTACTTTACGCTATATATGACAATGAAACAGGAAGGAGAGGGGGGGCAGAGGAAGGGGAGTAGAGAGGATGGGGGAGGAGAGAACAGGGTGGGGGGAAGAGGACAGAGAGAGGGAGAGAGGAAAGGGGGGGGGGTGAGAGAGGAGATGGGGGGGTTGAGAGAGGAGACAGAAGGAGAGGGTGAGAGAGGAGACAGAGGGGGTGAGAGAGGAGACAGGGGGGGGGAGAGGAGACAGAGGGGAGGGGGGGTGAGAGAGGAGACAGAGGGGGGGTGAGAGAGGAGACAGAGGAGGGGGTGAGAGAGGAGACAGAGGGAGGAGAAGAGAATAGGTTGGAGGGGATGGGGGAGAGGGGAAAGAGGGAGGGGGAGAGAGAGAGGGGGAGAAAGGACAAAAGGAGGGGGGGGGAGATGACAAAGGGAGAAGGGGGGAGAGATGACAAAGGGAGAAGGGGGAGAGATGACAAAGGGAGAAGGGGGAGAGATGACAAAGGAGAGATGACAGGGTGAGGAGGGGGAGAGGAAGGGAGGGAGAGATGACAGAGGAAGGGAGAGAGAGATGAGGGAGGGAGGGAGGGAGGGAGGGAGAGATGACAGAGGGAGGGATGGCAGAGGGAGGGAGGGAGGGAGAGAGAGAGAGAGGGAGAGATGACGGAGGGAGGGAGGGAGGGAGGGAGGGAGGGATGGAGGGAGGGAGAGATGACAGAGGGAGGGAGTGAGAGATGACAGAGGGAGGGGGGGAGAGGACAGAGGGGGGAGGACAAAGAGGAGAGAGGGAGGGAGAGATGACAGAGGGAGGGAGAGAGGAGAGAGGGAGGGAGAGATGACAGAGGGAGGGAGGGAGAGAGGACAGAGGGAGGGAGAGAGGATGGGGGGAGAGAGGACAGAGGGGGGGAGAGGACAGAGGGAGGGAGGGAGAGAGGACAGAGGGAGGGAGGGAGGGAGAGAGGACAGAGGGAGGGAGGGAGGGAGGAGGAGAGAGGACAGAGGGAGGGAGGGAGGGAGGGAGGGAGGGGGAGAGAGGACAGAGGGGGGGGAGGACAGAGGGAGAGATGACAGAGGGAGGGGGGGGGAGAGGACAGAGGGAGGGGGAGAGAGGACAGAGGAAGGGGGAGAGAGGACAGAGGGAGGGGGGAGAGAGGACAGAGGGAGGGGGGAGGGAGAGAGGACAGAGGGAGGGAGGGGGAGAGGGGAGGGAGAGAGGACAGAGGGAGGGGGGGAGAGGACAGAGGGAGGGGAGGGGGAGAGAGGACAGAGAGGGGGAGGGAGAGAGGACAGAGAGGGGGAGGGAGAGAGGACAGAGAGGGGGAGGGAGAGAGGACAGAGAGGGGGAAGGAGAGAGGACAGAGGGGGGAGGGAGATAGGACAGAGAGGGGGGGTGAGGGGAGAGATGACAGAGAGGGGGGGGTGAGGGGAGAGATGACAGAGAGGGGGAGCGGACTGAGAGGGGTAGGGGGGAGAGAGGGGGAGGGGGGAGGACAGAGAAGAAATGAGGACAGGGGGAGAAGAGAAAAGGAGGGGGAGAAGAGAAGGGGGAGAGAAGAGAAAGGGGGGAGAGAGAAAAGAAATGGGGGATGTGCTCCTCCTCCATATACATGCTGGACGTGGGGTAAACACATATACCTACATGCTGGACATTGTAGTCTCACAAACTCCCCTCTACAATGGGGCACACGGCAATCCCGCCCAGCATCTGCCTCTCTCACACTCTACTAACCGAGAATGTACTTCTAGGGCTAGCCTACTCCCGAGTCCTGCTGCACCCACCCACAGGTCCTGTTCTCAGCACTTCATGTAATGTGTCATGGAAAGATAACTCCACGGCCGTCTGACAGAGACTATAGTAAAATATTGCAGGAGTGAATTGGGAGCCCGCTGCAGCATGGAACAATTACAGGAACCATGTCCCTGTATCTATGTCCCTCCAGCAGCTGAAAGCCAGGTGGGGGGGCGCTTTCAGCTGCTGGAGGGACATAGATACAGGGACATGGTTCCTGTAATTGTTCCATGCTGCAGCGGGCTCCCAATTCACTCCTGCAATATTTTACTATAGTCTGGAGTTATCTTTCCCTGACATGGTTCTTGTGATTGTTCCCCGCTGCAGCGATCCTCCTCACTGTTCAGTGCAGGCAGTGGTGTGTCTGTAAACTCTCGAGGCTGGCAGGGGCATTGGATCCAGGGATGGCACGGCCGCGGGACAAATTTTTGCGCCCCTCAAAATTTTGCGCCCGGTGCGAAAGTACCGGCTGCACCCCCCATGCTACGCCACTGTTCAACACTCACATTTTGCAAAAGATAAAACAGGCATCAATGAACAGAGTCCACCAGGGGTCCTCCAGGGGTTTCATGTTTAAAACTTACTACACTATGAGGATTTTTCCTTTCTCTGCACCTATGGCATTTTTGTGCTATCACCTATGAGGGTCTGTTATCCTGGAGGTCATTGAGGTCTGATCAGCAGGAGGGACCATCCATCCACCTATCTGCAATAGTGAGGATTACCTATAAGAAGCGTTTGTGGATCCCTGTAATGGGGATCAACTTCAGCTGGTAAGAGGCCACAGATACTGGTGGAGGTTTCAACATCACTGCAATACCTGGTGTATGGGATGGTTTTGGAGGCCCCTCAGTCTTTGGACTTTTATATTTTTAACACATGACGCCATCTTTGCTTGAAGTGACTATCACCATTATTTAATTTATGTTGATTGTTTGTATCAAGCGCTGCATACCTTGTTTTTCATTTTTAAAATGTTGCCTACTCCAATTGCCACAATTTTGTCTATAGAATATACACATTATTTCTTCCTTTTTCTGTGATATACCGTATATGCACTTAAAGTGTCACTAAACCCACAACAGTAAAATCCGTGTGTTTATGCAGTAAAGCATGCTTGTTATACTCACTGTGGAACCTAAGGGGTTATCCCTCTGCATTGTGTAAAAAGGCTGTTTGATCCTGTCTTCTCTGATCCTCCCCTCCTTTCACTGACTTCTAATAGTTTCCTGTTAGAACAGAGCATTAGGAGTCACTCTGCACACGCTAAGCTTGGTGTGTATTGCTAGAGAGTTTTTTTTCTTGGGAGGGTGCATGTGATCAGCACAGGGCCAATCAGTACTCTCAAGACAGAGGGTCGGTGGTCTTGCAGTCTCATAGGACAGTCAGAAAACTCCTCCTAAAAGCTTCAACCAGTGCTTGGCTGGACACTGATAGAAGTCACAAAACTGCTATATACTGCTGATGAGAAAAGGTGTTTAGCAGTTTATATTTACTAAAATAATTAAATTTCCATGTTCTGTGTACTGTGGGAGACCAAATATAGGGAATGCAGGCTCCTGGGTTAAGTAACGCTTAAAATGTGGATTTATTGGGATGGAAAGCAGTATGCTGTGTGTGTTTTTTTTTTTTTTTTTCAAAATGTCCATGTGCACATGCAGTCTGTACAATATGGTATAACATGACATTTCTTTTATTCGTACAGTTATAGTTGTCCAGGTTTGAGAGAGTTCTATCCTAACAAAGGCTATGTCCAGGCCAACAGTACACGGATCAATGTCTTCAACTGTTGAAAACAATTAGGGCATTGCTTGCGTAAACCACACAGTGTGTGTATGTGTTTCATAAGTTATAATTTACAACAAGCATCCGCAAGTGATGATATTGATTTTTAGTGTTCTACCATCATCGATTGAACTTTTTCTACTAGAAAACAACAACACATTTTCTATAGAAAAAGACACGTTATACATGTGCCACAATTGAATTTTGTTCATGATCATTGGGGTCCAAAATAATGTTTCTCTATGACTAGCACAGAGATTTATTGTTTTTTGGAGAGACTGTCACAAAACATAAAGAAAAAACCCTTGCCAGGGCAGTCACCTAGAAGCAGGGCCGGTGCTACCTGTAAGGCGACCTAGGCAGCCTCCTAGGGCCCAACTTAGCAGGGGGTGCCAGCATCCTGCTGCACCCAGAATCAGTATGGGCCGCTGGCCGGTGCTGCGGTGCACAGGCACTTCTCATGCTGTGCTGCCTGATTGCTACACAGCAAGCCACGCTATGTTGTGAGGGCTCCAGCGTCGCGGAAATCCCCATAGGAAAGCATAGAATAATGCTTTCCTATGGGAAGGCCTAATGCGCATATGTGGCCATTGCCGCGCATGCTCATTAGGTCTCCCCCGACGACATCAGGAGAGTAGGAGAGCCTGACCCAGTGCCGAGGTAAGTCACTGAATGGGTTTTAACCCCTTCAGCAACTTGGGATGGGGGGTGGGAGGGAGAGAGGGGCACTTAAGTCTTAATTAAACGTACAATTGGAACTATGTTGTTTTATTAGGTTCAACACAGACACATGACATGAAATTGAAGGTTTATTCTACAAGGTATTGTACCTGACATTACTTGATTTTTTTCTTGCAGAAAATTGCCTGAAAATCTTCTCGGAGCATATGGGGGGGCGGCAATCTTTATTTTTCCTAGGACGGCAAAAATCCTTGCACCGACCCTGCCTAGAAGTGCCTATATATACCTGCAACAGCCTTTTAAACCCCCCTGCCAAGGCTGAATACCACACCCTTTTGAGGGGCAAAGCCCTGACACTTCCATATAGTATTAAAACATTATTGGTACGTCACATCCCACATCTGATGACCCTTTAGTATAAAAGGCTAACTCACTGGCCAAGAGGTAGGAGACAGGAATTAATGAAGTTTTGCCTGTCAGAACAATCCAGAATTTGGAAAAAAAAAGCAGAGAATTAGTCTTTTGCAGATACATGTAATTAATATGTCAGATCTCTTGGTGGAGGCCGAAGTGCTGAGAGGGCTTCCCTTGCAGCTCGGTGCGAATCACCCCTGGAAGTGAGACAGGAGGTGCCGCGACCCAAGTAGCACTGGATGCTTGTGGAGTGCAGGTGGATGGCTGAGAAGAATATCTGGGTATACTTCTAGAAACTCCGCCAGAAACAAGCAGTGCGGTAGTAAATGCCAGGCCAGGGTTCATACACGTGTGATCAGTCTGGAGTAACAGCAAGCTACTAGTTAAGCGAGCCGGGGTGCCGTGGCCGGAGGGGTTTAGCAGGAGCAGGTCCATTGAGCAAGCCGGGGTCGGTACACAAGTAATCAGGCAGAAGAAGCAGCAGATGTAGGGATAGTCAGACAAGCCAGAGGTCGGGGGCAGGAGCGAGATCAACAGGTCAGAAGGCAAGCCGGGTCACAACAAGGAAGCAGGAAACAATCACAGGGCAAAGGTACAGGAAGCTGTCAATAATCCAGCGGCGGATGGCGGAGTGAGCGGTCCTTAAGAGGAGGCTGGATTGGTGCGGTGTGTGTCATGACGCACTCGCACCGCGCTGACACGTCTGCGTGCCCGCGCAACCGCGCTCCCGCGCATGCGCACTCGCCTGGAGAGATCGTTGGCCGCACTGCGGCGTCTATGTCCCTGACATAATACCTGCATTTGGAGCTCATTCTTACAAGATTTTGGATCCTCAGCTTTCCAAAGACTTTGTGGGTAAGTTAAGTTGATTATACCAACATCTAGGCGCACCAGCTAGAAGTAATGGTCCAAGTAAGGTATTTTTTACTTTTGCCATATTCCTTTGGTTGGTTATACATAGTGATTTTGGATGGAGGGAGAGGTTTAACATGTAGGTATTATTTACTGTGGAATGTATTGTAAATTAAGCAAGATGATCTACCCATGTAGGGTAAGCCTAAAGCAGAACTATAGGCACATTTTTTTTTTTTGCATTTTGGATAGAGCAAGGGAGGGTTTTAACCCCCGTCAAAAATGTCTTCCTCATCTGTGTCCCATTTCGGAGATTTCCCTTTGTTTCTTGTCCCATAGCCAAACATCAAGTGAGAGGAAATCCTTGCAAATAAAGTATAACTAAAGGCAAAGCTTTTTTTTTTTTTTTTAGCTTTGAAAAGAGAGGAGGTATTTTAGAATACCTGTCAGTTTTTTTTTTTTTTTTTTGCTGTCTGCACCCCCATTAGGGTGATTCACTCTCTCTATTTGTCCTGTTTATCATTATCTTTGAATGTGAACATAAAATAAAATCCCAAATTTTAGGTTGTCCCCAGAAGAGTCATAGTGGGGAAATTTTCCAATGGGGACACTAGTTCTGGTGACCTGGGGGTCCCCAATGAATTCCCCTAATTTGCAGGGATTTCCTCTCACTTTCTGGTTGGCCATGGGACAGGAAGTGAAGATAAATCTCCCCAATGGGACAGAGATGGTGAAAAAAAAAAAATCTGACAGGGGTTAAAACCCTCCCTTACTCTATCCAAATTGAATAAAAAAGTTTTGCTTATAGTTCTACTTTAAGGGAATCTCTTGGGAAATCACAGGTAACCAGAACTAGTGTCTCCATTGGAAGATTTCCCCACTATTACTTTTTTGAGGACAACTCAAAATGTGGGCTTTTCTTTACTTTCACTTTCAACAATAATGATAAACAGGACAAACAGGTAGCAACAAAAAATAACAGGTGCTCTAATCCCTGTCCACGCTATCCAGAATCTAAAAAAGGTTTTGCTTTTAGTTATACTTTAAAGCAGAACGAAACTCATCCATTTCATGTTTTCCTAAAATAGTTGCATGCCTTGAATGATAGCTGTCACGGATGCTTCTGCTCTCAACCGAAACGTCAAATCATTAAATGGCTGGTGTCATATATGATCACATGTGTAGCACCATGGCAACTGCAAATCAAAGAGAGGCTAAAATGTCAGCTTTCTAGGCCGAAAATGCTTGGAGGGTTTATTTCCACTTTAAAGAAGATCCAAAACCGAACTGGAAACAGTAATTTTGCTAAAGCTGTGCTGGATCTTGTGGGACTGTCTTGGCCCTAGTGACTGGGTTAAGAACTACATTAAAGAAACTGAAAGAAAACCTTTAACACCCTCTAGTGTGTGCTACTAGTAGTGGCAGTGCAGGGAAAATTACTCTGACTCATGCTTTAAACCTGTGAGTCTTAAGTGGGTCATGGTTAACTAGACTTCAGGGCTGGATGGCCCATCCTAGCAGCTCTCTGGTGCTGCCCCCTGTTTCTGGGACTTTGGAGAATGTTCTAGAGCTAGTGGGAGGAGGTTAGGAGTGGCTGCTAATATTTATGGGACCTCAGCCAATCCCCAGGAGTAAACTGGCAGAGGACTGAGACACTCTCTTAAGTAAACATGGGCCATGCCAGCAGGGGAGTCAGGTGGAAGATGGAGAAGCAGTGCTGGGACCCCTTGCCAGGTGGGGGGGGGGGGGGTTTACCTCAGGCTGGAGGCTCAGGATAGCTGGCCTGGAAGGATCCCACCATAGGAGGCAGTTGAAGGAGAACCTTCAAGAGAGGCATTAGGAGAAAGGAGGTAAAGACAGTGAGTAGGCTCAGCCTGGTGCAGGGACAGAACAAGGGGGGAGACTGTCAGCTGTAGCAGTGCTCTCTGAAGAGAGCGGTGTGCCTAAGTCTTAATCCTTGCCCTGTGGAATCTCAATGGAAGTGTACCAGTCAGGGGGACTGGGGAAGGGAGCCAGTCAGAAGGAATGGGGAAGCAAGCAGCTAGGTGGGCTGGTATCTTCTGCAGCAGTAGAACTGGGCCCAGGGTCTACAGAAAGGCAAAAGGAGATGCTGTTCACTCCATAGTGTGCTACTTTTATCCAGAAAGAGACAGGATGTTCCTAGCCTGTAATGAGCTGGTGCTGAATTAACATTAGAGACTTTTCCCCTGGAGTGATCAGCAGGTGCTGTGTATGTGAACCAAATTTGTGCAGGAGGAAGGAAGAAAAGACTCTTCTGTGTAAATCATGAAGTTGTCTCCTTGTTAATAGTTCATGACATTTTCCAAGTTAGGCATCCCATAACTCCCTTCCCCACCAAAGTTATCAACCCTGTCCCCTAATAAAACAACAAAAACAAGCCAAGGACTGTTTTCTATGTTTGCATGCATGAAGGAAATGTTGTATGCCTTGCTGTGTAGCAATGTGGAATCCTAACTTCTGCAGCTCCTTCGAGGGGTGTGCTACACATATATTTTTTTTCTACTTAACTAAGCTATTCAAAGAAAATGCAGACAATGTAATCAGAAATGAAATGCTGCTATCTAAAGGGGAGTCAGTTCTTGTAATATAGCAGCATTGTGTATTTCTAATGAGAAACTCACATGGCAAGATAATCAGTGCTCCTGAGACTTGTAGAGTAATTCCTGCAAACACGATGCAAAAGGTTTTGTGGTCAAAGTTGGAAATTTCTGGTCTAAATGTAGTGCATTATGTCTGGTGCATGCCCTGTATAGTGCATCATCAAATTAGCCTGCTGTAAATTATTAAAGTGGCGCATTCCCATCAAGAGTCAAACACTAACCTTTCAAGAACAAGGCGTATATGTGTGTGAAAGTGCATCTAAATTTTGTTCACACTAACATTCTTCTATGAATGCATTCTAAACAACAGCTATAGTTTATCAAAATGAGCTATGTGTCTAATGGCACACGCATCTTTTTAGCTGTAAGCAGCACTCTAAAGGACAGATGATACATTTTGCTTGGTTTTGCCTGTGTGTACACATAGATAAAATTGCTTAAGAATTAAATAATCCCAAAATGTTAAAAATGTTGTAAAATGCAAATTGTAAAGTAAGGCTGGCCATAGACTGTTCACTTTTTTTTAATCAGCCAGCGAGCTGATTGAAAATAACTTAACAGATTTCTACATTTTCATGTGGGATGAATGGAGGAATCCTCCCTGCTGTGCTATTGTATTTTGACAGCGGAACTCTTCTGCTGTCAGAATACACTGATCAGTGGCTAAAGCGATTGACTGCAAGCCACTGATCGACAGAAGTTTTCCAACAGTCATTAGATCAACTTCTGTCAAGCAGGAACTGCCATAGATTGATCAAATTTCATCCTGTCCCTCCCGAACCAGTTGTATTGCGATCCATTTATGGCCAGCTTTAGTGTTCCACAGACTATTTCTAGAAAAACAATTATCACATGTAAGAACACATGAATTGTTATGTCATTCAAAACCATGTGATTAGAAAGGGACATTCCTAGACAAGCTTCTTGTGCCACAGCTATCAGCCCCTTCAAATATAGTATATCTGTAGCCACAAATGTAAGCAAGTGTCTCAGTATTGAACAGCGTATATATATCCTAAACTAAGGCCGGGTTCACACTGCTCCGTTCTGGAAGTCGGTCAACTTTCGATCCGACTTTGCTCTACGACTTCATGTACGACTTCCATGCAACTTCAATGAACGGGATCTGAGCATACTAGGCCCTTTGAGTCTGGTATGAATCTTGAGGGGGGAACCCCACGCCGCTCAAGATTCATATTAAACCCTTAGGTCTGATATGGATTTTAAAAAGAAAACCCACGGCAAAAAAAAACAGCGTGGGGTCACCCACAGAATCCATACCAGACCCTTATCTGAGCATGCAGCCCCACATGTTAGGAAAGGGGGGGCTAGATCTTGGGGCCCCCTTGTTAAAGGGGGCTTCCAGTTTCTGATAAGCCCCCTGCCTGCAAACCCCCACAACCACCGCTCAGGGTTGTCGGAAATAGGCCCTTGTCCCCATTGACATGAGGACAAGGTACTTTGGGGTGGGGGGCATGTGGCCTGGTATGATCCACTCACCCCCCCCCCTTCCTGGTCTGCAAGACTGCATGCTCAGATAAGGGTCTAGTAGGGATTTTGGGGGAAGACCCCAAATCAAAAATAAAAAAAAATGGCTTGGGGTCCCCCCTAAAAATCCATAGCACGCAGCCCAGCAGGGTCTGGTTTGGTCTTGAGGGGGGGACCCCACACTGCTTTTTTAAAGCATTTGGCGTGGGGTTCCCTTTCAATATCTTCAGAGCACAAGTCGCATCAGGTAAGATGAGAATCTGACCTGTATGTGACTTATATTTAAATCAATGGGCTGAAATCCTGCCCAATTCAGACCAAAGTAGTGCAGGAACCTTTTTCAAAGTCGGGCCGATGGCTCTCATAGGGAACCATTCATTTTGAAATGTTATGCGACTTGTGCTCTCGAAGTCAGAGCGTATGTTGGACCAGTGTGAAGGCCCAAGGCCTCATTCACACCTGCAATTTACGGCTGGCAATAAATTCCTGCAGCATTAGTCACAGTTGTGGCAGAACAGTTGGGGCAGCTCAGCCTGTAAATAGCAATCATAGGCTGAGGGGAACTGCAGCTGCCTGCCACTGATTGCATGTATCCAATTACTTGCATTTAGGAACAGATGATCAATCATGTAGGTAGACAATTGCATCCAGGACCAACCATTTGTTGCTAACCAGAGGTAATTGCTGGATGTCTGGATACATGCAAACAGTGGTGGGCAGCCCCAGCCCATTCATTCTAATGACTGGTCTGTACTTAGGATGCCCCCAAGCCATCCAGAGTTGTATGAACCTTGTTCCGCAAAGGCAGTGCAGCAAGGGGCAGGGCTGCACAGTAAAGAATTCGGCAGTAGAGCTAAAAGTAGGTATTAAGGTAGATGGTTGCAAATTAAAGAGGTGAAGTGGACATTTAAAGGACAACTTTACTACAGGGTGTCCAAAAGTCTCCATACATAGGAAAAATGAGCAAACTCATATTATATATATATATATATATATATATATATATATATATATATATATAGGGTTGAGCGGACACCTAGATGTCCGTGTTCGACGGGTTCGGCCGAACTTTAAAAAAAAGTCCGGGTCCGTGTCCCGGACTTTTACCGAACTTTTCCCGGACACCGAACCCCATTGAAGTCAATGGGGACCCGAACTTTAAGGCACTAAAATGGCTCTAAAACACCAAAGGAAAGGGCTAGAGTGCTGCAAATGGCAGCAAAACGTAATTAAGAGCATGGCAAGTGCTCTGCAAACAAATGTGGATAGGGAAATAACTTAAAACAACAAAAAAAAACAGAAAAATAAAACAATGTTCTTCTTCATCTCTGAAGGACGAGGCCCATATGGAGTAGGAGGGAGGTTGAGGTGGTGGTGGATGTGGCGGTGACATAGGCGTGCGCACAGGGTGTGCTGGGTGTGCCTGGGCACACCCTAATCACCTAGGGCACATAGCATTGCCAGTGAGGAGATGGGAAAGATCTCCCTGGGACCTGCTCTGCTCTATTTCTCCTTGCCTACAGGTACATGGCCCCGATACATTACTCTCCCTGCTGGCAAACACATGCATGTGTATTTCAACTTTGGGGTGCACACCTTAATGCAATAGGCTGCGCACACCTATGGGCGGTGTAGGTGGAAGCGGCGGTGGAGGAGGACCAGGGCCGGATTAACAGCATCATGGGCTTGGTGCTGAGGATTTTGAAGGGCCTTAAGGGCCGTGCCTTGCCATGCACCCAGAGGAGGAAGGGTGCAGCCATGCATGCCTAATTCAACATGGGATGCTGTCTCTGAAGCCCATAAACACATCCATGCATCGCCAACTGTCCCTCCTTGTCCGGCCTTCACGCTGTGTGGGGAGGTTCTGAGGGTGCTGCCTGGGGAAGCGAGCATAGAAGCCAGACTTCTGTGTTTACAAGTGACAGAAGAGCGGTAACAGTGAATATGGCCAACCCGGGGCCTATATAAAAGGTAGGGGCCTGGAGCTGCAGCTCCAATAGCCCCTACATTAATCTGGCCCTGAGGAGGAGGACGAGGTAGCCAACACTGCTTCTTTTCAAAAATTTTAAATGAGGGTACACCCCAAAAGAGTGAGAAAGAGCAAAAATGGAACAATGGGTGGGTAAGGTCGGTGTCCATTGCTATTCTGCATAAGGTACGGAAAAGTCCCGTGGGATCCATGCCTGGTTCATTTTAATGAACGTGAGCTTGTCCACATTGTCTCTGGACAGGCGGCTGCGCTTGTCTGTTATAACGCCCCCAGCCGTGCTAAATACCCGTTCAGATAATACACTGGCTGCAGGGCACGCCAGCACCTCCAAGGCGTAAAGGGCAAGCTCAGGCCATGTGCCCAATTTGGAGACCCAGAAGTTGAAGGGGGCAGACCCGTCATTCACTACATGTAGGCGTGTGCACACATACTGCTCCACCATGTTGGTAAAATGCTGCCTCCTGCTAAGACGTTCCATCTGAGCTGCTGGTGCTGCTGTTTGTTGTGGCGTGCTGACAAAGCTTTTCCACATTTCGGCCATGCTAACCCTGCCTTCTGAGGTGCTGGCGGTGCCCTGGTTGCGTTGGCGACCTCCTCCTCCTCCTCCTCTGCCTTGTGCTTCCACTGTGGCCCCGCTGTCAGATGGGAATGCCAGCAGCATGGCGTCTACCAGCGTGCGCTTGTACTCGCGCATCTTGCGATCGCGCTCCAGTGAGTGAATTAAGGACGGTACGTTGTCCTTGTAACGGGGATCCAGCAGCGTGGCCACCCAGTAATCAGCACAAGTTAGAATGTGGGCAACTCGGCGGTCGTTGTGGAGACACTGCAGCATGTAATCGCTCATGTGTGCCAGGCTGCCCAGAGGCGACGAAAGGCTGTCCTCTGTGGGAGGTGTATCGTCCGTGTCCTCTGTATCCCCCCAGCCACGCACCAGTGATGGCCATGAGCTGGCCTGGGTGCCACCCTGCTGTGAACATGGTTCCATCTCCTCCTCCAGCTCCTCCTCCTCCTCATCCTCCTCATCCTCCAGAACTGTGCCCCTGCTGGACAATTGTGTCCCTGGCGTTTGTGTGTGCAGGAACCCACCCTCGGAGCCCCTTGCGAATGACTGCCCTGAAAGCCTTTGAAATGTTACCTCTTCATCCTCCTCCTCCTCCTCCTCATCCTGTGCCACATCCTCTTCCATCATCGCCCAAATTGTTTTTTCAAGGAGGCATAGAAGTGGGATAGTTAAGCTGAGAATGGCGTCATTGCCACTGGCCATGTTGGTGGAGTACCCAAAACAGCGCAACAAGGCACAATATATGCAAATGTCAAATATGCAAACTATGCCGCAATTTAATGTTTTTTACACCAAAAGGGTGTGTATTGAATAGCGGAATAGGATAAAAAACTGTGTATCTCACACGTACAAACACAGACTAGGCCCGATTAAATTTTTTCCTACCCTAAAGGGAGGATGAGGAAGAGGAGTATGGAACATGCAGCACCCTCAAATCTTCAGAAGTATGAGATGAACCCCAAAAACTTGGAAAGGTGGATCTCTCTCACACGTACCAACACAGACTATCCCCCAATTTAACTGATCCCCAAAGGTTTTTGATTAAATAGCGGAATAGAAAATATGATCCAAAAAAAGTGTATGTATATCACACGTACACAACCACACTAGGCCCCAATTACTATTGTTTGTACCCCTAAAAGGCTAGATGAGGAGTAGGGGGGGTATGGAACAGGCAGCACCCTCAAACCTTCAGAAGTATGAGATGAACCCCAACAACTTGGAAAGGTGGATCTCTCTCACACGTACCAACACAGACTATCCCCCAATTTAACTGATCCCCAAAGGTTTTTGATTAAATAGCGGAATAGAAAATATGATCCAAAAAAAGTGTATGTATATCACACGTACACAACCACACTGGGCCCCAATTACTATTGTTTGTACCCCTAAAAGGCTAGGAGTAGGGGGAGTATGGAACAGGCAGCACCCTCAAACCTTCAGAAGTATGAGATGAACCCCAACAACTTGGAAAGGTGGATCTCTCTCACACGTACCAACACAGACTATCCCCCAATTTAACTGATCCCCAAAGGTTTTTGATTAAATAGCGGAATAGAAAATATGATCCAAAAAAAGTGTATGTATATCACACGTACACAACCACACTAGGCCCCAATTACTATTGTTTGTACCCCTAAAAGGCTAGATGAGGAGTAGGGGGAGTATGGAACAGGCAGCACCCTCAAATCTTCAGAAGTATGAGATTGTGTTCACTGTACCCCACAAAGATTGAGTTCACTGCACCCCACAATGATTGTGTTCACTGCACCCCACAAAGATTGTGTTCACTGCACCTCACAAAGATTGTGTTCACTGTACCCCCCAAAGATTGTGTTCACTGCACCCCACAAAGATTCTGTTCACTGTACCCCACAAAGATTGTGTTCACTGCACCCTAAAAGGATGTTGTTCACTGCACCCCACAAAGATTGTGTTCACTGCACCCTAAAAGGATGTTGTTCACTGCACCCCAAAAAGATTGTGTTCACTGTACCCCCCCAAAGATTGTGTTCACTGCACCCCACAAAGATTGTGTTCACTGCACCCCAAAAAGATTGTGTTCACTGTACCCCCCAAAGATTGTGTTCACTGCACCCCAAAAAGATTGTGTTCACTGTACCCCCCAAAGATTGTGTTCACTGCACCCCACAAAGATTCTGTTCACTGTACCCCACAAAGATTGTGTTCACTGCACCCCAAAAAGATTGTGTTCACTGTACCCCCCCAAAGATTGTGTTCACTGCACCCCACAAAGATTCTGTTCACTGCACCCCACAAAGGATTTTGTTCACTGCACCCCAAAAAGATTGTGTTCACTGCACCCCAAAAAGGATTTTGATCACTGCACCCCAAAAAGGATGTTGTTCACTGCACCCCAAAAATGATTTTGTTCACTCCACCCCAAAAAGATTGTGTTCACTGCACCCCACAAAGATTGTGTTCACTGCACCCCAAAAAGATTGTGTTCACTGTACCCCCCAAAGATTGTGTTCACTGCACCCCACAAAGATTCTGTTCACTGTACCCCACAAAGATTGTGTTCACTGCACCCCAAAAAAGATTGTGTTCACTGCACCCCAAAAAGGATGTTGTTCACTGCACCCCAAAAAGGATGTTGTTCACTCCACCCCAAAAAGATTGTGTTCACTGCACCCCACAAAGATTGTGTTCACTGCACCCCAAAAAGATTGTGTTCATTGCACCCCAAAAATGATTTTGTTCACTGCACCCCAAAAAGGATTTTGTTCACTGCACCCCAAAAAGGATGTTGTTCACTCCACCCCAAAAAGATTGTGTTCACTGCACCCCAAAAAGATTGTGTTCACTGCACCCCACAAAGGATTTTGTTCACTGCACCCCAAAAAGATTGTGTTCACTGCACCCCAAAAAGGATGTTGTTCACTGCACCCCAAAAAGGATTTTGTTCACTGCACCCCAAAAAGATTGTGTTCACTGCACCCCACAAAGGATTTTGTTCACTGCACCCCACAAAGATTGTGTTCACTGCACACCAAAAAGGATTGTGTTCACTGCACCCCAAAAAGATTTTGTTCACTGCACCCCAAAAAGATTGTGTTCACTGCAGCCCAAAAAGATTGTGTTCACTGCAGCCCAAAAAGATTGTGTTCACTGCAGCCCAAAAAGATTGTGTTCACTGCAGCTCACACACAGAAAAATGGATGTGGATCACTGACACCTGCCTATCTCCAATCCCACACCACACAGCAATATCGATTGTAGTTTGTAGAACACAGTTTCCCTAAAATTCAGCAGACTCTGTCCCTAACAGGATTGAGAAGAGATCGTAGATCAGGATTGAGTGCAGATTCACCCCACCCCCCACACAGCAATATCGATTGTAGTTTGTAGAAGACACTGACCCTATAATTCAGCAGACTCTATCCCTAAAATGCCTACAACTCGCCCTGCCTAAACACTCCGACCTGTCCCTCAATTCTATCCGGACACAAATGGTTTTTTCCTGCCTATCTTTCCCTAATCAGCAGCCAGCACATTGATGTGTGCTCTGTCCCTTAGCTAAGCAGCAGAATGACGCTGCTGCGGCGGCTGCCTCGAACTTATAAAGACTTGGTCACATGCTTCAGACGGCCAATCACAGCTACTAAGACATTTGCAGGCATGGCTGGGATGGCTTAAGGCACACCAGTTAAACGATTGTTGATTGGCTGTTGAAAGCCCGCCATGAAAAGAGCGCCAAAGCATGCAAAACCCGGAAATAAAACGACCGAACACGGATTTTTACCCGAACATACAGTAAAGTGTCCGTGTCCGTGTTCGGGTAAAAAAAATCCAATTATTCGGTACGAACACGAATAATACAGTCCGTGTTCGCTCAACACTATATATATATATACTTTTGTGTGTGTGTAGAAAGAGGTGGCTAACACGTTGAGAAAATTTAGTAAATATTTTGTAAAATTTTGTAATTAATAATTTGTAAATAAAGATACATTTAGCTACAATTTTCCATTTTTCTTATGTATGGTGAGTTTTGGGACAGCCTGTAAAAGTGAAGTTGCCCTAAAACCTGTTGTGAACAATAAGTGTACTACCTAATGCCCAAAAAAACTTCAACAATGTACACAGGATTTATGTAGCATGCCCTGGCCTTGCTGCCGCTCCCCACTGTCGGACATTTCTGACTGTCAAAATTACATCTGGCTGCCGCTGTGTAAATGCAGCAGCTGTAGAAGTTGTTGCCATCAAAAACAGACTGACACTGTGTTTATAAACACTGTTCAGGAGCAAGATAGAGAGATACACACAACGTTGTTTTGTTTGTATCTTCTTTGTTCCATTAATCTGCAGATAAAAGGAATGTGCTTTGATATGCAAATAAAGCCAGTTAAAGCAACCTGATGAGTTAGTTTTTTTATTAATATTATATAAAATGAGCTCTTTTGTAACCCCCCCCCCCCCCCCATTAACCTATTGTTTTCCCTAACCAGCTCTTTTTTACTCATTTTAACCTTTCCTGTTATTTTCCTGCTGAATTATTTTTTATTTCTATTTTTTAAACATTAATATATAAGCCTTTTTTAAAATTGTTTTGTACATTCATTCTTTAGTGCTGCTTTAAATTAAAAGCACAAAAATCTTTTTTTTAATTTGTAAAAGCTTTCCAATGCTTTGTACCAGAATCATACTTTTAGTGTTATTTTAAATGGAACAAAATATCGAACAAAATGTATACTTTTTATATTCATTGGTAACTGAACAAAGTATTTATGTTTTAAGATTTGCTATGCTTTATATAGTTTGCATAAAAAAAGAAATACTTTTTGCAAGATCATATCACTAAAAAGAAAGCCTTGTTTGTTGATATATCTATTATTTTGTTATCTCATCATTTACGCACACGTAAGGAATAATACCCATAATGATTGTAATATGTGTGTAATAGTTTCTTTGTTGCCTTTCACTGGGTGATTGTAGCATCCAGTCTATATAATAATAAATAATAATAAATACCTATAAATACACCATAAGGCTCCATTCACACCTGGGCGTTTTTGAGTGTTTTTCAGCTCCAAAAACGCAAAAAAAAAACGTTCCAAAACGCCCAACAAGTAAAACCCCATTCATTTAAATGGCCCCTGTTCACATCTGAGCGTTTTGCAAAACGCCTGTAGCTGAAAAAAGTACATGAGCTTCTTTTTGGGCTGATTACCAGCGTTTTTGATAGATGTCAATGCCTGCCTCCAAAAACGCCTGAAAAAAACGCCTGAAAATCGCGGCAAAAATCGCGGTAAAAAAACGCGGTAAAACGCTACGCTCAAGTGTGAATGCAGCCTAAATCAAGTTGTCCAACAATGCAGATCTGCGTCAAACAAGGTGCCCAGCTGTTTTGTTTTCCAACTGTGGGTTGGTGGGCATCAGCCATTGTAATTGACAAATATCTGCATTAATGGAAGATTTGATTGACCATGGGTTTTCTTTTTTTAAATGAAAAGACTTGTAAAAAATTGTGTGTGTTTACTTTCTATTGACTTTTTTTTCCAGATTAAAGCAGTAGTATACTCCGCTTTTTAACTTTTACCTACAGCCTATAATAAGGCTTACCTGTAGGTAAAATTTATATCTCCTACACCTGCACGGTTTAGGAGATATTCACCCTGCATGCGGCGCATGTGCTCTGAAGGTCTGAAGCTCTGAAGTATCTTGCCGGACATTCAGAGCTCCTTGCCGGCTCCTTACGTCGGAGCCGCCGAACCCGGAAGAGACACCAAGGGAACATGTCAGCTGCCTCAGTGGTGTCTGGGCTTTGTTCTAAGGTAAGTATATCATAATTGTGCTAGTATGCAATGCATACTAGCACATTATGCCATTGTCCTGCAGGGTTTTAGTTTTCTTTAGTTTTTTTGATTTGGGGGATACAACCGCTTTAAGTAGGGGCAATATAACCCCCTCTACTCATTTACATAGGAGATAGGGTGGTATTTGGTTGCCCCACTTACTTTTAAATAGGTCTTTCAGATTCAAATGAGCCCCCCACCCACAGACCCCCACAACCACTAAGCCAGGGTTGTAAGGAAGAGGCCCTTGTCTTCAACAAAGGGGACATTTGCAGTGCCAGGGCATCTTCCCTGGCAAGGTACCCCACCTCCTCATGTTGAGGGCATGTGCCCTGGTGTTGTTTGGGGACACACTATTGTCTCCTCTTACTAGCCATCAAGTCTACATGCTTGGATAAGGGTCTGACATGGATTTCTGGGTGGCTTTTTCCCTGTTTTTTTGCATGAGGTTCCCTCTTAAAATCCATACCAGACGTTATGGGTCTGATACAGAATTTGGTCTGTGCCTAACACTCTTTGTGTGGAATTTCCCTTAAAATCCATACCAGACCCAAAGAGCCTGGTATGAAATTTTGGGAGACACCCACTGTTTTTTTAACACTATTCCCACTGTTTACATCCACCTGTCAGTTGGGAATCCCCAGCTGACAGCTGTATGTTCCGAGTGGGGAGGAGTCACTGATTATCAGGATGACAGAGGGTGATGACTCCCTAACAACCAAGAGGAAATTGTCACATTTAGCAGTGGTAATCATACTGATCTTAAAGGTCTAACTTTACACTGCAGCTGTAGGTTTGCTCTAGCAAACACCAATTTCATAGTTGCCAACATTTGAAAAAAATTTCCAGGGACACTTTGCAGCACAGCTATCAATTACTTACCACACCCACTTCCCTGAAGCTCCGCCCGCTCTGCATAATTACTCTCCGCCTACTTATCAGATTATAGGGTTTACTTCATAAAGAGAGAATTACAGGAATTTGAAAAGGGAATTGAAAACTTGAGCCCAAAGTAGCAGAGTTGGAATAATTCTCCCATTCAGCTGCACTACTTATGCCTAAAGTTTAAAAAAGTAGCAGAGTTGGAATAATTCTCCCATTCAGCTGCACTACTTCTGCCTAAAGTTTAAAATTCTCATTATAATTCCCTGCAATTCTAAAGTGTCAGCTTGTCGGAAGGTGCTCTGCCTCCCCCTGCTGGCGGATTTCGGAAAGTGCACCATGCTGTCACCCTGCCTCCGGTGACACGTTAAATTTGCGACAGGCAGGAAGAGTGAGCGGGCACCTGATTAACAGGGACAATGTAAATTACCTGGGACAGGCTCCTATTTGCCGGGATTGTCCCGGGAAAAATGGGACAGTTGGCAGGTATGCCATTTGCCAGCTTTTCGCACAGTCATCTCCATAAACTATATACAGTGCTTAGGTCTCCCATATATCTCCCTCCCAGCTGGTCAAAGGTTCTTAGCCTATAGTGTTATGCTATTTTCTCTATTGGTGAATGTTAACTCCCAGTTCAAATGTTCTTAAGGCTATTTTTTTCTTAGGATCGAAGGTTAGGGAATGTTACATTTACCCAGCAAAAGGCAAAAAATAAACTATTACACATATTACAAACATTGCTGCTATTATTTATGGTGATTAGACATTCACAAAGCAATTTTATTTATTAATAGACCACTGAGTGTTAACAGCTCTGTTTCAATAGATACTGTTTTTGGACAAAAATGTAAAATAATGAATATCAAATGTGTAACAATATACAAATAAACTGAAGTAATAAACCTGCCATACATGGCTCAGCACCACCCGGCCACAAACTTCAACTGAAAAATCAAAGGAGTCAGGCAGAAAATTGTTGGCCAATCAGATGCAGTCATTGATTGGGTATCCTGACAGCAGCAAGAGCCAGCTATCTGAATATTATAGGAGCAGGAGTGATTCCTCCATCCATGCTCTTTTGTTTGCAGGAATCTGTTAGATTTCATTTGCTCAGCCCAAGGCTGCAAAGCTATAAGTGTATGGCTATCCCTAGTATATAGAACATTTAAAACAATAAAAGGAAAAAAATCAGGGAAGGGGAATATTGGTTTAACCTCTTGTTCTGGTAAGATGTCGTATGACGTCCTCCCAGGATCAAGCCTTGCACACGCCCCACCGTCTGTGCTCCGGTGCGATCTGTCACCTGCCATGTCCACCGGACGTGGCCAATGACGGATCACTGTACTGGCCCACTGTACCATGTGATCACTGTGACCAATAACAGGTGATCACATGACAGTTTGACATAGATATTCCAGGATGCTGCATGAGAGGTGCACATGTCATTCTTGCCTAGGAGAGAATGGTGGAAGGGGATGTGGACCAGAAGGGTTTCTTTTTATTTTGCTGTGGGGGGTTGGGGTCCGCAGTGGTTTTGCAGTTTAAAGGGACTTTAAACAATATTCCTTTTTTTCCAGAAATAATCAGTGCTTATTCACTCTTAAAACAGTATTAATCCTAAAACCAAAAATGTAATATATTGCAGCTTACTAGTCATTAGTGATGGATCGAACACCCCTTTCACACCAGAACATCTTGAACAGGGAAAAGTTCTAGTGAACATGCAAACTCTAATAAAGTCTATGGGACATGAACATGAAAAATCAAAAGTCCTCAGGCTTACAGTATATGCAAGTTATTGCAATAGGAAGTATATGGGGACAAGGGTATTGCCCTGGGGGATATATATCAATGCAAATTTTTTTTTTAAAAAAACAATCGCTTTTTAAAGGAGCAGTGATTTTAACGATGCTTGAAGTGAAATCATAAAAATGAAAAATTCCTTTAAATATTGTGCCTGGGGGGGGTCCCTTTGGTCTGCCTGTAAAGTGGTGTATCTGTGTGATGGAGCCTGCTGCAGCAACACTGACATTTTTAAAGGAAAAAATGTCATTTAAACTTGCTCGCGGCTGTAATGTATTGTCGGCTCCCATCAATACAGATAAAAAAAATGAAAAAAAAAAAACGGCATAGGGTTCCCCCCCCCCCCCCCGTCCATACCAGGTCCTTCACCAAAAAAAAAAAAAAAAAAGGCCAGACCTTTATCCGAGCATGCAGCCTGGCAAGTCAGGAAAGGGGAGGGTGGGTGCTCTGGGACAGCGGAGCCTCTATCCAACAACCCTGGGCAGTGGTTGTTGGGGTCTGTGGGTGGGGAGCTTATCGTAATCTGGAAGCCCCTTCAACAAGGGGGCCCCCAGATCCCAGCCCCATAGGTATCAGGTATATCGTACCCGTACCCATTCACCAAAAAAAGTGTCAAAAAGTAAGAAACACAGGAAACAGTTTTTGACAAGTCCTTTATTAAAAAAATAATAATAATAATAAATAAATAAAATAGTGCCCCTCGATGTAAATCCATCATCAATCACAAAAGGAAAATAGTTTTTTATTTTTTCTATTTTTTGAGTCCCGCGGGCATCGTGATCATGATCGACATGGGGACAAGGTGCTCTGGGGGGCACCCCAAAGCACCCTCCCCATGTTGAGGGCAAGCGGCCTGGTAGAGTTCAGGAGGGCCTGGTATAGATTTTGGGGGTGACCCACATTGTTTTTTTTTTTTCAATTCTGTCATAGGTTTCCTCTTAACCACTTAAACCGGAGTTCCACCCAAAAGTGTAAAGCTTACCTATAGGTACTGTAAATATGTCCTAAACTTGCACCGTTTAGGAGATATTTACATTGCATGCAGCCGATGACATCATCGGCGCATGCTCTCTGAAGAAATGGGCGCCCGCCCTCTTTCTTCAGCGCCCTGTGCCGTGACATACACATGGGAGTGACATCACGCGGCTCCCAGCCAGTAGCATAGCCGGAGTCCACAGACCAGCAAGGGAGATGGCTGAAAATGGATGCGGCCTCCAGCGGGAACGACGAGGGGCTTCGTTTGGAGTTAAGTGTCACATAATGTGCTAGTATGCAAAACTAGCACATTATGCATTTAATTTTCAGGGGGAAAAAAGACACACTGGGTTTATTTCCTCTTTGGGGGGGGGGGGGGGAGAGCAGGTACCTAGTTTTGACAGGTGCCCGCTCCCACTTCCACTTGGGCCACCTAGGCTGATTGAGCGGAAGTTCTCCTCTCACCCTCCCTCCCTGCAATCTTCTGGGACACGTCACAGGTCCCAGAAGATTTCACGGCCACTAAGGAAGCACAGCATGACTTGCGCATTCGCAGTGCGCACCCGACTGTGAAGCCGCAAGTTGTCACAGTCGGGGTGCCCACACTTGTGATGCCGGCACTGCAGGGAGAAGATGGAGAACCGAGGCTCCCCGTCGGCTGCATCACTGGATCCTGGGACAGGTGAGTGTGTATTTATTAAAAGTCAGCAGCTACACTTTTTGTAGCTACTGACTTTTAATAAACACAAAACAGTTGGAACTCTGCTTTAAGTACAGGGCACTTTCACGCGCTTCCTGCTCAGACTAATTTTAAGCTT
Organism: Pelophylax lessonae; assembly: GCF_965119305.1. Lineage (NCBI taxonomy): Eukaryota > Metazoa > Chordata > Amphibia > Anura > Ranidae > Pelophylax > Pelophylax lessonae. Next base: position 389,687,196 of record NC_138770.1, read on the forward strand.
TCAGTGCTCATTGGCATCAATGGGAAATCTTGGTCAGCTTGGCATTGCACTGCTCCCCGTCTTTAACATTGGTGTGTATGGGAAATCTTGGCCTGCTTGACATGGCACTGCTCCCGAACCATAAATGACAAGGACACCAAACTTGGGGAGCACAGAGAGGGGACCCAGGACTACAACATATCCATACATTTTAGAAGTGGGGTATGCATGTACACTACACTGATAGCACTTAAAGAGGAAGTAAACCCTCCTCTGCAAGTTGTACCTATAGGTAAGCCTATGAGAATCCTCTCACAGGAGCCAGTGGGGATACTTCTCCCCTCAGCAGGCACATCTGGAAGCCCTGACGCCCTAGCTAAATAAATCACAGCCCTGCTGTTAGGCAGACAAGGCTCACTATACATTTTATCTAGCACCTACCTGTGGGTGCTACATATGTTTCATGAAACCATTTGTGTTTTTCTGCCTCCTTGTAATGTCCTCATTGAGTTTCCCAACCTCTTATTGTGGTCATATGCACTGCTGTATTCATACCGCACATCCCATAGTCCTAGTCCATCTTGGCAGTGAGAAAAAAAGGGTGGCTACACTCTTACTTACAATAGCACGCTGAAGAAAATATTTAGCCATCCTCTAATGAGAAGTCAGATCACAGCAGCAAAGAAAAAAAAAGGATTTTGGAGATTTGGAGGTGTCTGAGAGCAATAGAAGGTACTACCCTTAGGCGGGCCATACATTATACAATTTTCTTATTCAATTTTCCTTTAGAGTTACCAAAACTATATAATATGAGGTCAAACCTAAACACTTTTGATGTGTATGCCATCAAGCAGACCCTTCCACTACATAGTTGAAGGTAAATTTAAAGAAAAATTATTAAGAAAATTGTATAATGAATGGCCAGCCTTAGTAGGAATACATACCTAAATAGAATATATTTCTTAAACCCAATTTTACTGTTATTTTACAAGGGAATGGTTAAAGTCTGCACAAACTGCTCTATAGACTGCACAGATGTAAAAAATTCTTTAAGTTACTTTTTCATGACACAACTTCCTCTATAAGCTCATACAGAAGGAGTGTTATACCCCATCTGTTGAACGTGGCTAAAGGCCTTATCCCCCGGTATTGGAGACAAACAAAATGCCCTACTTTGGGGGAATGGAAGAGGGAGGTGAATAGGATCATGGAGGCAGAGCGTTGGATTCATATGAGTCCGAATAGAGAAGAGCAGTTATTGGACACCTGGTCTGGCTGGATGTTCCATACGGCAGAAATGAATAAAAATATGGATATTACAGTTTAGGAGGTTGGAGAGTAGGGAATATAAATTAAATACAAGATGAGATAAATAGGTATAATAAACTTATTAACAGAAACAGGAGGTGCAAAACGAAGAATTACAATAAGTAAGTAAACATTGTATCAAAAATAATTTTAAATATTATAAGAGGTTGGGGGGGGGGTCCCCCCTTTAATATCTAAGAATAATTGCTTATTTTCACAAATAATTAATTAATCAATTTTTACAAATAGAAGGGCTTTTTTTTTTTTGGATCCTCCTCTTACATTAATAGATATGGTCACAATCACAGATTTCACAGAAGTTGGATTGGTTTGTTGGGGGGGGGGGGGGGGTTCTCTCCTCTCCTACTCTCTTCCTCTTAATAGCCATGTTTACTATGATTTGGGAATGCCAAATTATATGTGTGTGTGAATGTAAATTTTTGTCTAAATGTCAATTTTTTCTATGTATTTTAATGAAAATTAATAAAAAAAATTAATACAAAAAAAGATATAACAAATTCTTTGTACCCACAAAATATGTCTTAATTACTGTAAAACAAACAAGAGCCTGACAGACAGACCTCATCTTGAACACATTGGACTGCCTCTTCCATTAACCGGTTGCCGACCGCCGCACGACTATATACTGCGGCGGTCAGCCCCGGCCAGGCAGAGTGACGTATCGGTACGTCACTCGCCTGTCACTGACTTGCGAGCCTATCGCGGGCGGGCGCGCGCCCGCCGAGGCGCGCGCCCGCCGCGGCTCGTTCACAGGCAAGTCAGTGCGTGTGACCGGCGGACTCGATGTCCGCCAGTCACACTGCGATCGCTCCTGTGAAGGGAGAAAGACAGAGCAGCTTGTGTAAACAAGCTGCCTGTCAGTTCTCCCTGTGTAAAAGTGAAGATCTGTCCGTTCTACTATGTAGAAAGGTTGATCTTTGCTTTTACACCAATAGGAATGTCCCTACACAGTTAGAATCACGCCCCTAGGACACACTTAACCCCTCCCTGTCCAATAAAGTTAACCCCTTCTCTGCCAGTGTCATTTTTGCAGTAACAGTGCATATGTATAGCACTGATTACTGCAGTAATGTCACTGGTAACCCCAAAAGTGTCAAAAATGTCAGTCAAGGGTCCGATCTGTCCGCCGCAATGTCGCAGTACCGCAAAAAAAATTGCAGATCGCCGCCATTATTCGTTAAAAAAAAAAACACCAAAAATGACAAAAATCCTTCCCTTTGTTAGTAAACGCGATAACTTTTGCGCAAACCAATCAAAATACGCTTTTTGCGATTTTTTTTACCAAACATAGGTAGCATAAAACAAATTGGCCGAAAAATGTTAAAAAATTTTGATTTTTACTTTTTTTTTTGGGGAATTTCATATAAAAAAATGTGAAAAATATTGTTATTTTTGCAAAATTTACTCTCTTTTTTTGTTTATAGCGCGTGATCAAAAAATCGCACAGGTGATCAAATACCACCAAAAGAAAGCTCTGTTTGTGGGAAAAAAAGGACGTCAAATTCGTTTAGGTACAGCGTCGCACGACCGCGCAATTGTCCGTTAAAGTCACGCAGTAAAAAATCACCTGGTCCTTTAGCAGCCAAATCCTCCGGGGCTTAAGTGGTTAACTATGCTTTTCTGCATACAGAATTTAGACATAATGTTACTTTGCCTGAGTCTAACTTAAAGAATAATTTTTTAGCCACCACCAATTGTTGAGACAAAGAACATTTTGAACAGGAGTATATAATTTGAAGCATTCAAAGGCAGCAGTCAGGGTTTTATAATGTACAACATAAAGTATAAGGTGCGGTGGTTAGTAGTATGTTTTGTACAGCCCTGTTTACCAGGTGGAGCAGTTACAAATGTGTAACATACAGCAAGTGCTAGTGTGAGGAGCATAGGTGTGCGCAGCCAATTGCATTAGGGTGTGCACCCCAAAGCTCAATATAATGTGTATATACATTTATAGATATATAGATATATATACTATATATATATATATATATATATATACAGTGGGTACGGAAAGTATTCAGACCCCCTTAAATTTTTCACTCTTTGTTATATTGCAGCCATTTGCTAAAATCATTTAAGTTCATTCTTATTCCTCATGAATGTACACACAGCTCCCCATATTGACGGAAAAACACAGAATTGTTGACATTGTTGCAGATTTATTAAAAAAGAAAAACTGAAATATCACATGGTCCTAAGTATTCAGACCCTTTGCTGTGACACTCATATATTTAACTCAGGTGCTTTCCATTTCTTCTGATCATCCTTGAGATGGTTCTACACCTTCATTTGAGTCCAGCTGTGTTTGATTATACTGATTGGATTGGACTTGATTAGGAAAGCCACACACCTGTCTATACAAGACCTTCCAGATCACAATGCATGTCAGAGCAAATGAGAATCATGAGGTCAAAGTAACTGCCTGAAGAGCTCAGAGACAGAATTGTGGCAAGGCACAGATCTGGCCAAGGTTACAAAAAGATTTCTGCTGCACTTAAGGTTCCTAAGAGCACAGTGGCCTCCATAATCCTCAAATGGAAGACGTTTGGGACGACCAGAACCCTTCCTAGAGCTGGCCGTCCGGCCAAACTGAGCTATCGGGGAGAAGAGCCTTGGTGAGAGAGGTAAAGAAGAACCCAAAGATCACTGTGGCTGAGCTCCAGAGATGCAGTCAGGAGATGGGAGAAAGTTGTAGAAAGTCAACCATCACTGCAGCCCTCCACCAGTCGGGGCTTTATGGCAGAGTGGCCCGACGGAAGCCTCTCCTCAGTGTAAGACACATGAAAGCCCGCATGGAGTTTGCTAAAAAACACCTGAAGGACTCCAAGATGGTGAGAAATAAGATTCTCTGGTCTGATGAGACCAAAATAGAACTTTTTGGCCTTAATTCTAAGCGGTATGTGTGGAGAAAACCAGGCACTGCTCATCACCTGTCCAATACAGTCCCAACAGTGAAGCATGGTGGTGGTAGCATCATGCTGTGGGGGTGTTTTTCAGCTGCAGGGACAGGACGACTGGTTGCAATCGAGGGAAAGATGAATGCGGCCAAGTACAGGGATATCCTGGACAAAAACCTTCTCCAGAGTGCTCTGGACCTCAGACTGGGCCGAAGGTTTACCTTCCAACAAGACAATGACCCTAAGCACACAGCTAAAATAACGAAGGAGTGGCTTCACAACAACTCCGTGACTGTTCTTGAATGGCCCAGCCAGAGCCCTGACTTAAACCCAATTGAGCATCTCTGGAGAGACCTAAAAATGGCTGTCCACCAACGTTTACCATCCAACCTGACAGAACTGGAGAGGATCTGCAAGGAGGAATGGCAGAGGATCTCCAAATCCAGGTGTGAAAGACTTGTTGCATCTTTCCCAAAAAGACTCCTGGCTGTATTAGATCAAAAGGGGGCTTCTACTAAATACTGAGCAAAGGGTCTGAATACTTAGGACCATGTGATATTTCAGTTTTTCTTTTTTAATAAATCTGCAACAATGTCAACAATTCTGTGTTTTTCTGTCAGTATGGGGTGCTATGTGTACATTCATGAGGAAGAAGAATGAACCTAAATGATTTTAGCAAATGGCTGCAATATAACAAAGAGTGAAAAATTTAAGGGGGTCTGAATACTTTCCGTACCCACTGTATATATATATATATATACAGGGCTTTTTTTCTTGGAGAATAGGTGCAGGAACTCCCCCCTTCTGAGTCACGTATTTGTCTCCACCCACTACCCACCTCTGAGCACTGTCCCTTGGTTCCCCCCCACCCAACTCCCACTCACAACAAAATACCTCACCCAGCAACAAAAAATCCACCCCAGCAACATTAGACCCCCCTCCAGTAGCAAAAACAGCTCTCCCAGCAATAGACCTCTACCTCAACAGGAGATCCCAACCAACAACATAAGACCCCCCAGCAACAATAGATCCCCCAGCAGCAACAACAGACCCTCACACAATAACAGATCCCTACTAGGGACAATGGATCCCCAAGCAGCCAACATCAAGAGACCCTACAAACACACCCCTTGCTATTACATACATTCATTGCTGGAGGTGCCGGAACTGCGTTCCCCTGAGTTCCTACTGAAAAAAATCCCTGTATATATATATATATATATATATATATATATATATATATATATATATTTATACAGTATATATATAGAGCTTTCCACAACCATGCCCTTCCTTAGGGAGATAGAAGTAAAGTGGCGCCAAATTATGGGTGTGGTAAAGGTTTCAAATACACAGAGTACGGGACTGAGGAATGCATAGCAAACATGGTGCATCTCACCATCTACAGCTCACCTATTTACCCCACCATCCACAGCCCACTTCTTCTCCCCCCATCCTCAGCCCCCCCCCCATCCACAGCTTACCTGTATACCTTGTTATCCGCAGCTTACTTCTGCTTCCCCTGTCTTTAGCTCACCTATGAATCCTACCATCCACAGCTCACCTATGCACCCCACTGTCCATAGCTCACCTATTAATCCCCCCAACCACAGCTCACCTGTGCACCCAATTGTCCACAGCTCCCCTTTTCTCCTCTTGTCCACAGCCCACCTATGAACCCCACCATCCACAGCACACCTTTTCTCCTACCGTCCACAACTCACCTCTTCTTCCCCTGTCCACTGCTAACTTCCTCTTCCCCCAGCCACAGCTCACCTATGAACCCACCATCCACAGCTCACTTCTTCTCTCACCGTCCATAACTCACCTCTTTTTACACTGTCCACAGCTCACTTCTTCTTCCCCGAGCCGCAGGTCACAAATAAACCTCACCATCAACAGATTACCTCTTCTTCTACCAGCCACACTTCACCTCTTCTTCCCCTGTCCACAGCTCACTTCTTCTTCCCCCAGCCACAGCTCACCTATGAATCCCACCACCCACAGCTCACCTATGAATCCCACCATCCACAGCTCACCAATGAATCCCACCAACCACAGTTCACTTATGCATCCCACTGTCCACAGCTCACCTCTTCTTCTCCTGTCTACAGCTCACTTATGATTTCAATCATCCACAGTTCAGCTATGCACCCCACTGTCCACAGCTCACCTCTTCTCCTACTGTCCCCAGCTCACCTATGAATCCCACCATACACAGTTCACCTCTGCCTCCCCATCCAAAGCTCAGCTCTGCACACCCCCATCCACAACTCATCTTTGTACACCCTGTCAATATCCAACTTCTGCACCCCACCAACCAAGGCTTAAAGTGGTTCTCAAGTCCCTCCCCAAAATTAAAAGTCATCAGCTACAAATACTGTAGCTGCTAATTTTTAATATAAGGAAACACACCTATCCAGGAAACCAGCAGTGTCCTGACCTGAGCCGATTCTTCAATTGGCTTTGGGTAAAGAAGCGGGCACCCTAATTTAGGGAACCCGCTGTTTGCTACTGGCAATGCATGCGCATCCCAGCTGAGGAGGAGTTTCAGAACACTTTTCCTGGTTCTGTGCTACACGGGGCTGATAGGCAGGAGACGGGGACAGAAGATCCTGTCCTGAAGCACTAGACAACAATTAAAAAAGAAACGGGTGGTTGCAACGGACAAGGGACACTAGAGGACAGCCCACCTGGATCGCCATGTTCTGGCTTATAAAAAATCCCTGCTCATGGGGTGATTAGGGTGTGCCTGGGCACATCTAGCACACCTCGTGCGCACGCCTATAGTGAGGAGTATGTCTGTGGGATGCATTATGTAATGATCCTCACGCTGTTGGTGGTTCAATGATGTGAGCAACCTGTATACCCCACAATGAAAATGCTAGCTCATTCCTATCTGACCACCATACATTCTGCTCTTACCCCTCCTTCCTTTTTCAGTAAAACCTTAGCAGCACTTGAACTCATGAAAAGAAACCCAATAACCATTGGAAGAAAGTGGCCTATATTGCCACTCATGTGTACCTCTTACTGCTGTTCTGTGCTGGCCTATTCTCCCGTTTTTACTCCTATATTGATGAGTACTTAGCCCCCTAATAAAGGCCCCATGTACACTGATAAATTACATTGTTAGCTGCTTTAAGAGTGTGCATAAAATCAATGAATGAATTAGCTGGAGATTTGGAACAAATTAGTATGTTTTCCTTTTTTTCTTCTGTGTAAATTAACCAAATTTTTTTTTTTTTTTTTATTATAACTGCAAAATTACACTAACGGTGAATTTGCTGTAAATGGTTTCTGTAACTGATTTCTTATGTAAGATGTAATTTTTACTAATTTTCCTTTTTTTTCAAAATGTCCAATTTTTTTTTTCAGATTTGATAGAGCAACAGGACACTGTTTTCACTATGTTTCAATTCCACTAAATACAACCAACAAATAATTCCAATTCGTACTTTGCTTGCTATTGGAAATGTAATGGAAATATTTTACATCTGTATATGTTCTCTCGAGATTACCAACAGAGCTCGCTTGAAACAAAACAGCAACTATTTTGGCTGCACCAAGGCTACATGTTTTTCTTGTCTCTGCTTAAATATGATGCTCTGATATCACATGGGTCCTAATTTTTTAAATATTTCTCATATACTTGAATGTAAAAAGTACTGGGATCTTATAATCATTTTTTAATTAGTTTGGAGTTATGTGCCCAGTTCTTTGGTTTAAAACTATTTAAGTGCATGTAATCGGTCATTCATATGCTTGTCTATTATATTCATATAATCTCCTACAGTACTAATAAAGGGAGAGGCGACTGTTTCAGCTAGTAAGGCTCTATTGCATTACACAGTGCTTTCAGTCTTACACTGGGAATTTGTTAACAGGAAGGGAGAACACAGGGGTGACTTCATCAGTGTGCTGCTGCTCCTTCATTGTCCAATCATCATGTTGGAGGTGACCCAAGCAACAGAACTTTAGCAAGCATTTATACTACATTCATCTATTAGATGGGTGAGTACTATTATTACAATAGAAGAAATATAGAAGAATAAGGGTAAGTACTCTTGCAGGTATATCAAATTCCAAAAATTAATAACCACACTAGTGAAAAAATAAATAAAGTAAAAAAGCCGCAGCTTCAAGTGTAACAACACCCAAACAAACTTATTAAACAACAAGCTGCGCTAAAAAATATGAATCAATTTTAAGAATATGTGACCATATAAACAATAAAAGTGTCAAAATGAAAGTGAATATCCAAATTACATAAATTGATGAATAAGTATTCAATAAAAAAATATGTCCATAAGATGAATAGTGCACACAATAAATATTTCTATAAAGTGTCCATAAATCAATAAGGTGACTGGTATGGTAAACAAATGATAGTGCAGTCCACCACAAGTGCTGTGATCCACCACCGACAATGTTCATGGGCCAGGGAGGTGACAGACGGGCAGCGGGTCCATTGATGTGTATTGAGCTTATCATGTCGGGCTGCCATTTGGGGGATTTCCATGATATATCCTATTCGTGGCCATCATCTAAAGCCATATAGGCTTTATACTTACTACTATTTGGTAAGCAGCTTTATTGTCGGTGGTGTATCACAGTGGTGGACTGCACTATCATTTGTTTACCACACCAGTCACCTTATTGATTTATATGTCAAAAAGGGAAGTGATTGGAGCTGCCAGGAAAATAGGTTAATGGGAAATCTGGGTTAGGCTGCTATAGTTCAAGACCAAGTTCAACACATGCAAATGCACATAGAATGTATGTGGGAGTGAAAACTATATAAATAATAGAATATAAAAACACAATGGGTGTGTAATATGTGTGTGAAATTAACACTATGTGCTAATACCAAATCAATAAATAAATAATAAATGTGTTCAATACCTAGCAGGCTTATTGAGACTCAACATAAATATGCAAATATATGTAAATGTAGGTATAAAAATATAAAAGCATATAAAGATAGTATTAATAAATTATGGTGATATAGAGAGTTAATGTGCAAAGGTGCTAAAAAATAAATATAGTGCACTAATCAAACTAAATAAGGTGCATTCCGAATAGTCATAACCATCTATTCAATAAAGTGCAACTGCATACTCATAAGCAATGGAAATAAATAAGTAGGTGAACTATGTGCATCCCACACTGGTGACAATATAAAAACTAGTAAATAAATAAGTGCAGCCGTGCAAATAACTATATAGATTATGAAAGTGAGAACCATATAAATTCAAAGGCTCAAAAAGCAGGTTCTGTGTATTTTAAAATTGTCCAGAAATAGTGCAATCAGAGCTGGTACAGAAATCATAAAGTTCTATAGTCCATATAAGGATGGAGTAAGGTGCTCTTTTTTTCTATGAAGCCGGGAGTGCAGTGAGTGGTCGGAAGATAGGGTGCTCCCCCTCTCCTGGGGTCCTGTGCTTACCGGATGTCTGTACCCCTACAGGGGTAAATGGCGGGTCGATAACAGGGATCGCTCCCATACACCGTTTAACGCTCCTGCGTTTTTATATGGTGTGGATTTTCAGCTGCAGAAATAGTTCCACGTCAGCAGTCATGTAAGAGATATGCCGAGATACCATTCCCAACCTCAATGACTCATCATGTGTGGAAGGTCTTATTTCAGCCAGTAAATACACACAATTAGCAAGCTGGTTCTTAGAGTGACTTTATGTATGTGGTAACACAATGATGAAGGTTGAGGGATAGGTTAAGTGGAGGTGGTAGGTGATAGACACTTGAAGGTGAGACAGTAGCAGATGGATGCAGGAAGGTTTAGCAATGTTGTATGATAGCAGATGATAGAATAGCAGGTGGACATACAAAAGAGATCAACCCAGTGCAGAAAAGTAGCAGTAGTCTCAAGAGCTAGCAATCTAGTTTATGCAGATGTGATAAACAGTCTCTACTATGCAGAGCTAGATAGTGTAAGCTTAGTATAAGTTTATAGAGAATTCCCCTGCGGGGTACTTAGCACTATTAGCGATACAGCCGAAGGGTGGTTCAGGAGAGGCGGATGATCCAGTAGCGGGATACAGGGATCAGCGCAGCGAGGTTCCGTCAGCGAAGTAAGCTTGCAAGCATGGAAGCTTCAAGCAAGGTTAGCATCCAGATAAGGGTGTTTGAACGAACACATGTGAGTGAGAACCGACGCCTTAAATAGCCATCTAGTCCGGCGCTGAGTGATGACAGCTCCAGTCTTAAAGGTGTATGCGCACCTTTCCAAAAGTAAATGGTGGGGCGCATACACTTGTGGAAAGTGTAATTTAGGGTACCAAAGGTACCGGAACATTACAATACCCCCCCTTAAGGCCTGCTCCTGAAGGCCTCTGGAGCTGGTTTGTCTGGGTATCTCGCATGAAAATTGCGGATTAATCTAGGGGCATGTATGTCAGAGGTGTTTAGCCAGGTGTCGTCTTGGGGCCCATAGTTCTTCCATCTAACCAAGTACTGAAGTCTTCTTCTGTAGATACGAGAATCCAGAATCTCTTTTATCTCGTATTCTTCTCCACCTTCAACTTGTACAGGAGGGGGAGGTGGAATATTAGGCCTTATTCCTTGGTCCGGAATATATAAGTATATCGTCCAGATATACCACAACACAGACATCTAGTAAGTCTTTAAAAATATAGTTTATAAATCGTTGGAAAACTGCAGGGGCATTGCATATGCCGAATGGCATCACAAGATATTCGAACAATCCGTATCTAGTTCTGAACGCAGTCTTCCACTCGTGTCCATCACGGATTCGAATGAGATTGTATGCTCCTTTCAGGTCTAATTTTGAAAAATAGGTAGCTCCACGCACCTGCTCAATGAGCTCAGGGATAAGCGGTAGAGGATAGCGATCTTTTATTGTGATAGCATTCAATTTCCTGTAGTCGATAATAGGTCTGAGACTTGAATCTTTATTGCAAACAAAAAAGAGTCCTGCTGCTGTGGAAGAAGTGGAAGGTCTAATAAAACCTTTTTCCAAGTTCTCATCCAAATAGGTTTTGAGATGGGCAAGTTCATCCTGTGAAAGAGGATAAACATGACCGAACGGCAATTTGCTATTTGGGAGTAGATCAATGCCACAATCATAGTCTCGATGAGGAGGTAATGCTTGAGCATTTTTCTCAAGAAAAACCTCAGAAAGATCCTGATAACATAGTGGTGCAATCTCATCTGTCACCACAGACAGAATCTTCCCGGAAAACGGGAGGTCGTTTCCTCGCAATAACAAGAAGGGAAGGTCAAGGACCGTTTCTTCCAATCTATGGTTGGTTGGTGTGTGTGCAACCAGGGAAGTCCCAACACAATGGGAAAGTGGGGTGATGGTATTAAATCGAAGGTAGAAGTCTCCCTGTGAGACTCGTTAATAGTGACTAGAAGTGCTTGTGTCTGATCGGTGATCGGACCAGAGGATAACGGAACACCGGTAATAAGACTTACTGAGACAGGTTTGAGTTTAGAAATAATAGGAATTTTATTTAAAGCAGCAAAACATATATCCATATAATTTCCACAAGATCCTGTGTCAATCATGGCCTTAGTAGTAATCCTGTTCTGGTCCCACTGTAATGTCAAAAAAACAGAAATGTAGGGGTTAGTGAATGAAGTTGTCAATCCTCCTAGAGAGACATGTGAACACTCACCCTTCTTTTTGTTGACTAGGGGACAGACGTTTATCTTGTGATCCGGGGATGCACAGTACAAGCAGAGATTTTCATTTCGTCTTTTGGCTTTTTCCATAGTTGATAGCGGTGGGCGTATGGTTCCTACCTCCATAGGAACGGCCAGACTCCGAGAGGAAACGGATAATGGCATTCCCATCTTTTCAGCCTTTCTTTCTCGTAGTCTTCTATCTATGGTAATACTGAGTTGTATTAATGCATCCAGGGTTTTTGGCAGATCCGCTCGGGCGAGCTCGTCCTTAACGGCTTCTGATAGGCCAAGCCTAAATTGGGTTTTCAGAGATGCATCATTCCATTCTGAATCAAGGGTCCATCTCTTGAACTCTGCGACAAAGTCTTCCACAGGCCTCCTTCCTTGTTTCAAGGATCTTAACTGAAGATCAGCAGTACTCTGCCTATTGGGGTCATCATATAGGCTAGTGAGCTCTGCCAGGAACAAGGCATAGGAGTTGAGAAGCTGGTCGTTTTTCTCAAAAAGAGAATCTGCCCAGGCTCGAGGATCGCTTGATAGGTAAGAAATAATAGTACAAACCTTAATGTGATCAGTAAGGTAGGTACGAGGTTTTAGCAAAAAAAGTAACTCACATGCGTTTTTAAATTCGCGACATTTTTTGCGATCGCCTGTAAATACCAAAGGGGGATTTATCTTGGGTTCAGGGGACTGAGCAGAGGTAAGTTGTGTCAGTCTAATTACCTGCTGCGACAGAGCCTGATTGTCTTCTTTTAATTCAGCAAGTGCGTGTATTAACGCAGATACTTGCTGTTTTAATTGTGTCACCTGAGTGGTTCTTTCTGGAACTATTTCTGCTGAATCCATTTTTGGGTTCGTTCAATCTGTAACGCTCCTGCGTTTTTATATGGTGTGGATTTTCAGCTGCAGAAATAGTTCCACGTCAGCAGTCATGTAAGAGATATGCCGAGATACCATTCCCAACCTCAATGACTCATCATGTGTGGAAGGTCTTATTTCAGCCAGTAAATACACACAATTAGCAAGCTGGTTCTTAGAGTGACTTTATGTATGTGGTAACACAATGATGAAGGTTGAGGGATAGGTTAAGTGGAGGTGGTAGGTGATAGACACTTGAAGGTGAGACAGTAGCAGATGGATGCAGGAAGGTTTAGCAATGTTGTATGATAGCAGATGATAGAATAGCAGGTGGACATACAAAAGAGATCTACCCAGTGCAGAAAAGTAGCAGTAGTCTCAAGAGCTAGCAATCTAGTTTATGCAGATGTGATAAACAGTCTCTACTATGCAGAGCTAGATAGTGTAAGCTTAGTATAAGTTTATAGAGAATTCCCCTGCGGGGTACTTAGCACTATTAGCGATACAGCCGAAGGGTGGTTCAGGAGAGGCGGATGATCCAGTAGCGGGATACAGGGATCAGCGCAGCGAGGTTCCGTCAGCGAAGTAAGCTTGCAAGCATGGAAGCTTCAAGCAAGGTTAGCATCCAGATAAGGGTGTTTGAACGAACACATGTGAGTGAGAACCGACGCCTTAAATAGCCATCTAGTCCGGCGCTGAGTGATGACAGCTCCAGTCTTAAAGGTGTATGCACACCTTTCCAAAAGTAAATGGTGGGGCGCATACACTTGTGGAAAGTGTAATTTAGGGTACCAAAGGTACCGGAACATTACACACCGGCAATCTGGTTCCGTCCTATCCTTCCTATTACCACTCGTATCCACTCCTTGCTCCGGTACACATAGGGGTTAAAGCATCAGGGAGAGAGCTCCAGTACAATTCCCAGGTATATGAGAAAGGGGAAAAACAGAAGCCTCCGATAGTGCAGGATTGCCTTTAAAACTTTTATTTAGATTCCAAAAAAGACATGTACTCACATAAAATCAACATGCAGCGCATCCGTATGGCATAGGGTCCGCAACTACCTCGTTCGCGGTGCACGCCTGGGATCAGCGTGCGTCCCAACCGACGGATATGCGTTCCTAGCCTCGGGATCGTTCAGACGGAAGTGATGTGGTCACGTTCTCGACGCGTTTCGTCACACTGACGTCACCTGGAGAAGCTTCTAGGTATTGAAAAAATGTATTATTTATTTATTGATTTGGTATTAGCACATAGTGTTAATTTCACACACATATTACACACCCATTGTGTTTTTATGTTCTATTATTTATATAGTTTTCACTCCCACATACATTCTATGTGCATTTGCATGTGTTGAACTTGGTCTTGAACTATAGCAGCCTAACCCAGATTTCCCATTAACCTATTTTCCTGGCAGCGCCAATCACTTCCCTTTTTGACATATACACCTGACGCTCCCCCATTGGGGGTGCATCTTTTGAAGTGGGCAGCAGCCATTAGTGTTTTATTTATAGAATTTTTACGCACTATTTTATAGATAGCTTATCCTAAGCGCGGATTTTTCTTCTTTTCTTCACCTTATTGATTTATGAACACTTTATAGAAATATTTATTGTGTGCACTATTCATCTTATGGACATATTTTTTATTGAATACGTATTCATCAATTTATGTAATTTGGATATTCACTTTCATTTTGACACTTTTATTGTTTATATGGTCACATATTCTTAAAATTGATTCATTGAATGGAAAAAGGGAAAGGGGTTTCAAGGGACCCCATTTTCCTACTTTTTCCTCATGGGAGGGCTGCAGATAGGCAGTTTCTAGCTCCCCCCTGTATAGAGCGTCTAGGCAGGAGATACGGAGGTTGGAGGATTCTGATTGGCTAAAAATAGCTGCCTGCGGAAGGTCAGGTGACCGAAGTTTCTGGAACCGAGGCAGGCTATATATAGGAGTGGGAGCGAGGGCGTGGAGTCAGTCGCCTCAGAAGATCAGCCGGAGCGGAGCTTCAGGATGAAGACATTACTTCGCCAGCCGCTGGAGAAGGCTGAGGAGAGAAGTGGCGGCGGCGCTGCTTGGAGCTGACGGCAGAAGAAGACACGGAAGAAGGACGGCTGCAAAGAAGAGACTTGCCTGAAGAAAAGAAGAGGACGGCGGAGGGAGAAGCCAGCGGTGACGGAAGAAGAGGCGGGAAGAGAGGCAGGCCGAGCGGAGGACGGCGGGGCAAAAAGGAGGCGACTGCAGGAGAAAACATGACGGACCAGAACGCTACAGGACTGGGACTGGAACAACAAGACAGTGCCGCAACTACCGAAGAGCGGCTGAAGAGAAGAAGGACGCCAAGAAGACAATACAGCCCACCGGTGGAAGAGCGGAAGGCTGGAAGAAGGCGGGGAAGTCAAGAAGCAGCGAGAGAAGAAGAGGCGGGTGCAGCGTCGTGGCAACATGAAGTAACAGAGGCCGGAGCTGTCGGAGGGAGGTCCACTGCTGGCCTCAGTGGCAGCTGCCTGAGGAGCGATAGAGAAGACAGCCCTTTGTATTGGCCGGCAGAAGAAATGCAGGTTTTGGAAGAACCGGGTACTGCCGGGCCGGGTGAGTTAAATGTGGCTATATTTGAAAACTTGAACCTGTCCTTAAATCTTATAGTCAATTCCTTAAATAGTCTACACAGTAAAGTACAACCTGGGAATGTATCTTCAGTGTGGCAAAACCCTGAGGAGGGGAAATTGGTGCCAGAGAGATCAACAGGTTTCAGAGAGAAAGTACCTGAAATTGTGTTAAAGGAAAGTATGCCCTGTTCACCTTCTCCTCTGGGCTTTTACCTGGGTGCAGGTATTAAGGAAAAGATTTGGAATGGGGAATTCGTGGATATCTTATCCCTACTTCCATCTAGCAAGGAATTCCTAAAGCCGGAGAAAAATGATGAGGATAGGCGAAGACCAGTTGCTAAAACGTTTAGTAACTGGCTGCAGGCTTTCTGCATATTTGCAGGTGTATTGTGTGAAAAACAGCCTAGTAAAGCAGTGGGCCTTTTCCATCATGTGGAAATCATTCTTGAGGCATACAAGAATTTTGGAGGTGTTGGTTGGTTTTCATACGATGAATCTTTCCGGCAAAAGTTGTCTGTGCATAAAGAGCTACAGTGGGGTTGTAAAGATGTGGGTCTGTGGCTTAACCTATTAATCCCACAGAGACCACAAATTGCCAGACCAGTGAGTAGGGGAGCAAATCAGGTCACAAGTTATAAGAAAGGTATATGCTTTGCATTTAATGATTCTAATTGTAAGTGGCTACATAATTGCCGTTTTAGACACGAGTGTGCTTTTTGCGCTGGAGCGCATAGCGTGTCTAAATGTTTTAAAAAGATGGCAGCCAATACTCAATCAGGAAAAGAGCCATTTCTTAAGGGGCAAACTCCTGGTGAACCTGCAAGAAATGCAAACATGGCTGTGCAAATACCCAGATCAACAGAGGGCCAACATACTTTATGAGGGTTTTGCAGAGAGTTTTAGACTACCTATCTTTGAAGGAAAAGGTTGTATAAAGGTGAGAAATTTAAAGTCAATTGAGGAATTACCACATATAGTAGAAGACAAAATAAATAAAGAAATTGCAGCGGGTAGGGTTGCAGGCCCATTCTGTAATCCACCATTTAATAACTTTAGAATTTCTCCTTTGGGTATCCTGCCGAAGAAAGAGCTGAATAAATTTAGGCTAATCCATCACTTATCTTTTCCCTTGGGCAGTTCCCTTAATGACCAGATAGACCCGAACGATTGTTCGGTGGAATATGCTTCATTCGAACAGGCGATAGTTTTGTTGAGGGAACTGGGCAAGGGAGCACTGATGAGCAAAGCTGATATTTTGTCAGCATTTAGGTTGTTACCCATTCACCCGAGTTGTTTCAACTCGCTAGGTTTCATGTTTAAAGATAAATTTTATTTTGACATGTTTCTACCTATGGGGTGCTCATTATCGTGTGCATATTTTGAAACATTCGCCACCTTTCTGGAATGGGTTTTGAAAGAAAAATCAGGTTCCAAATATACAATGCATTATCTGGACGATTTTTTATTTCTGGGCCCAAAAAATTCTAGTGGCTGTTTACAGCTATTAAACTCGTTCAGAGATATTTGTGCCCAGTTCAACATCCCACTAGCTGAAGAAAAAACTGTACCTCCTTCTCAAAAATTTGAATTTTTGGGAATTTTGATAGATTCAAATAGCATGGAATTTAGATTACCTAAGAACAAGTTGGATAAAATTTACAATCTCATCTTAATATTGATTAGGAAGAAAAAGGTTTTGCTGAAAGAACTGCAAAAGCTTTTGGGTAATCTGGCCTTTGCTACTAGAATTCTGCCAGTTGGGAGAATATACTCAAGGCGTATGTATCTTAAAATGGCAGGATTGAAAAGTCCATTTTCGCATATTAGGCTGACTCAGGATATTCGTGAGGATATGCTGATATGGACACAATTTTTTGCAAACATTCAATGGTAGATCAGTGATCCAAGAAGAATTCATTACAGACTCACAATTCTGTTTGTTCACGGATGCAGCAGGTTCTATCGGGTTCTCGGCCATTTGGAGAAATGAGTGGTGTGCAGAAAGATGGCCGGAAAAATGGAAAGTAAAAGGTCTGTTACAAAACATTGTATTGTTGGAAATATTTCCAGTCATAGTGGCAGTAGAGATTTGGGGATGGAAGTTTCAGAACAGGAGAATCCTATTGAGTACGGATAATAAGGGAGTATTATTTGCAATAAATTGTTTAAATTCTAGATCACAACTAGTTATTTCAATGATTCGATATTTAGTTTCCAGGTGCCTGTTGTATAACATTTGGTTAAAAGCTCGCTATATTCCAGGTAAACTAAATGTTATTGCTGACGCTCTCTCACGTTTACAGATGAGCAAATTCTTCGAACTGGTGCCGGAGGCCAACAAAGTGGGTATGAAATGTCCCGGGCATCTATGGGACTTAGTTTAGTCCAAGAGAATATTCGTAACTCCCTGGCGTACTCAACATGGAAAAGCTATTGCAGCTCCTGGTCACTGTGGTTATCATTCTTACATGAGACCAATAATGGACGGTTGGCAATTTCAGAGAGATTGGTATTATGTTTCCTCGAATCTTTACTTCAAAAGAAATGGTCTTGGTCACATGTTAACAAAACCTTATATGGAGTATCGTATTTTATGAAACTGAAGGGTTTTGAGTCTATATTATCCTTCTTTTCGGTACAGCAAGCTTTAAAAGGATACAAAAAGAAACAAACTAGGATAAATTATCAAGGCCCAATCTCTGTGAATAACCTAATAGATATTTGTAAATATGCTGATAGAGTATGTTTTTCAGAATATGAAGTTAAATTGCTGAGAGCAGCATTTTCTGTTTTTTTTTTTTTTTGCAGCCTTTCGAATATCAGAATTGGTTCCTAGATCGAAAAGAGATGAGGGTGGTTTGTTATTTGAGGATGTAGTTTTTGAAAAGGATAAATTAAAATTATTTTTGTGCAAGTCTAAGACAGACCAGTCAGGTAAAGGGACATGGATATTACTAGGAAAGTGTACAGAGGAATCCATATGCCCGATAAAAACATTGAAGACATACTTGGAGGTAAGGCCTGGAAAGGGGTCACGGCTCTTTATTCATAGAGATTCGTCTCCTCTGACTGGGTTTCAGTTTCGAAGGATCTTCGGAAAAATTTTAGCTGTCTTAGGGCTGTGCAATAAAGGCTTATCTTGCCACTCATTCAGAATTGGGGCAGCCACGGTTGCGGCAAACTTAGGAATGGGAGGTGATAACATAAAGAAAATTGGCAGGTGGAAGTCAAATGTCTATCAGAGATATGTCAGATCTAACTATGTGCATTCTAATTCCAGGTAAGAAGTTAATAGTTTGGATCGTTGGGCACTCTTATGTCCGCTGGGCCCACAAAAGAGCTGCAGAAAGAATTTATGGAACCAATCTGGATCTGGACCCAAGTTTATTTGAATTATATTGGTGTGGTAAGGGAGGGATGATCTGGGACAATCTGATGACCGAGCTAGGTAGACTGAGTTATGGTTGGCCATTACCGGACATACTGTTAATCCACCTAGGAGGTAATGACATCGGGAGAATAAGAACAGTGAGGCTATTCTTTAAAATATGTTTTGTTATCAAAAAATGGAAGGCCTTTTCACCTGGTACGGTTGTAGTATTTTCTGAGATCATCCCTCGACTTATTTGGTTGCAAGATAACGTAGGAAAGGTGTTTGAGAAGATGAGGAGAAAAATCAATCATAGAATAGAGAAATTCATGAGTATAGGTTATGGCATATCCTTTAGGCATATGGACTTGGAAGGGGGTATTCCGGGCCTGTATTGGAAAGATGGGATACATCTTTCGGATATAGGTTTGGATATAATGAATTTAGGCTTACAGACAGCTATAGAATTGGCCGCGGGCTGGTGGGGTAGTCAGGAGGTTAGTACCTCCTGACTTAGTGGAGGTGTCTTTATATGGTTAAGTGATAACCCGAGCGTCAAAGCTGGGTAGTTGTGTTATGTATTGCAAAGTTATGCTAATGGTAAAAGTGAAAAATTATTGATTGATGGATTAATGAGTTAATTAATTTATAAACCAATAAATAAAGGCCGTGGCCAAGTTATTATCCAAGAAAGCTGTCTGGTGTAAGTTATTTATTAAATATATAATATAGATGCTTGCCATCCCATGAATGGAAAAAGGGAAAGGGGTTTCAAGGGACCCCATTTTCCTACTTTTTCCTCATGGGAGGGCTGCAGATAGGCAGTTTCTAGCTCCCCCCTGTATAGAGCGTCTAGGCGGGAGATACGGAGGTTGGAGGATTCTGATTGGCTAAAAATAGCTGCCTGCGGAAGGTCAGGTGACCAAAGTTTCTGGAACCGAGGCAGGCTATATATAGGAGTGGGAGCGAGGGCGTGGAGTCAGTCGCCTCAGAAGATCAGCCGGAGCGGAGCTTCCCGCCCGCCCGCCCAAATATTATTAAGTCACGGCCTTATAAATTTATGTGGTAGGGTCACCTTTTTCGAAAGGGGGACAAAAATATGGAGGTGTCTTTATATGGTTAAGTGATAACTCGAGCGTCAAAGCTGGGTAGTTGTGTTATGTATTGCAAAGTTATGCTAATGGTAAAAGTGAAAAATTATTGATTGATGGATTAATGAGTTAATTAATTTATAAACCAATAAATAAAGGCCGTGGCCAAGTTATTATCCAAGAAAGCTGTCTGGTGTAAGTTATTTATTAAATATATAATATAGATGCTTGCCATCCCAATTTTTTTAGCGCAGCTTGTTGTTTAATAGATATAGCAAATTCCACATTTAAATCATTTTTAAATCATTTAGAAAATACTATGAACAGGGGTCATTGAGATAGAAACAGGAAAAATAAGGACTCATGCTGCTCTTTTGTTTTTTTAATACTGTCTGTTTCTGTTGGGCAAATTCCCAACTACTTCCTGTCCTAGAGTAGTGGTTTGTTGCAAAGGACTGCCTTTTGGGAAAATCTCTGAAAGCTAAAGAGAGCTAAAACACCTAACACATGTTCTAACCCTTCTCACTGTATTCAAAACTAAAAAATTGGGCCTGGAGCTATACATTTGGTGCAATAAATTAAATCCCAAGGTATCAGCAAAGCCAGACAGTACTGTATATTTCCACGTTTGCAGTCAAATTTGAGAAAACCCCACGATGAGTTTGTTATGTGTTTCCATTATATTTCTTACCTCTCTAGGTGTTGGATAAGGCCTTAGGCAGACAACCAGCTACCCCGAACAATTTAAAATGAGACGCAACTCAATCTGTCCCTAGATAAAAAAAAAAGGTACAAAAATCCCAGCTTCCAGATCTTTAACCCTTTGTTGGGACAGACAGTGTCCAAATCTAGTTTATTATTTACAATGAAATCTCCCAGCACAAAACAGATCAGGTTAATCATTTTTGTTATGCTATTTGAATGAGAATGTATAACAAATATGGTTAAAGTTGGTGTTATCCCAATCTGGCTTCAAAGTGGAGATACACTTTAAACAGTGGTGTTCTGATGTTTCCAATTAACAATGGTTTTCATACACTGCATTAGTTAGACAGTAATGGGTGTTAAGAAATCATTAAGTGTTTGTAACTAGGATTACTTCCTGTCTGTGAATGCAATAAACATCATTTTTAATGCAATGTTTGATTCAAACTGAAATAAATCAAAGTGAACAAATAAAAAGGAAATGTGGTTCAGGCATGAATACAGCCATTACAAGGTTAAAAACTATAATTGTATTTTTTTAAAGGGAAACTAAATCAAACTAAGCATATAAGCAGGTAATGTCTGCTACACTGTCTCCAAGTACAATGCACTCCTGCAAATTAGGGACACAAAAAAATATTGATTTGATCTGTTTGCCAAACACCACTTGGGCCCCATCCCTCGAAATCCACATGAGGCTTTAATCCACTGTTTAAGGGCCTGGTTTGGAATTTGAGAAGGAACCCAGGCAAAAAAAGGAACATTTTGAAGTGGGGGGCACCTCAAAGTTTTTACCAGATCTTAATCATGCAGCCTGGCTGGTCAGAAAAAGCAGCGAAGTGAGTGTACAACCCCACCCCTGCAGGTTACATGCCCTCAGCATGTACCTCCAACAAGACACCTTGTTCCATGTTAATGAGACAAGGTCCTTATCTCCACATATCTAGCCTGGCTGATGTACGTGTCTGCGAAGGGGAAGGGGGAGGACACTTATCATGATCTGGAAGTTCCCTTTAAAATACGGGGCCTTCAGTTATCTCCCCCTTGTTTCTCATTCATAAGAAAAGTTGAATAACAAATAAAACTGTGGACAATTTGAAAAAGTCCTCTACTAAAATGAAACTCCAATGGAAATTACACTCTCCAGTGATGTGATGTAGATCACAATGTCACAATGAATAGCACACCGACATATTACTGACAATATTCTCCCGCTGCTACTCCCATTGGGAATAACATGTATTTTGATGGGGGACTTACACAAAAAAAAGGTTTGGGGTCCCTCTTAAAATACATTCCAAACCCAGTATATTAATTGTCATGTGTCGCTTCTGTATGTGTGTAATATCGGTACCTAAAAAGAACATAAAGAAAGGGACATGCTGGAAAAAAGAAGGGTTGTGAAGAAATTGTTCTACATTATTTTACTAATTTGTCCATTGTTGCCTTTTACGCATACTCTGCAACAGCATGAAGTTCTGCGGGATCCAGAGTGAAAACTTTCGATGGACTAGGGCAGTGATGGCGAACATTGGCACCCCAGATGTTTGGGAACTACACTTCCCATGATGCTCACCTACATTGCAGAGTGAATGAGCATCATGGGAAATGTAGTTCCAAAACATCTGGGGTGCCAAGGTTTGCCATCACTGGACTAGGGGCTTCAGGGAGCACAGGCTACAGCTGACTAGGTTCAGAGGTGTTAAGCCCCGTACACACGTACTAATCGTCGGCCGAACGATCGGCCGTCTTTTGTCCAGGGCTGTCGTGTCTGTTGAAAACTGCAAAAGACTGCACACGAATTTTGTCGGCCAACAACAGCCGACTGCAGAAGTGAGTCATGTGATGGTTAACTTTCCTTGTCTTTTTTCTTTTCTGAGCATGCCCAGTCTTGCTAATCTGCTGTCTGTCCGCCGAAATCTGTACTGACTGGCGAACAATCGGCCGTTCTGGTGTCGGCCAACAAAAATTTTAATGCCTGCACGGCAGATTCTCTTCGGCCGAAAATGTGCTGTCGGCATGTCGGAAGCATCATACTAACAAGCCTACAATCGGCCGATCGGTCATCGGCCGAATATTTACGGCCGACAATCGGTACGTGTGTACGGGGCTTTAGAATTACAGGTAGGCCAGAGTGCAGAGGTACTTTACTTCACTTGAATGCTGGACTTATTGGAAGGCATTAACTGGTACAGAAGATACTTGGAACACAGGGGTGCTAGATTCACAGTGTTGACAGGGTGTACAAGAAACACAGAGGCATGCATATGTTCTAGAGGGTGTTAGGTGATGGATACAGTTGGGGAGCACAAAGAGTCTTGGGAGCCTTGTCTTTACCAGAACTCCTGAAAGTGGAGATGTGTTTTGCTGCGGATGACTGTCAGGTTGTGGTCTTCTGACTCAGCTGAGCATGCAGCTACTGTGGGAACTGAGTGCTGATATGCAGATAAGAGTACCCACAGGGATCACTGGAAACAAGCTGGAGTACTTTGGGATACAAGTAGTAGGAAGAGTAGGAAGAAGACTTGGAGTACACAAGATACAATGAGGCAGGCTGCTGACTTGGAGGGCAAAGGTGCTGGGGACAAAGTGGTTTGCCAGGGGGGTCCTTCCTGGCAAGTCCCCCCTTCCTACAATAAAGGTATGTGGCTTGACATGGCCCAAAGGGAGGGGACGCATGCTTGCCCCCCTCCATTGTTAGCCTGCCAGGCTGTATGCACAGGAAAGAGTGTGGTATAGATTTTAGCGAGGACCCCATGCTTTTTTCTTGTGCATAAAGTTTGCCCCTCAAATCCATACAAAACCCCGATCAAGGATAAGGGTCTGGTTTATATTTTATATTTATGGTTTATAAAAAATACCATCCTGTTTTTTTTGTTTTTTGGGGGGAGGGGGGTCCCTTAACATGTATACAAGACCCTCATCTAGGATAAGGGTGTCATAAAGACTAAATAAATCCTGCCTGTTTACAAACAGAGGGAAGCAGCTAAGAGTTGTAATTTATAGATAATTTAAATGGCATTTTTTCTTGGTAAATGATCATTTTGTTGCAGTTGGTTGGTTGGAAGTGCCACTTCACAGGCAGGTTAAGGGCATACCCCAGGCATGTTCATTTAAGGAATTTTGCATTTGTAAATGCTCACTGTAAGCACTGATAAAATTGCTGTTTCCCACCAAACAGAATATAAAAAAAAAAAACATTTTAGCTATGATATATGTTCCACAGGGCTCCCAGGCCTCCCCCATTCCATTTGTTTGTCAATCTCTTGCCTAGATAATGGTCAAAATAGTTTTTTATAACCCATCTCCTATTTACTTTCATAGGTTTCAAATGTGTTAATCAAACTTAAGTAATGTTCGTGGAACCCATATTGATCCAAACTCAGGTAAATTCAGATATATAAAAGACAGTGGTGCCCAAGGGACTTTAGAAGATACATGGAGATAAATAAAAATCCACATTTATTCAAAAAAACATATATTAAAACATTTTTCATGTTAAAAATACAAAACAATAATATACAGTTGCATGATCAATAGTCCATGAATAAACATCTTGCGAGAGTAGAGACAATGCGTGCTTCCTTAGGAAAATTTAGATACTCATATCTAAAAAAAGAAACCAGGTTGTTAGAAAGGCAAAAGGAAAAAAGTAAATTCAGCTCATTGGCACTCCCAAATTACAAATTAGTGTCTTTAGTTTATGAGTTTATGTCAAACATGTCGACTGTTACTGTGATTTACCCCTTCACCCAGGTTCACGTCATATGACATCGGGGACTTGAAGTGGCGATATCTGAATGGCATCATCCAGCCCAGGTATCATTCTTTTCAGCCAGTGATTCCCTGCACAGTAAAAACAACCATAGCGACTGTTTCGTCCCTTCCCGCCACCCTAGGGTGCTTCTCCAGTCTCGCCTGTGTGATCGGTGAGCCGGAAAATAAACCCACCGGTGGCAGAAGTTTACCATAGAGCTGACCAAGGACCAGATGGTCCCCAGTCATCTCTATGACTCTCAGAGGCTGGAAGCAACATATGACGTCACTTCCGGCACTGGCAGATGTAAACACTGCAGTTTCTTTTGTTAGAAAGCCTGAGATCGATTTATTTATTCTTTTCCAGCCTAGAGGAAAGATGTGGGGTCTTATAATATTCCTATTACAAGGGATGTTTACATTACTTGTAATAGGAATAAAAGTGATCAGAAAGTAAAAAATTAAAGGGAAAGTGTAAAAATAAATAAATAAAGCGGCCCTGTTCCCTCGTGCTTGCACACAGAAGCAAACACATACGTAGGTCGCGTCCGCATATGTAAAGGACATTCAAGCCACACATTTGAGATAGCAATGCGAACGTTATAATGACAGCAATCAGGGCTGTCTTTAAAAGGGGCAGCTGCCCCAGGCCCAACCATTGTTGTGGGGCCCAAAGCAGCTGCCCCTTGAGCCCGCACTGCCCACAAATAGTTGATAAGTGCATTTGGTAGAGCCCAAGAAACTATTTGCCCAGGGTCCAATCAATACTAAAGACGGCCCTGACAGCAAAAGTTCTACTACTAGACCTCCTATGTAACTCAAAACTGGTAACCTGTAAACAATATTAAAGCATAGCCT
This sequence comes from Pelophylax lessonae, assembly GCF_965119305.1. Lineage (NCBI taxonomy): Eukaryota > Metazoa > Chordata > Amphibia > Anura > Ranidae > Pelophylax > Pelophylax lessonae. Next base: position 389,712,325 of record NC_138770.1, read on the forward strand.
ATGGAGAGTTTTAAGTACCGAAGTTTGGCGCCATTCCATCAGTGTGTGCAATTTTAAAGCGTGACATGTTAAGTATCTGTTTACTCAGCATAGCATCATTTTTTTCATTAAGCAAAAAAAACGGGCTAACTTTAGTGTTTTTTTTTTTTTTTTTAATTCATGAAAGTGTTTTTTTTTCCAAAAATTGAAAAATTGCTACGTAAATACCGTGTGACATAAAAAGTTGCAACAACCACCAATGCTTTTAGATTTTAGCTAGATCTATGGCAGAATATAGAGTTCTATGCCTATACCTCCCAATGCAATCATTATTTTCACTTAAACCTAATCAAAGTGATATGTAAATTTGAGAGCTGCGCTACTACAATTGATATACTGTAAATTAAATCAGCGATTTAACAACGTCACTACTCTGCATCCGGAAGTCGGGCGGTGTTTTTAATACCCCTTGACAAGCGCTTATTCACCACAAAATTGTGAGTGTAATTCTGTTATTTTTATGATATTCATTAAACTGCCAAAACCATCTGCACTATTGTGGCCCCTTCTTTTTTACACGTGTGGCTATCCATTGAATTGGATGAGGAGGCTGGTGGTTTGCAATTGCTCGATGTGGAGGATCCCTGGACCTAATAGGACCTGGTTAGGAGAGGTGTTCCTTTGTAGCTGGTCATCCTGAGACTATACAAGGCCCTTAACCCTTCACCTTCTGGTAAGCGTACACCCACAGCATGCTTCACCGTGGCTTTTTGGAGTGATCTTTTGGTGGCGGATTTACCATCCCTGCATTTGCACCTTGGAATCCTCTTTTCTTGGACTGTCCTAAACTAATATACACGTTCAATCTGTGCTATGTGTTTGGACTGTAGTTTGATTTTTTTGTATTATCGCTGATTTAATTTACAGTATATCAATTGTAGTAGCGCAGCTCTCCCATTTACATATCTATTTATATTGATTCCCACTACAGCTGCAGCTTTTTGCCTTGTTTAGCTTAGCGCAGTTATTTACACTTTACTAATCAAAGTGATAGCTAAAGACTCATGCAACACTTAGTTGAAGTCGGTTTTACTAAGTGTGATTACATGAGCTCCAGTATAAGGGGAAACAATCTGGATCTGAGAACAGAGATTATTATTTTATTAGTTGTTAGTTTATGATGGCGGTAAGCCCAAGCCTAAAACAAAGATATACTGTTGCCTGCTAAATATATATATAAAAAAAATATATATATATATTTTTATAAAAAAAATTATAATTTTTACAGGTAGAAGAAAAGTGCCAGAATTGGCTTGGGAGGCAAGTGGTTAAACAACTCTATCCTTGATAGGCCAAATCTACCGTTTCCATGGGATGTACTTATTTTTTTTTCAGTTGTCAGATAAAATTGTTAATAAGTATCAACCAAAAACTAAAATATGTGTTCTAGGTTTACTAACATTTTCATTCAACTCATGGTGTGTCTTTGGTATGCTTGGAAAGGAAGTTTAGTCTGTAAGATCCTAAACCATGGCATGGTTTAGTGTTTTCTGTAAACTACTGTAAAATGTGTTTTTGCTATTGTACTGAATAATAAAATATATTCTACTGCAACAGAATCATATATATCAAACATTAAGACAAGCCTATATTATTATAGTAGTTACTGCTTCCTGGTACATTAGTAAGAGACTCCCAGTCATTAATCAGTATATTCCAGCTTGGCTTGTTTATTAAGAAATAATGTCTTAAAGTATCAACCTTAGAATAATGCTTAGTGCAATCACACATAAAAATATGTTTTGCTAATGAGGATATGCAAATTGCTTGCATGATTTGTTACATTTTTAGCATGCTGCATTATAAAATGATATTGTTCATGGTAAACAAGATAAGATTGCGTTGTCCTTTTTCAAGACTAATTAAAAGTTATAAAAAATGACAACTTAAGTCATTTCTCAAGCCAGTGCATGCATGACAGAAATCGCACAGGATCATATGAAAAGCCGATCTATAATTAAATTCCCCCTGAATTTGTTTATGTCCATTAAGATTGTTTTGAACTGATTACATAGTGAATTGAAATACTATGACAGTAGGTCTAATTAGAAAAAACAAACACATCTTTCATTACAGTATGGGCAACATGAACTTACCATATGTCTTGATGTGTATCCCAAGTGTCTTGGTGTTTGGTGTACGAAATATGTAATGATCAATTTGTGTGCTTATATCCCACATAGTTCATTTAAAATATACAATGAGGGGTCTCTGCTGATGCTGCATGAAATAAGACTTTAAAGAAAATACCCTATAGTTAATTGTTTTTAAGCATATATCCTACTTATGCTTCCATAATGTAGAAATATTTTTTCTTTAGAATAACTGAACGTTACTGAATGTTTACGTCAGTGGCGGCCCGTACATTGGGGGCGCAGGGGCGCCGCCCTCCCTATCCATGCATCCGGCCCCCTAATCTACATGCAGGGCGGCGGACGCATGGTATCCAATGGGTTTTTTTTTTTAAGCACGTGATTAGAGCCAGAGGCTATAATAGGCTTCAAAAAAAAGGGTGGGTGGGCTTGTACGCAGAGTGTGACAATAGCAAATGAATATTCACTATTATCACACTGATTCTCCTCCCAGCCAATCAGGAAGCAGGTCCTGAGACCCGTTTCCCGATAGGCCAAAAGGAGAAGCCATGCTATTGGCCAAGGAGGAGGAGGAGGGGAGAGACGCAGGGGAAGCCGCCACCGCTGTCTGCCCTCCACGTCAGACCAGGGTGAGTGAGCCAGTGATGGGGGGTGTTATGTTGGGCGGGCTGGAGCTGGTGTGGTCGGGGGGTATGGTGTGATCCGTCTAACCCCCCCCCATCCCCCCTGGCCCATGGAGCACCAGCCGCCACTGGTTTACGTTATAAAACAGACATGAAAGTTTGAAAGAAGAATCTTCCATAGTGCTTAACAGCTTCCAAACTTTCTGACAATAAAGAATATTTAAAGATTTACTCCACTTGTTTGAAAAAAAAAAACAATATTCCACTTGGGGTGATCTATGTACATTGCAGAGATTTTAACAAACTTTGTTGCAGATTCCTACCTTTTGTTTTTCTGAAGGATTAGCAGTTTGCCTGTCTGTGTCCAGTGAGTGAATCTGTATGGGAGGGGTTTTATAATTATCAGTCAGCTGCTGCACCTGCAGGGCTCTAATGAGCAAACTTGCAGGGTCTGCATTCCTTTAGACCTGATTTCCCAATTAGAGTATCTCACCAAAAATAGTTACATAGTTAGTCAGGTTGAAAAAAGACACAAGACCATCTGGCTCAAAAAAAAAAAAAAAAACAGTAAAGAAAACCCAACCATACAATCCCATATACACAATCCTAGACCCGCAGTTGATCCATAGGAAGGCGAAAACCCCCCAGCAAAGTATGATCCAATTTGCTACAGCAGGGGAAAATAATTACTTCCTGATCCCCAAGAGGCAATGGAATATTCCCTGGATCAACTTTACCGACAAATATTAGTACCCACTTATATTATTGACACCTAGGAATGAATCCAGGCCTTTTTTAACCACTTCAACTCCGGAAAGGTTTTACACTCTTAATGACCAGGCCATTTTTTGCGATTCGGCACTGCATTACTTACTGCATAACCAACAATTGCGCGGTCGTGCGACACTGTACCCAAAGTGCGACAGGGTGGCTCTCCTGCGCAAACCTGCTCCCGCCCCCACTCTGCAGTGGGGAAGCCGATGCACGGGTCAGGCGGCTCCGATTGCTGCCTGACACCCGCGATCGTTCCCCGCTAAGAGAGAAGAATGGTCAGCTGTTGTAAACACAGCTGACCGTTCTCCTCCCTGAAATGATCATAGAGCCTATGTGATCCTTCTATATAGGATCACATGTCTTTATGGTCATTTCAGAAGCCACGGCCCCCCACAGTTAGAATCTCCCCTAGGCTCACATTTAACCCCTTGATCACCCACAGAGTGAAACCCCTTCCCTGCTAATGGCATTATTACAGTAACAGTGCATATTTTTAGCACTGATTACTGTAGTAATGTCACTGGTACCCCACAAATTGTCAAAAATGACAGTTAGGAGTTTGATCTGTCCGCCGCAATGTCACAGTCCGACAAAAAATTGCAGATCCCCACCATTACTAGTAAAAAAAAAAAAAAAATGACATAAATCTTTCCCGTAATTAGAAGATGCGATAACTTTTGCACAAACCAATCAAAATACGCTTACTGAATTTTTTTTATACCGAAAATATGAAGCAGAAAACAAATTGGCCTAAAATGTTAAAAAAAATTGATTTTTACATTTTTTTTGAGAATGTCATATGGCAGAAAGTGAAAAATGTTGTTTCTTTTTTTTTTCAAAATTTTCGATCTTCTTTTGTTTATAGCGCAAAAAATAAAAATCGCATATGTGATTAAATACCACCAAAAGAAAGCTCTATTTGTGGGAAAAAAGGACATAAATTTTATTTGGGTAGAGCGTCCCACAACCGCGCAGTTGTCCATTAAAATAACGCAGTGCCGAATCGCAAAATAGGGCCTGGTCAGGAAGGAGGCAAATCCTTCCGGTCTTAAAGTGGATAAGGAAATCTCTTGGGGCCCCCCAGGTCACAAAAACTGGTATTCCTTTTGGAAGATTTCCCCTCTATTACTGTTCTGGGGACAATCCAAAATGTCATTGTTTACCACTGTGTGAGCTCTATGATTGGTCACAGCAATCACAGGGTACCAGGGCCAATCACAGCGACCCTGTACCATGTGATAGCTGTGACCAATTATAGCATCACACTAGTACACAAGGTTACATGAATGAAACCTTTACACAGTCATTTACTAATCGCTTATTAAAGTGGTCACTGTAAAATGCAATCATTGTTAAAAAAAAAATCCCTGATCACCCCTCCCAGAGTAGTATACAGTGCCACTATGGTAACACTGCACTGCTCCGGTAACAGTATGTTTTAAAATAAAAAAATAATAATAATTAAAAAAAATATATATATACAGTTGTATTCAAAATTATTCAACCCCCCCAATGCTGTAAAGGGTTTTAGGGAATTTACTGTACATTTGTAATTGTATTTAGAATGAAATCCTACAAGGACTTCTTAAAGAACCATATGCAACTAAAATGACATCAATTGTTTTTTTAATACAGTAGTAAATGTTTCTTTTGTGAATTCTTCATTGACACAATTATTCAACCCCTTAAAGACTACCACTCTGAAGAACAGAGGTTCATTGAAGTGTTTTCAATCAGGTATTGAAAACACCTGTGGATGTCAGGGAGCAGCAATAAAGCCTAATAAGCACCAATTAGGCAGCTTTAAAATGACTGTGATACTCAGCTCCTTCTAGACATTTACTGGTGTGGTTACAAACATGGTGAAGTCAAGAGAATGGTCCAGGAAGACAAGAGAAGAGGTGATTACTCTTCATAAAAAGGGCAAGGCTATAAGAAGATTGCAAAGATGTTAAACATACCAAGAGACACCATAGGAAGCATCATTCGCAAATTCAAGGCAAAGGGCACTGTTGAAATGCTACCTGGTCGTGGCAGAAAGAAGATGCTGACTTCGACTGCTGTGCGCTACCTGAAGCGTCGAGTGGAGAAAAGTCCCCGTGTGACTGCTGAGCAGACTTGTATAAAGTACTCGAAATTTCTACTTGAGTAAAAGTACAAGTGCTCGATCAAATAGTGACTTGAGTAGAAGTGGAAGTGCTCGCAGAAAAAGTTACTTAAGTAGAAGTACTAAAGTATTCAACATTTTTTGTACGTAAGTATTGCAAGTAGTTTTTTCAAAAAATTTGCTACTTAAGTACTAAAAATAAAAAGTACCAGTAGTTTTGAAAAAAAAATTCTACTCAAGTACTGAAAGTAGAAGTACAAGTACTGTGTTATGTAGTTATTAAAGAAAGAAGTCAAAAGTTTGAACATCATATTGTTTTTTATTATTTCAAATGATTTATTCAAATGATTAACCTAAAGGACAATCACAATTCCTTAGGCTGTAACTTTTTGTAAACAAAAAAAAAGATAAAGTCCCTCCCTTCCCCTTTTTAAAGCCAGGGGTGGTCTCCTTCCTGAGCTTCCTCACTCTCACAGCCAGGCAGATCACTTGAAGTTGAAGGGCCAGGGGTGGAAGGTGGTGTTTTTGGTTCGTCCATCTTTTCAGCTGATCAAAAGGCAGAACAGGAGCATGCGCAGTCTTCTTAATCGCGGTTTGATTTGATTCGCTCAATTGATGATTATGTGCCAGGCCAGCTTCATCAAACCTACAACGCTTAAAGTGAAAAATGCATCAAAAACTACTAACAAAGTGTCTGTGCTAGAAATGCTAATAAAGTGCCTTCAATTATATATATACAGTATATATATATATATATATATATATATATATATATATATATTCTTCTTGTATTCAAAATCATCGCCCACAGTATCAAAAATAAAGTGACATGTCTGTGCTAAATGCAGTGCAAATTATTCCCACAATGTAAATGTAATTCATATAAAATATATATGACAATACCACAATAAAATAAGTTGTGATTGTGAATAAGTTAGGTGCAGGTTTAAGTGTGTAAACTAAACTTTATAATGAAAAGTCCATAACTGAATTCCAGTGTGCAATCTAAGAAGTGCTTGTCACTTGCTGTCAGATGCTTCCACCTTTCTTCTGTGATCTGCTCAAGTAAAGTGGTGGACTGGATGGCCTCTCTCTCTGCCTCTCACCTTAGTAGCACTGGCACTGCACTGGTTCAAAAAGCTGTCTATATTATTTTCATTATTAGAACTTGTCAGAACATGCTTCCACCACCTGTCCTTCACACTAGTAGTGCTCATTTGCTTTGCTCAAGTCAAGTGCCACTGCCAGTGGCCACTGCAGTGCAGGTACAGCCGCACAGGCAGAGGCAGGCCGCAGGAAGCACAGGCACCACCACAACACAACACTTATGGTCCATGGACCATGGATGGTCGGATAATAATCATAGCCGTCAGTCTCACTCTCCTTGGTTCAAAAAAGCCACCCATGACCCGTGTGTATATAATATATTAATATTTTGTATTGATTATTTGATTCTCAAATGGCACATTTGCCATGGCAAGGATTAGGCCCTCTCCACGGTCCACCTCACTCACCTCATAGAGAAGAAGATGAGATAACGAAGAAAATGCTCCGAGTCCCGCCGCCCGTGTCACAACTCCTCTCAGTAAGGGCCCTAAGGGGTGGAGTCTGAGTGACACACAACACGTTTAGAGGCGGAGACCTCGAGCGGGAAGACGGCAGCACGGCTCCTCCAGTGCGGTCTCTTAACTTGATGATCATGACAGTGATTCCGCGGGCCGCGGCGTGAGCGAGGCTGTGGGATTGATTGAATTGAGTTGTGCTGCCTACTGCTACATGTTACCTACTACTAAATTGTGAGTCAGTATATTTTATTTCATTTTTATATATAAAAGCGGTATTGTTGAGCACTACTAGCCACTAGATCTCCTGGCTGTCACTTTGTCACATGTTGGGGAATCACAGCGGCTCGGCTCCAGAAGTGGCGGGTGTCCCTGTCATCCTGCCAGGGCCGCCAAGAAGTTCATCACCTAATCTTAAGTTATTAATATCTTATGAGGAGAGGACCTATAAGATTGAGAATTGAAATAATTAAATATATATGGCTTATTGAACCAGTGCAGTCAGTGCCAGTGCCACAGTGCCACCCAGACACTATCCACCAGTGCCACCACCATTAAGTGTGTTGGTCGGTCACTCGAGCACTGAAGGAGGTGGAAGCATCTGACAAGTGAAGTGACACTTTAGATTTGCACACTGGAATTCATTTATGGACTTTTCGTTATAGATAGGTTTACACACTTCAACTTGTTGCACGCACCTGACCTAACTTATTTCATAACTTATTTTATTGTGATTTATTGTCATATTTTATATGAATTTACTGTTACATTGTGGGAATAATTATTTTCACTGCATTTATGCTCGGTTCACACTAGGGCGACCTGTGAGGCGACCTGGTCGCCTCACAGGTCGCCGCAGGTCGCCTCCCATAGGGAAGCTGCAGACCCGTTCTAATAGGAGCGACACAAGTCGCTCCGACCTAGAAAAAGGGTCCGGAGCTTCTTTGGGGCGACCAGGAGGCGACCGCCATAGACTTCAATGTTATGAAGTCCATGGCGGCCGCTCCGAGGTCGCGGCGCGCTGCTCGCACCGCGACCTCCGAGGTCGCGGTGCGAAGTAGCGTCGCCTGCATGTGAACGGGGGCTAAGGCTTTAGCACATTCATGTCACTTTATTTTTGATACTGTGTGGAGTGTGGGCAGGGCACTGGGGGCAACGATGATATTATATCGATTGCACAGGCACTTTATTCGCACAGCCAAGTTGTGTTTGTTAGTAGTTTCTTGATGCACTTTAAGCGCTGTAGCACCATTTATTTGTTTGTTTCATATTTTCTTTTTATTGGAAAGATTTGGTATAGCAGCTTTTATTATACACAGCCTTTATTTTCATATGTGCTGATTTACAAATGACATTATACACATTTTTTTGAGCTTTATGCAACCTGCCATCTACTGTTCTGGCAGTGGTAATTTTTTTAAAAGTAACTAGTAACTATGCAGCACAAAAAAAAAATATCGGAGTAGAAGTATCGAAATCATCGAAAAAATGTAGTGAAGTAAAAGTAGAAGTAGGAGAAAAAAATTCTACTCTAGGAAAGTACATATACCGCATTTCGGTACTTAAGTACAGTACTTAAGTAGTTCTACTTCGTTACTATACATCTCTGCTGCTGAGGAACTGAGAAAAGATTTGTCAGATGTGGGTACTGAAGTTTCTGCTCAGACAATATGGCGCACACTGCATAATGAAGGCCTCCATGCCAGAATTCCCAGGCGCACCCCCTTGCTGTCTCCAAAGAATAAGAAGAGTCGACTGCAGTATGCCAAAAGTCATGTGGACAAATCACAGAAGTTTTGGGATAGTGTTCTGTGGACTGATGAAACAAAATTAGAACCGTTTGGGACCATGGATCAACGCTATGTTTGGAGGAGGAAGAAATGTTAAAATGTTTATGAAAAAAAAAAAGTTTTTCCTTTTCCAAAAAATGGTGATAAAAAAATTACAACTTCAAAAAACTCACCATGCCCCTTACTAAATACCTTGGATTATCTACTTTTCAAAAATTGTCTCTGAGGTCTGCAGTAAGGTCTTCCATAATTTAAATGAAATTTACTTTGCCAAACCATTGCTTACGTGTCAATTTTATTCCAATTATTAAAAATGCAGGCTTTGCCGCTATTTAGGAGATGTAGTAGCAGGAATTTTTTATATCTCCTTGTGGACACAGGCATCAGTTGGAGAAGAAAGACAGCGTGGTCTTCTGGCAGAGCAAAGCCCGCAACTAGTTCAATGATCATGGAAACCTGCTGCCAAAAAGGTCGGAGTACTGGGAACCACCTGAAAGATATGAAGGAGGGAGACTGGATGATTGCCACAAGGCCAACAATTAGGACTCTTTTGAGGAAATTTTTTTGCCAGTGTCAGTGGGGTCCTATACACAGCTGGTGACAATCTTATAGGATAACTTGTGATATTCTTTACAGATAGATGCTTTATGCGTGAAAAATTAAATTCTGTCTTTTTGATTCTCAGTGAAGGATTGGTGTAAATCATGTTGCCGCGTGGTAAAGAATTTTGGATCGCTTCTAGAGGTTGTACTTGTGACTTTAAGGTAAGAAGAAGACAAGAAATGCTACATAGGCCCTTCCTCAAAGGGTATTAAGTCCCTCATGAAATTGTGCACCTTTAGCAGATAATGCTAAAATTGTGAAAGTTGACGTTTGCGCCAAGTGTCCAACGTCAGTACTCCGTGAGCTGAAGAGACCGCAGAGAGAGGCTTCCACTGTCATGAGTCTATAAATTGTGATGCATGCACTACCCTGTTTTCAATCTGGATACTAAATGCTGGATCATATTAGCCTGGAAGGAACTAAGTGTCATGGGCAAGGGGAAACTTCTGGCGTTGAGCAATGAAATGGACCGGTCAAGTTTGCTGAGTGTCAGACTTATTGGAGGATGAGTAGTCAGTGATTTATGAGCCGGGCATCAGATACCTAGGAGTCCCGAAAGAGGGAGAGGGGAGTAGTCTTGTTGAAGTAGGACCCACAGTTTGTAGTTTTTTTGTGTCTGCACCAGTTGATCAACCTGGTCATTTGTACCGCAGTATAGTAATAGGCTGTGTGACGGTATTTACCATCATTGGGAGTGAAATACAGATACTTAATGGACACTGAAAATATGGTTTGGATTGCTTCAAATGGGTTCCGTGTTTACACTTATGCTAATGAGTATTGAACTTCAATGTCAGAGACAGGCTCTCCCTATTGTCTGTGTATTGAGGTGTGATGTGTATTATGTTAAGCCTGTCTGTCCCATTGTTAATTGTTAATGAACTGACATATTGTTTCTGTCCAGATAGCTAGATAATTAGTTCAGGTTAATTCTATTTCTGTATACAATTTCATCTGCATATGATAATGTAATCAGGCAACCCCTGGTCTGATGGAGTAATTTGATCAGGAGGGGGATGTCCATGCTGTATATAAACTGTGTGAGAATGTTCAATAAAGCAGAAGGTTCTAAAACGTATACAAGCTAAGTTGTCTGCTAGCTTTGTATGGGGGCGGCTGGAATATTTGATATCTATGTTCAAAGCTGAAGGAGGCGGTATACTGACGAAAGCCCACAGACACAGTGTGGGTCGTGGTTCCGTTACATTGGTGGCAAGCGGTGGGATGCTTCCTGCAGTCTGGGACATCCAAACCTCCATCGGGATCCAAGGTCTGGATAACAGAAGAGGAGAGGTACAAATGGAAGAGGAATTCGGAAGGAGGTTGCGAGAGATGTGGATACAGCACTGGGGACCAGTGTCAGAGAAGGTCCTGCTAGGATGGTATGATGTAATCCGCTGGGAACTCTGGAAGGAAGTGCTAGCCCATGAGCAGCGACACCAGGGAAAAATCCTGCCCACCTTCCAGGAAAGGTACTGGTCGCAGTACAAAGTTTGAATGTTGTTTTTGGGAGACAACCACACAAGGAATGGAAAGCTGTGTTAAGCAGGCTGGTCCAGGTGGAGATGCTGTTGGATGAGAGCTACAGAGCCCTCCGCTGGTATTTAACTCGTGTGCCCATGGACAACAGACGACAGCCCAACGGAAGGCTTTTGCTATGGCAGCCCCGGGCTGTTACTAGAGAGGCTGTCCAAGGACCCCGACTTTGGGAGCGATTTGGAGTGGCGGTTAGAACATCTCATAAGTGTTCTGGGTACTGGAAAATTTGGAGTTTTTTGCTGTTCAGGAATGGGAGCTGGAGATCGCCTACATACGGCTGCTAGACTCTGCTCAGCGCCGGGCCTCAGCTCCCCTTGCCTGGGAATATCCAGAAGTACCAGCTGACAGTCCAGAAATCTTGACTGAAGAATCGACAATGTGACACAGTAATAGTGTGCTTTGCTCACCTGCACCCACGGTCTTGGATGCAGAGGTCTTATGGCAGATGCAGCAAGTGCTAACTCACCTTGACGAACCTGTTTCTGCACAGGATGAGCTTGGATGAAGGAATGCATCTGTCCAGCCACTGGATAAAGGCCCAAGAAGATGTGTGCAGGGCCACTGACTTTACAGTTTACTTTCCTGCAGAACAGCTGACATCACGGCCTAACATCACTGAGCTCTGCCCAACACCAACAACAGCTTCAGCCTTCCTGAGAGAAGAGGCAGCTGATCTTTCTCCTACACCATTGAAAGGGACATGGGATTTCCTGCTAGCAGTATCTGTGAAGTTACAAGAAACTTCTGCAGCTGAAGCGCTGACAACTGGAAAGAGGATCCAAGACCTCTGCCCCACACCTGTGGCAGTTCCAGAGGCCCAGGGTGAGAAGGTGGTGATCACTCCCACACAGCAGTTACACAGTTTGGAGAAGAAGGGGGTCATACTTCCTCCCCAGTGAGAGATTCACAGTCTAGGAGCGGAGGAAGCCAGTATGCCTCCCCAACAGTTAGCCGGAGCAGATTATGTGGAGTCCCCAGCAAAAGTGCTGGCAGCAGGGCAGAGTGCTACCAACCTCTGCCCAGCACCCACAACAGCTACAGAGTTCCAGAAAGCTGGGACTATCGGCCCCTCACCCCAGTGACAAGCTAATGATGTGAAGCTTCTACACCCAGCTGAAGCACTGGTAGACGGACAGGGAGTCAACGACCTCTGCCCCACACCTGTGGCAGTTCCGGAGGCCTAGGGTGAGAAGGGAGAGGAGGTTGTTGTCCTCCCTCCCCAACAATCAGTCAGAGCGGAGGAAACTGTCTTCCCTCCCCAGCCAGGATCTGTGCATCTGGGAGACAGTACCAGAGAAAGGTTGTCCCAACCGCCAGATGAGGGTAAGGAAGATGGAGCAGCTGACTCCCCTTCCCAGCAGCAGACGGTGCCCCAGAATGATGACACCAACCCAGCAGAAGAGCTGGCAACAGAGCAGAGTGTGGCTTGCCTCTGCCCTCAACGTACAAAAGATGGAGTTCCTGTGGTAGTGGATGGGACTGCGGTCTTCACCTCTATATCCCTGCCTTCTCTCCAGCAGCTGAAAGGACTCCAGGGAGAAGGGCCAGTCCACGCTTATCCCCCACAGCGGGTATGTTCTACGAGAGAGGCAGAGGTTGGCTGGGTGAGTAATGTTCCTCCGTTCGGGAAAACTTGTTTGGGGTACTGTGTGGGTACAGACATTGGGGGACTGGAACTACAGACTACCTTCAAAGTCAAACCGTTTGTGGTCCCCTCCTGTGTTAATCTCCCACTGAAAGGGGAGACATGTGACGGGAGTCACTTTGGTTGGGGGGCCCGTGGAGCACAGCTTACCTTAGAGAGGTTGGGAAATACCTCTCTCAGCCACCTAGGCCCCTCTTATGTGTAAGTCACCCTGTGTCTTTTAGGGACACAGGGTGACCAAGAAGCCCAGTCTGTCCTGCCCAAACCAAACTTCCACAGACTGATCGGCTATGAGAGCTCCATGCACCCTGCCGGGACAAACTTACAAACTATGTGGAACTTTGTCAAGGAAGCTGCCATGGTGGATTGACTCTTTGGGATTTGTTACCTGACTAACTCAGACACAGACCGATTGGAGGTCTGGTACCTGGTTAGTCTACCTTTGGGGGGAAGATATGTGACAGTACTCACCATCACTGGGAGTGAAAGACAGATACTTAATGGACACTGAGACTATGGTTTTGATTGCTTCAAATGGGTTCTGTGTTTATACTTATGATAATGTGTATTGAACTTCAGTGTCAGAGACAGGCTCTCCCTATTGTCTGTGTATTGAGGCGTGATGTGTATTCTGTTAAGCCTGTCTGTCCCATTGTTAATTGTTAATGAACTAACATATTGTTTCTATCCAGATGGCTAGATAATTCATTCAGGTTAATTCTATTTCTGTATACAATTTAATCTGCATATGATAATGTAAGCAGGCAACCCTTGATCTGATGGGATAATTTGATCAGGAGAGGGGTGTCCATGCTGTATATAAACTGTGTAAGAATGTTCAATAAAGCAGAAGGTTCCAAAACGTATACAAGCTAAGTTGTCGGCTAGCTTTGCATGGGGGCGGCTGGAATATTTGATATCTACGTTCAAGGCTGAAGGAGGCGGTGTACTGACGGAAGCCCACAAACACAGTGTGGGTCGTGGTTCCGTTATAGGCTGAATCAATCAACCCCACTCTAACCTTTACCTTTGCCCTAGTCAGAACGTCTTTGCCTATTCGGGAAGCTCTACCCCGCCAGACAAATTTCATGAAGGTGGACCACAGTGATCTGAAAAAGGCACATGAAGCATGCGTTTGGAAGACATAGAGCAGTCTTAGCTTCACGTTCATTTTTAAAATATGGCATCTTCCAAACCAAGAGTGTTGTCCTACCCTTTGACCATCAGAAGTGTTTATTACCCTGCAGACATTAACACACGGTTACATTTTTTCTGCTGAATTTCTGCTCTTGTGTACAGCGTATTACTTTTCTTATTTCTAAAACCTATTTTCTAGTTGAGTACCATTTAATTGTATTTAAAGCTAAACTCTTGGCAGATATAATAAAAACAAATTAATGTAGTTCTGTAATCATTAATACATCATTAAATGTAATTTATTATTTACAGACAGTGTAAGAACTGGATTTGATCTGGTATTAGCCTCTTGCAAGTCCCTGTTCAGCAGGTATCCAGTCAGTTCATGTGCTGCCAAGAAGCATGATAATAGGGGGAGAGAGCAGAGTGAAAGAAAGATGCGCTCATTACTATGCTGCTTTGGCTTTCACTGTGTAGTTGCAGACCAGGAAGGGTCAATGATGATCTGGGCTCATATGAATGCTTGTAAACAGACTGAGGACATCTAATGGCAGAAAAAAAGTACTGCAGGGAAATCTCAAGATGCGACCATTGAAAGAAAAGCTGCTTTTTTATTGTATCATTTATTGGGCTATTAATATTCACCTATTAATTTTGGATGGAATTCTGCTTTAAAATATGTTTAGCTCTAGGAATATGCAGAACTATTTAATTATACTGTGCATTTCTATTCTGTCAGCAACAATGGTAATGAATCGGTTTCATTTTGATTAATGTGAAACTGATAAATTACGTACATTTTGCTCGTTTTTCATTTACACACATAACTAAGCGATGTCAATATCTTGACAGCAAAATTAATGTTTCTGTAGCTACTGTAGCTGAGAGAGTTAAGAAAAGCCATACATTTATTTTATTGATGGATGAATATATATTAATCAGACAGACATACTCAGAGTAGAAGTGCCCATACATGTACTTTTTATCAGCAAAGAAAGTCCAATTCAGACCATGATTGTGAGTAACTGGCATGCATATGGACTGCCCCTATTCAAAGAAGGGTTGTTGGAAGCCTCCTTCAGTTCATGTGGGCCCATAGGGTAGGTGTGACAAACCAGGTCCTATGTGTGTTCAGAGGTTGTGTTGATGGACACCAAGGCAGTTGTATAACTATAATATAATGGATAGAGTGGTAGATGGGCAGAGGTAAACACAGGAAATTTCAGAGCAGTAAAGCTGGCCATATATCCATTAATTGACTTTGGTACAACCAGCCTGCTAGTATTTTTTCAACTGATCACTGCCAATGGCTATAGCCGCCAGCAGTGATCATTGTGTTTTGCCAGTGGGGAGGGCTCCCAACGCATTCCACCAGCAGACTTTAAAAGCGCTGTGGGAGGGATTCCCCCATCAACACTGAAGGTGTTAATGGGGGAATCAAGCATTTTTTTTTCCTTGAAGGAAAGAAAATTGCATAATGTGTGGCCTGCCTTAAGCCCCGTACATACGATAAGAAAATCAGAAGTAAAATTTTGTCTGATGAACGATCTTCCGATTTTCAGATCATTAGTATGAAGCTTTCTACAGCTGATTATAAATTTTCAGATGACAAAACGGAATGTGCAGACTATAAAAATGTTATCGTACGTAAAAACAATGTCCAATTTTTGTTTAATTAGTACAGTTTTCATCCAAAAAAAAAAAAAAAAAATCGTAAGAGCCAGACTACGTATGCTCGGAAACGAAAGAACACATACAAAACAATTCAACACGTGATATCACTTCTGAAGTTGAAGTCTGTCATACGAGAGTTTTCGCATGAAAGTAACCTCTTCATTTTCTATAAGACTAGCATGCAACAAAAAAATGGATGAGAATTCGTCCGATAATACGATTGTGTGTACGAGGCTTAAGTCTTGCCATAATCGTGAGCCATACAGTCCAATCTCTCTTAACTTCTTTTCACTGACAATGAAATATATACAAAATCCTACATAGTCTGAAAAGTTCAGTTCTCTGCTGAATTCTCTTCTGAATGAGAGTGATCAGCTTCTATTAATCCAAAAGCTTTACGTAGACCTCAACAATGTACTTTTATCTGTCATTTCTTATTAAAAACTACCATTACAATCAGATGAAACCTAAATCCTTAATAGGAAACAAAATAAATATTTACCTGTTCCTTTTAATTTACCATGGCATGATTTTTAAAAGAAACAAGATATTTATTTATGTCTCTTGTTATTCTTTGCTGTACAAATAACACACTGTGATATTTTCATTTCAATTAATTAGACTCAATTTTAATTTGACATAATCCTTTGCATAATCTTCTTAACATTTCCTGACACATAGTGAGGCCAGACCAAATGCATTAGCTTTCTAATTTGCTTATCATTAACTTATACAATAAAAGTCAGATGAAAATGCTTTCTTACTATAAATGAAACATAAATATTTATGAGCGATAAAATGTCAGCAATTGTGCGGACTGCGGACTGTGATAAAAATGAAACTATTCATTAACCATTTGTTAATTGTGTTTATTAAAAAGTGCATTATTAAAATGAGCACAAATGTAGCTGTCCTGAAACAAATGTATCTGAAATTAGGGTCTTAATTAACTGAATAGTTATTATTCAAGAAAGTTTCTTTATGGAATGATAAGTAACTAATTAGACACAAATTGTGTCAAAAGCAGTTTTTCTATACTCTATTTCATCTACAGAATTTTAAAGCACTAAAAATTTACATGAATATATGTTAAAGGACACAGTGAACAAAAAACATAGAAACATAGATGAGTGATGGCAGAAAAGAGACCAAGTGGTCCATTACATTTGCCTCGTTTATATTGATTTACATATATATATATATATATATATATATATATATATATTTTTTTTTTTTAGCCCGCGTAAAGGTCTATGTACTGTATGTCCCAAGCGTGTCTCAATCCACTTACTGTGACGCACATGCAGCTGCCCATGGCTCTGCTAATACCAGCCCTTTTGTCCCCCAAGCATCGTACACAGAAAAGATGTTGAGGTAAAACCACAAGGAATGACTCTTTATTAAAACCCAGACACATACTTTATACCTCCCATGAGGACATTCCCCTCTTGGGGATATTAGCTGTAATATAAACAGTAAACATTAATATCAGTAGCACAACTAACAGCCAACATAAATATAAACAGTATTCCGATTAATCAGTAAGCTTATTAACAACTAGTCACCTAGACAATGCTTTGATTGATCAGGGATCCCATCCCACCGCAGGCAGTCCCACACCAGTCTACAATAGTCTATGAGACAAAACTCATGCAATGTTTCAACAGTCTGAAAAAAGTGAAATTAATTTATCTTTATAGATTTCTTGAGGGAGCTTGTTGATAACTATTTCTGTCCCAAGTTGAGGAGTTTTTTCAACACAGTCTGCAGGAGGGCCACCATATTTCCTTTGACCTTTAATCAAGATTAATATTACAAGATTAATATTACATCGTTCCATTCCTTCCAGAAGGGAAGCTTTATTGTCTTTATTCAGTGAATTAATCCAAGCCTCCATCTCAGCATTCTATATGTTGTTGAATGACTTGCTCTCTCCATGGGATCAAAGGCTGAACTGAGCTCTTTTCCATGTTCTGACCAAGAGAAGCAGAAAAAATCCCCGGTCTCCTCCATGGACCATAATCAGTGGGTAGAAGACTAACCCCTAGTCCCCTCCAAGAGCCCCTGCCCAGGTTGAGTTTATCACAACCAACTTAATAACTTACAGGATTGTTAAAAATGTTCTTACAATGGGTTTTTTGAATTGCTAGAAATTTGACTTCTTCAGGAAGATTCAGTTAGCCTAGTGAAGACCCCCCTTCAGTTGCCTAGTGAAGACCCCCTTCCTTGAACGTCATAACCATTTCCTCTTCTGGAAGTGTCTCTGTGCTTTCCCAATTCATCTGACCTTCTCATAACTTCCCTACATAACCTGACAACTTCAGGTACATCAATGGGAGATCAGAATGTTTATAACCTTGTCCAATCATAGAACGCCTTGCATTCTTTGAAAAGATTGTCTCTGCCCCAGCTGTAAGCTTCACCACTGGAACTTCAGCAGTGACATCACAGTCAGTGGCTGGATGTAAGTAACATTTTCCAAGAAGAAAGCAGCAGCCTCCAGCTGGGCTCACATCATTAGTGGTACTATATTGGTACATAGCTATTTCTTCAATAAAGTTTTTTTTCCTACACTTCAGCTTTGGGTGAAACTTTAGGTCTTGTCACCTTCCTTAGCCTGTGACTGGACAGTGAGAGGAAAAGCAGCAGACTGGTGAGTGTATCCCTCTGTCACTTTGCTTTCCTCCTACCACAATGCTCCTTGTTAACACAAGAGTACTGCAGCACAACTGCTTGGCTTTTTGTGCTGCTCCTCCTTTTCGAAATCAGTCAGAATTCATTCAATAATGTATTGAATACAGATTTGAATTAAATTGTGCCTTTTTATGTATGCTTGGAGTTCGGCTTTAAAACCCACTTCACTGGCAGTTCAATGGATTTGCTGTGTCCTTTTATTGACCTATTAAGCAAGAATTAAAATGTTACATATTTTAATTTTTATGTGGTATTTGTACTGTAACTGAGTTCACGCATGTGGTAAAGGGTGATGGTTTCTATAATGTATTTCTTTTAAATGGTGTATAGAATTTCCTGCTCAAGTTTCTTTTGTCAAAGCCCTTTGCTAGGACACATCTTGTAAATGATACTAGAGCATTCTTTATTATTCTAAATTATTCACAGTAACCTAGCACTGGTAAATAATTGCTCATTAATTGTATTTATGAATGAGTTTTGATGCTGCCATCAAAAAAAAAAGAAATTACATAATGGATAAATCCAATTGTGCCAGTGCCAATGCCCTTTTATCTGTGGCTTCCAGCAGAGTGTGCTAACCTCCAAACTGCTTTGACCAACTAATCTTGTACAAAGTAGCAATCCACTAATGTGTTACCCCAAAAACCCAGTTAGACATTAAAAGCTATGCTTTGGTGATCAAAGATTGTATGTTTTTGCTGTCTGTCTGTAAAGAAAAAATATTTGGGCAGTTGGATAGTGTCTCTAAGTCAGGATCGTGAGGCCCCACTTGCACAGTTTGTATCCATACTGAAAATTAAAGTGGCGTCATGAGACACAAGAAGAGGAGCATTAGGACTACTATGTGCAAATGCATTGCACATAGTAGGTAAGTATAGTAAAGTTTGTTATTTTAAAAAAAAATATTAAAATTAAAGGATTAGAATTACTTTAAGATCAAGCAAGCATTTGCAAATTTTTATTTGCAGAAGAGGAATTAGGGTCTGATTTTCCCTTTAAATAAAGAAACCCTGGCGGAGATGCTCGCCAAAATAGAAATATCTCTGAAAACCAATATTGCGTCAGGTCGCACGGATATCGAACATGTTCTCAGTCGAGTGGAGAAGATGGAGGAAAAGTTAGATGCGCCTGACCAGAGGCTGGAGTATTTAAATGAGCAGATGAAGTCCCTGCAGAGACATAATAGACCCCTGACATACAAAATTGAGGATCATGAGAACCAAAGCCAGCATAAAAATCTGCGCATACAAAGCTTGCCAGAGAAGTATAAAGATGAAGAGCTTCCGACAGTAACGCGCAGGCTTTTTAATCCAATGCTAGGAAATGAGACCTCAGAAATACTAAAAATCGATGTGATAGTGAGGTTCCACTACGTAGAGGAGAAATCGATAATGATGGAAAAAGCGCTGCACTCTGGGGAGATTCTCCTTGATGGAGTAAATTTACAGATATATGCTGATTTGTCATTAGAAACCCTGACAAGACGAAGACTTCTGAAACCACTGACAGAGCACATCTTACATTTCATATCAGTGGGGTTTCCCAGCTTACCTTAAGGGAAGAAGGGATGGTCGCACTGCAGTTTTTCTCTGTCTGATCACGGGTCCATACCAGATTCCCCCTTACTGTCTAACCTCTTTTTTTTATAGGTTTCCCCTGTTCTATTACACTTTTTGTAGCTGCTGATTTTTAATAAACACAAAAATTAGTGGAACTCCGCTTTAAAAACTAGGTAAGATCTCTTTTTAACTCCCGCATTCGGTATATGGCAAAATGTACCACTATCATTAGTGGTAAATTAGATGTGACACTGATAGTCAATGGAAAATTACCCTCCTGCACTGGTGCTCAGTGTAGGTGGGGGATCAATTCACTACTGTTCACTGCTCAAGGAACCCATTGTAACCTCCGGAGGAACCTTAAAGCGGAGTTCCAGCCATTTCACTCACCTGTCCAACGGTCCAGCGATGCGGCCGCCCGAAGCCTCGATCCTCTCCCTCGGCGCCGGCATCACTGCTGTGGGCACCCGGCTGTGACAGTTTGCGGCTTCACAGCCGGGTACCCACTGCGCATGCGCGAGTCACGCTGCGCGTCTTGATTGGCCGGCAATCTTCTGGGACCTCTGACGTGTCCCAGAAGATTGCAGGGAGGGAGGGGGAGAGGAGAACTTCCGTTCAGGGCACCGTGGCGCTCCGAGTGGAAGTGGGAGCGGGTACCTGTCAAAACTAGGTACCCGCTACCCCCCCAAAAAATGACATGCCAAATGTGGCATGTCAGGGGGTTAGAATACCTAAAGCGGAAGTTCCACTTTTGGGTGGAACTCCGCTTTAAGGTTGAATGGAACCTTGGTTTAGTAATTGCGCTTTTCCACTGCGAGAACCGGCTCGGCTCCACTCGGCACTGCTTGGCCCAGCTCGGCTCAGTTTGCTTTTCCACTGCGTGGTACGAGTCGGCACGTTTCAGTACTGTATAGGCTCTACTCGGCTCGGTTTGCTTTTCCACTAAAGTAGTAAGTGGGTGGGATTACAATGACTCTCTGACAAATCAATGGCTAGTAGTGACAAACAATAAAGGCTGCATGTGAAGGATTGTGGGATATGGTATAGGTACAGCCCGTTTTGAGCCCCAAACGAGATGGTACTGTTTAAGCGAGCTGTACCGAGCCGTACCATGTAGTGGAAAAGCGGCACTCTACCAAACCGTACCGAACCGTTCAAACATGTACCATGCGGTACCATGCAGTGGAAAAGCGCCAAAGCGAGCCATACCGAGCCGTACCATACAGTGGAAAAGCGCCATTAGGTTGATATAGAAATTTGGCATGAAGTTGTTAAAGTATTATTATTTTTAGTGTCCAATGTATTCTGATGCACTTTACAAAGAGATGTCATTCTTTTAGGCAAGTTCCTGCCCTAGTGGATATTTTTGATCTAGTTTCACTACAAGGTTAAAGATCTTAGTGTTACTTACAAAAATTAGGACTCTAGAGATTTGGTGCAAAGAGATAGTGAACACTTATAAACTTCTAATGGAACGATAACATTTCTACAACCAATTTCTAATCATTTCTTTTTCTTCATAGGAAAGAGAAACTCATTTTACAGCATGTATTCCACAAAAGATATTCAGACCCGTTGGTGACAGGTGATACAAACAAAATCTCATTAGTTGTAATTCTCTGTGACAGACCTGCACACAGACAATTTTACACATATGTTAGATCCACATTCTGTTTATAGGCTTCCCAATTGTACAGGCTTAACTGCTTGCCAACCACCCACCCACCGCAAATATACTGTGGCAGGCTGGCTTGGCTGCGCAAACAGCCGTACCTGTATGGCGATCCATGGGAGCGATCCTGGGGGCACGCACCCCTATTCACCAGTGGGGAAGCTGATTCACAGGGCCGGCAGCCGCGATTGCCTGCTGGGCATCTGCGATTGCTCCCTGTGAAGAGAGAACGGCGGTCTGCTGTTGTAAACAAAGACAACTGTTGTTCTCTCTGGAATCAATACAGATTCCAGAGAACACAGAGAACACAGGTCTCTGTATTGATTTCACAAGCCCATCCCCATCACAGTTAGAAAACACCCCCTAGGCATACATTTAACCCTTTGATCACCCCTGGGTTAACCACTTCCCTGCCAGTGTCAATATTACAGTAACAGTGCATATTCTTAGCACTGATTACTGTAGTAATGTCACTGGTCCCCCCAAAAATGTCAGGTAGGGGTCCAATCTGTTTGCTGCAATGTCGCAGTCCTGCTAAAAATCGCTGATTGCCGCCATTAGCAGTAAAATAAATAAAATTTACATCAATCTTTCCTCTAGTTTGTAGACATGATAACTTTTGCGCAAACCAATCAAAATATGCTTATTGGGATTTTTTTTACCAAAAATGTAGTAGAATACAAATTTGCCTAAAGTGATAAAAAAAAAATGAGATTTTTACATGTTTTTTTATTTGGGAATGTTATATAACAGAAAGTGAATAATATGTATCTGTATCACATAGGTGATCAAATACTACCAAAAGAAAGCTCTATTTGTGGGAAAAAAAGCACATCAATTTTATTTCAGTATAGCACGACTGCTCAATTGTCCATTAACCACTTGCCGACCGCCGCACGACTATCTACGGCGGCGGTCAGCCCCTCACAGGCAAAGTGACGTAGGTCTACGTCGCTCGCCTGTGAGGGTTTAGGGAGCGAGCGCGCGCCGCCGGAGGCGCGCTCCCGCGTGGTCACGGACCCCCCCGCGCGTGTGACCGGCGGACCCGATCGCCGCCGGCCACTCTACGATCGGCGGGGGAGAGGGAGAAAGTCAGGCAGCTTGTGTAAACAAGCTGCCTGTCATTCTCCTCTCTGTATGAGAGATGATCACATGGATCTACTATGTAGATCCATTGATCACTCTGCATACAGTTGAAGCCACAGCCAATCACAGTTAGAATCACGCCCCTAGGGACACACACAGCCCCTCCCTCTCAAATAAAGTTAACCCCTTCACTACCAGTGTATTTTTACAGTAACAGTGCATATATATAGCACTGATTACTGTAGAAATGTCACTGGTAACCCCAAAAGTGTCAAAAATGTCAGTCAAGGGTCCGATCTGTCCGCCGCAATGTCGCAGTACCGCAAAAAAAATCGCAGATTGCCGCCATTACGCGTTAAAAAAAATACAACAAAAATGACAAAAAACTTTCCCTTTGTTAGTAAACGCAATAACTTTTGCGCAAACCAATCAAAATACGCTTTTTGCGATTTTTTTTACCAAACATAGGTAGCATAAAACAAATTGGCCGAAAATATTAAAAAATTTTGATTTTTACATTTTTTTTGGGGGGAATTTCATATAAAAAAAAGGGAAAAATATTGCTATTTTTGCAAAATTTACGCTCTTTTTTTGTTTATAGCGCGTGATCAAAAAATCGCACAGGTGATCAAATACCGCCAAAAGAAAGCTCTGTTTGTGGGAAAAAAAGGACGCCAAATTCGTTTAGGTACAGCGTCGCACGACCGCGCAATTGTCCGTTAAAGTCACGCAGTGCCAAATCGCAAAATACCCTCTGGTCGTTTAGCAGCCAAATCCTCCGGGGCTTAAGTGGTTAAAGTAACGCAGTGCCGAATGGCCTGGTCATTAAGGGGGAAAATCTTCCGGTCCAGAAGTGGTTTAAAAAGCATGGCAATATACGCTGTTGATCTTAAATCTCTGTAGATTATAGACCTGAAAATGTGACTCCAGCTTATGTCCCATCAGAGTGGCTTGACCTATAAATTAACAATTAAAGCAGATTTCCAGGATAACTAAAAATTGCAGATGTTTTTGGAATATATTCTTGTAGAGACGGGGTGCTATCTGCAGATAGCAGATTTTCTTTACAAAGACACTAACGTTTTCATTGACAAGTCCACTGACTGAAAAATCCTAGTGCTGAGGAATAGATGGAAGCGTCTCTTTATAACAGAAGTTACATTGTTATTTTCCAGTGTTCTGTGGAGGTGGTGAATTTCCATTTTTCTTGGATGTGTACTTTAATAGTTGGCTAATGTCATCAGAGATCATATAGCCTACAGCATTTGGCAACCTGATACCAAATAAACTTAAAATAAAGGATCTTCTTTCTTCTGCTAATATAGCACATCTAATTGTGTTATAAACAGAAAGGATGGACACATGTTATTCAGCTGCCAATTTAATCACACCAACCTTATTTGCAATTACACTTTTGAACTGTTACATATTATCTTTCATAACAAGCATCTGTTGTGTCCTGCCTTTAATCAGAAGGCACAGGGAAAGTCACGAATATGTCTACTTGTCAATATAGAGGATTAGGAAAATATGAGGCTTCATGCACAGGGGCATATGAATTTATATTAAAAATATGCTTGATTGTTTCTGCTAGAACTTGGCAGAAAAAATGCCTCGAAGTATGTGCGTTTATGCACTTATAGCATTGAGTGTAAGTGCATTCTACTGGCCAGAATATGAATTTATTCTAGCCATTGAAAAACATTTACACTCATATGCTCGCATTGTGTGTGTTTATAGGTATTCATATGCATTTACGCACGTATGGGAGAAATAAGGGAGAAATCGGCCGCACACCACCAGCTGCTAGGAAGATGAATCCTTTATTAACATACCTCAAAGGTACACAGGATACAGAGATAGATGCGTTTCACACTTTCAAAGTGCTTGTGCACTACTAGGTAGTGTGCAAGTACTCTGATTGTGCACTACTAGGTAGTGCACAAGCACTTTGAATGTGCACTGTTAGGTAGTGCACAAGCCCTTTGAATGTGCACTGTTAGGTAGTGCACAAGCACTTTGAATGTGCACTGCTAGGTAGTGCACAAGCACTTTGAAAGTGTGAAATGCGTCTATCTCTGTATCCTGCATACCTTTGACGTATGTAAATAAAGGATTCATCTTCCTAGCAGCTGGTGGTGTGCGGCCGATTTCGCCTTTATTTCTAATGTTGCAGCGGTGGCGAACCGAGGCCAGCACCCACAGCACCAGGATTGCTCACCTGAGAGGTGCTTGTCTTCTCATTTTCACATATGGGAGTAAATTATGCTCATAAGTTCCTATTAGAATGCACTTTTTGTGCATTTTTATACTGCTGTAAATGTTCTGCTACAAATACACCTGTAAACACTTATGTGTGCATGGCATAAGCAGTATTTTTCCAGCCCTGTGAGCCTTGAATCAACAACATTTATAACCCTCCTGAAAACACACTCTGCTCTGGAAGGCCAAAGCCAGAGTCAAGTCTGAAATACATCTATAAAGTGAAAAAACATGTGCAGACTTATGGGCCATACACACTATACAATTGTCTTTAGATTTTTTCCTTTAGATTTACCAAAACCATATAATATGAGGTCAAATCTCAACACTTTTAATTAGAATGCAATCAGGCAGGCCCTTGCACTACATAGTTGAGGGTAAATTCAAAGGAAATCTAACAACAAAAGTTGTATAGTGTGTATCCAGCTTAACCACATAACGACCACCCACCGCAGATATACTGCGGCAGGCAGCCGTTGCTGGGCAAATTGACGTAGGGGTACGTCACTCGCTCAGCCACATGTGGGGGGGTGAGCGCACGCCGCGGCGGCACGCTCCCGGCCCCGCTCGTTCCCTGGGGAGCTAGCGCGAGTGACCGGCAGCTCTGATGGCCGACAGTCACTCATGATCTCCCGCTGCAGAGGGAGAAAGACAGACAGTTGATGTAAACACAGCCATCTGTCATTCTCCCTGAAGAAAGCACAGAGGCTATGCGATCCTGCTATATAGGATCCCATGTCTCTGTGGTTACTCTGTGTGGCACTCAGTGGGCTGTATAGCAAAGACTGCAGAAGAGTGGGTACAGATAAATGTAATAGGATGAGGAAGGGGTTGACATATGAAAGATACCTGCAGGGCCGGGACAAGGGGTGGGCAGGAGGGGGATTGCCCTGGGCGCAATGGTTTACTGAGTGTAGGACTCTCTAAAATTGCACATCATGAATGGGGGAAGGGGGCGCCATATGGCATCTTGCCCTGGGCGCTGGATGATCTTGTCCCGGCATGGGATACCTGTATTAAAAAGGATGCTTTAAGAGTTAAACCTGCAGGAATTCAGACAACTTAGGTTAAGGTCATTTTAGTAAAATTTCTCACCTAAGCACAGTTGTAGTGTTTGCTGGTTAGTAGGGTTGAGCGGACACCTAGATGTCCGTGTTCGACGGGTTCGGCCGAACTTTAAAAAAAAGTCCGGGTCCGTGTCCCGGACTTTTACCGAACTTTTCCCGGACACCGAACCCCATTGAAGTCAATGGGGACCCGAACTTTAAGGCACTAAAATGGCTCTAAAACACCAAAGGAAAGGGCTAGAGTGCTGCAAATGGCAGCAAAACGTAATTAAGAGCATGGCAAGTGCTCTGCAAACAAATGTGGATAGGGAAATAACTTAAAACAACAAAAAAAAACAGAAAAATAAAACAATGTTCTTCTTCATCTCTGAAGGACGAGGCCCATATGGAGTAGGAGGGAGGTTGAGGTGGTGGTGGATGTGGCGGTGACATAGGCGTGCGCACAGGGTGTGCTGGGTGTGCCTGGGCACACCCTAATCACCTAGGGCACATAGCATTGCCAGTGAGGAGATGGGAAAGATCTCCCTGGGACCTGCTCTGCTCTATTTCTCCTTGCCTACAGGTACATGGCCCCGATACATTACTCTCCCTGCTGGCAAACACATGCATGTGTATTTCAACTTTGGGGTGCACACCTTAATGCAATAGGCTGCGCACACCTATGGGCGGTGTAGGTGGAAGCGGCGGTGGAGGAGGACCAGGGCCGGATTAACAGCATCATGGGCTTGGTGCTGAGGATTTTGAAGGGCCTTAGGGCCGTGCCTTGCCATGCACCCAGAGGAGGAAGGGTGCAGCCATGCATGCCTAATTCAACATGGGATGCTGTCTCTGAAGCCCATAAACACATCCATGCATCGCCAACTGTCCCTCCTTGTCCGGCCTTCACGCTGTGTGGGGAGGTTCTGAGGGTGCTGCCTGGGGAAGCGAGCATAGAAGCCAGACTTCTGTGTTTACAAGTGACAGAAGAGCGGTAACAGTGAATATGGCCAACCCGGGGCCTATATAAAAGGTAGGGGCCTGGAGCTGCAGCTCCAATAGCCCCTACATTAATCTGGCCCTGAGGAGGAGGACGAGGTAGCCAACACTGCTTCTTTTCACAAATTTTAAATGAGGGTACACCCCAAAAGAGTGAGAAAGAGCAAAAATGGAACAATGGGTGGGTAAGGTCGGTATCCATTGCTATTCTGCATAAGGTACGGAAAAGTCCCGTGGGATCCATGCCTGGTTCATTTTAATGAACGTGAGCTTGTCCACATTGTCTCTGGACAGGCGGCTGCGCTTGTCTGTTATAACGCCCCCAGCCGTGCTAAATACCCGTTCAGATAATACACTGGCTGCAGGGCACGCCAGCACCTCCAAGGCGTAAAGGGCAAGCTCAGGCCATGTGCCCAATTTGGAGACCCAGAAGTTGAAGGGGGCAGACCCGTCATTCACTACATGTAGGCGTGTGCACACATACTGCTCCACCATGTTGGTAAAATGCTGCCTCCTGCTAAGACGTTCCATCTGAGCTGCTGGTGCTGCTGTTTGTTGTGGCGTGCTGACAAAGCTTTTCCACATTTCGGCCATGCTAACCCTGCCTTCTGAGGTGCTGGCGGTGCCCTGGTTGCGTTGGCGACCTCCTCCTCCTCCTCCTCTGCCTTGTGCTTCCACTGTGGCCCCGCTGTCAGATGGGAATGCCAGCAGCATGGCGTCTACCAGCATGCGCTTGTACTCGCGCATCTTGCGATCGCGCTCCAGTGAGTGAATTAAGGACGGTACGTTGTCCTTGTAACGGGGATCCAGCAGCGTGGCCACCCAGTAATCAGCACAAGTTAGAATGTGGGCAACTCGGCGGTCGTTGTGGAGACACTGCAGCATGTAATCGCTCATGTGTGCCAGGCTGCCCAGAGGCAACGAAAGGCTGTCCTCTGTGGGAGGTGTATGGTCCGTGTCCTCTGTATCCCCCCAGCCACGCACCAGTGATGGCCATGAGCTGGCCTGGGTGCCACCCTGCTGTGAACATGGTTCCATCTCCTCCTCCAGCTCCTCCTCCTCCTCATCCTCCTCATCCTCCAGAACTGTGCCCCTGCTGGACAATTGCGTCCCTGGCGTTTGCGTGTGCAGGAACCCACCCTCGGAGCCCCTTGCGAATGACTGCCCTGAAAGCCTTGGAAATGTTACCTCTTCATCCTCCTCCTCCTCCTCATCCTGTGCCACATCCTCTTCCATCATCGCCCGAATTGTTTTTTCAAGGAGGCATAGAAGTGGGATAGTTAAGCTGAGAACGGCGTCATTGCCACTGGCCATATTGGTGGAGTACTCAAAACAGCGCAACAAGGCACACAGGTCTCGCATGGAGGCCCAGTTATTGGTGGTGAAGTGGTGCTGTTCCGCAGAGCGACTCACGCGTGCGTGCTGCAGCTGAAACTCCACTATGGCCTGCTGCTGCTCGCACAGTCTTTCCAGCATGTGCAAGGTGGAGTTCCACCTTGTGGGCACGTCACATATGAGGCGGTGAGCGGGAAGGCCGAAGTTACGCTGCAGCGCTGCCAGGCGAGCAGCAGCAGGGTGAGAACGCCGAAAGTGCGCACAAACGGCCCGCACTTTCTGCAGCAGCTCTGACATATCGGGGTAGTTTTTAAGGAACCTCTGCACCACCAAATTCAGCACATGCGCCAGGCAAGGGATGTGCGTCAAACCGGCTAGGCCCAGAGCTGCTATGAGATTTCGCCCGTTATCGCACACCACCAGGCCGGGCTTGAGGCTCGCTGGCAGCAACCACTCATTTGTCTGCTGTTCCATGCTCCTCCACAACTCCTGCGCGGTGTGTGGTTTGTCCCCCAAACAGGCAAGTTGTAAAACTGCCTGCTGTCGTTTACCCCTGGCCGTGCTGAAGTTGGTGGTGAAGGTGTTACGCTGTCCGGATGAGGAGGCGGTAGAGGATGAGGAAGCGGAGTAGGAGGAGTTAGGAACAGGAGGCAAACTGAAGCGCCCTGCAATCCTCGGTGGTGGAAGGACATGCGCCAAATTGCTATCCGCCTCAGGCCCATCCGCCACTGCATTTACCCAGTGTGCCGTTAGGGAGATATAACGCCCCTGACCGTGCTTACTGGTCCACGTATCCGTAGTTAGGTGGACCTTGGCACAGATGGCGTTGCGCAGTGCACACCTGATTTTTTCCCCCACTTGGTTGTGCAGGGAAGGGATGGCTTGCCTGGAAAAGTAGTGGCGGCTGGGCACGACGTACTGTGGGACAGCCACCGACATAAGGTTTTTAAAACTGTGCGTCTCCACCAGACGGAATGACAGCATTTCAAAGGCCAATAATTTTGAAATGCTGGCATTCAGGGCCAGGGATCGCGGGTGGGTAGGGGGGTACTTCCTCTTCCTCTCAAGTGTTTGGGAGATGGAAAGCTGAACGCTTCCACGGGACATTGTGGAGATGGTTGTTGGTGACCCAGGTGGTGGTGTTGCTGACAGATCGTCTGTTTGCGGGGTGGCAGGTGCCGGTATCACTACAGATGTGGCTGGAGCGGCCGAGACTGCAGCAGAAGAGGAAGCAGGATGAGCCAGAGACGTTTCTTGGTTTTGAAGGTGTGTACTCCACTGCAGCTCGTGCTTTGCACTTAGATGCCTGATCATGCAGGTTGTGCTCAGGTTGAGAAGGTTCATGCCTCGCTTCAAGCTCTGATTGCACAGGGTGCAAACCACTCGTGTCCTGTCATCAGCACATTTTCTAAAGAACTTCCACGCTAGAGAACTCCTTTGAGCTGACTTTGGTGCGCTCGTTCCCTTGCTGCGTTGGGCAGTAGCGGGCGTAGTGTCTAGGGCACGGCCGCTCCGCTTCTGCACCCTGCTCCCTCTTCTGCTGTGCTGGTGGCTCTGTGCGACCACCGCCTCTTCCTCCAAACTACTCAGTTCACCTGCATGACGTTCATTCCATGTGGGGTCGAGGACCTCATCGTCCTCCACATCATCTTCCACCCAGTCTTCACCCCTGCCCTCCTTGTCGGTCTCCACAATGCTGAACGCCGCAGCAGTTGGCACCTGCGTTTCGTCATCATCGGAGACGTGCTGCGATGATCCTTGCATGTACTCATCTTGAGAAATAAGTGGTTGGGCATCGCTGCACTCAATCTCTTCCACTTCTGGGGCAGGGCTAGGTGGATGGCCCTGGGAAACCCTGCTGACAGAGTCCTCAAAAAGAATAAGAGACTGCTGTATGGCTTGGGGCTCAGACTGCTGGCCTGATTTGCAAGGGGGTGAGGTGAAAGACGGTTGGACATTGGCTGCAGGTGCCAACTCTGACCTTTCTGCAGTAGACTGGGTGGGAGACAATGTGAAGGAACTGGAGGCACTGTCAGCAGCAAACCAATCTACTATCGCCTCAACTTGTTCTGGCCTCATCACTTCTAGGGGCGTTTGATGCCCTACCAAATACTGATGCAGGTTCTGTCGCCTACTCACACTTGAGGAAGGTGTTTCACTTGTGCGTGTAGCTGGCACAGATCGACCATGTCCTCTCCTTGCAACAGGAGCTCTACCAGCAGCACCACGACCCAGGCCACGGCCCTTATTTGACGGTCTCCTCATATTTCTGTAATTTAAGATCTTGCCCTAGAAAGGTTTTTATTGAATAGCGGAATAGAAAATATGATCCAAAAAAAGTGTATGTATATCACACGTACACAACCACACTAGGCCCCAATTACTATTGTTTGTACCCCTAAAAGGCTAGATGAGGAGTAGGGGGAGTATGGAACAGGCAGCACCCTCAAACCTTCAGAAGTATGAGATGAACCCCAACAACTTGGAAAGGTGGATCTCTCTCACACGTACCGACACAGACTATCCCGCAATTCAATTGATCCTCAAAGGTTTTTATTGAATAGCGGAATAGGAAATATGATCAAAAAAAGTGTATGTATCTCGCACGTACACAACCACACTAGGCCCCAATTACTATTGTTTGTACCCCTAAAAGGCTAGATGAGGAGTAGGGGGGGTATGGAACAGGCAGCACCCTCAAACCTTCAGAAGTATGAGATGAACCCCAACAACTTGGAAAGGTGGATCTCTCTCACACGTACCGACACAGACTATCCCGCAATTCAATTGATCCTCAAAGGTTTTTATTGAATAGCGGAATAGGAAATATGATCAAAAAAAGTGTATGTATCTCGCACGTACACAACCACACTAGGCCCCAATTACTATTGTTTGTACCCCTAAAAGGCTAGATGAGGAGTAGGGGGGGTATGGAACAGGCAGCACCCTCAAACCTTCAGAAGTATGAGATGAACCCCAACAACTTGGAAAGGTGGATCTCTCTCACACGTACCGACACAGACTATCCCGCAATTCAATTGATCCTCAAAGGTTTTTATTGAATAGCGGAATAGGAAATATGATCAAAAAAAGTGTATGTATCTCGCACGTACACAACCACACTAGGCCCCAATTACTATTGTTTGTACCCCTAAAAGGCTAGATGAGGAGTAGGGGGGGTATGGAACAGGCAGCACCCTCAAACCTTCAGAAGTATGAGATGAACCCCAACAACTTGGAAAGGTGGATCTCTCTCACACGTACCAACACAGACTATCCCCCAATTTAACTGATCCCCAAAGGTTTTTGATTAAATAGCGGAATAGAAAATATGATCCCAAAAAAGTGTATGTATATCACACGTACACAACCACACTAGGCCCCAATTACTATTGTTTGTACCCCTAAAAGGCTAGGAGTAGGGGGAGTATGGAACAGGCAGCACCCTCAAACCTTCAGAAGTATGAGATGAACCCCAACAACTTGGAAAGGTGGATCTCTCTCACACGTACCAACACAGACTATCCCCCAATTTAACTGATCCCCAAAGGTTTTTGATTAAATAGCGGAATAGAAAATATGATCCCAAAAAAGTGTATGTATATCACACGTACACAACCACACTAGGCCCCAATTACTATTGTTTGTACCCCTAAAAGGCTAGGAGTAGGGGGAGTATGGAACAGGCAGCACCCTCAAACCTTCAGAAGTATGAGATGAACCCCAACAACTTGGAAAGGTGGATCTCTCTCACACGTACCAACACAGACTATCCCCCAATTTAACTGATCCCCAAAGGTTTTTGATTAAATAGCGGAATAGAAAATATGATCCCAAAAAAGTGTATGTATATCACACGTACACAACCACACTAGGCCCCAATTACTATTGTTTGTACCCCTAAAAGGCTAGGAGTAGGGGGAGTATGGAACAGGCAGCACCCTCAAACCTTCAGAAGTATGAGATGAACCCCAACAACTTGGAAAGGTGGATCTCTCTCACACGTACCAACACAGACTATCCCCCAATTTAACTGATCCCCAAAGGTTTTTGATTAAATAGCGGAATAGAAAATATGATCCCAAAAAAGTGTATGTATATCACACGTACACAACCACACTAGGCCCCAATTACTATTGTTTGTACCCCTAAAAGGCTAGATGAGGAGTAGGGGGAGTATGGAACAGGCAGCACCCTCAAACCTTCAGAAGTATGAGATGAACCCCAACAACTTGGAAAGGTGGATCTCTCTCACACGTACCGACACAGACTATCCCGCAATTCAATTGATCCTCAAAGGTTTTTATTGAATAGCGGAATAGGAAATATGATCAAAAAAAGTGTATGTATCTCGCACGTACACAACCACACTAGGCCCCAATTACTATTGTTTGTACCCCTAAAAGGCTAGATGAGGAGTAGGGGGGGTATGGAACAGGCAGCACCCTCAAACCTTCAGAAGTATGAGATGAACCCCAACAACTTGGAAAGGTGGATCTCTCTCACACGTACCGACACAGACTATCCCGCAATTCAATTGATCCTCAAAGGTTTTTATTGAATAGCGGAATAGGAAATATGATCAAAAAAAGTGTATGTATCTCGCACGTACACAACCACACTAGGCCCCAATTACTATTGTTTGTACCCCTAAAAGGCTAGATGAGGAGTAGGGGGGGTATGGAACAGGCAGCACCCTCAAACCTTCAGAAGTATGAGATGAACCCCAACAACTTGGAAAGGTGGATCTCTCTCACACGTACCAACACAGACTATCCCCCAATTTAACTGATCCCCAAAGGTTTTTGATTAAATAGCGGAATAGAAAATATGATCCCAAAAAAGTGTATGTATATCACACGTACACAACCACACTAGGCCCCAATTACTATTGTTTGTACCCCTAAAAGGCTAGGAGTAGGGGGAGTATGGAACAGGCAGCACCCTCAAACCTTCAGAAGTATGAGATGAACCCCAACAACTTGGAAAGGTGGATCTCTCTCACACGTACCAACACAGACTATCCCCCAATTTAACTGATCCCCAAAGGTTTTTGATTAAATAGCGGAATAGAAAATATGATCCCAAAAAAGTGTATGTATATCACACGTACACAACCACACTAGGCCCCAATTACTATTGTTTGTACCCCTAAAAGGCTAGGAGTAGGGGGAGTATGGAACAGGCAGCACCCTCAAACCTTCAGAAGTATGAGATGAACCTCAACAACTTGGAAAGGTGGATCTCTCTCACACGTACCAACACAGACTATCCCCCAATTTAACTGATCCCCAAAGGTTTTTGATTAAATAGCGGAATAGAAAATATGATCCCAAAAAAGTGTATGTATATCACACGTACACAACCACACTAGGCCCCAATTACTATTGTTTGTACCCCTAAAAGGCTAGGAGTAGGGGGAGTATGGAACAGGCAGCACCCTCAAACCTTCAGAAGTATGAGATGAACCCCAACAACTTGGAAAGGTGGATCTCTCTCACACGTACCAACACAGACTATCCCCCAATTTAACTGATCCCCAAAGGTTTTTGATTAAATAGCGGAATAGAAAATATGATCCCAAAAAAGTGTATGTATATCACACGTACACAACCACACTAGGCCCCAATTACTATTGTTTGTACCCCTAAAAGGCTAGGAGTAGGGGGAGTATGGAACAGGCAGCACCCTCAAACCTTCAGAAGTATGAGATGAACCTCAACAACTTGGAAAGGTGGATCTCTCTCACACGTACCAACACAGACTATCCCCCAATTTAACTGATCCCCAAAGGTTTTTGATTAAATAGCGGAATAGAAAATATGATCCCAAAAAAGTGTATGTATATCACACGTACACAACCACACTAGGCCCCAATTACTATTGTTTGTACCCCTAAAAGGCTAGGAGTAGGGGGAGTATGGAACAGGCAGCACCCTCAAACCTTCAGAAGTATGAGATGAACCCCAACAACTTGGAAAGGAGGATCTCTCTCACACGTACCAACACAGACTATCCCCCAATTTAACTGATCCCCAAAGGTTTTTGATTAAATAGCGGAATAGAAAATATGATCCCAAAAAAGTGTATGTATATCACACGTACACAACCACACTAGGCCCCAATTACTATTGTTTGTACCCCTAAAAGGCTAGGAGTAGGGGGAGTATGGAACAGGCAGCACCCTCAAACCTTCAGAAGTATGAGATGAACCCCAACAACTTGGAAAGGTGGATCTCTCTCACACGTACCAACACAGACTATCCCCCAATTTAACTGATCCCCAAAGGTTTTTGATTAAATAGCGGAATAGAAAATATGATCCCAAAAAAGTGTATGTATATCACACGTACACAACCACACTAGGCCCCAATTACTATTGTTTGTACCCCTAAAAGGCTAGGAGTAGGGGGAGTATGGAACAGGCAGCACCCTCAAACCTTCAGAAGTATGAGATGAACCCCAACAACTTGGAAAGGTGGATCTCTCTCACACGTACCAACACAGACTATCCCCCAATTTAACTGATCCCCAAAGGTTTTTGATTAAATAGCGGAATAGAAAATATGATCCCAAAAAAGTGTATGTATATCACACGTACACAACCACACTAGGCCCCAATTACTATTGTTTGTACCCCTAAAAGGCTAGGAGTAGGGGGAGTATGGAACAGGCAGCACCCTCAAACCTTCAGAAGTATGAGATGAACCCCAACAACTTGGAAAGGTGGATCTCTCTCACACGTACCAACACAGACTATCCCCCAATTTAACTGATCCCCAAAGGTTTTTGATTAAATAGCGGAATAGAAAATATGATCCCAAAAAAGTGTATGTATATCACACGTACACAACCACACTAGGCCCCAATTACTATTGTTTGTACCCCTAAAAGGCTAGGAGTAGGGGGAGTATGGAACAGGCAGCACCCTCAAACCTTCAGAAGTATGAGATGAACCCCAACAACTTGGAAAGGTGGATCTCTCTCACACGTACCAACACAGACTATCCCCCAATTTAACTGATCCCCAAAGGTTTTTGATTAAATAGCGGAATAGAAAATATGATCCCAAAAAAGTGTATGTATATCACACGTACACAACCACACTAGGCCCCA
Source organism: Pelophylax lessonae (assembly GCF_965119305.1). Lineage (NCBI taxonomy): Eukaryota > Metazoa > Chordata > Amphibia > Anura > Ranidae > Pelophylax > Pelophylax lessonae. The sequence goes on from NC_138770.1 coordinate 389,747,677, forward strand.
ATTACTATTGTTTGTACCCCTAAAAGGCTAGATGAGGAGTAGGGGGAGTATGGAACAGGCAGCACCCTCAAACCTTCAGTATGAGATTGTGTTCACTGTACCCCACAAAGATTGAGTTCACTGCACCCCACAATGATTGTGTTCACTGCACCCCACAAAGATTGTGTTCACTGCACCTCACAAAGATTGTGTTCACTGTACCCCCCAAAGATTGTGTTCACTGCACCCCACAAAGATTCTGTTCACTGTACCCCACAAAGATTGTGTTCACTGCACCCCAAAAAGATTGTGTTCACTGCACCCCAAAAAGGATGTTGTTCACTGCACCCCAAAAAGGATGTTGTTCACTCCACCCCAAAAAGATTGTGTTCACTGCACCCCACAAAGATTGTGTTCACTGCACCCCAAAAAGATTGTGTTCACTGCACCCCAAAAAGGATTTTGTTCACTGCACCCCAAAAAGGATGTTGTTCACTCCACCCCAAAAAGATTGTGTTCACTGCACCCCAAAAAGATTGTGTTCACTGCACCCCACAAAGGATTTTGTTCACTGCACCCCAAAAAGATTGTGTTCACTGCACCCCAAAAAGGATGTTGTTCACTGCACCCCAAAAAGGATTTTGTTCACTGCACCCCAAAAAGATTGTGTTCACTGCACCCCACAAAGGATTTTGTTCACTGCACCCCACAAAGATTGTGTTCACTGCACACCAAAAAGGATTGTGTTCACTGCACCCCAAAAAGATTTTGTTCACTGCACCCCAAAAAGATTGTGTTCACTGCAGCCCAAAAAGATTGTGTTCACTGCAGCCCAAAAAGATTGTGTTCACTGCAGCCCAAAAAGATTGTGTTCACTGCAGCCCAAAAAGATTGTGTTCACTGCAGCCCAAAAAGATTGTGTTCACTGCAGCTCACACACAGAAAAATGGATGTGGATCACTGACACCTGCCTATCTCCAATCCCACACCACACAGCAATATCGATTGTAGTTTGTAGAACACAGTTTCCCTAAAATTCAGCAGACTCTGTCCCTAACAGGATTGAGAAGAGATCGTAGATCAGGATTGAGTGCAGACCCCACCCCCCACACAGCAATATCGATTGTAGTTTGTAGAAGACACTGACCCTATATAATTCAGCAGACTCTATCCCTAAAATGCCTACAACTCGCCCTGCCTAAACACTCCGACCTGTCCCTCAATTCTATCCGGACACAAATGGTTTTTTCCTGCCTATCTTTCCCTAATCAGCAGCCAGCACGTTGATGTGTGCTCTGTCCCTGAATCTAAGCAGCATAATGACGCCGCTGCGGCTGCCTCGAACTTATAAAGACTTGGTCACATGCTTCAGACGGCCAATCACAGCTACTGAGACATTTGCAGGCATGGCTGGGATGGCTTAAGGCACACCAGTTAAACGATTGTTGATTGGCTGTTGAAAGCCCGCCATGAAAAGAGCGCCAAAGCATGCAAAACCCGGAAATAAAACGACCGAACACGGATTTTTACCCGAACATACAGTAAAGTGTCCGTGTCCGTGTTCGGGTACAAAAAATCCAATTATTCGGTACGAACACGAATAATACAGTCCGTGTTCGCTCAACACTACTGGTTAGCATTAATAATTCACATAATAACCAAGCATACTTGTTGTGTACAATTGGTTTGATGTTAGTACTTTCTGAGTTACTGACTTGGAAGAAACATGCAAAACTAGCAAAGTTATAGCGGAGTCAGAATTCCTAAACTGCATAGTAGTCAGTTACTCCAAAATTACTGAAGACATTGGATCAGCATGCAATCAGGCAACTAGAATGTTTGGGCTAGTTATGGCATTCTATGTATTTCTTAATACAGATTTCCTTTAACCACCTGCCAACCAGCCGCCGTAGTTTTACTGCAGCAGGTCGACTCTGTTACACAAAACTACGTACTTGTACTTCTCTATGTGTAGCAGATAGTGGGGGGTGCTCCCGCTCCGCTGATTGGCTAGAGGGAGAGCTAATCAGCTGGTCGGGTGGACGCAATGCGGGCACCCACGATTGCTCCTCATGGAGACAGAATGGCGGTCTACCGATGTAAACACGGCAGAAAAGTGTTATGTCAGTGATGAACACAGGGATTCTATGTTCCTCCTTTTTAGGAGCACAGGTCTCTGTATTCATCCAGTGATTACAACCCCTACACAGTTAGAAAGCACCCCCTAGGTACACATTTAACCCTTTGATCGCCCCTGGTGTTAACCCCTTCCCTGCCAGTGTAATTAGTACAGTGCATTTTTTTTTTAGCACTGATTACTGTAGTAATATCACTGGTCCCCCTAAAAGTGTCAAAAGTGTCAGTTAAATGTCCGATTTGTCCGCTGCAATGTCGTAGTCAGACTAAAAATCGCTGATCGCCACCATTATTAGTAAAAAAATAAATAAAAATGACATAAATCTATCCCCTAGTTTGTAGATGGGATAACTTTTACGAAAACCAATCAATATACACTTATACACCAATATTACATATTGGCCTAAATTGATGAAAACATTTTTTTTTCTTGGTAATGCTTTAAAGCAGAATGTAAAAAAAAAAAATATATATTGTTTTATTTCCAGAATTGTCGCTCTTTTTTTTTGTTTATAGCGAAAAAAATAAAAAACGCAGAGGTGATCAAATACCACCTAAAGAAAATTCTATTTGTGGGAAAAAAGGACATCAATATTATTTGGGTACAGCGTTGCACGACCGCGCAATTGTCAGTTAAAGTAAGGCAGTGTCATATCGCAAAAAATGACCTGGTCATTAAGGGGGTAAATCCTTCCGGAGGTGAAGTGGTTGCAATGTATTCTTTCAGATGTGTTGTGAGTAGATTAACATGTGACAGCACATATATTTTCTTTTGTGTTTTGTTACTTCCCCGCCATCCTGAGGTCCCCTACATCGCTGTCTACATGTTTTGAGAGCAGGGAATAGGAATATCCCACCCAGTGCTTGGGTGATTTACTAGCATTGACACACAAGGTCTATGCTGTACAACGTTTTACGAGAATGGTTTGCACGTGCATTGCAACTTTTATAAACATTAGAGAACACTTAATTGCTGGTTTAAAAATACAGTTTTCCTAAGGCATGCTCATTGACATTTGTAAACTGTCAAATAATTAATTTATCTTTATATAGGACAAAAAAAAAAAACATTATGTACATCAACATAAAGACATTTTCGTTTTGGAAGAAATACATTTTATGTTTGTTGAATATTGCAGCTTGTCAGACTCTAACATTCTAATTTGATCACATGTCAAACTGTCTTTGTGATTAATGTGTGTGGCTTTATTTGTTATTGTCACCTAAATTTTCCCGACAGGCAATTGAATAAATGAATTTTGGAAAATGTAATAATGCTGAGTTTCATGTACTGTATGTGATTTTTTTAAGAGAATCTGACATTCAAAACAATATACAGCATTAATGTTTCAGACTAACTAAAATTTTAAAGGAACTTGTGAGGGATTCTCAACTCCCAATTCTGCTTCCCAACCTTGAGAGTGGACACCTCCAAGAGCCTGGTTGCTTCCTTAGTTGGTTCTTATTGTGCCTCAAAACCTCTGCACCCCCAAAACTCAGAGCACAAAGAGCTAACACCGATTCCTGGTTGTGCTCCTGGCACATCTTCTCCCACCTTTTGTCCTTTTCCACTGGACAGCAGTGGGTGGGAGGGAACATATTAGTATGTAAGAACCTTATACAGGTTTCCTTTTTATTGGCTGAATAGCAAATAGCACTTACAGTATTGTATAGTACAGTGTTGTAATTAAAATCCTTTTTTAAAGTTTTGGATAGAGAGGGATTAGAACCCCTGTGTATTTGTATTGCTGTCTGTGCCCCCGTTAAGGAGATCCAGCCTCTCTATTTGTCCTGTTTACCATTATCATTCAAAGTGAAAGGAAAAGAAAATCCCACATTTTGGGTTGTCCCCAGAAAAGTAAAACACTAGTTCTGATAACCCTGGTGACACTCCCGGACTTCCTCATTTTGGATGGATTTCCACTTTCTGTTTTGGCTATACGACAGGAAGTAAAAGGAGATCTTCTCAATGGGACACAGATGGCAAGGAAAAAAAACTGAGGTTATAACCCTCCCTTACTCTATCCAAAAATAAAATGCTATTAGTTACCCTTTAAAGTTATTAGTGCTTCTAAACCCTTAAACTAACCTAAATTAGCATTATTTATTTTGCCATATGTAAATAGAATCTAGAAATATGGCAATGTAGTCCTTGCATTGTACACATACTGCCTGCACTGTGACAACTACAGGTTTGATTCGTATATTATATGTGATATTGCATGAGAAAATGCCATATCAAGGCGTATCACCAAGCTTATTGCTCACTTAGTTATCACTGGGAAATAACAGTACTATTAATAAATCAAAGGATATTTTCCTTGAATATTTAGCACATAATTTGCAAAGATCTAAGATACCAGGCATGGTGTCTAGAGTGCTAAAAATGTGTAATATCACTATATTTTGTTAGGGATCACAATAAAAAACAGCAAACCCCAGTAACTGCTACTTATGGCCAAGCTAGCTGGTATCATCATTTTAAAGGAACCACAATGGCTCCAGCCATGAGATGCTGATGTCTTTGGAATATCAGAGGAGGTATGAGGTGTTTTTTTTTTTTTTTTTTATAAGCCACCTGACAAATAGGTTGCATCCTTATCTCTGGTGAATTGGTAAAAACAGCAAAAGTGTCTGTTAGGCTCCTTATCTACCTATAGCAGAAAAAAGGAGAACAAAATCTCATCCTTGTTAATTTAATTAACAGTCTACCTAGTAGAAGTCACATTTAAACAGACTTGCAATGCTGAAGCTTACAAACTGAGGAAACAACTTGGATGAGTTGCAAAACATCTTTATAAATGAGACCTTTATAAATGAGAACTTTTCCAGATAGAATAGTCTTTAAAAACCCTAATTAGCCAAAAAATAAAGTTCTGCCTTCTATATCCTTTACCAGGTTTCTCTTTTTAGCAAAAATCCTACCGATGGCACCAATAAAATAAACACTTGTTCTCTTCACCCTAGCTGGGGAAAGGTTGTAAATGTGCTGAGAATTCTAAAACGAAGGCTTTCCGGGATTCCCTCCCTTCATTATTCACATAAGTTCCTTAATAATAAACACACTATTCAAGTCTACTTTCTGCTCATGACTTTAATAAAAAGTAAAACCTTGTATTCAAGAAAACCCTACCACAATTACAAGGGTAATTTTCTTCCTTGATGCATTGCCTCATTTCCAAGAGGCCATTACCTTGGGATATCAATAAGCAACAGTTAATTTGTCTTTGAAATGTTTGCCATATTCTTTGCTATTGTTCCTATATAACCTCTGCTGAATTTATATGTTTTAATTTTCACAAACTTGAAAATTAGTAGAGAAACTATTGGAATGCTAAAATGAGCTGATAATGAAAAACGACATGATTTATGTACTTTTATTAGTTATCAATACAGAATATTTTAGCAACGTGATTTCATCTTGTAGACCGCCATAATAATGCACACTATCTCTCTGTAGCAGGACCATCTAGAATTTTTTTCTGGCAATGGTTTGAGGCAGGGAAGCAGGGGCATAACATGGGCAGGACAGCAGGGAGATAACAAGGGCCGGGCTGAAAGGTAACCCACAGTACTCAATCATTGAAGAATAGGAGTTGTCTGTCAAACACAGTATATGCTGTAGTCCACAGAGAAGACAGGTTTGCTGCAGGCTAAATTATGCACAGATGAGTCTATTCCACAACAAAAACATCAGAGAAGATGGAAAGTCTGAAGAGGGAGGGCAACAGGTGCTCAAAAAAAAGTTTCTTAAATTGGATTTTTTGAGTCAGTGTTCTTGGTCTTCACTTCGCTTCTGAAATGGTATAAGCCAACTGCTGGAGAAGCTGCATATTGTCATTGGCAAGAAATAACATATCTTACACCTGACAAATCCATGTTTCATTTTCTTTGCAACCTGTTTTTTTTTTGTTTTATTATTAAAGAAAGTCAATGTACAAAGGGGACAGTGTACAGACAGATTACATGGGCTGGGGCCCCAATCAAAAAGGAGCAATGAAGGTACAGTAACAGCATCATTACAGATACAATGAATACCACCCCAAAATTATGTGCACCCCAAGATTATGTGATATCTCACCCAAATGACCATACAGTTACATAAAGTTGGAAACAGGGATAACCCTATTCATAGGCACATATATCCCCAGTACAAAAGAAAAGGAAGAAAAGAAAATAACAGGGGAAAGAGAGGGGGGACATAGTCATCACATCAGACCACAGGGCCAAAAAGACAAGAAGAACAAAAAGAAACTAGAGGGTAGAAAATGGAGATAAGACAAAGAGAGAGAAAAGAGGAAGAAAAAGAAGAGAGAGGAGGGGAGAAAACCCAGAGAAGGCTGGTGCCTTGTCAAATCACCCTAAGAGGACTAGGGAGGAGTGCCAATCAAAAGGAGACTTACAGATCTATATGGACGTATGTAGCCCATGGCTCCCATATCTTCATAAATATAGGCATTGAGTCAGTAAATTTACTTGCCAAATGCTCATTAAGCATGATCCAGGAAACTTTGCGCCTAAGCACTGGAGGAAATAAGAGATCCTGGAAGAATCTAAAAGTTTCTGATGCCCGCATCTTCAGTTGGGACTTGCAGTGTGTTAAAGTAAAGGAGGGGTGAGGAAGCGCCCAATGCCATAGAGACCCTTATTGAGCCACCAGTGTAAGGCTTCAGGATCTTGTCCAGGAGGGAAGGCAGGATTATTAAAAAGATGAGCTAGTGGAGAGAAGGGTGAGACCAAGTTGGGATTGTCCCAGACTTTATCCCATACTGCCAGCGAGTTAGACAAGGTGGAGACAAGGATATGATGTCTATTCCTACTGGGCTGCCATTTAGGGAAATCTAGTGGAATTGCAGTAGTCACCATATTCTCCATGGCAACCCATTCAGATTTTTCCCCCTGGAAATATATTACCGAAAGTTGGGCTATCTGGGCTGATTGATAGTACAGCATGAGGTGTGGTAAACCAAGGCCCCCCCTTCGTTTTATGGGTAGAGTACTTGCTTAGAAGCCCTGCGATTCTTGCCATGCCACACAAATTGAATAAGCTTGGATTGGAATTTTACTAGGTCTTCATCTAACTAACAGTATCGGTAGGTAGTTAAAGTAATACAATAAGCATGGTAAAATTGTCATTTTTATGGAGTAAATTTTGCCTAAACAGGACAGACCACTCAGGTTCTCCTTTAATTTTTTTTTATAGAGGGGTGGGTAATTAATCTAAGTAAGGGATGAAATCAGATTTCCAATGGAATGGGAAAGCTGCTTGAAGGCGAGACACTAGATCTGGCAGGAGATTCACATTTATCGCTAGCGATTTGCTATCATTAACTCTCAATCCCGAGACTTCTCCAAACTGATGCAACAATCAAAGTACATTAGGCAGGGGGATCAAAGGTGATGTTACAAACAAGAGCAAATCATTAGCTAACAAGGCACATTTATGAGTTTGATTCCCACATATACGCCATGAATGTTCTGGTCAGATCTTATAGCAATTGCCAGAAGTTCCATAGCCATGAGATAAATAAGCGGGCGAAAGTGGACACTCTTGCCTCTTTCCGCGAGAAATAGGGATCAGATCTTAGTAAAAGCCATGCAGAGGAACCTTCGCTATCAGAGATGAGTATAGAGATCGCAAAACCATCATAAGGTGATCACCATAACCCCAAGCGCCCTGCAATTCGAACATATAGGACCAAGAAACTAAATCAAAAGCTTTCTTAAGATCAATGGAGAGTAACATGCCCTCCTGACGCGAATTTCCCAACCAACCTGAGTGCAAAAGCTAAACGATGTTAACTGCTCAACGGATTTGGTCTGGGTCTGGTCTGCCAGGGATGAACCCCACCTGATCTTTATGAACATATGCATTAATAAAAGAAGCAAATTTATTACCTAAAATTTAAGTGGGGCGCTTCATATCATGGTTGATAAGTGAGATTGGTCTGTAATTTTCAACATTCCCCCGGGTCCTTACCTGGCTTAGGTATAACTGATATTTATGCCAATTCAAGTCGTCATTCAAGGAATGGCCAGAGAAGGGAACACAAATACATAGTCTATCCTGGAATATATCTGATGGTGATGAAAAGTCCCGTGTGGAGGGGTGTTTTTCTCACCAGGAATCAATCAAATTAAGAGATTGCAGTAGTTTTGCTAGACGAAAACTAGCTTTCGGGGTACGACGAAATCTCTGACCTGATGGCTTAGAGGAGTCAACACTGAAATCCAAAGCTAGAATGGAGTCACCTCCGCATTGAACCTTGCCCCCAAAATGGGAGGCTAGGGATCAGAACATAGTCGTTAAATATGAGGCTTGACCTTTAGTAGGGGCGTAGCATGACAGAAAAATGTCAGGGACAGGGAATCGCCTATATGACCTTTGATCAGGCGATAGCAGCCTTCAGGGTCCCTGATCTCTTTAATAAGGAAGAATGGAACATGTTTGTCAAATAATATAGCCACCTCTTTTTTCGTAGCCGCATTGGTTGTAAAAAATAAGGGAAACTGTTTATGAAGAAAGGAGGATTTATAGGAAGAAGGTAAGTGCACTCCTGAAGAAGCACTATGTCTGCCTGTTGGGAAAGATAATGCTGAAATGCATTTCAGCATTTCACAGGCGAGTTAAGGCCCTGTACATTGTGTGAAATAAGTCTAAACATGGGGGTTTTAACGGTAGCCTTGGAGCACAGTCAAACCGGACAGAGAGCGATCTGATCAGCTCCTATTTACCATTACCAGGATCCTGGGATACTAGGGGAGAACACCTAGAGCTCAATGGAAGGACTACCAAAGGGGCCAATGTCAGGAATATCTGGGTTTCCTCAAGATAAAGAAAAGAGCAGAGAAGAGAAAGACAACATTAAGCACACAAGACATATAAAATTTATGTCAAAATATCTGTGATGGAACCGACCCACACTGTGCTTAAGTGCTTTCTTCAGTATACCGCTTCCTCCAGTCTTGAACATAGATATCAGATATTATAACTGCATAACATACAAGACTAGCCGACAAATAGCTTGTATGAGATCTGGAACCCTTTATTGAACAAACTAACACAGAATATATATCCCACAGGAGGACATCTTTCTCCTTATCATATTACCCTAACAATACAAAATGTAGCCAGAAACAAAATTAACATGCGCTAATTAACTAGTCACTTAACCCTGCCTGGATGACTAGACTAATCGGCCCCTACAACAGTGAATACAGAGGACACATTTTTACAAGTATAAACACATCCTACAAGGGTTTGCTAACCGAGACAATAGGTTTTCCAATTAACAATTACCATGGCATCCACATCCAAGCAAAGCTTTGATTAATCAGGAATTGCAGACAGCATGGCAAAGGTCTACAAAAGGCTATATGGCAAAGCTCATACAATGTCCCCATTCTCAGTGTCCATTAGATAGCTGTCCATAATTTTCTCGGTCACCCTATGTCCCTAAAGGACACAGGGTGACTTACACATAAGAGGGGCATGGGGAGCTGAAACAAGGATCTCCCAACCTCTCCAAGGGAAGCTGGGATCCACGGGCCCCCCACCCAAAGTGACTCCCCTCACAATATCCAAATGAAAAAAGGGTCCACAGGGGACAAACAGATGTCTGTAAAATCAGACTCAACAAGAAGAAAACCTGTGCAGTGAGTCAGAGAGGGAGCATGTGAACCAGCCCAAAGCCCAGCTTAGCCAGCCCAAAACCATACGAGCAAAACCATATATCACAACATAGAACATTCTGGAAATGAAATAAAGTAAAGTAGCTCTCTCCAACCCACAGTTCTCAAAAAAAAAAAAAAAAAAAGGAAAAGGGTAAAAAAGTAGGGCCATCAGCCCTAGGGTCAAGGAAACTTGTATAAAAAAAAAAAAACTGCAGAAAACTGGGAATGAACAACGCAGAGAGGCAGAGTTAGCCAAAGTGCAAATCGCCTGTTCTCATTGGTAAAGAGAAACAGACTTCGATAAAGTCCCATAAAGGCCATGGGCCTGTGTAAAGTAGCAATTGAGGACATCAATCATCATGTAGAGGGGGATGTCCTGGATGCTCAGGAGTGTTGTCTGTGCCCCAGAGGTGAGATTGGGCGATCCGGAGGCGCTTCATCAGGGTGAAGAGGCATGTTGTTTGGAGGACACTACTAGCTTTCGAAAAAATGAAGCTGAGAAGAACCAGTAGTCATTTCCCATCGATGAAGTTAGAGAAAGCATAGGCACTTTTCTCAGGGTAAGTTAAGCCAAAATGCGAAGGATCACTAGTACTTTATAGCTTCACGTGAGAGGGCCTGAAGCAATAATTTGGAGGGTGAGATATCAGCAAAGATTTGTATCTTGTGCCCTAGGATAAATTCTCATTGTCCCTGGAGGTCTTCATCACCTTTTCTCTTACAGCGTAATAGTGAGGTTTAACTATTATGTCACGAGGTAGGCCATCTGATCGAGGAGCCCTATGGGCCCTATCAAGCTTACGGCGATGCTCTGGAAGATCTGGGAAAAAGTCCTTGAAAAAAGGAGCGTACTGCCGACTCAAAATCTTTCACCAACTCCAGAACACCTCTAATATGGAATATTATAGTGCTTGGACAGATTTTCCAAATCATCAATTTTTGCAAGGGCACCTTCTAGAATATATTGAAGGTCCTGAATTAGTTGGATATGCTGATTTGTGCATATGGTGGATTGCAGTTTAGTTTCCACTACTTCAATGTGAGTACCCAAGCCCTGAATGTCTGCTTTCATATCTGAAATAATTTGGGCAGCTGTTCTGGCTAAGCCCAGTTCCAATAGGTCAGAAACTTTTTCCAGCAGCAAATAAGCTAGGAAGGAGGGGGGGTTTGGTGGAGGTTGTCAGCGGTGAAGATGGTAAATCAGGGCTAGGGATCTGCAGGCGTGGCTGGGAATCAAGGAGATCATCAAGGGTATGTGCCAGCAGGGATTCAGTAGAATCCGGAGAGTCCCTGGGAGCCAGGTGGTCAGAAGCCTGGGGGAGTAGATACTGGGAGCATTCAGCCTAGTCTTCCATCCCCTCTACAGCTGCAGGGCCTGGTGTACCCCTTGGGTGTGTCTGTTGTGGAAGTGCGGCAGCCACCTTGGGAGTGGGCAGTCAGCAGCACCTGGGACCAGGCTTTGCGGTCATCGCCACCAACCATAAGAATTGCCGCCGGGTCCCCTGGGGCAGATGATGTGGCAGAGGTGGGAGAGAGGCCGCTATATAGGCTGGAATGGGCTGAAGTCGGTGGCCCTGGAGAGGAGCTACCCGGTCATGCACCCATTTTGCCAGAGCCCGGGCATGTTTCATTTTTAGCCACACAATATAAAGAACCTACCAGACCTTTATCAGCTGGGACTTATTTGGGGGGAATTTAAAAAGGGCATGACAGACACCCTTTAAAAGTCTGCCAGGGTACAGCACCAAAAGGGCTGGTCCTTGAGCCAAATTCATGTACCTGTCAAGAGATACACTGAACACTCCTTCCTCACCAACAGGCAGTGGGTGGATCCAGAGCTGCTTTTTTGTCCAATAGCAGGTTTCAAATCTGCCCGCTGTCAATCAAAAGTAAAACCAGCAACTGTTGAGACAAGGAACACTTTGGTCAGTGCTGTGTAACCTGAAACATAGTGTAGAGAGTGCAAGAGTCAGTAACAAACAAGACAGAGTGCAGCAGTCAGGAGGAGACCCCATTCGCATCATAGTCCTTTCTTACATCAGATTCCCCAGCGTATTCTCTTACACCAGAGTCCCCAGCATTCCACCTTACATCATTGGCCCCACCTACATCAGGATCTCTAGTATTCCCCCTTACATCAGAGTCCTCAGCATTCCCCAAGGCAGAAGCTGGGAGCTAAAACATTAGGAGGCAGAGCAGGCCAGAAGGAGGAGGTTCCATCCTCCTCCTTTGAATGCGGGAGCCTGGAGCATGTAATTTGTAGTTTTGACTCTGGGACAGCCCTAACAATGCACAACCAGTTGATGACAGTGGAGGGCGGCTATGGATAGAAATAGAACCTGGAGAATACAGGTGAAACCCATGGGTTATTTTCAAAGACAATTTCTCCCATCCATAGATTTTTATGGTGAAATCAGGGTGTATCCTACAAAACTCTCCTTGAAAATATATGTGGTGATAATGTGAAAGCTCTAGGACCTGCCAATGTGTCTCAGAATTTTTTGTAGACACATAATGGGGACATGTCTTTTTTTTTTCTTTTTGTGGGTTTGAATTGGTGTATCCTCTAAGGGTGGCGATCTCTGTAAGAGTCTCCTGGTGCAGAAGGTTAATTGGATTTTTAGGTTGAGTTTTGGGATTTCTCTCGGCTTAAACCACTGCTGGGATGTCAATTTGTATTTATAAAAGCCTTATAGCTTTATTTGTTTATTTATGCCTATTCTTGCTGTTCATTGAAATTTGTACTCACATGTTTTTTGGTTGCTATATCTGTTTTTTACTGTTTAAGATATTTAAGTATAGTTTTTAAACATTCACAGGTGTATGCTAATTATTACACTTCTACCTAAACAACAGGATTGGCATAATAATGAAGTGGCTTCATCAGTCAGTCCCACTAAAACTGCCTTGCTTTTTGGAGCTGTATATTTAATAATAAGCACAATTTTGAGATGACCTATGTTGTGTGCAGGATTTCCTTTGGAGGATTGCTTTGCATAGGGGCTTACAGAAGTCATGAACCTAGCACTGGTGTTTCCCTGTAGCCTGACCAGTATGAGGAGGTAGAGCGGTGTCACTTTGTTTCACCTCCTTGACAGTGGCCAACACTCCCTGGGTGAAAGGTTAATTGCCCAGGATGGAGTTTCCAGACTGATCACTTTTTATTTTAGGTGCAGTCTACATATGTCCAAATACCAACATCATTTAATTTTCATCTCTGAAGATGAAAAAAATTATGTAATAAAAAACTTTGCATCTAAAATTCTTCCACTCTGAATCCCAAATGGCTTGTCAACATACATGGATTAGTACCTACCCATAGCAGTCTGTGGAAACAATTTTTGTTTTGTACCAGAGACAGCCAGGTTAACCTTAACTGCCAAAGCAACTACACTATTTTCCTTTCTGCTCTTGATAAATTAGCTCTTCTGTATGTTTACTTTAATAGCTAGCCAAAAACAATATCAGTAAATAAGTTTTAAAGTCCCGAATCTCTGGACTTAAATCTTTGCTGTTGCACACAATAAAAGCATGCCCTTTCCCTTTTGTATGCCTCTATGCAGCCATTAGTCACCCCATCCTTGTTTTCTTTTGCCAGTATTGATTCAGCCAGTGCAGGTTTATCTCTTGGTTGCTGAACTCATCTGAATCTTTCCTAAATTAAACTTTCCTAGATGTGTTCTACTGTTATCAGCAGTTATTTTCTATTTCATTCTGCAAAATCGGCAAGATCATGTCTAATATATTAGATTACACCATGATTCAGTAACAACTGTAATTTTTTTTTTTTTTTTTTATTATATTTTTACTATTTTTGATTTAATAATGTACACCACTGAAAACACTGGCTAGCTGCACAGACCTGGAGATCCTTTTAAAGAGTCATTTCCTTACAGTTTACAGATTTGATATTGGTGCTGCGGCCGCACAGATCGATGTTCCAAAACCACAATTTCACCTAAGCTGATCCATGAAAAGCCTGCCCAAATAACGGATTAGAAAAATGACTGCCTGCAAAAGGCTAAAAATTGCATCCCTAAATTAGATTTATTTGTGCATGACCTGATATTGCCTCAAGTTTAAGGCATTCAATGAATCATTTCCAAACTGGATTAGGTATGAAAAATATTATTATTGGATATGGGATTTACATTAGTGGGGACACAAAACTGAAGACAATTCATGTAGACGTTTACCTTGAATAGACTTGAAAGTACTTAAGGTGATTGTAACTGTATTGAAAATACTGCAAGAAATATGGAACTCTGCATTTACTGGTAGGAAATATTGCGGGGGAATTAAGTCCTCACAGTTCCAGGATACACATTTCAAGTCGGTATCTCTAGGACGTTATTCCCTCTTCTCTCAATTTCTAAATTTTAAGACAGTTTACAAACTTCTGCTGTACTGATAGGTTGTCAAAAAAGACTGTCCTGGCTCTATCTCACATCACGATTTTGCTGTCTATATGAAGGCAAACACTTCTCAAACATTTACAAAAAGGAGTAAATTGTTTCCTCTTTTTTGTAACTTCTGCTGAAAACTTTTGTAACAGCAATAATCTTGTCCATTCAAATGACTGCAGGAGTCTTCCTATATGTGGCAAGGAATGACAATTGTTCCTGAAAATTAAATATTTCTTTAACCACTTCCATACCGAGTCATAGTAATATGACGTCGGCATGGTGGTTGTACGGATCCGGGCGGGCGTCATATGACGTCCGCCCGCTCTAGCTGCTACTGCGCGCCCCTGGGGGCACGCAGCGCAGCGATCGGGGGTGAGGCTCGTCCCTCGGACATAGCCCATCCCTGATCAAGGTAAACAGCCAATAGAAATTGGCTGTTTACCACGTGATCGGCTGTGTCAATCACAGCCGATCACATGAGCGGCTCCAGCACGAGCCGCTCGTTCTCTCTGCAATGCGCGCCCCCGGGGGCGCGCAGAGCAGCGATCGGGGACGAGGCTCATCCCTCGGACAGAGTCGATCCCCGATCTAGGTAAAGAGCCAATGAAATTGGCGCTTTACCACGTGACCGGCTGTGTCCAATCACAGCCGGTCACAAATGTCAACAGAGAACACGGTAACTAGCTGTCACCGTGTTCTCCTCCTCACACACTGATCCTGTGTGAGGAAGAGAGTGTGGTAACAGCTAGTTACCGATTACAGTGCACCCCAAACACACTGATTTCCCCCCCCCCCCCAATAAAGAGCACCTGTCACTAGCCCATCAAAGTACCCGAGTACCTGTCACCAGCCCATCAGGTACTCTGATGACAGGTACTCGGGTACTCTGATGGGCTGGTGACTGGTATTCAGGTACTCTGATGACAGGTACTCGGGTACTCTGATGACAGGTACTCGGGTACTCTGATGACAGGTACTCGGGTACTCTGATGACGGATACTCGGGTACTCTGATGACGGATACTCGGGTACTCTGATGACAGGTACTCGGGTACTCTGATGACGGATACTCGGGTACTCTGATGACGGATACTCGGGTACTCTGATGACGGATACTCGGGTACTCTGATGACGGATACTCGGGTACTCTGATGACAGGTACTCGGGTACTCTGATGACAGGTACTCGGGTACTTTGAGTACCTGTCAACGGAGTATCCGTCATCAGAGTACCTGAGTACCTGTCACCTACCCATCAGAGTACCCGAGTACCTTCCACCTGCTCATCAGAGTACCTGACGCCTGAAGTACCTGAGTACTTGCCGCCTGCTCATCAGTACCCATCACTACTCATCAGTACCTATCACGTATCAGTACTGATCATCAGTACCCATCAGTACAGTATCACCTATCAGTATCAGTACTACTCATCAGTACCTATCACCTGCCTGTCACCTGCCCATCAGAGTACCCGAGTACCTGTCACCTGCCTATCGGAGTACCCGAGTACCTGCCACCTGCTCATCAGTAGCAGAGTACCTGTCACCTGCCTGTCACCTGCCCAACAAAGTACCCGAGTACCTGTCGCCCTTCATACAGCCACCATGTCTAAGTCCAAAAAGGTTTATATACGTCCTCCGTTTAAACCTAAATACCGGTGTTATGGCAGCAGATAGCTGCCATAACCCTGGTATTTTTTTAAACGGTGGACGGTTGGCTTTCCGATAAGGGTGGTCCCAGCAGCGGATTCGCCGTGGGATCACCCTTCCAGGATGGCGGAAGAGGTGCCCCCCCCCTCCCGCCGCGTCCGGTCCTTTTCCCCGCTTACCGGACCCACCGACAGCGGGGAAAACGATCCGGTCCCGGATCCTCACAGACAGGATGTTGAGTGAGGGCAAGCTTGCCCTCACTTGACTCTATGGTCTTGGAGGACCGGAGCTACGGAAAATGTTGTTGCCTAGCAACCGGTTTAAAAGGTCCTTTTTTTTTTTTTTTTCATTTTATATAATAATTTTTTTTTCTTTTTTTTTTTCTATCTTTTAGTGTACTTGTGAGATCTGAGGACTTTTTGACCCCAGATCTCACAAAAAAGAGGTCCTGTCGTGCCTTTTTCTATTACAAGTAATGTTTACATTTCTTGTAATAGAAATAAAAATGATCCATTTTTTTTTTTTTTGTTAAACGGTGTAAAAATAAAAAATAAATAAAATAAATAGTAAAAAAAAAAAAAAATTAAAGCACCCTGTCCCCGTTAGCTCGCGCGCAGAAGCGACGCATACGGAAACCCCGCCCACATATGTAAACGGTGTTCAAACCACACATGTGAGGTATCGCCGCGATCGTTAGAGCAAGGGAAATAATTTGAGCCCTAGACCTCCTCTGTAACTCAAAGATGGCAACCTGTAGAAATTTTTAAATTGTCGCCTATGGGGATTTTTAAGTACCAAAGTTTGTCGCCATTCCGTGAGCGTGCGCAATTTTGAAACATAACATGTTGGGTATCTATTTACTCGGCGTAACATTATCTTTCACATTATGGAAAAAAATTGGGCTATCTTTACTGGTTTCTTATTTTTTAATTAAAAAAAGTGAATTTTTTCCCAAAAAATTGCGTTTGGAAGACCGCTGCGCAAATACGGTGTGATAAAAAATATTGCAATAATCTCCATTTTAATCTCTAGGGTCTCTGCTAAAAAAAAATATATAATGTTTGGGGGTTCTAAGCAGTTTTCTAGCAAAACAATTGATTTTAGCTTGTAAACACCAAATGTCAAAAATAGGCCTAGGCAAGTGGCTAGGATGCACGACGATGCTCCTTGGATGTTGGGCCCCTCTATATTGCTAGGCTGTGAAAAAGTCTCACACATGTGGTATTGCCATACTCAGAAGGAGTGGCAGAATATATTTTGGGGTGTCATTTTTGCTGTGTACATGCTATGTGTTAGGAATATCCTATAAATTGCCAACTTTGTGTAAAAAAAAAAAGTTTTAATTTTTTTCCCACATTTTCCAAAAACCTGTGGAAAAAAATGATATGTTCAAACGACCCATAATGCCTCATAGAATATACGTTGGAGTGTTTGCTTTCCAAAATGGGGTCATTTTGTGGACTTTTCCATTGTATTGGTGCTCTAGGGCCTTGAAAAGTGTGATAGGTAGTAAGAAAGTTTTATGTGTATTTATGCTCCTAGAACGCCTGAAGGTGCTTCTTGGACATGGAGCCTCTTTTTGTGGCCAGGCTGTGTAAAAGTCTCACACATGTGGTATCGCCATACTCGGAAGGAGTAGCAGTATGTATTTTTGGGTGTCATTTTTGCTGTGTACATGCTATGTGTTAGAAATAGCTTATAAATTGACAACTTTGTGGGAAAAAAAAAGAAAAAAAAAATTTTTTTCTTCATTTTCCCAAGAATTGTGGGAAAAAATTACAACTTCAAAAAACCCACCATGCCTCTTACTAAATACCTTGGACTGTCTACTTTACAAAAAGGGGTCATTTGGGCGGTATTTGTACTGTCCTGACATTTCAGGGCCTCAAGAAAGGAGATAGGCAGTCAGTACATCTGGTGTGATCAATTTTCAGTAATTGGTACCATAGCTTCTAGACTCAATAACTTTCACACAGACTAAATAATATACACTAATTTGGGTTAATTTTACCACAGACATGTAGCAGTATACATTTTGGCCCAAATGTATGAAGAAAAAACTGAATTTTTGTAAAATCTTACCTGTAAAATTCCTTTCTCTGAGTCCTCCGACAGTCGCCGCCTCTTCATATTCGTCACATATGGGGTATTAGACTTTGCTCCGAAGGAGTAGCTAGGCAACAGAATATGTTAACATTAAAGCATTTAACATATCCCACCCTCAAGGGGTGGTCCCCTCAGTCAATACCCTCCTACTTCCTGCAACCATATCTCAGTTTCAGTGGAATAGCAGTAGAGTATACAACCAAACCCCAAAAGAGGGGCGGGGGCGGCGACTGTCGGAGGACTCAGAGAAAGGAATTTTACAGGTAAGATTTTACAAAAATTCAGTTTTCTCTTACGTCCTCCGACAGTCGCCGCCTCTTCATATTCATCACATATGGGGACGTCCCAAAGCAGTGCAAACATGAGGGGTGGGAAACGCATCCGCGCCGAAAGGCAACGCAGTCTCCGCATCAAAGAAAGGAACCTTACCAAAGGAAGGAAACCAGCTGGGCTACAGGAAAAAATAATTTCTCAACAGGAGCAACAACCCAGGAAAAGACAAAGAACCAGGGGATAAAAAACATATCCCAACAGCCAGAGGTCCCCAACAAGGGACCCTAGGGAATTGCCGCACTAAGAACCTTGCGGCCAAAGGAAGCATCCGCCGATGCCTGAACATCTACTTTGTAGAATTTTGTGAAAGTGTGCACGGTCGACCAGGTCGCCGCCTTACACACCTGGGCTACAGAAGCCCCATGACGACAGGCCCAAGACGTACTCAGAGATCTAGTAGAGTGCGCCTTCACAGGCACAGGGGGAACCTTCCCCTGCAAGGCATATGCCTGTTCAATGGTCTGCCTGATCCATTTGGCGATGGTAGAGGTCGACGCCGCCATGCCCTTCCGAGGACCCTCTGGAAGAACAAACAAGGAGTCCGTCTTTCAAAAAGACTCAGTCGATTTAAGGTAAACCCTTATCGCCCGAACAACATCCAAAGAATGTAGCCTCACCTCCTGTGGATGTTTAGGCTTCGCGCACAGCGAAGGCAAGACAATATCCTCATTAAGATGGAATTCCGAAACTCGCTTCGGAAGAAAAGAAGGATTAGGTCGCAAGACCACCTTATCCAAATGAACAACCAGATACGGAGACTTGCAGGACAAAGCCGCCAGCTCCGACACTCTGCAAGCCGAAGTGATCGCAACCAAAAAGGCGACCTTTTTGGACAACATAGACAACGAGATCTCCCTGATCTGTTCAAAGGGAGCACGTTGTAACACAGATAAAACGAGATTCAAGTCCCAAGGGGGCAGAGGATCCCTCCTAGGAGGAACCAGATGCCGCACTCCCTGAACAAAAGTGCCAACCAAGGAGTCGGAAGCCACGGGACATTGAAACAGAACGGCCAGCGCAGACACCTGACCCTTTATCGTAGCCAGCGCCAAACGCTGATCGACACCTGTTTGAAGGAAGGACAGCACTCGGGAAACCGAGTACGTGCGGGGTGAAAACCCCCTGGACTCACACCAGGCAAAATAGGCCTTCCAAGTACGGTAGTAAACCTTCCCCGAGGAAGACTTCCTCGCGTTGATCAAGGTATGAACGACCTCCGGGGAGAGACCCTTCTCCTTCAGGACCTCGGTCTCAACAGCCAGGCCGTCAAGGCCAGCGACTGTAAAGCAGGATGGTATATCGGCCCTTGAGACAGGAGATCGTCTCGAAGAGGTAGACGCCATGGGGCGTCGACCGCCAGATTCACGAGGTCTGCGTACCAGGACCGGCGAGGCCAGTCCGGTGCCACAAGAACCACCGTGCTGCGTTCCGAGTGCAACCTGCGAAGGAACCTGGACAGCAACTGAATCGGTGGAAACGCGTACATCAGCTTGTACTGATGCCACGGGGCCACTAACGCGTCCGACGCGTCTGCCCGAGGGTCGCGCGTCCTTGCCACGAACCTCCTCACCTTGTTGTTGAGACGAGACGTGAACAGGTCCACATCTGGAAGACCCCACTTCGCGCACAACATCTGGCCGGGTAAAGAGACCATTCCCCCTGATCCAGGGTCTGGCGACTCAGATAGTCCGCCTGCCAGTTCTCCACCCCCGGAATGTGCACCGCCGATATCGCCGGGACATGAGTCTCGGCCCAAGTCAGAATGTCGGCCACTTCTCGAGCCGCTCGGGCACTCCTGGTGCCCCCTTGGTGGTTGATGTAGGCCACCGCCGTGGCATTGTCCGTCTGCACCCGAACCGGGTAGCCCTGCAGCCGGCCCGTCCAGCGATGAAGACAGAGATTTATCGCACGCAATTCCAGAATGTTGATCGGAAGAGAGGACTCCCCCCTCCGACCAAGTTCCCTGGGCAGACAGAACGCCCAGAACACCACCCCAGCCCGACAGGCTGGCATCCGTGGTGATCACCGTCCACGAGATAGGACGAAATGACTTGCCCCCGGACACCATCGGGGACTGGAGCCACCACAGAAGGTCTCTTCTGGTGCGATGACTCAACGAGATTTGAAGATCCAGAGATTGAGGTCGCCCGTCCCACATGGACAGGATCTCCGCTTGGAGACCCCGCGTGTGAAACTGGGCAAAGGGAATCGCCTCGAAGGCCGAGACCATCAATCCCAGACATCTCATGCACGTCCGCAGAGACGAGAGCTGAACGTCCCGGAGGGACCTGACTTCCTCCTGAAGAGTTCTGAGTTTGTCTTCCGGCAGGAAGACCTTCGCCCGCACCGAGTCCAGGATCATTCCCAGGTAGGGAAGACGAACCGACGGACTCAGTGTCGACTTTGGAAAATTTATCGTCCAACCAAACTCCTGCAAAGTTTGCATCGTGACAGACAGGTCCTCCTCCAGACCCTGGCTGGTCGCAGACCGAACCAGAATGTCGTCCAGATACCCCAGGACAGAAATGCCCTGGGCTCTTAATAATGCCAGAACCGGTGCAAGCACCTTGGTGAAAACCCGCGGAGCCGAGGCGAGGCCAAAAGGCAACGCCACGAACTGGTAGTGATCCTCCGCAATGGCGAATCGAAGGTACTGCTGGTGACCCTCGAAAATGGGGATGTGAAGATACGCATCCTTCAAATCGATGGAGGCCATGAATTCCCCCGGAACCAGGGCAGCCACCACCGACCGCAGGGATTCCATGCGGAACTTGCGAACCCGCACAGAGCGGTTCAGAGCCTTCAAGTCCAGAATTGGGACGAACCTTGCCCTCCTTCCTGGGCATGGTGAACAGATTGGAATAAAACCCCCGAAATCTGTCCCGATGAGGCACCGGAACCACCACTCCCTGAGCCCTCAGGTCCCGCACCGCCAGGTGCAGGTCCCGTAAACGCTCCGGAGACAGCTGAAGATTTGAGGGAAAAAATCAGCTCTCCGGCCGAGAGAGAAACTCGATCTTGTAACCAGATCGAATGATCTCCTGAACCCATCTGTCCCGCACGCGGGCCACCCAGGGTTGAAGAATACCTAGCAAGCGTCCCCCCACCCCAAAACTGGGTGAGGGCGCCCCTTCAGGCCGCACTGTTATGGGCTGCGGATCCGGACTGACCGGACTTCTGTTTCCCAGACCAGGGCTTCTTTTGAGAGCCTTGACCTTTGAACGGTTTGCCCTTGTAGTGCGACCGAAAGGCACGAAAGGACCCCTGAGGGGGCCGAAAATTAGCATGCTTCTTCCCAGAAGCCCCCTTAGCCTTGGGGAAATGGGGCAAGAGAGTGCTCTTACCTCCGGTGATCCCCTTAATCAACACATCCAAGGACTCCCCAAAAAGGCGAGACCCATCATAAGGCAGATTGGCTAAGGTCTTATGTGAAGATTGGTCCACCGACCAACATTTCAACCAAACCAGGCGGCGAGACAACACCGCCACGCTGTGCACACGTGCAGCCAACGGGACTAAGTCCAAGTCCGCATCACACAGATACATGACACCCTGGTGGATTTGATCCACCATATCCAGGGTCGCTGACGAGGCCGAATCGGCCACTAGGACGCGCCTAAGCATCTGCGTCCAACTTGCGACAGCCTGGGCCGCCATGAGAGAGGCAAACAGAGCCTTAAGCATAGAACCCGTAATAGAGTAAGTATGACGGGCAAGAGACTCCAATCTCCTATCCGTGGCATCACGGAACACCGGGGAATCCTCTGCAGGAATCGCAGTAGATTTGTTTAAAACCGCAATTGCGTGATCCACCGGGGGTGGCACACACCACCGTTCATCAGTGGAAGGCGAGAAAGGATAACGCAGCTTGAACCTACTTGGCACAGCAAAAGGTTTGCGTAGATTGCGCCATTGTTCCTTAACAGTGCGCTGAAAATCATCATTGCAGGGAAAAACCTGCGGCGTCCTGCGTTTTCTCTGCGTCCCATAAGCCGCCAAGGCAGCGGGGGGACACACTTCATCCTGCAAACGCAGCGTTTGTTTTATGGAAGCAATCAATTCATCCATGATTGCAAGCTCTTCAGGCGAGCCAGGGGGAGAATTATCAACCCCTTCAACTTCAGCCTCCACCTCGGACCCCACTAGATCCAGGGAGGAGCGGGACCCCGATAAGGAGACCCCCGCCATAACAGCCCCATCACCTTCACCCTCAAAATCAGAGGAAAGAGAAACTCTGGGTCTCTTGGTAGATTGAGCAGCCACCAGCATCTGCACCTGAGCAGCAAGGCCAGCCACAATAGTGGCTAAATCCCCCCCTGGGGGGGAAACAGCGGTCCCCTGGCTATCCACCAAGGCGGTAGGAAATTTGCCCTCCTGAGAATCCATTGCCCCAATATCAAAATGCCGGATAATAAAGGGTTAACTGCCCCTTTAACAAGCGCGGCGAGCGCAGCCCACCGCACCACACACAAGCACAATGAGACCCCCACAGGGACAATAAAACTGACACAGGCAATGGAGAAGAAGGATATAACCTGAGGAGACCCTCGCCGCTGCTGCTGCCTCGATCGGTGTACCCAGGAGAAGAGGAAGTGATGTGACCAGGGCGCTCTATTAAAGCCTATGGGAGGCTACAAGAAAATGGCCGCCATGCATGTAGAACATGCGGCCGGAGCGAGTGTAGGCAAAATGGCGCCGTTTGGCGCCGAAACCGCGGCTCCACTGTACAGTAATGCACACATTTCAGCCATATATAAAAAACATGGTAGATCGCCGCAGCGATCGCTGTACAGTGCCCAAACATGCCACAAAACATGCCCCACAGCACACAGCTTCTCACACTGACAAAGCTGACACACAGTGTCACACAGCTCCCCCCCCCCTTGCAGCCCACAGCATGCAGCCGAGTGATAGGGAGACAAACAGTGAGAACAGAGGCAGGTTACACAGTCCCAGACAGACAGGTCCCCACATAGATACACTTACCTCACAATGGCGTGGGGGACCCACACAGGCGAACAAGCCGCTGCACATGAGGCAGGGAGAGTCGCATACAAGACGCACAAAATGGGGGTTAAGAAACCGCACAGCGTCCAGTGAGGTAGCCACCTCACCAATCATCCCTGCACCGAACAGGGATGGGTCGTTCACTGTGCCAGGAGCGTTACCTGGCTGAACGCTCAATGGCAGGCTGGGAAGCCACTGACCCACGACCTGCGACCAGGGGGATCAGCCCGAGACCCAGCCCGCATGATCCTCTTCATCAGAAGAACTAACTAATGCTGACAAAAAGAACAGCTAAGTAAAGGTAGAGAGAAAACTCAAACAAAAATTCAAAAAAGAAGAAAGAGTCTGGGGCACAAAGCCCCAGCACAGAGAGAGCCAGCCACTCCTGACAAGCTAGACATTGAAACTGGGATATGGTTGCAGGAAGTAGGAGGGTATTGACTGAGGGGACCACCCCTTGAGGGTGGGATATGTTAAAAGCTTTAATGTTAACATATTCTGTTGCCTAGCTACTCCTTCGGAGCAAAGTCTAATACCCCATATGTGACGAATATGAAGAGGCGGCGACTGTCGGAGGACGTAAGAGAAATGTATTTTTTGCAAAATTTTATAATTGAAACTAAAAAAAAGTGTTTTTTTTTTTTCAAAATTTTTGCTCTTTTTTTGCATATATCACGAAAAAAAAAAAAACCCAGTTGTGATCAAATACCACCAAAAGAAAGCTCTATTTGTGTGAAAAAAATGATAAAAATTTTGTTTGAATGACAATTGCTCAGTCATGCTACACTGTAACCAAAGTGTGAGAGTGCTGAAAGCTGAAAATTGGTCTGGGCAGGAAGGGTGTCTAACTGCTCTGTATGGAAGTGGTTAAAGACTTTTAAGATAAACAAAATGAGGTTGAGGGATTGTAAGAGGTGCATGAAAGTCAGCCAGCCCCCAGTCTGATGTACTCACCCTCCAGTCTGTCACCAACCAAATAAAACCTGTCTCTTGGTACAAAGAACAGGGGTTTAGTTGACACACATTTGCAAACGCATGTGAAAGCTGCAGAGCCACTTCACGGCACCCTGTTTAAATCTGCAGTCCTACACTCTTAATTTAGTGTCCTCACACTGGAGGCACATGGCCGCTAATGGGTGGATGGGGAACAGGTGAGAGGGAGACAGCCCAACCTCCCCCAACCCATCCCCATGCACGACTGGCTGTTGTCTCAAAAGCTCAAATAATTAAGTTATAATATAACCATGGTGCAAACTGGAAAGGACCAGCTGAAAAGCATTACACCTCCATCCCCTTGGTGGATGCAGTATATGGATAGGAAGGGATTTTATGTATAGGGCATGGCCTGTAAAGCACACTGCCTTTGAAATCCCTAATTTCCTTTGGGACTTTATATGAGACAAGCAGGTCATGCTATTGGTCTCCATCCCTGTATACGGAAAACACTAGGGTCAAATCAAAACTGCATCCACCAAAAACGCACGAAAATCGCACGGTGGGACTTTAGATGAGGCACCAAGCTGTAAGCAAGGCGTCTCTATCCCTGGTTGCTTTAAACATATTGGACTAGGTGGGACTTTAGATGAGACCCAAGCTGGTGTTGCCCGGCGTCTCCATCCCTATAACGAGAAACAAAATGAGGTTGAGGGATTGTAAGAGGTGCATGAAAGTCAGCCAGCCCCCAGTCTGATGTACTCACCCTCCAGTCTGTCACCAACCAAATAAAACCTGTCTCTTGGTACAAAGAACAGGGGTTTAGTTGACACACATTTGCAAACGCATGTGAAAGCTGCAGAGCCACTTCACGGCACCCTGTTTAAATCTGCAGTCCTACACTCTTAATTTAGTGTCCTCACACTGGAGGCACATGGCCGCTAATGGGTGGATGGGGAACAGGTGAGAGGGAGACAGCCCAACCTCCCCCAACCCATCCCCATGCACGACTGGCTGTTGTCTCAAAAGCTCAAATAATTAGGTTATAATATAACCATGGTGCAAACTGGAAAGGACCAGCTGAAAAGCATTACACCTCCATCCCCTTGGTGGATGCAGTATATGGATAGGAAGGGATTTTATGTATAGGGCATGGCCTGTAAAGCACACTGCCTTTGAAATCCCTAATTTCCTTTGGGACTTTATATGAGACAAGCAGGTCATGCTATTGGTCTCCATCCCTGTATACGGAAAACACTAGGGTCAAATCAAAACTGCATCCACCAAAAACGCACGAAAATCGCACGGTGGGACTTTAGATGAGGCACCAAGCTGTAAGCAAGGCGTCTCCATCCCTGGTTGCTTTAAACATATTGGACTAGGTGGGACTTTAGATGAGACCCAAGCTGGTGTTGCCCGGCGTCTCCATCCCTATAACGAGAAACAAAATGAGGTTGAGGGATTGTAAGAGGTGCATGAAAGTCAGCCAGCCCCCAGTCTGATGTACTCACCCTCCAGTCTGTCACCAACCAAATAAAACCTGTCTCTTGGTACAAAGAACAGGGGTTTAGTTGACACACATTTGCAAACGCATGTGAAAGCTGCAGAGCCACTTCACGGCACCCTGTTTAAATCTGCAGTCCTACACTCTTAATTTAGTGTCCTCACACTGGAGGCACATGGCCGCTAATGGGTGGATGGGGAACAGGTGAGAGGGAGACAGCCCAACCTCCCCCAACCCATCCCCCTGAGTACATCAGACTGGGGGCTGGCTGACTTTCATGCACCTCTTACAATCCCTCAACCTCATTTTGTTTCTCGTTATAGGGATGGAGACGCCGGGCAACACCAGCTTGGGTCTCATCTAAAGTCCCACCTAGTCCAATATGTTTAAAGCAACCAGGGATGGAGACGCCTTGCTTACAGCTTGGTGCCTCATCTAAAGTCCCACCGTGCGATTTTCGTGCGTTTTTGGTGGATGCAGTTTTGATTTGACCCTAGTGTTTTCCGTATACAGGGATGGAGACCAATAGCATGACCTGCTTGTCTCATATAAAGTCCCAAAGGAAATTAGGGATTTCAAAGGCAGTGTGCTTTACAGGCCATGCCCTATACATAAAATCCCTTCCTATCCATATACTGCATCCACCAAGGGGATGGAGGTGTAATGCTTTTCAGCTGGTCCTTTCCAGTTTGCACCATGGTTATATTATAACCTAATTATTTGAGCTTTTGAGACAACAGCCAGTCGTGCATGTGGATGGGTTGGGGGAGGTTGGGCTGTCTCCCTCTCACCTGTTCCCCATCCACCCATTAGCGGCCATGTGCCTCCAGTGTGAGGACACTAAATTAAGAGTGTAGGACTGCAGATTTAAACAGGGTGCCGTGAAGTGGCTCTGCAGCTTTCACATGCGTTTGCAAATGTGTGTCAACTAAACCCCTGTTCTTTGTACCAAGAGACAGGTTTTATTTGGTTGGTGACAGACTGGAGGGTGAGTACATCAGACTGGGGGCTGGCTGACTTTCATGCACCTCTTACAATCCCTCAACCTCATTTTGTTTCTCGTTATAGGGATGGAGACGCCGGGCAACACCAGCTTGGGTCTCATCTAAAGTCCCACCTAGTCCAATATGTTTAAAGACTTTTAAGATAACTGTCCTGGGTTTTATAAACTGGGTGCCTACCCATTTGAACGCTTTCAATTTGAATTTTTTTTTTCCCCATAACCAACAGTTTAGAACTAACAAACTATTCTGGTTTGTTTCTTGCCACTTATTGTGGTGGCCCCGCAAATTTATTCTGCCTTGTTCCATTCTCCACATCCTAAACCTTATCTATTAACAATGTGTTCTCTCATATTTAATCATTTGATCTTCTAAGGTAGAGATTCCCAATTCTGCCTCTACCAAACTGTACAAATAGTAAGCAGGTATCTTTCATCTCTGACAAATCTGAACATTTTCCATTACTTCTTTCAGTTCAGTTTTTAACATTAGTCATTTTTTTATTTCTTTCCAGCTCATTGAACACATCTTCTGTTTGGAACATAGCATTTTAATTTTTTGGGAAGCTATTTAGGATTCTTTGCAGTACAGCAGCCTCATTTTTTTCCACTTTCTTTTGGCTCATTTTTCAGTATTTCAGTTTTAAACTTTTTTTCGACGGATAGGTTTATGGGTAATTGGTCACATAGCAATAAACCACCCTCCAATCATGCAAAAATCTGATGCCAAAGTTTTCAATTTCAGAAATACAGAACAAAATCAATAATACTAGGGAGAAAGTTAGACCAAGAAAACATTTTATTTAACCACTCTGGCAAACCAACGTACCTCAATGTCGGTTTGAAGAAGTGACTGTACAGGGATGATGCCTGCAGCTGCAAGTCCACTGGCTGGTTGGAGTCCCAATTCAGCTTCGATCGGGTCTCTGTTCATGCAACCCGGAAGCAACGTCACGTCACTTTCAGTTTACTCGGCTGCCAATGGCGCCAATTAGTCAATTTTCAAAAATGCTGATTTTGGCGTTTTGAATACTTTAAAGTCCGGTGGAGGGGTCTTTTAGACCCCCGATCCCTCCACAAAGAGTACCTGTATTGGCCTATTACTGTCACAAGGGATGTTTACATTCCTTGTGACAGCAATAAAAGTGATCAGATTTTTTCTTTGTTTTTTAAAAAAAAAGTGTTAAAAATAAAATAAACAAGAATTTTTTTTTTCTTAACATAAACCTGGCAGTTGCACTTGCATTTACATTAGTCAACATGGGAGTTAAAGGAAACCCATAGTGGAAGTGGTCATTGATGACTTTCCCTTCTGAAGATACTAATTCCCTGGCAGCCATGCTGATCCAGTAGCTTCTGTACTTTGAGTTACTACTGTAGTTCCTCAGGATTTGACTGACGGCAGCAGGAGCCAGGCTCCTGCCTAGTCTCCTGTGATAAGAGAGGGGAGAAGAGCTCCTGCAGACGGGCACAGCACTTGATCGAGAGTGGGCTCAGGTGTTTAAAGGGGGGGTTGGGGGCACTTTTGAAAGTTTGTTTTACCTTAATGCCGAGAATGGATTAAGGTAAAAAAAAACATTTTTGCCTTTATAACCACTTCAAGGAACAGATCATAAAGCTGTCAAGCCCTTAGTTATTTTTCATGTAAATGTTACAGTATCTCAATGATATGACAGTTTATAGCTTATTCCTCTGTTGCAGCACCCCAAGAGAGTGATTATAATTAGCATTGAACTCAGACAGCAGATAAGAACCTTGAAGTCTCTCTTGGTCCATTTTGATGTGTTTAAGTTAAACTTCCTCTGTATCATGATTTTAATGCATTACCCAATTGTTTCAAAGATTAACAGAAACTACTTGAAAAAGGTATGGTCCCCTTGGATCCAATATTTCCTACAGACCTCAAGGGAAATTAAGGAACTTCGACCCCCAGGGACTTCTGGTTTCCCTATACTTTCTGACTCTTTTTCTTCATATTCTTTGATATTGTAAGCGGAAACCTTGGTAAATTGTTGCTTGTTTGCAAGAAGTTCTTTACATTTCCCTTATCTTTGTGCTTTTTTGCTTAAAATCATTTGTGAATATGTGTCATGGATGAATACCATGTTGACCCAAAGTCAAGAAAAAAAGACACATCTGAACATGGCATGTCTGATATTTTATCTTTTTAACATTACTTTATTCACTTCAAGTCAAGACAGTTTTACCTTCTTCAAGTTACAGCCATTTTTCAGTGTTGTCACACTTTCAATGAAAATTACTCTTGAATTACGTACCCAAATAAATTGTATATCTTTTTTTGAGACAGATACTTTTTTGGGGACAGAGGTGGTATTTAATCACTACTGGATTTTTTCAATTCCTTGTTATATAAAAAAAAAAAATATGTTTATCTTAGTTTCGGTTACAGAACTTTGCAAATAAAAAAATCTTTCTTCATCATAGGCCAAAAAAAAAAAAAAAAAAATATTTTTTCATCTTAGGCCAAAATGTATCCAGCTTGAAAAAAAAAAGAGGTGTACGCTATTTAGTCTGTGTGAAAGTTATAGCATATACAAACTATGGTACATATAATTGAAACTTGATCTTTGCTGCTTTACTGACTGCCTACTGCCTGTCTAATTTCTTGAGGCCCTAAAATGCCAAGACAATACAAACACCCCCCAAAATTACCTCTTTTTGGGAAGCAGACAGTCCAAGCTATTTAGTAATAGGTATGGTGAGCTATTTGAAGTTGTAATTTTTTTGTCACAATTTTTTGGGAAAATGAAGAAATTCAATCATTTTGTTTTTCACAAAGTTATTTTTCATACACAGCACAGGCAAACTAACAATTACAACCCAAAACACATTCTTCTACTACTCCTGAGTATGGGGCTACCACGTTTGAGGATTATTTAAAGCCTTGATGCATAGAGTGGCAGAGACCAGTTTTGCTCTGAAGAAGTAGGTAAGTCCCCTGAAACACATCAGCTGATGTTATGACATGTATTTGAACATTGAGAGTTCCATCGTGTAAAAGATCCTCTGGTTCCTTGGTTTATGTACAACACTGTTACATTATTTGCTCTTTTATGTACTCTCATTTTTATCTTGTAATAAAGTGCTGTTGATAATGCAATAGGCCTCTGTGCCCTCTTGTTTGATTTTGTTTGTGAAGCTTGTCATCTCTGATGGTTACTGTGGTGTCCAAGAAATTGATGGGTGCTTGAATAGTCCATTTTTAGTTTAATTGATGAGTGAATTGTGTTGATCAATGAGTATTTTTTATTTTTATTTTCTTCATCTTCTGTCCACATTTTGAAAATATGATCAATGTAGCAATAGTATCTACAGTCAGGTCCATAAATATTGGGACATCTACACAATATTTTTGGCTCTATACACCACCACAATGGATTTGAAATGAAACAAACAAGAGGTGCTTTAACTGCAGACTTTCAGCTTTAATTTGAGGGTATTTACATTCAAATCATGTGAACGGTGTAGGAATTACAACAGTTTGTATATGTGCCTCCCACTTTTTAAGGGACCAAATGTAATGGGACAGATTACCAAATCATAAATCAAACTTTCAATTTTTAATACTTAGTTGCAAATCCTTTGCAGTCAATTACAGCCTGAAGTCTGGAACGCATAGACATCACCAGAAGCTGGGTTTCATCCCTGGTGATGCTCTGCCAGGCCTCTTCTGCAACTGTCTTCAGTTCCTGCTTGTTCTTTGGGCATTTTCCCTTCAGTTTTGTCTTCAGCAAGTGAAATGCATGCTCAATCGGATTCAGGTCAGGTGACTGACTTGGCCATTGCATAACCTTCCACTTCTTTCCCTTAAAAAACTCTTTGGTTGCTTTTGCAGTATGTTTCGGGTCATTGTCCATCTGCACTGTTAAGCGCCGTCCAATGAGTTCTGAAGCATTTGGCTGAATATGATCAGATAATACTGACCGAAACACTTCAGAATTCATCCTGCTGCTTTTGTCAGCAGTCACATCATCAATAAATACAAGAGAACCAGTTCCATTGGCAGCCATACATGCCCACGCCATGCCACTACCACCACCATGCTTCACTGATGAGGTGGTATGCTTTGGATCATGAGCAGTTCCTTTCCTTCTCCATACTATTCTCTTCCCATCGCTCTGGTACAAGTTGATCTTGGTCTCATCGGTCCATAGGATGTTGTTCCAGAACTGTAAAGGCTTTTTTAGATGTTGTTTGGCAAACTCTAATCTGGCCTTCCTGTTTTTGAGGCTCATCAATTGTTTACATCTTGTGGTGAACCTTCTGTATTCACTCTTGTGAAGTCTTCTCTTGATTGTTGACTTTGACACACATTCGCCTACCTCCTGGAGAGTGTTCTTGATCTGACCAACTGTTGTGAATGGTGTTTTCTTCAAGAGGGAAAGAATTCTTCGGTCATCCACCACAGTTGTTTTCCGTGGTCTTCCGGGTCTTTTGGTGTTGCTGAGCTCACCGGTGCGTTCTTTCTTTTTAAGGATGATCCAAACAGTTGTTTTGGCCACACCTAATGTTTTTGCTATCTCTCGGATGGGGTTGTTTTGTTTTTTTTCAGCTTAATGATGGCTTGCTTCACTGATAGTGACAGCTCTTTGCATCTCATATTAAGAGTTGACAGCAACAGATTCCAAATGCAAATCGCACACTTGAAATGAACTCTGGACGTTTTATCTGCTCCTTGTAAATGGGATAATGAGGGAATAACACACACCTGGCCACAGAACAGCTGAGCAGCCAATTGTCCCATTGCTTTTGGTCCCTTAAAAAGTGGCAGGCACATATACAAACTGTTGTAATTCCTACACCTTTCACCTGATTTGGATGTAAATACCCTCAAATTAAAGCTGAGAGTCTGCAGTAAAAGCACATCTTGATGGTTTCATTTAAAATTGTGGTGGTGTATGGAGCCAAAAAGATTAGAATTGTGTCGATGTCCCAATATTTATGGACCTGACTGTATATGGCTTTTGTTGTATGTTAATAAATTTGCCCATAAAGGTTGCTATGGAAATGCTTCCATAGCAGTACCCATACACTGCAGATAGATGTCATTATTGAAAGTGAAGTAGTTGAATGTTAGAATGAATTCAGTGAGCTGTCCAACATCCCCAGCCCTGTATTTGTGCTTTAGTGTGGATGATAAAAAATCTGTGAAAAGCAGCATTCCTATACCTCTGAGGGATTCTACATGCATAGTGACTAGAATTGTATTCAGTGGTAATTGCTGTATATTGTTAATCTTGTTCAGAAAGTCAGTTGTCTTCTGCAGGAAACTAGCAGCATTTGTGACTAACAGTCTTAATACTTTATCTACAAGGCCTGAGATTTGTTCAATAAGGGGCATACGTGTGTAACATTCCATTGTACTAGGAATGCTTTAATTTCTGTGAAAATATTCATAAAGTCTTACTCTCCTGAAAAATTCCTCCATATATGAGAATAATTGTAAATGATCAAATTTGGTGATTGGGCCACAGGTTGAGCACCCATGGTGTAGATGTTGTGTTCGTTTTTTGTTTGGGTTGTATCCAAAGAGTCTGCTCTTGGTATAGTTTCTGGAGGTTATTTTTTTTTTTTTGCTTTATTCATGGCAAGTTTTTGCAGTTGCCTTTGTATAGTTGCCATTTTATTTTTCATTTGGTTAGTGATGTTAGGATCCAATGCTGCTAGGGTTTCAAAACCTTACTGCTTTTGTTTCCTGATGGTTACCCTTTTACTATACAGTTTGTATATGAGGTTGTTCCTCAGTCTTTCTCTGGTACATTTGCAAAGTCTTACTACATGATCATACAGCTGTACATCCAGTAATGAGGTGTACCTCATCCAATGCAAAAAATGCAACCAAGGATCTTACGTCGGTGAAACAGGACATACATTACAAATAAATAAATTTACACAGACACAGCATTAGGGAGCGTGAGGAAGATGATTTCTGCTCGCCTGTGAGACATCAACTATTTGACACAAAGGATAATGGACTAAATGTGGACCGCAGATTTCTAGCTCACTACCCAAAAGTTTTATGATCACTCTCACCTTTTAAACTATTTAACTATCCAAGTTTAATTACCATTGATGCGTATATATGTATGTCCCCGCCCCCCCCCCCCCCCCGAGATTGTCTTAATTACCATTCTGAAAAACTTTGTGTACAGTATTAGTACTGCTTGGACCTTGAAGAAGGGGGTACACCTCAAATGCCTGGCATGAAAAAAAAAAAAGTATCACGGACATTCCTTAACTGTTTTTCTTATTTAAACCAAGAGCCCCCACCCTATTAAATATGATCTAGTAGTTTGCTGATAGGAAGTGAGTAAATCATAAAACTGTGAGAGTTTTTGGCCGAGCCAGATAAATGACTGCAAACAGTATGAGGGCATCAAATATGTTAGATAAACCACAATATTAAAGTCTAATTTCAAAGCAATGGATGGTTTATAAAAGAGGCATATACAATGCATGGGGGAGAATTAGGAACCATCAGTCACTGCCCTTTATTTTCCTTGGACGCAGATGGCCTTTGATGTCTTTTATTTTGCCAAAAAATATCTTCCTATTCAGTGTTAGTAGATTTATTGTGACCAAGGTTGGAAGCAGCTTACAGAGGAAGCTGTGCTGGACAAGTCACACCGATTGAGGTAGCCTGCTGGACCAGAAAGAAGGTAAAGTAATACAGACTCGTCTGCATACCTCTGGATTTAATGAGCATTTACCCCTAGCGGTGTGGGGTGCATGGGCATTTTGTTTCATTTTGCCCAGTGTTAGGCTTTAAATAACAATAAATGTCCTAGGCTGAGTTCTGCTAAGCAGCTCTCTGGTGGTAGCCTTGATGAGGTGTTCATTTCCAACTTAAAGAGGAAAACCATTTTAAAAGTTCTCATCTTCTCTGCTTTCCTTTCTCTTTAAAAATAGCCTAAAATATGGTATTTTTGTTACAGTAATACTTTACAGAAGGTTAATTTTACATGACGTAGATTTTTTACTTTTATAAGGTCTAAGGTGGATCTCCCCCCTTTAAAGTTTCTTACCACTTGTTTAAACTGTAATCGAACCTTTTTTTGCCAAAGTTGCAATCAAATCATGTAACATAATTGTCTATCCATAAGTAATAGTGTCCTGTTTCTGCAACTAAAAATTGTTAATATTATTTATTTTTATATGATATGCTGCCTGAATAGCTTACTTTTATACCACATAATTTTGGTTGGATTTTCGTCTGGACAGAACTACAAAGGTTTTATCTTTGATGATCTTTAGGCCTTTATTACCAATTCCTGCCGGCCTATAGAAAACTGATGGCCCGGCGGGACTTTCGCCATTCCAGGTGGACATCATATGACTTCCTCCACTGGACACAGCCGATCACTGTACTGCCTCACTGCCAGTGCCATGTGATCTATGTGATCAATCACAGCAGATCACATGACAATTGTAAACAATGGATGGCTTCTTTTCATGCCATCCACTATACAGAATTGTGTTGCTAGCTGTGATTGGTCAATGTGATCATATGGTACAGACAATGCCAATCACAACACATCTGTGCCATGTAATTAGCTTTGGAAAATCACAGCTAATCACAACAAAAGACACTGAATGAATCCGTTTAATTCAGTAAAAATGGTTTCTTATACAAATTAAATTCTTTGATATAGCAATCACAATGTAAAAAAAAAAAAATCCTGATCACTTACTATGGCAACACAGTATTGCTCTGGTCACAGTGTGTTAAAAAATGTGTAAACATAAAATAAAAAAATAAAAAACCTGACAAAAAAAAAAAAAAAAATATATATATATATATATATATATATATATATTTTTTTTTTTTTACATACGGTCACAGTCAGTGTCCCTGATCACCTTCACACCAGTTATATAATAACGCTGTAATTATATTTTTTACATTTAATTTTCCAAATAAATTGACAAAAAACTTACTAAATACCTTAGCTTGTCTACTTTCCAAACAGGGCTCATTTGGGGGTATTTGTATTGTCCTGGTGTTTTCAGGCCTCAGGAAATGAGATCGGGTGTGCATCAGGATTGATCAATTTTCAGAAATATATACCATAGTTTATAGACGCTATAACTTTCCTACAGACTAAATATTATACATGGATTTGGGCTATTTTCACCAAGGAAATGTACAAGAATACATTTTGACCTAAATGTATGAAGAAAGATTATTTGCCAAATTTTATAACAAAAAAAAAAAAAAATGTTTTTCTTCAAAATTTTCAGTCTTTTTTTGTTTATTTAGCCAAAAAAACCCCCAAAAAACTGGTGGTGATTAAATATCTTTAAGAGAAATCTCTATTTGTGTGAAAACAATTTCATATGGGTACAGTGTTGCATGACTGCGCAATTGTCATTCAAACTGTGACAGCTTAAAATTGGCCTGGGCAAGAAGGGGATAAAAGTGGCTAGTATTGTAGCGGATAAATTATGTATTCAAATTGATCAAAGGCTTACAAAAAGGAGTGAGAGACTGGGAATTATTAGCAAGTAATGGAGGCATGCGGTTTTATACTAGTCAGTTCACCCCAAAAGTTCTTCTGAAATCCATCACTCCTGAAACCTATGCAGGTGGTTGCCATTAAGAGATCTATTTCTACTCAAAAGAAACATGACTTGCAGAGAATTTATGTCTGTATTGTGGAGACCCTTGACATTATGCAGTTAACTGTCCCAATAAATTTAAAAGAACAATTGCGGCAACAGATATTACAGTATCCGAACAAATAAACTCCATTACTGTCTCTCCAATTATCCATGAAGTAAAAAAAATCGGATTTTTGTAAGATCTTACCGTAAAATCCTTTTCTCTTAGCTCATTGACAGACGTAGTCTTCTTGATTCACAAGAACTGGGTTATGTTGTCTCCGCAGGAGCAGGACTAGGCAGAAAGAAAAAACGTTCTGGCTCCACCTTAGGGGCAGTCCCTGAGGGTATATCCTCCCTCTCTCTGCTACAAGGCATCAGTTCTGTCACAAAGCAGCAACAGAGAATTTAACCCAACCCAACTCAATGATAGAGGGGCGGGTACTACGTCTGTCAATGAGCTAAGAGAAAAGGATTTTACGGTAAGATCTTACAAAAATCCGATTTTCTCTGTCGCTCATTGACAGACGTAGTCTTCTTGATTCACAAGAACTGGGACATCCAGAAGCAGTGCCACAAATGAGGGGTGGGATTGACCGAAATCAAAATCCAATCTAGAAGGCCCAACCGGTGCCAAACTAGAAGTTTTAAAGGCTCATTATAAACAAAGAATGAGACTCAAATGAAAATTTCCAACGGAAAAAAACCCTCGAGGCAGACCACTGGTCTCCTCAAATGGCGGCCTGCAAAACCTTGCGGCCAAACGAGGCATCAGACGATGCCATTACATCAACTTTATAATGTTTTGTAAAGGTATGCACCGACGACCAGGTAGCCTCCTTGCACACCTGGACCACTGACGCCTGATGGCGAAAGGCCCATGACGCACTAAGTGCCCGAGTGGAGTACGCCTTAACAGGGAAAGGGGGCTCCCGACCCTTAATAGAATAAGCCTGTACCACCGTCTGTCTGATCCATTTGGAAATAGTCGCGGCAGATGCAGGCAACCCCTTTTTGGGTCCATCCGGGATCACAAAAAGTGAATCCGTCTTGCGAAACGAGTCTGTCGTTTTCAAGTATACCCTGATCGCCCGAACCACATCCAAGGAGTGTAAAGCAAACTCCTGAGGATGACTGGGCTTAGGACACAGGGAAGGTAATACAATTTCTTCATTCAGATGAAATTCTGAAACCACTTTTGGTAGGAAGGATGGATTCGGACGAAGAACCACCTTATCTCTATGAACCACCAGATATGGGGAACGACAAGATAAAGCGGCCAGTTCTGACACCCTGCGTGCAGAAGTGATAGCCACCAAGAAGGCCACCTTCTGGGACAACATAGGTAGAGGAATCTCCCTAATATCTTCAAAGGGAGGTTTCTGAAGAACCAACAATACTAAATTAAGATCCCAGGGTGGTAACGGCGCGCGCACTGGCGGAGCCAGATGTCGCACCCCCTGGATGAAATTCCGCACCAAGGAATGAGTAGCCAAAGGCTTCTGAAAGAAGATAGCTAATGCTGAGACCTGACCCTTGATAGTGCTCAAGGCCAGTTTCTGCTCAACCCCTTGTTGCAGAAAAGCTAATATTCGACTAACCGAATAAGACCGTGGACGGAACCCCAGAGGTTCACACCATGCAATGTAGGACTTCCATGTACGATGATAAATCTTTCTGGAAGTCGCTTTCCTTGCTTTAACTAGAGTAGGAATAACTGAAGCTGACAATCCCTTGTCCTTCAGCACCTGGGTCTCAATAGCCAGGCCGTTAAAGCCAGCGATCGTAAAGCAGGATGGAAGATCGGTCCCTGAGACAGTAGGTCCTCCCTGAGAGGAAGTCTCCACGGGACGTCCGCCACCAGTCTGACCATGTCGGCGTACCAAGCTCGGCGAGGCCAGTCCGGAGCTACCAGGATTACTGGAATTCCTTCCTCCTCTATCCTGCGAAGAAGTCTTGGCAGTAACCCGAGAGGAGGGAAGGCATACATTAGCTGGTATTGCCCCCACGGGGCGATCAGTGCGTCTGCGGTCTCTGCTAGAGGATCGCAGGAGCGAGCCACGAATCTCTGTACTTTCCTGTTGAATTGTGATGCCAACAGATCCACATCCGGGGTGCCCCACCGTAGGCACAACTGGTGGAAAACTTCTGGATGGAGGGACCATTCCCCCTGATCCAGAGTCTGACGGCTGAGATAATCTGCCTGCCAATTCTCCACCCCCGGAATGAACACCGCAGAGATAGCTGGAACAAATCGTTCCGCCCAGCAAAGAATGCAAGCCACTTCTTTGGTCGCTCGGACACTCTTGGTGCCCCCCTGGTGATTGACATAAGCCACGGCCGTGGCGTTGTCCGACTGGATCTGAACCGGGCTGCCCTGGAGCTGCTCGGTCCAGTGAATCAGACAAAGTCTGATCGCTCTCAGTTCCAATACATTTATCGGCAACCTGGATTCTTCCAGGGACCAAAGTCCCTGGACAGATAACTGACCGAGAATTCCTCCCCATCCGGATAGACTGGCATCCGTGGTCACTATCGTCCAATATATTGGCAGAAATGACTTTCCCTGGCTGAGCATCGGAGACCGAAGCCACCAGACCAGAGACTCTCTGGTCTGTTTGCTCAATCGGATCCGATTGTCCAGGGATTCCGGATTCCGATTCCATCTGAGAAGAATCTCTTGCTGAAGAATTCGGGTATGGGACTGGGCAAATGGGACTGCTTCGAAGGAAGCCACCATCAACCCCAGAACCCTCATGCAAGTTTGAAGAGAAGACCAGCTGTTGGATAGTAACAACTGGACTGCCGATTGAATCTTCCGGAGTTTCCCTACCGGAAAGGAAAACTCTTGACCTGACTGTGTCTAGAATTAGACCCAGATATTCGAGCCTCTGGTTGGGAACCAGAAATGACTTTTGCTGGTTCACCAGCCACCCGAATTCCTGTAAAGAAATTATAGTAATTTCTATGTTTTGTAGCAGGGTCTGAGGAGACTCTGCATGAAGCAGGAGATCGTCTAGGTAACCTAGAATCGATATGCCTCTTTGGCGCAGTAGTGCCAACATTGGGGCCAACACCTTCGTGAAGACCCGAGGAGCCGTGGCGAGACCGAAAGGTAACGCCACAAACTGATAGTGGTTCTCTTCTACGGAAAAGCGTAGAAACCGCTGATGTCCTGCGAAAATGGGAATGTGAAGATAGGCGTCCTTGATGTCTATGGACGCTAGGACATCCCCTGGATGCAGGAAGGCTGCTACTGTGCGAATGGATTCCATCTTGAATTTCCTTATGTTGAGAAAGGAATTGAGTGCCCTTAAGTCCAGAATTGGACGCACTTTGCCCTCTTTCCTGGGTATTGTAAATAGGTTTGAATAAAACCCTTGAAAACGTTCTGTCCAAGGAACGTGGACTACCACTCCTTGTTGTAGTAAATCCGTGACTGCTCTCCGCAGATCTTCTAAACGATCCGGGGATAGTCGGATATTGGAAGGGAAGAATCGCGCCGGTGGGAGAGATCGAAACTCGATCTTGTACCCTGACCTTATGACTTCGCAAACCCACTTGTCCGGGATTCTGGAAAGCCATGGATCCGGGAACCGGCGAAGACGTCCCCCCACCCCAATTATGGGTGGGGGCGCACCTTCAGGCTTTGGACGATTTATCTTCAGGTCTGGAGGGGGCGGGCTTTTGCTTGCCCGACCAACGTCCCCTGAAGCCTCCTGAAGGAGCTTTGGAGGACTTAATTTTTTCACCCGCGGGACGAAAAAACTTTTTGTGAGCAGAGAAAGAAGGCCCTCGTCTTTGACGAGTTCCTTTACCTTTAACATTTTGCGGTAAAAAGGTTCTCTTTCCACCCGTGAGATCCTTAATGATCTCATCTAAGTTGGCTCCAAATAGACGCTCTCCTAAAAAGGGGATATTAGCCAATGCTTTTTTGGAACCTTGGTCGGCTAACCAACCTTTTAGCCACAGTGTACGCCTGAGAACCACTGCTGAAACTGATGCTCGCGCCAATAATGGAGTGGCGTCTAACGCCGCATCACACACAAACTGTAACCCCTGTATCATTTGTTCCAACAAATCTGATACCGCCTGAGGGACCTCTTCTAAGTCCCGGCGTAACCACTTGGTCCATTCAGTTACAGTCTGCGAAATCAGACCAATAGCAATTGGTCTGAAAGCTGATCCAATCAAGGAAAACATGGTGCGAGACATAGCTTCTATCTTGCGATCCACTGGATCTTTGAAAGACGGAGCGTCTTCTAAGGGAATAACCGTGGCTTTATTCAATCTAGCAATTGGTGAATCCACCACAGGTGGTTCTGTCCATTTCTTAATGAGGGTTTCCTCAAACGGATAACGCCTGTTAATGCGTTTAGAAATAGCAGAGGTGCGTTTTGGCAGACTCCATTCTTCTTTGATTGGATTGCCAAAACATTTGGGCAATGGAAAAACCTTCGCCACTTTGATGCGTTTTTTAGTCCCAAAAGGGATTTCAGTTTCAGCTATTTCCGACGGAATACCCTGTAATCTTAAGTTTTCTTGAACAGATATA
This sequence comes from Pelophylax lessonae, assembly GCF_965119305.1. Classification (NCBI taxonomy): domain Eukaryota; kingdom Metazoa; phylum Chordata; class Amphibia; order Anura; family Ranidae; genus Pelophylax; species Pelophylax lessonae. The sequence goes on from NC_138770.1 coordinate 389,787,579, forward strand.
ATGAGTGCGTTTACCAACACTTCCTCTCGGGCTATGGCTGATGCCGAAACATCCTCCTCACTGTCTGAAGAGACAGTACCCGAGACACCAATCCCAGATGAAGTACCTGCAACCGCAGAAATAGGCTCAGATTCTGAATCCGAAGTTACAGATAATAAGGGGTTAGGCGGGGGTCGCTTTCTTGCGCCCTGTCCCTGACAAGCCACTTCCACCCGGGACACAAAAGTTTCCATAATAGCTGACAATGATTCAACCGTCAGTGGGGTGCTGGAGGATCCTGCAGACACCTCGAGGGGATCCGGTGGAGATACATGAGTGGCAGGGTCCATGTTAATTCAGGACACCTCTGCCAGAAAAAACAAAAAACTTTTTTTTTTTAAATAAAAAAATACCTTTTTTTTTTTTTGTGTCTCCGCCTAGCGCTATAGTGCCCCTCAGAGTACCTGCTTCTCGATCCCCACAGAGAGAGAGAGGGACCCCCAAGGCTCACCACCCGATGCAGAGAAGTTTCCAACCAACTGCAGTCAGCGTCTGTCTTTTACAGACTGGAAAGAGCGGTGTTAGTTTTCCCGGGTAGAAGGACGTGGCTCCGCCCCCTGTGTACGCCTTCCGGCGTTCCCAGCTCTCCACGAGGTAGCTGGGCTCATCAAACATGGCCGCCCCCATACAGGAGACAATAGACTCCAAAAACATGGCGGCCGGCGTGACCCGAGGACATTCATGCACCCGGTCTATGGCAAAATGGCGGCGGACTGCCGAAATCGTTTTTCCCAGCACATCCACCTGCATCTCTGCTAAGTGGCAGTTTATCGATCTGCAGGAGGTACACTACAATTAAGGTAGGATTATACCTCCTATGTCTGCTGTAATACTACAGTCTGCTGGGTAGAGTGTTAGCTCTCAAACCAAGTCCACTTCCCACCAAACACATACTGTATTTACAAGGGGGACTTTTAGTGTCAGATATATACTGACCATGTATGGAGGGGCCCATAATTCATACTGCCTCATAACGAGGAAAAAAAGGGAACGTTTACTCACCATACCGAACCGACAGGCACCCTCTTTTCACAATACCCTCTCCACCGGGGTGGGGGGTTGTGGACCACTCCGGACTTCTCGACTCTCTGGTTCCTGGCGTCCAAGCGAGACTTTTAACTCGAAAAGTCAGTCCCTCCAATGGGACTCCGTCGCGGCCGACCCAGCGCGGAGCTCTGGTCTGCACGCGCTCGTAGGCAGAAACCGGGGTGACCACTGGATCTCAACATCCAGCCCGTCGCCCGGCCCCGCATACTTACTTGAATGTGTCGCGGCCGACCAAGCGCAATGCAATGGTCTGCGCGCGCTCGTAGGCCGGCTGGGGTGACCACTAGTGTCGCCCAGTCCGGCGTATTTGCTTGAAGATCTCACAGGAAAAAAACACTGGAGAAAACTACCTAAAAAATATTTTTTCTAAAGAAAAAATCTTGCCAGGACCAAAAAGATCCCAGCAAGGAACTTAGGTCCTTACTCCTGACTAGACAGAAAAAAACTGATGCCTTGTAGCAGAGAGAGGGAGGATATACCCTCAGGGACTGCCCCTAAGGGGGAGCCAGAACGTTTTTTCTTTCTGCCTAGTCCTGCTCCTGCGGAGACAACATAACCCAGTTCTTGTGAATCAAGAAGACTACGTCTGTCAATGAGTGACAGAGAACATGGATTTGGGCTATTTTCACCAAGGAAATGTACAAGAATACATTTTGACCTAAATGTATGAAGAAAGATTTGCCAAATTTTATAACAAAAAAGAAAAAAAAAAGTTTTTCTTCAAAATTTTCAGTCTTTTTTTGTTTATTTAGCCAAAAAAAACCCCCAAAAAACTGGTGGTGATTAAATATCTTTAAGAGAAATCACTATTTGTGTGAAAACAATTTCATATGGGTACAGTGTTGCATGACTGCGCAATTGTCATTCAAACTGTGACAGCTTAAAATTGGCCTGGGCAGGAAGGGGATAAAAGTGGCTAGTATTGTAGCGGATAAATTATGTATACAAATTGATCAAAGGCTTACAAAAAGGAGTGAGAGACTGGGAATTATTAGCAAGTAATGGAGGCATGCGGTTTTATACTAGTCAGTTCACCCCAAAAGTTCTTCTGAAATCCATCACTCCTGAAACCTATGCAGGTGGTTGCCATTAAGAGATCTATTTCTACTCAAAAGAAACATGACTTGCAGAGAATTTATGTCTGTATTGTGGAGACCCTTGACATTATGCAGTTAACTGTCCCAATAAATTTAAAAGAACAATTGCGGCAACAGATATTACAGTATCCGAACAAATAAACTCCATTACTGTCTCTCCAATTATCCATGAAGTAAAAAAAAGTTAATTCTTTCTCAACTTTCAGTTGATCACGCCACACAAATTCCCTATCAACCTGGGCAATCCTTGGTTCCCCCTATCCATAATCTTCCAATCAGCTGGGGGACATGGACTATAATCTTTGTGTTGGACCTTTGAAAAGAAAAAAAAGTCTTCCCAATAAATTCCCCCACTGACCAGAGATTCACAAGCTGTTGTGGTAACTACCCATTCGTATGACAAGCTGCCTCCTCAGTACCATGAGTGATTAGACATTTGAGAAAAGATTGCTGATCAACTATCGTCGGTATAACTGTCCTAATAAGCTGCTTCCAGGATCAGAAATACACTTTAGCCCCGTACACACGCACCGATTGTTGGCCGTAAATTTTCGGCCAACGTCCGATCGGCCGATTGTCGGCTTGTTAGTATGATGCTTCCGACAACCAACTGCGACTTTTCGGCCGAACAAAATCTGGTGTGCATGCTATAAAATGTTTGTTGGCCATCACCAGAATGGCCGATTGTTCGTCAGTCAGAACAGATTTTGGCCGACAAAAATCAGATGAGCAAGACTGGGCATGCTTAGAGAAGAAAAAACACACGAAAAGTAGACCAGAACATGACATCACTTCTGCAGTTTGTTGTTGTTGGCCGACAAAATTCGTGTGCAGTCTAGAGCACATTTCAACCAACACAACAACACTGGACAAAAGATGGCCGATCGGTCGGCCAACAATCGGTGCGTGTGTACGGGGGCTTTAGTTTCATTTATTCTCTATCAGAACCTGAATTGAGGGTTCTCAGAGAATGCCTTGATGCAAATTTAACCGGTTGCAGACCGCCGCACGACTATATACTGCGGCGGTCAGCCCTGGCCAGGCAGAGTGACGTATCGGTACGTCACTCGCCTGTCACTGACTTGCGAGCCTATCGCGGGCGGGCGCGCGCCCGCCGAGGCGCGCGCCCGCCGCGGCTCGTTCACAGACAAGTCAGTGCGTGTGACCGGCGGACTCGATGTCCGCCAGTCACACTGCGATCGCTCCTGTGAAGGGAGAAAGACAGAGCAGCTTGTGTAAACAAGCTGCCTGTCAGTTCTCCCTGTGTAAAAGTGAAGATCTGTCCGTTCTACTATGTAGAACGGTTGATCTTTGCTTTTACACCAATAGGAATGTCCCTACACAGTTAGAATCACGCCCCTAGGACACACTTAACCCCTCCCTGTCCAATAAAGTTAACCCCTTCCCTGCCAGTGTCATTTTTGCAGTAACAGTGCATATGTATAGCACTGATTACTGCAGTAATGTCACTGGTACCCCCAAAAGTGTCAAAAATGTCAGTCAAGGGTCCGATCTGTCCGCCGCAATGTCGCAGTACCGAAAAAAAAATCGCAGATCGCCGCCATTACGCGTTAAAAAAAAAAAACACCAAAAATGACAAAAATCTTTCCCTTTGTTAGTAAACGCGATAACTTTTGCGCAAACCAATCAAAATACGCTTTTTGCGATTTTTTTTACCAAACATAGGTAGCATAAAACAAATTGGCCGAAAAATGTTAAAAAATTTTGATTTTTACTTTTCTTTTCGGGGAATTTCATATAAAAAAATGTGAAAAATAGTTATTTTTGCAAAATTTACGCTCTTTTTTTGTTTATAGCGCGTGATCAAAAAATCGCACAGGTGATCAAATACCACCAAAAGAAAGCTCTGTTTGTGGGAAAAAAAAGGCGTCAAATTCGTTTAGGTACAGCGTCGCACGACCGTGCAATTGTCCGTTAAAGTCACGCAGTAAAAAATCGCAAAAAAAACCCTGGTCCTTTAGCAGCCAAATCCTCCGGGGCTTAAGTGGTTAAAGGGAGACTTTATCAGACACTCACCCTCTCCTGTTGGGGCAGCCTTTTTCTTTGTTGAAAACAACAACCCACCTTGCATCCGTGCATCAACTACAGGGATTTGAAGATCAGACAACTGGGTGGACTATTTTCCAACAGTAGAGTTCGCTTGTAACAATCCTAAGAGAGAATTCTTCATTCCAGGATATTTAGGAACAGATTACAATATCTGGTTTAAAGGGAAGGATATAGACCAGAGGAAAATTCTTGGTTACCTGAGGAGAACGTTCATTCCCCCAGGTTGACAAGAGAATTCAACCATAGGTTTCCTCACAAACCTGGCCAAAAGGCATCCAGTGGCCTTCTTGGACTGAGGGGAGTACTGTCAGGATTTGGATCTAAACATGTGACCTCTGGGGTGTCTTTCTGTGGCTCTTCTTGCTTTGCCACCTGAAATGCTGGACAGGTCCTTCTCTGATCCTGTAGACATTCCTGCTTTATACCTGGTCTCTGTTGACCCTTGAAGTATTTGCTCCTCCCATGAACTTCCTATTTAAGCCACATCTCTAGACTGTTTGCCACAATATTGTGCTCCCTCCAGCCGATATCTTGCTTTTTGCATGCCTGCTGCTGTTCTTTTCTTTGCTACCACTTATTAACGACCCTTGCCATGTTTGTTGACTATGCTTTTGCATAATCCAATACAGCTACTACTCGTTACTGACCTTTCGGCTTGTTCATCGACTACACTTCTACTGATTCCATCCAGTTACTACTCATTGCTGACCTTTTGGCTTGTTCATTCACTACACTTCTGCTTGTTCACTATCTGCCTCATCTGCTACCTGACCCTGCTTGCTCTCTTCCTACTGGGGCAATCCAGAGGGCAGCAACCTGGCATTAGCACACAGCTAAACCCATCTCCCCCTTCAGGAGCTCTGGTGAAAACCAGCTAGTGCTTAGACCCCATGCCTTGGGTAAGCTTGCATTATCACTAGGGTGATCTGCTTGTGTATTCATCCAGCTGACTACTACATGCACCTTTCTACTGCTACAGCCACTGGCCTCTGAGCCTGATCCCACACTGTGACAAGTTTATTCCCAGGATGACAGTCCTTCAATCTTCATGATACAGTTTGCCATCCTTCTAGCTGGACCTCAGCCTAGTCTTTTGCAATATGGGTCCTGTTCATCCTATTGGTTGACGAACAGTCAATACATTCAACATATTCAACAAAATGTTGGTCCCTGTTGAACATACATAATTGTTCCTATGGAGTGTTCTGTATACTCTGCACTCAGTTCAACCCACTGCTCTGTTAATAAAACAAACTTTAAAAATTTCAGTGGTAGGAATATTTTTAATGTAATTAAAACTGAACATAAATTGTGTTACATAGTAGTGTAACATTTAAATACTGTTACCTGTGATGATATTTGCATCTTTGGCAGTGTTCACTGCTCTGTTTATAAAAATAAATTACCCCAGAGTTACCATTTTCTTTTCTTTCTTGTCTGGTGCTCACTTTACTAGCTAACATTTATTTTAAACTGACACAACTTTACATACCCTGATTTCCTAAGCTAGAATGCACCTATCCCCCTTCCCCTCCACACTAGCACCATGTTTGTATCCTTGGTGGTGAAAGTCTCTTCAATATAGGTCATGCCTGCAGCACTTTTGCCTTGAATGAAGCTGTATATCTAGACTTGATAGTCCAACTCAGCCAGCATTAAAGAATATTAATTCGCCAAGCATGTAAACATTGATTGGGCCATGGCTCTGCTGGGAAGTTAAGTAGTAGGGGTGGGATGGTTAATGTAGTTTATCTTAGAAGGGCTAATAAAGATAATGAGCTTTATTTCAGAAAAACTTTAACGCATCCTTAAACTGGTGACATTTGCCACAAAGATACTGGTAACCTGGGAAAAGGTGGGCTGACAAAATACTGAGTTTCATGTACTTTTACAGAACTTGCCATTTAAAAGATCCAGATGTTGTGTCCAAATCCAACCCTCTATGAATGCAAGTAGGAAGCAGAAAACCACATACACAAGCAGATACAGTCAAGTATAATAGCCAATTTGTTAATCGTTGTAGCGGTAGCCTCTACCCCATACCTACCCAGTGAATAGATTAGGTCTGAAATAGTAAATTCTCCACAATAAAGCCAGACGTGGGAATAAATGAACATACTACATCATTTTTAAAAAATATACACCACATAATTTTATAGCATAATAAAACAAATACCAAAACATTAATAACAGAAGTAAATTATGAACAGTAAGCATTTGTATACCAAACATGTGAAGGTAATAATTTTATTTGATATGCACCATTATTGTTTAGGTATTTCAATTTCATATTTGTTGTGTGGACAAAATATGCTTACAAAGTTACAGTATTACCATGACTAAAACCACATGATTGACACTACCCCACATGATTCCAATATTTTAATTCACCTCAAGTAATAAGGATAAATGTAAAAAGATGTTCTAGGAAATCACATTAATGTTTCTCATGTGACATAAAAGCCCTTGTATAAAAATGGAAGCTTGCCCAGTTTCATTTATTCAATCCAACTAAGGTTCAGGCATTGTGCAATGAAGGCAAACATGTCAGAAACCTCCTCAATCACTTTAGTAGTGGGCTTTCCTGCCCCATGGCCAGCTTTGGTGTCTACATGGATGAAAAGGGGATTGTGCTGCTTTGGACTTTGGCCCACAACCTGTTGTAAAGTGGCTATGAATTTTAGAGAGTGTAAAGGGACAACTCTATCGTCATGGTCAGCTGTGAGAAGCAATGTGGATGGGTACTGTTTTCCATCATCAGGCACTTTGATATTATGAAGTGGTGAGTACCTACAATATAAGAAAAACATGGTTATAAGGAAATCAAACAGGAATATCATGCTAAAAGTTCTTATACAAAAACTTTTAAGGGTTTGCTAAAAAGAAAAATGATATAAATGCCTGCGCTGTGATTTCTTTCCTGCCGCTCCCTACGTCAATGCCGAACATAGCAACAATTGGTGGTACTGGACCAAAAAAATGACAATGCCAGATTCTGGACCATTTTTAGCCAGGAGGTTTTTTTTTTTTTTACTGCAGAGATCGGTGGCATGGTCAGCAGAAGAGGTGGGTATTTTACACTAGATTGCTAAAAGTATTGGGACAGCTGCCTTTACACGCACATGAACTTAATGGCATCCATTAAGGCTCGTACACACAAGAAAATTGGGGGAACATTTTCATCCAAAGAATTTTCGTACGATTTTCGTATAGTGTGTACAGAACTTTCTACAGGCGATTCAGAATTTTCTTACGAAAATTCTCGAAGGGACAAACTCAAAAATGTTTCTTGTACGGGAAAAAAGGAACGATTTTTGTTTAATGTGTACTGTTTTCATACAATTTTTGTACAAGAAAAATCAGAAAGACTGCGCATGATCAGAAACAAACAACAAAAAAAGCCTTTGTCGTACGAGAATTTTCGTTCATTGGTTCCGATTTGCTGTGAAACGAGAAAAATTGGATGATCGTTTGCCCAATTTTCTTATAGTGTGTACCCCACTTTAGTCTGTAGGGTTCAATATTGAGCTGGCCCACCCTTTGCAGCTACAACAGCTTCAACTATTCTGGGATGGCTGTCCACAAGGTTTAGGATTGTGTTCATGGAAATATTTAACCATTCTTCCAGAAGCCCATTTGTGAGGTCAGGCACTGATGTTGGAGAAAAGGCCTGGCTCGCAGTCTGCGTGCTAATTCCTCTTAAAGGTGTTCTATCGGGTTGAGGTCAGGACTCTGTGCAGGCCAGTCAAGTTCCTCTACCCGAACTCGCTCATCCGTGTCTTTATGGACCTTGCTTTAGCTGTGGCAGAGACATACATGGCAACTGCAGTAATAAACCTTAAGAAATCCTGTGCAGTAAAAGTAGTAATAGTATTTGTGAGGCATTACCAACAAGTTTCTTATTGATTGAACATATTACTGGAGTGCTTTTTGGGAAAACTTAATGTAAAAAAAAAAATCACAGTACTTTCATTTAAATTTGCATGTAAACGTAAAAAAAAAAGCCCCCACCATTCCTTTTAAAACAGATCTTTAATATGTGCTCTGTAAGTTAACATTTACATTTTACTAAGCTATGGAACCCAACCTATTCTGTGCATGTTGGGTCGACATACAGTTTAATTCAGAAAACAACTAAACAACTTGAAACCCTCTGGTTCTATATACATATATACAGTGCATCGGGAAAGTAATCATAGCTTTTTCCACATTTTGTTATGTTACAGCCTTATTCCAAAATAGAATTATTTTCAAAAATAAAATTCTAAAATTCTACAAACAATACCCCATTATGACAACATGAAATAAGTTTGTTTAAAATCTTTGCAAATGTATTAAAAGTAAAAATGGAAAAATGTACATAAAGTATTCACAGTCCTTGCTCAATAGTTTGTTGAAGCACCTTTGGCACCAATACTTTTTGAGTAGGATGCTACAAGCTTGGCACACCTATTTTTGGGCAGTTTCTCCCATTCTTCTTTGCAAGACCTCTCAAGCTCCATCAAGTTGGATGGGGAGCGTCTGTGCACAGCCATTTTTCAGAACTCTCCAGAGATGTTCAATTGGGTTCAAGGACATTCATAGAGTTGTCCCGTAGCCACTCCTTTGTTATCTTGGCTGTGTTCTTAGGGTCCTGTTGGAAGATGAACCTTTGCCCCAAGTCCAGAGCGCTCTGGAGCAGGTTTTCATTAAGGACGTCTCTGTACATTGCTGCATTCATCTTTCCCTTGATCCTGACTAGTCTCCCAGTTCCTGCTGCTGAAAAACATACCCACAGCATCATGCTGCCACCACCATGCGTAACTGTATGGATGGTATTTGCCAATTGATGAGCGGTGCCTGGTTTCCTTCAGACAGGACGCTTGCCATTCAGGCCAAAGAGTTCGATCTTTGTTTCATCAGACTAGAGTATTTTTTTTTCTCATGGTCTGAGTGTCCTTCAGGTGGCTTTTGGCAAACTCTAGGTGGGCTGTCATGTACCTTCTACTGAGGACTGGCTTCTGTCTGGCCACTCTACCATACAGGCCTGTATAGTGGACTGCTGCAGAGATGGTTGTTCTTCTGGAAAGTTCTCTCTCCACAGGGAAATGCTGGAGCTCTGTCAGGTTGACTATCGGGTTCTTGGTCACTTTCCTGACTAAAGCCCTTCTCCCCCAAATTGCTTAGTTTGGTCGGGCAGTCTGCTCTAGGAGTCCTGGTGGTTCCAAATGTCTTTCATTTATGGATGATGGAGGCCACTGTGCTCATTGGGACCTTCAATACTGCAGACATTTTTCTGTACCCTTCCCCAGATCTGTGCCTCGATAACAATTCTGTCTCCGAGGTCTACAGACAATTCCTTGGACTTCATGGCTTGGATTGTTCTCTGACATGCAATGTTAACTGTGTGACCTTATATAGACAGGTGCGTGCCTTTCCAAACCTTGTCCAATCAACTGAATTTACCAAAGGTGGGCTAAAATAAAGTTCTAGAAACACCTCAAGGATGATTAGTGGAAACAGGATGCACCTGAGCTTAGCTTTGAGTCTCATGGCAAAGGCTGTGAATACTTATGTACATGTGATTTTTTTTTGTTTTTTTTTATTTTTAACCACTTCACCTCTGGAAGTTTTATCCCCCCCCTCTTCCTGACCAGGCCATTTTTTGCGATACGGCACTGCGTTACTTTAACTGACAATTGCGTGATCGTGCAACACTGTACCCAAATAACCCCACTGTACCCAAATTCCCCACACATAGAGCTTTCTTTTGGTAGTATTTGATCACTTTTGAATTTTTTGAACAATGAACAACCAACAATGTTGAAAAAAAAGTCTTCATCAATTTAGGCCAATATGTATTCTGCTACTTATTTTTGGTAAAAAAATATCCCAATAAGCGTATATAATGCACAAAGGTTACAGCATCTACAAATTATGGGACAATTTCATAAAATTTTCTAGTAATGGTGGCGATCAGCGACTTATAGTGGGACTGCAATATTGCGATGGACAAACTGGGCACCGGACACTTTTGAGGAACCAGTGACACTAATACAGTGGTTAGTGCTAAAAATATGCACTGTCACTGTACTAACACCTGGCAGAGAAGGGGTTAACACCAAGGGCGATGAAAGGGTTAAATGTGTGCCTAGCTTAATGTTTCAGTGTAGTAGGGGAGGTCCTTTTACTACTGAAAGGCATGGATCAGTGTTTCTGCTTTACAAAAACACAGGATCAATGTCTTCTGTATTCAGAGAATGACAGTCTGCCTTGTTTACATACTGTCAGTGTAAGGAATGATCGGCGGGTCCCGGCGGAGATCAGGTCCGCGGGACTCCCTGATCAGCTTCCGCTGCATCATGGGGTGGTCGGGAAGTGGTTAATACTTTTACAAAGATTTCAAACAAACTTCTTTCACGTTGTCATTATGGGGTATTGATTGTAGAATTTTAAGGAAAATAATGAATGAAATCCATTTTGGAATACGGCTGTAACATAAAATGTAAAAAAAGTGAAGCGCTGTGAATACTTTCCAGATGCACTGTAAGCCATAGAGTAAGTAATATAAAGGTTCCCAGGACAGTCTGAGGATTGTGATAACCTGTTAATTGACAAGATAACTAAAATGACAATGAAGGGAAAGATTTGAATTATGGGTGACTAACATATTGGACATAACTGGGGTTTCCAGACTGCACTAACAAGCAGCAGCAGAGATATGCTGGAGGCATCGAAAGGGGGTTCTTTAAACCTGAGATCATATTATAAACCTGGTACTGACTAATGGCGTTCTGATGTCTGATGTTGAGGTTGGAGAAAATGTGGATTCTAGTAATTACCAATGTCTTTGGTATTAGAACAACAACTGAAAAAGCATATACAAAAGCAAGTTTAGGAGAAACAGAAATTTAGCTGAAATGGGTGAATATCTAAAATAATAATAATAATAATAGTTACAAGGCTGGAGTAAAATTGTAGCAGTCAGTAATCAGTGGGCACCAAAAAAACTTACCATCATGGAGGCAACTAGATTAGTAAAAGTAAATGGAGAAGAAAACCATAATGGCTTTCAAAAGAGGAAAGTAATATTAGCATACAGGAGAAACAAGGAAAGCTGAGTAGTTGATTTGGGGTCTTTTATACCCCAGATCTCTCCATAAAGAGTACCTGTCACTGGCTATTACTGTCACAAAGGATGTTTACATTCCTTTTGACAGCAAAAAAAGCGATAAAAAATATTTAAAGGGACAGTGTAAAAAAAAAATTAATTCAAAGTCCCTCCATGCTCGCGCGCAGGAGCAAACGCATATGTAAATGGTGTTCAAACCACACATGTGAGGTATCGCCATGATCATCAGAGCAAGAGCAATAATTCTAGCACCAGACCTCCTCTAAACAGGTAACGGTTACAATTTTGTAAAGCGTCGCCTATGGAGATTTTTAAGTAACGTAGTTTGTCACCATTCCACGAGTGTGCACAATTTTAAAGCATGACATGTTGGGTATCTATTTAATTGGCGTAACATTATCTTTCATATTGTATGAAAACATTTGGCTAATTTTACCGTTTTTTTTTTTTTTTAAATGTATTTCTTAAAAAAAACAAAAAAAACTGCATTTGAAAGACCGCTGCACAAATACCGTGTGACATAAAATATTGCAACGATTGCCATTTTTTTCTCCAAGGTCTCTGCTAATATATATATATATATATATATATATATATATATATATATATATATATATATAGACAAGTAATTTTCTGGCAAAAGAATTGGATTTTTGAGTTACCGTAAAATCCATTTCTCTGATGCTCATTGACAGACACAGCTCCTGATATTCATAACCATTGGGTAGGACACTAGGCAGAAAAGAATTCTGGCTACACCCATGGGCAGTCCCAGGGGGTAGTCTCCATCTCTCTGCTATAACCACTCAGTTTTGTTATAAGCAGTGTCAGGAAAATAATAACTCCACAGAGGGGTGGGTGCTGTGTCCGTCAATGAACATCAGAGAAATGGATTTTAAGGTAAGTCAAAAAACTGAATTTTTGTAAAATCTTACCTGTAAAATTCCTTTCTCTGAGTCCTCCGACAGTCGCCGCCTCTTCATATTCGTCACAATGGGGTATTAGACTTTGCTCCGAAGGAGTAGCTAGGCAACAGAATATGTTAACATTAAAGCTTTTAACATATCCCACCCTCAAGGGGTGGTCCCCTCAGTCAATACCCTCCTACTTCCTGCAACCATAGCTCAGTTTCAGTGGAATAGCAGTAGAGTATATAACAAAACCCCAAAAGAGGGGCGGGGGCGGCGACTGTCGGAGGACTCAGAGAAAGGAATTTTACAGGTAAGATTTTACAAAAATTCAGTTTTCTCTTACGTCCTCCGACAGTCGCCGCCTCTTCATATTCGTCACAATGGGGACGTCCCAAAGCAGTGCAAACATGAGGGGTGGGAAACGCATCCGCGCCGTAAGGCAACGCAGTCTCCGCATCAAAGAAAGGAACCTTACCAAAGGAAGGAAACCAGCTGGGCAATAGGAAAAAAACTTGCTCAACAGGAGCAACAACCCAGGAAAAACAAATAACCAGGGGATAAAGAAAAAACTTATCCCAACAGCCAGGGATCCCAACAGGTGACCCTAGGGAACAGCCGCACTAAGAACCTTGCGGCCAAAGGAAGCATCCGCCGATGCCTGAACATCTACCTTGTAGAATTTTGTGAAAGTGTATACGGTCGACCAGGTCGCCGCCTTACACACCTGGGCTACAGAAGCCCCATGACGACAGGCCCAAGACGTACTCAGAGATCTAGTAGAGTGCACCTTCACAGGCATAGGGGGAACTTTCCCCTGCAAGACATATGCCTGTTCAACGGTCTGCCTGATCCATTTGGCGATGGTAGAAGCCGACGCCGCCATGCCCTTCCGAGGACCCTCTGGAAGAACAAAGAATCCGTCTTTCGAAAAGACTCAGTCGATTTAAGGTAAACCTTAATCGCCCGAACAACATCCAAAGAATGTAGTCTCACCTCTTTCGGATGTTTAGGCTTTGCGCACAGCGAAGGCAAGACAATATCCTCATTGAGATGGAATTCCGAAACTCGCTTCGGAAGAAAGGAAGGATTAGGTCGCAAGACCACCTTATCCAAGTGAATAACCAGATATGGAGACTTGCAGGACAAAGCCGCCAGCTCCGACACTCTGCGAGCCGAAGTGATCGCAACCAAAAAGGCGACCTTTTTGGACAACATAGACAACGAGATCTCCCTGATCTGTTCAAAAGGAGCACGTTGTAACACAGATAGAATGAGATTCAAGTCCCAAGGAGGCAGAGGTTCCCTCCTAGGAGGAACCAGATGCTGCACACCCTGAACAAAAGTGCCAACCAAGGAGTTGGAAGCCACGGGACGTTGAAAAAGAACGGCCAGCGCAGACACCTGACCCTTAAATCGTAGCCAGCGCCAAACGCTGATCGACACCTGTTTGAAGGAAGGACAATACTCGAGAAACCGAGTATGTGCGGGGAGAAAACCCCCTGGACTCACACCAGGCAAAATAGGCCTTCCAAGTACGGTAGTAAACCTTCCCCGAGGAAGACTTCCTCGCGTTGATCAGAGTGTGAATGACCTCAGGGGAGAGACCCCTCTCCTTCAGGACCTCAATCTCAACAGCCAGGCCGTCAAAGCCAGCGACTGTAAAGCAGGATGGTATATCGGCCCTCGAGACAGGAGATCGTCTCGAAGAGGCAGACGCCACGGGGCGTCGACCGCCAGATTCACGAGGTCTGCGTACCAGGACCGGCGAGACCAATCCGGCGCCACAAGAATCACCGTGCTGCGTTCCGAGCGTAACCTGCGAAGGAACCTGGACAGCAACTGAATCGGTGGAAACGCATACATCAGCTTGTACTGATGCCACGGGGCCACTAACGCGTCCGACGCGTCTGCCCGAGGGTCGCGCGTCCTTGCCACGAACCTTCTCACCCTGTTGTTGAGACGAGACGCGAACAGGTCCACATCCGGAAGACCCCACTTCGCGCACAACATCTGGAAGACAGCCGGGTGGAGAGACCATTGCCCCTGATCCAGGGTCTGGCGACTCAGATAGTCCGCCTGCCAGTTCTCCACCCCTGGAATGTGAACCGCCGTTATCGCCGGGACATGAGTCTCGGCCCAAGACAGAATGTCGGCCACTTCTCGAGCCGCTCGGGCACTCCTGGTGCCCCCCTGGTGGTTGATGTAGGCCACCGCCGTGGCATTGTCCGTCTGCACCCGAACCGGACAGCCCTGCAGCCGGTCCATCCAATGATGAAGGCAGAGATTTATCGCACGCAATTCCAGAATGTTGATCGGAAGGGAGGACTCCCCCCTCCGACCAAGTTCCCTGGGCGGACAGAACGCCCAGAACACCACCCCAGCCCGACAGGCTGGCATCCGTGGCGATCACCGTCCACGAGATAGGACGAAAAGACTTGCCCCCCGACACCATCGGGGACTGGAGCCACCACAGAAGGTCCCTTCTGGTGCGATGGCCCAACGAGATTTGAAGATCCAGAGATTGAGGTCGCCCGTCCCACCTGGACAGGATCTCCGATTGGAGACCCCGCGTGTGAAACTGGGCGAAGGGAATCGCCTCGAAGGCCGAGACCATCAATCCCAGACATCTCATGCACGTCCGCAGAGACGAGCACGGAACGTCCCTGAGGGACCCGACTTCCTCCTGAAGAGTCCTGAGTTTGTCTTCCGGCAGGAAGACCTTTGCCTGAACCGAGTCCAGGATCATTCCCAGGTAGGGAAGACGCACCGACGGACTCAGCGTCGACTTTGGAAAATTTATCGTCCAACCAAACTCCTGCAGAGTTTGCATCGTGACAGACAGGTCCTTTTCCAGACCCTGGCCGGTCGCAGACCGCACCAGGATGTCGTCCAGATACCCCAGGACAGAGATGCCCTGGGCCCTCAGCAATGCCAGAACCGGTGCAAGCACCTTGGTGAAAACCCGTGGAGCCGAGGCGAGACCAAAAGGTAACGCCACAAACTGGTAATGATCCTCCGCAATGGCGAATCGAAGGTACCTCTGGTGACCCTCGAAAATCGGGATGTGAAGGTACGCATCCTTCAAATCGATGGAGGCCATGAATTCCCCCGGAACCAGGGCAGCCACCACCGACCGCAGGGATTCCGTGCGGAACTTGCGAACCCGCACAGAGCGGTTTAGAGCCTTCAAGTCCAGAATTGGACGAACCTTGCCCTCCTTCCTGGGCACGGTGAACAGATTGGAATAAAACCCCCGAAATCTGTCCCGATGAGGCACCGGAACCACCACTCCCTGAGCCCTCAGGTCTCGCACCGCCAGGTGCAGGTCCCGTAAACGCTCTGGAGACAGTTGAAGATTTGAGGGAAAAAATCTGCTCTCCGGCCGAGAGAGAAACTCGATCTTGTAACCAGATCGAACGATTTCCTGAACCCACCGGTCCCGCACGCGGGCCAACCAGGATTGAAGAAAACCGAGCAAGCGTCCCCCCACCCCAAAACTGGGTGAGGGCGCCCCTTCAGGCCGCACTGTTATGGGCAGCGGGTCCGGACTGACCGGATTTCTGTTTACCAGACCAGGGCTTCTTTTGAGAGCCCTGTCCCTTGAACGGTTTGCCCTTGTAGTGTGACCGAAAGGCACGAAAGGACCCCTGAGGAGGCCGAAAATTAGCATGTTTCTTCCCAGAAGCCCCCTTAGCCTTGGGGAAATGGGGCAAGAGAGTGCTCTTACCTCCGGTGATCCCCTTAATCAACGCATCCAAGGACTCCCCAAAAAGGCGAGACCCATCATAAGGCAGATTGGCTAAGGTCTTACGCGAAGATTGGTCCACCGACCAACACTTCAACCAAACCAGGCGGCGAGACAACACCGCCACGCTGTGTACACGTGCAGCCAACGGGACTAAGTCCAAGTCCGCATCACACAGATACATGACACCCTGGTGGATTTGATCCACCATATCCAGGGTCGCCGGTGAGGCCGAATCGGCTACTAGGACACGCCTAAGCATCTGCGTCCAACTTGCGACAGCCTGGGCCGCCATAAGAGAGGCAAACAGAGCTTTAAGCATCGAACCCGTAACAGAATAAGTATGACGGGCAAGAGACTCCAGTCTTATATCCCTGGCATCACGGAACACCGGGGAATCCTCTGCAGGAATCGCAGTGGATTTGTTCAAAACCGCAATTGCGTGATCCACCGGGGGTGGCACACACCACCGTTCATCAGTGGAAGGCGAAAAAGGATAACGCAGCTTGAACCTACTTGGCACAGCAAAAGGTTTGCATAAATTGCGCCATTGTTCCTTAACAGCGCGCTGAAAATCATCATTGCAGGGAAAAACTTGCGGCGTCCTGCGTTTTCTCTGCGTCCCATAAGCCGCCAAGGCAGCGGGGGGACACACTTCATCCTGCAAACGCAGCGTTTGTTTTATGGAAGCAATCAATTCATCCATGATTGCAAGCTCTTCAGGCGAGCCAGGGGGAGAATTATCAACCCCCTCAACCTCAGCCTCCACCTCGGACCCCACGAGATCCAGGGAGGAGCGGGACCCTGATAAGGAGACCCCCGCCACAACAGCCCCATCACCTTCACCCTCAGAATCAGAGGAAATAGAAACTCTGGGTCTTTTAGTAGATTGAGCAGCCACCAGCATCTGCACCTGAGCAGCAAGGCCAGCCACAATAGTGGCCAAATCCCTCCCCTGGGGGGGAAACAGCGTTCCCCTGGCTTTCCACCAAGGTGGCAGGAAATTTGCCCTCCTGAGAATCCATTGCCCCAATATGATATGCCGGAGAATAAAGGGTTAACTTCCCTTTAACAAGCGCGGCGAGCGCAGCCCACCGCACCACACACAAGCACAATGAGACCCCCACAGGGAACAATAAACTGAACACAGGCAATGGATATAGCAAGAACAGAAGGATAAAACCTGAGGAGACCCTTGCCGCTGCTGCTGCCTCGATCGGTGTACCCAGGAGAAGAGGAAGTGATGAAACCAGGGCGCTCTATTAAAGCCTATGGGAGGCTACAAGAAAATGGGCGCCTGCATGGAGAACATGCGGCCGGAGCGAGTGCAGGCAAAATGGCGCCGTTTGTCGCCGAAACCGCCGCTCCCACAGTACAGTTATGCATATAACACCATCCATATAAAAAAACATGGCAGATCGCCGCAGCGATCGCTGTATCGTGCCCCAACATGCCACAAAACATGCCCCACAGCACACAGCTTCTCACACTGAACAAGGCTGACACAGACAGTGTCACACAGCTCCCCCCCCCCCCCTTGCAGCCCGCAGCATGCAGCAGAGTGATAGGGAGACAAACAGTGAGAACAGAGGCAGGTTACACAGTCCCAGACTGACACCCCCCCGACAGACAGGTCCCCACATAGATACACTTACCTCTCAATGGTGTGGGGGACCCGCACAGGCGAACAAGCCGCTGCACATGAGGCAGGGAGAGTCGCATACAAGACGCACAAAATTGGGGTTAAGAAACCGCACAGCGTCCAGTGAGGTAGCCACCTCACCAATCATCCCTGCACCGAACAGGGATGGGTCGTTCACTGTGCCAGGAGCGTTACCTGGCTGAACGCTCGATGGCAGGCTGGGAAGCCACTGATCCACGACCTGCGACCAGGGGGAACAGCCCGAGACCCAGCCCGCATGATCCTCTTCGTCAGAAGAACTAACTAATGCTGACAAAAAGAACAGCTAGGTAAAGAGAGAGAAAAAACTCAAACAAAAAATCAAAAAAGAAGAAAGAGGCTGGGGCACAAAGCCCCAGCACAGAGAGAACCAGCTACTCCTGACAAGCTAGACATTGAAACTGAGCTATGGTTGCAGGAAGTAGGAGGGTATTGACTGAGGGGACCACCCCTTGAGGGTGGGATATGTTAAAAGCTTTAATGTTAACATATTCTGTTGCCTAGCTACTCCTTCGGAGCAAAGTCTAATACCCCATTGTGACGAATATGAAGAGGCGGCGACTGTCGGAGGACGTAAGAGAAATCCCATTTTCTCTTTCGTTCATTGACGGACACAGCTCCTGGTATTCATAACCATTGGGACGTCCCGAAGCAGTGTTAAACATGAGGGGTGGGAACAAAAAAAAAAAAAAAGGCTAAACATTAGCAAACCAGGCAACAGGAGCTCAACCAAACAACTGGAGCCCACCTGAAAAAAACAACACTCAAAGAGGATCAGGTCCTCTTAAATAGCAACCTGCAAAACCTTGCGGCCAAAAGAAGCATGCGCAGATGCCAACACATCCACTTTATAAAACTTTGTAAGCGTGTGCACCGACGACCAGGTGGCCGACTTGCAAACCTCTGTCACTGGCGCCGGATGACGGAAAGCCCAGGAAGCACTAGGAGCCCTAGTAGAGTGCGCCTTGACAGGGAAAGGAGGAACCTGACATCTGATGAAATAGGTCTGAACCCCTGTCCGTCTGATGCATCTGGAAATGGTCGCAGAGGAACCAGACAACCCTTTTTGAGGTCCATCCGTGAGCACAAAGAGAGAGTCTGACTTCCTGAAAGAGTCTGTAGCTGCCAGGTACACCCTAATTGTCCGGACCACATCCGAGGCATGCAAGGCAATTTCCTTCGGTTGTTTAGGCCTGGGACACAGGGAAGGCAACACAATGTCTTCATTCAAATGAAAATCAGAGACAACCTTAGGCAGGAACAACGGAAAGAGGCAAAGAACGACCTTATCCCTGTGAATCAGCAGGTAAGGTTGACAGGATAACACTGCCAGGTCCGACACCCTGCTTGCAGATGATAGCCACTAAAAAGGGCACTTTCTGGGACAGCGTAAGCAAGGGAATCTCCCAAATATTTTCAAAGAGAGGCTTCTGTAGAACTGAAAGCACCAAATTAAGATCCCAGGGCAGCAACAGAGTCCGCACTGGAGGAACCAAATGTCGGACACCCTAAAAAAATGGTACGGCAATCAGGAAGTAAAATGATTCAGGAGTCAGCACCAGAGGATGAGGAGGGGCTCCTACCACTAAAATCGCTGCTCACAGGACTCCACTGTCATGCCTGCCGCTGTTTCCAATGGCAAACCACAAGAAAATGGCCGCCGGACCACACAAACATGGCCGCGGTGTATAGAAACACACAGGCTACAACTAAACAGCATCCCCGCGCAGCACTACGAGGCTTACAGGGACCCAGGAGGGAGACCAGGCCTCAAGGACAAATCCAGGCAGGATGGGAGCCCCTGGCAGGAGCCCCCACCAGGTACAACCCACCCCGCACAGTCAATCATCCGGTCGCTGGCAGCGCACCCCCCTGGCCCCCATCGTCAGTTAGCACCCTGCCCCCATCCCAGGAAAGTGGCCAGACCACTCAAACATCCCCAGCGTGGAGGGGGGCAAGAAGATGGACTTGGCAAGAGGGGGGGTGCCTACAGGAAGAAAGGGAACCTGGGGGGTCCGACTGTCCTAAGGAGGGGCCCACGTTCACCCAAAACCCTCCAGGGGGAGAGGGAGGATAGCTACTCACCACACCAGGAACCAGGCGGGCGGACAGAACCCCTCTCCATCGAAATAGGGGGGCTGTCGGCCAGGAGGAACGCTATGACACGAGCAAAGACCCGGTCATATGTGACCTCGCGAGGCGTTTAACTCGCAGACCAGCCCCTGTCCAGTGGGGCTATGTCGTGGCCCAGTCCGACAGTTGATTGTAGATCTCACAGGAAAAAATCCAGGAGGAAAAAATGTTCTATCTGAAAAAGGTTGCTAGGACCAAAGAGCCTAGCAAGGAAATAGGTCCTTACTCCTGACTAGGCAGAAAAAAAACTGAATGGATCTAGCAGAGAGAGGGAGTATACCCCCTGGGACTGCCCATGAGCGTAGCCTTAATTCTTTTCTGCCTAGTGTCCTACTCCTGTATGGGGCAGTATAACCCAATGGTTTTGAATATCCGGAGCTGTGTCTGTAATGAACGAAAGAGAAATACTGATTTTAACTTGTAAGAAAAAGGCTTAGGCATTAAGAGATTAAGAAAGGAGACAACATTTTTTATTAGGTATATATCAGTGATGGAAGGAAAAAATACTATGCAATCACAAAAATAAAAACAGAGAACAATACTTATGTTAAGGGAGAGCCGAATGAAGCAAACCATTTGCTCAGTCTTCTCAGAATTACATGACACAAATAAATACAAGTTGGAGGATCATATTGGTTTCTAGAAGTGAAGGTTCATCTTTAGGGTTTCTAGAAGCAAAGGTGGCCTCATAGTAGTCATTCCAGAGCTCTAAGAGAAGTTCAAGGTATAGTTGTGGGACAGTTAACTGATTTTTTTTTTTTCAATCTCTTTCAAATGGGAAAAGTTACTTATGGCAAACAGTTAATATTCTACCTATCCACAAAAGGATGGTGAAGAAAAAATAGGCAACTACAGGTAAGTAAGCTTACTATCTTCAGTAACATTAAGGGAATCACTCCTAAAAACAAGCATCAACTCAAGCTGCGTTCAAGAGACAGGATTTATTGACATACACACACACACACACACAAAAAGATCTACCCACTTTAGCCACTGCCACAGGTATTCTGGTGCAGCTAAAAAAGCCTCCAAGTATGGCTCCTCAGTGCAGTGACAAATAAAATCTAAACTTTGTTAGCATACTATCAAAAACAATTATACTAAACCAAACTGAAAACGAAAATTATTAGCAACTATGAAGCCAGCCTCAGTACTACTGTGAAACAGAATAAACGTATTCCTGCACAAAAGATTTTCCATTGTAGGCTGCAAAAAGCAACTATTTTCAAAGTGCCCATTCAACTCAGTTTAGCCAAATTACCATCAGGGATACTAAAATGAAGACAGCAACATTACAAATGCACAGACCATCAAAACATCACTTTCCTTCCTGCATAGTAGCATTCTTTCCTGCTGTATCAGTGCTATTGTATACCATTAAATCAAATCAATAAGTGCTTACAGTATACAATTTCAAACTCCCTCCATCCAGCCATACACATTATCATTTCATTTCTTACCATACACTGAGTTCGGCATACATCACTATCAGATTACCATTTCCTATAATAATTGCTACTTGTTCTGCTAAAATAATTAAATGACAAACAGAAATGTGTACTTTTGAAAACAAAGCTACAAGCCAAAACTAATCAACTGACAAAGCAGAAATAAATAGTGGTATGCATTTTTTTTTATTTTATGGAAAAAGGGTAACAATTTTCTTTCACAGAAATATATAGTGTTGTGGTTTTTAATTTTGGTCTTGTGTGGAATTAATGTCAGGGAACATTATACCAGGAGGACAGTTTTTGTCTTAGGCTCCATTTTTTTCATTACTGTGTCTTAAACACACATATTTATATTGGCATATATTGGAGTGTACATGAAGCAGATAACCCTGGGACTGCTCCCATCTCAAGCAAACAAATGTGATCAGATGAAAAAGTACATTCTATGCGATTAGTTGGTCAGGGGGTGCGGTTGCAGTCCACCCACTAACAGAATATTGCTTCTTTACTGAACTGGAATAGGCAAAATCTACTGACAGCCTACTCAAGTCTATGGTACGTGAAGTCTTCCACAGCCCAACGGTTGAGAATTCCACTCTCATCCCAGTGTGTTTATGGGACAAAACTGCAAGGAAATCTCTCCAGTGGGGAGACAGAAAGCATTACAATCTGACAAAGGCTGTAACCTTTGCTGGAAAATATTTAAGCTGAAGTTCTACATTAACAAAGTAAAGAGATAATTATAGAAAGAAGAGAAAACTTACTTGTATAGCCACTCAAACTGTTCCTTCTTGTCTGAGCAGCCAAAGTCCGTAGTCCAAGCATGACCAATAGTAAACTTGTGGAACTTCAGCATGTCCATAACACCAACTTGAGCAATTGCACATCCAAAAAGGTCAGGACGTTGATTTGCACAGGCAGCTTCAAAGTAACATTGACACATATATATTTTAGATGCTGAATAGGCTTAGGAATAATGCAGTGAATTAACAATAGTTTTACAGCAGCAGAACAATCAAATAGTCCATAAGGGCTCAAATACACTGGCATTTGCTTGCATCATAAATACTTTCATCCAATCGGGTATGTAAAAGAATCTCAAAACATGTCTGAAGAAAATAAAAATAAGGTCACAGGCATCTCAAAAGCATCTAATAAACAAGCATGTTCCTTTTGCTAATTGACATAAGCTCTTCTTCATTAGCTATGTTTAATCCTCCAAATTTGTTCCTGGGATATCTTGGGATCATTTCCTTCTAAATTATAAAAGTTCCCAAAACACCTAGAGCAAACCTGTCAAGATATAACCTTTATTAATTGCTATCACAGTAGGAGTTAACTAATTTTGCCTCTGATTTGATTACATGAATTAAACTGTGTAGGAGCCACCATATTAATTTATGTCACTATCAGCAGGCAGGTTTTTGTTCTCATTTAGCTGCAGATTATAGTAAAATAATATAAATTATTTATTTTTTGTTGACGCATGTGCTCTGCACATTGGTGTCAGATTTTTTTTTTACCCGTTTCAGGGAAGGGAGTAAAAATCCTTTACGAGTGACGATGATCTATCCATTTAGGTAACGATCCTCTAAGGCTGCCTCTGTCCACAAAACCTCATAATGTTTTTTTTTTGGCAAATATTTATATATATATATATATATATATATATATATATATATATATATATATGTATATATATACAGCCCAAAAGTTTGGACACACCTTCTCATTCAAAGAGTTTTCTTAATTTTCATGACTATGAAAATTGTAGATTCACGCTGAAGGCATCAAAACTATGAATTAATACATGTGGAATTATATACATAACAAAAAAGTGTGAAACAACTGAAAATATGTCATATTCTAGGTTCTTCAAAGTAGACACCTTTTGCTTTGATTACTGCTTTGCACACTCTTGGAATTCTCTTGATGAGCTTTAAGAAGTAGTCACCTGAAATGGTCTTCCAACAGTCTTGAAGGAGTTCCCAGAGATGCTTAGCACTTGTTGGCCCTTTTGCCTTCACTCTGCGGTCCAGCTCACCCCAAACCATCTCGATTGGGTTCAGGTCCGGTGACTGTGGAGGCCAGGTAATCTGGCGCAGCACCCCATCACTCTCCTTCTTGGTCAAATAGCCCTTACACAGCCTGGAGGTGTGTTTGGGGTCATTGTTCTGTTGAAAAATAAATGTTGGTCCAACTGAACGCAAACCGGATTGAATAGCATGCCGCTGCAAGATGCTGTGGTAGCCATGCTGGTTCAGTATGCCTTCAATTTTGAATAAATCCCCAACAGTGTCACCAGCAAAGCACCCCCACACCATCATACCTCCTCCTCCATGCTTCACGGTGGGAACCAGGCATGTAGATTCCATCCGTTCACCTTTTCTGCGTCGCACAAAGACACGGTGGTTGGAACCAAAGATCTCAAATTTGGACTCATCAGACCAAAGCACAGATTTCCACTGGTCTAATGTCCATTCCTTGTGTTCTTTAGCCCAAACAAGTCTCTTCTGCTTGTTGCCTTTCTTTAGCAGTGGTTTCCTAGCAGATATTCTACCATGAAAGCCTGATTCACACAGTCTCCTCTTAACAGTTGTTCTAGAGATGTGTCTGCTGCTAGAACTCCGTGTGCCATTGACCTGGTATCTAATCTGAGCTGCTGTTAACCTGCGATTTCTGAGGCTGGTGACTCGGATGAACTTATCCTCCGCAGCAGAGGTGGCTCTTGGTCTTCCTTTCCTGGGGCGGGCCGCATATGAGCCAGTTTCTTTGTAGCGCTTGATGGTTTTTGTGACTGCACTTGGGGACACTTTCAAAGTTTTCCCAATTTTTCGGACTGACTGACCTTCATTTCTTAAAGTAATGATGGCCACTCGTTTTCCTGTACTTAGCTGCTTTTTTCTTGCCATAATACAAATTCTAACAGTCTATTCAGTAGGACTATCAGCTGTGTATCCACCTGACTTCTGCACAACAACTCTGATGGTCCCAACCCCATTTATAAGGCAAGAAATCACACTTATTAAACCTGACAGGGCACACCTGTGAAGTGAAAACCATTTCAGGTGACTACCTCTTGAAGTGTGACTCTACAATTTTCATAGTCATGAAAATAAAGAAAACTCTTTGAATGAGAAGGTGTGTCCAAACTTTTTGTCTGTACTGTGTGTATATATATATATATATGTGTGCACAGGGCTCAGCATAAATGAGTACTCCCTAACAGATTTGTCAGAAAACCTTTACATTCCTTTTAGAATCAACGTTTTCTATGGGAAACTATACTACAAAATACTCCCCCAAATGCGGGCCGTTGATTGCAATCAAAATTTGTTAATTTGCACACACAAAAAAATATTTTTCCTAACAAATCTAATCAAGACCATGTTGCAAAAATGAATAAACCACAATGAAAGTCTTAGGAGCAAAGCTAAATTTTAGACAAAATCCTATTAAACACTAACTCAACTACAGGTTTATTAAACAGGTGTCCAGCAGACAGTTGATTATAAAAGGGTGTTACTTAACAAAGAAAACCCCTTCCTATTTCATGCTGTCAGCAAGGGAATAACATGAAGAGAAATATCACAAGTCCTGAGAAAGAAATTAATTTCTTTACACAAGAAGATCAGCAAAGCTTTACTTATCGGTCAGTATACTGTAGAAAAAGTGATACAAAAAGTTGACAAAGATAGAACTGCAACCATCTCACAGATACATCCAGGCCATCCACATAAGTAAACACCTCGACAAAAACGTCTTCTGATAAAAAGGGTTGAAGAAAATTGCCATGCAAGTTCACTGCAGTTAGCTAAATTAGTAGAAAGCCAAACTGGGGTGATTTGTTTCCCGTGACATAATATGGCTTGGACTCGGACATATGTTTGGCAGTCTTGCTTTGGTAATGCAGGACACTGCTAGATCTACAGTGGGGGCAGACCTCTTATTTAAGAGTCCTTTTCACACAGACACAAGGCTAATATGCACTTGGTGTAGCAAACAACAATTGCTTCCATGAAACAAGGCCTCAGGTACTCATGAAACGCAAAGAGCTGGTAGCAGGTAGGGGTTGGATGGCCAGAGGTGACCACAGTCACTGTAGGCATGCAGCAAGTACAGAGATTAGAGTTCCATGTAGCTATTCGCAATGCAGGAGCAGCAGGGAGATGTTTCCTAGACCTGCATCTCAGAACAAAAGAATAGAGTGCACAAGCACGCCATTCTAACCAGCGGGTGACATCAGGTCTTAATCTCTCAGCATTCACCCGATCCACAGTAGGAACCAGCAGAAAGTTGAACTTTCCAAGGTGTTCAACAATCCAAGTAAAAGAGGTAGATCCTTGTGGTCAGCCCAATTAGAATGATCATGTACTGAGTCTTCAAAGATAGGGTGAGCACTGAAGCAATGCCAGGAGCTCTGACCTGGAAAGTGCTCCACAACTAACTTGTTACACCAGTGAAGTCTAGAAAGCACTTTTTTGCAGAAACCAGTGCTGAAGGTCACTTCCAGGCTAGTCCTGCAATGTCTAGTCTAGTAGGTTGGACGCGGCACTCCAAAAGCCAGGCTCACAACGGGTGTGCACAAGAGATGGAAAGTCTTAATTGAAGAAAAAGGTTTTGAAAATTGAAAAAATAATGTTCGTAAAATTTGGTTAGCCTTTTCCGAGCTAAAGAAAAGATGTTCATCGTAGATGGTGAACCCTGGCAACCCAGATGTTTTTGGAACTACATTTCCCATGATGCTCATGCACTCTTCAGTGTAGTTGAGCATCATGGGAAATGTAGTTCCAAAACATCTGGGGTGTCAAGGTTCGCCATCACTGTCCTAGAGGGACACCAGCAAAAAACTGAGGCATGCTGTTAGTAGGAGAAAATATCCTGGGCTGGCCTAGAGCTCTTTTGTTTGTCAATGTTAAATCCTCCTGTATAGGGCAGTATAACCCAAACCTGAATGAATTTCTCTGTCTCTTAATGGATGTGCAAGAAAATACTTCCATTGGACTTTCTGGTGGAAATTAAAGTACTGGAAATGTACAATGTGCATTAATTCTCAGACCACATTTATAAAAATGAGGAAACTTGCAATTCAAAGCCTTGTTCTTAGAGAGAACAATGGAAATGAAATCTGTGGGGAACACAAGGATCCTTATAATAAAGAAAAGGGAACGTGTACAGTGAATGTCAAGGCAGGAAATGTGTAGGTCAGCTGCTCGGGTAGCAAGTAATTCTGTCATGCAGAAAATATAGGTCTTTTCCCTACAGAATTGAAGGGAAAATATAGCCACTGCATTATCAGACCACTTTCTAATTTAGTGTCCTATAAAGGATTAGTAAAACACAGATAATCTCTAAAACCGAGAAGTACAATTTCCTCAATGTATTTACTTTTGCATATGAGGAGGATGTAGCAAAGTGTTTACTTTGGAAAAGGTAAAATAAAACATCAGGTTAAGGACCTTGCTGAACAGTTTGAAATGATCATATTAAAACTGAATTTTATTTAATGCAGTTGTGTGTTCTTAATGTATGTAATATAAATAACAATCTGTCTTGATCTCACCCTGCATAGCAGCACTCAGACTGGGAGAGGAACAATACTAAGAACCATTAAGGTTCTGCTGCACATAAATGCTGACATTAGGAGGGAGCTTAGTTTGATGAATTGATGACTTAGTGTGTTGCTTCATTGTTCCATCAGCTTCATTATTTTATCAGTAAGTTACATGCAGAAGTGAAATCTGTAAATCTTAAAGTTTTTTTTTTTTAAAAATAACAAACAGTTCTTTTTTACGTGCCTGCTCTTTGCAATATATCCTTCTCTTCTCCCGTCCCCTGCCACTGCTCCTGGCTCCTCCTCTTCTCAGTGTGCCACCATAGGATGCAACATCCTGTTGTGGCACACCCAAGGGCTTAATCCTGAGCCACACTGCCTGTGTCTATAGATAGAGATAGAACAGTTTAGCCATGCCCCCCGCTCCCTAGTCACAGAATTTGATTGACAGTAGCAGGAGCCAATTTGCCATGTAAGGAGGGAGAGAGAGATGCTCCTGGGCACAGCACTGGATCGGGATTGGGCTCAGGTAGGTATGGGGGGGGGGGGGGGACCTGCAGCACAGAACGGTTTTTACCTTAATACAGAGAATGCATTATAGGTAAAAAATCCTAAAGCTTTTAGAACTCCTTTAACAGAGAAAGGCTTGTCAACCTTCTGACTAAGGTCTCTTGCAGAGTCATATAGGACATAAAAAGTAGCTGAAAATAATTTTGAATCATTTGGCGCATACGACAGTTCATGCATGTGTATTTCACTAAATTTATACTTTTATGAGATATTGCATTATAAAGTACTTATATAGTGCAATAAACTAAACATACAGAATAATACAAGTGGAGAGAGCCATACTAAAACCCAGTGGAAAGTCACAATGTATAACCTCTGACATTTTATACTTCCCCAAGGTCCACTTTAGCTTTACTTAGTCAATCCTGACCACATTTTCTTACCACATAAAAAGTTTTAACTGGATTACATGTTTATATAGCTAAAAAAAAAAAAAATCAGCTTAATTTAAAGCAGAGGAAAGTTTCCAACATTTAGCGTCTTTTGGTAGAAGATTTTTTTTTTGATTCTCTGCTGGCAAAACCCTCTTACTAACCTGTGAGCAATTTTTTCAAATATATACAGAGACAGTGGAGAATGCACAGTACAGTGTACAGTCCCAGCATTTGTAAAATGCTGGGAATATAGCCAGGTGCCAAGATAATCTAATTCCAGTGTACACGTAAGGATTACATCCTGAGTGCCGCCCAATAGACAAAACAAGAAGAGGGCGGGACTTGAAGCAGAAGAATATAACATGGCTCTGGCGGGGACAGAATGAATGCTCCCTCCACCTTTTACTTCCTCGTTAAGGGAGAACCTGTACTCCATTTTAAAATCAACGTCCTACTTCACCAGACATTACACAATGCCTAATATTAATTTTATCAACCAAAAGAGCCTCTTCTGTGATCCTTTCCGACTTAGTTTCACTTGTTACTGGATTCTAAATGTCCCTGACTTCATGGCTAAGCTTTGCCAATGGCTATTTCCTGTCCAATGCAACTGCCTTAGTGAATAGTTAAGTGCACTTTCATTGAACAGGGGGAATGGAAGTTGACAGGTTTTGTTAGAAATCAGTTGCCAGTAACAAAAAAAAAAAGAGAGGGGTAAAAAACTTCAAAATAAATGTCAAATTAGGGTGTATGCTGACATTTTCCACTGCTTTCAGTAAAAGGCGAAATGTCACTAGCTAAAAAAATGCTCAGCTCTTCCCTACTCATAAAACATTTTACTGTAAAGCACATGTATAGATAAACCATTTATGTATATAGACTTACCCACTAGAAGGCCACCGTTGGATCCTCCATTAATGGTAATTTTCTGAGGAGAGGAATATCCTTTCTTAATCAGATATTCAGCTGCACATTGGAAGTCATCAAAACAGTTTTGCTTCTTACCCAAACAGCCAGCTTAGAAATATATATAAAAAAAAATTGCATATATGTTAACCAAAATTGAATCTTTAAAGAGCAACCTGATATAACAAGCACAAAACTTCAGTAACTTTATGATGTTATCCAGGAAACTATGCTAAACTGAAAAAACACCCAATTGGTCTTATAACTAGATAAAAATTCTTATAGGGTTCAAAAGAAGGACATCGTTTTTTATATTCCAATATTAATATAGAATAGTTAGAGCTTGGCATCACTGAAGTGATAATTACAGTGCTGGTGTTGGTTTTCAAATGGGCAGAGTTGGTGAAAGTCTACAAAGTGAAATTACACAATAAGGATTATGTGTTTTCACAACATTGGTTAACTGATGACCAGGAAAAATATATCTGCATGGCATAGTGCACTCCAGTAATGCAAAAATAAAAAAGTCCTGGAAAAGTATAGTGTGTGTGTGTGTGTGTGTGTGTAGAGAGATACAAAATCTGTGAGTTTATTGTAAGTTTACATTTAAAGAGAAACTCTCGGCAGAAGTTAAAAAGGCTCGTTAAATCCCCCAGGGGACCCAGTACATCTAGCGCTTGTTAATATCTGCGTTGTGGTTTGTTTATAAAATGCAATGTGTATTACTGTCAGTGCTGGCTGTAGCTCCAACCAATGCAGAAGCCCAAATGATGGCTATTCCACAGGAAGCAATGAAGCTACCCCACCTATCTCAATTGTGAATCCCTCCTTTCCCTGCAGACTGAGCCCACGCTTTCTAGCATCCCCATCTCCATTATGCAGCCATACCTCATCTGCTACTGGTAAAAGACTGAGCCCATGTCCCACAGGCCCCGCTCCATCCTGCAGCTGTGCTTCCCCTGTGCCCCCTGCTACTGTTAAAAGTATAAGTCTGCAACCACCCATAGCTGCCAGATAGTCCGGAGGAAATCACTACAGCAGTAGCTGGCAGTTTCTGTTGCGTGAATGGTTGGGGCAGCACTGTCATCCACAAAAACACAAGCCAACAAAAGCATATACCAGCAGCTACTACACTAATCTCACTCAGACAAATGTAGTAGCTGCCAGCATATGCTATTGTCAGCTTAGGTTTTTTTGTGAAAGACAGCATTGCTCCCCAGCCATTGTAATTCACACAACAAACTGCCAGTTACTAATGTTGTAATCTCATCGGAGATAGTTGGTGGCTGTCTTAACAGTAACAAAGGGAGCAGAGAAGGCATGGCTACAGAATGGAGAGTGGGCTGTAGGGCATTGTGGACTTAAACTGACCATAGATGGATCGAAATTTGGCTGGTTCAGGAACCGGCCAAATTTTGATTGATGCCGGATCGCCCCTGTTCAACAGAATTTGATTGTGAGGTCAACTTTTACGGAACAGGAATGTTGGAAAATGTTTCTTGATCAGTAGCTGCAGCCACTGATCAGTGTATTCTGACAGCATTCCCGCTGTCAGAATACAATATCCCACCTGGGGACTGGCTGATCAGAAACAAACGAGTCATTTATGGCAAGATATAATCTACTATCTGTACAGAGAAGAGGAGGCATGGGCTGCACAACATGGAGCCTGCAGACGTTCAGTCTGCTGCATTCATAGCAGGTGGGGGCTGTACAAGCTGTGTGCCTGTCCTCTGCACAGTTTGTCCAGCACTTCCAGAGAGTGGTGGGAGGGGCTAACTATACAAAAGCGATGAAAGAAGAAATTTGGTAACAATATGGCATAGAAAATATAAGACAAATTTCAGTAGCGCAAGGGTGGTGACAACCACTTCACCACCACAAAAAATGTAAGTAAGCATGAATGAGACATAAACCTCAAAGAATGATTAAAATGAATCATAAAATCATTTCTAAAAAGTCCATGCAGAGTTCATAAGCTTCAGTACACTTAAACACACTGTGCGTATTTATTCCCCAAAAAATCTTGATGGAGGAGATGTTAGCAGGAACACCCCACACTCCACCACCACCGTGCCGGGGAAATGGTAAAATTGAACACTCACCAAAAAGAGATGCTTACTCACTCTTGTGAACAAGCTAAAAGAGCATGAATTGCAGAGATCTCAACAGCATCACACCTCAGTCTCCCATAACAGGCTTGTGTCACTCCTGTACATGTGGAAATAGAATAGCCTCTACTAGTGCAATGACGTTTAAAACTTCTTTATTGTTAAAACATAAACAGAATGCACTCACTTAAAAATAGCTGATAAATGCGCACATAAATGTAGCTGGTAAGGTAAGCACCCTTTGGACGCATAAAGGCAATGATTATATGGCGCTCTCTGATGTTGGTGGGTGGCATACCATGAGGTAAAAATATAGAAAGTGAAAAATGGGTAGAAAAATATAAAAAAGGATGAGGTTGAAGGGGGGGAGGGGGCCCACGAAAAGCGGCTGCCAGCTGGAGCAAGGAGAGGCTCTGAGGAGAATAAACAGAAAGAAAGCAGCGCCAGCTTAGTGAAGCATAAGGTTTAGTAATACAAAAAACACAGTGACTTACTCTTAGGTAAGTAAAGGCTGGTACGGTAGGTGAATGGGACCATCCATCTTTTTGTCGTGGATACCGTTGCAGAAAGTAGGGGTGCGGAGTGCCGGTGGTGAGTGGAGGCTGTTGTCTGGCAGCCTGTCTGATGGTGCTGTGGTGGTGGAGGACTTTCAGTGGGGATCCACTTCCTACCTCCTGTCAGCCTGACATCACTTCCTGTGAGGCGAAGGGAAAGATGGGCGTTGCTAGCTTCCGGAGCATCCGTGCTCCTTCATTAGGCGCAAGCTCCAGGCTCCACGCCGTAGCACAAGTTCCTCCGGATGTTCCTTCACCGCTGATGTGGTAACTATGGACGCCGTCTGGTCACGATCCGACGCGTTTCGTCACTTTTGACGTCGTCTCTGGGGGGGCGTGACACAGAGGGCACGGAAGTCCAATTTGTAATGGCCAGTCCCCGCCCCATACATAGTAGGCGGAAGCTGGTCACTCGCTCGTCTAAAACACAGCTGATCGGTACAAACAGTGCTAATGGTACGAGCAAACAACATCTTAACCAGCTGGTCATTTAACCATTCCTCTGCCAATGCAAAATAGACCCCGATGGATCAAATCACCACTAGAGGGCGGGTCAGTTGAAGATGGTAAAAGAAATGTATAAATGAAGCAAAGGCATAATATGAGAACAAGTCACCATAGTTAGCCATTAAAGCATAACTCTGCTCATTTATTATATAGGCAAAATGGCGTATTAAATACTAAGAGCAAATATCTCAAAATATATAAATATATAATGTATAGTGGTGAGAACAATCTGAGGTCTCCTGTCCACTCATACATGCACTGGGACCAGATCACTGTGCAATAAGCAAAACTAATCCATCAACTTCACATGAATAAATGCAGATATGAACAATATAATCTATATAAAATGAACTGCAAAATAAAATATTATATAATATATAATAAAGGGTGCAATATCATCCCTCATGGTGGAATCACCCTATCCTAAAAATGAGCATTATGGGATGAAAAATTACTTCAAAATCACAACCCCCATATTCCATAAAACCCATATTAGTAACCCAAATATTACTATGGTACATAATTGGATATTTTAAAACCAAAAATGAATTAAAATAAAACGGAAATACTACTAAAAAGGTCAAGTTAAAGGGAGGAACTAGCAACAGTCCCCATCCACCCCTCTCTTAAAAATCGCTAATGAAGCAGTTCAGATCCAGTTCTATGTTGAGGCCTACAAGATCAAGAGACTGGGTCAGAAAGATCCACTTGGTCTCACACTTGGAAAGCTCTCTGACCCAGTTTGCACCTCTCCATGAAGAGGAAACCCGCTCCACACCAAAAGTGCAAACCTCTCGGGTCCCGTTGGTGGAATTGTCTAAAGTGTGCCGATACACTATGTTCTCTTTTCCCCTTCAAAATATTGCTTATATGTTCACCTGCCCTTTTCTGCAACGTGCGCTTAGTGCGCCCACTGTACAGTAAATTGCAGAGACACATAAGTGCATAAACTACATGTGTAGTGTCACAGGTTATGAGGTGTTTGATTTTGAATGACTTCTTGATGGCAGGAACATAAAACTCCTCTCGTTTCCTCAAGTTGGTTTTGGTAAAGGAGCAGGATCTACATCTACCACAAACGTGGAATCCCCTTCTATTGGGGAAAAATACTAGGAGGGTCCAAAATTTTTTTGACAATCTTGTCTCCAAAATTAGGTGCCCTCCTGTAGATAAAGGAAGGTGTCCTAGATAGCAGGCCCCAAAGTCCTGTCCATACATAAGATGGGCCAATGTTTCCTAAAAATGGATTCAACTCTCTTATAGCCTTCTGAGAAGTCTGAGAGGAAACTCCATTCCTTTACACTCCCAGATTGGTTGTTCCTCCCATTTGTGCTGTTCTCCAAACCCAAAGGCCTTGGAGCCTCTAATATTTTCTTAATTTCTCTATCTAGAGCATCCTCCTTATAACCTTTCTTCACAAATCTGTCTTTCAGTATCTCAGATTGGACCACAAAATCATTTCGTCTAACTCTCATGAATTGACCACGAGGGATATTTTTAAGCCAGGTGGGATGATGACCACTGTATTGATAGATCGCTATTTCTATCAGTTGGCTTAAAGTACACTTTAGTCGTGAACTTGGTATCCTCTCTTAGAATGACCACATCCAGAAAATGTATTTCCTCCCGACTCCACTGAAAATCCAATAGGATATTATTTTTGTTAGTGTTGAGGTGATGCATGAATTCTCTCAACAGGGGTTCAGAACCATCCCAAACAAAAAAAAATATCATCAATGAATCTACGATAGTATTTAAGTTTAGGTATATTGACATTAAATACAAATTTGTCCTCCCATTCAGCCATGAATATGTTGGCAAGACTGGGGGCAAATTTAGAGCCCATGGCGACACCTGTTCTCTGGCTGTAAAATGTATTCTGGTACCAGAAATAATTATGGCCCAGACAAAAATCTAGAGCCCTCTGAATAAAGACCTTCTGTTCGTGTGGTACCTCATCAAGCTTACTAAAGGCCCAATTTAGTGCCAAGAGGGCGCCATCATGTTGGATGATGGTATAGAGGGACGACACGTCAGCGGTCACTAAGAAGGCGGACGAGTCGTCCCTCAAAATCACATCATCCAACGTCAACAAGAGGTCACTGGTGTCTTTAACCACTTAAGCCCCGGAAGATTTTACCCCCTTCCTGACCAGGGGGTATTTTGCGATTCGGCACTGCGTGACTAACGGACAATTGCGCGGTCATGCGACGCTGTACCTAAACGAATTTGACGTCCTTTTTTTCCCACAAACAGAGCTTTCTTTTGGTGGTATTTGATCACCTGTGCGATTTTTTGATCACGCGCTATAAACAAAAAAAGAGCGTCAATTTTTCAAAAATAACAATATTTTTCACATTTTTTTATATGAAATTCCCCCCAAAAAAAAAGTAAAAATCAAAATTTTTAAAAATTTTTCGGCCAATTTGTTTTATGCTACCTATGTTTGGTAAAAAAAAAAATCGCAAAAAGCGTATTTTGATTGGTTTGCGCAAAAGTTATCGCGTTTACTAACAAAGGGAAAGATTTTTGTTGTTTTTTTTTTAACGCGTAATGGCGGCGATCTGCGATTTTTTTTGCGGTACTGCGACATTGGGGCGGACAGATCGGACCCTTGACTGACATTTGTGACACTTTTGGGGTTACCAGTGACATTTCTACAGTAATCAGTGCTATACATATGCACTGTTACTGTAAAAATACACTGGTTGTGAAGGGGTTAACTTTATTTGGAAGGCAGGGGCTGTGTGTATCCCTAGGGGCGTGCTTTCTACTGTGATTGGCTGTGGCTTGAGCTGTAAGGACACTGATCAACGGATCTACATACTAGATCCGTTTTATCAGTGTCTTTACAGCGAGGAGAATGACAGGCAGCTTGTTTACACAAGCTGCCTGACATTCTCCCTCTCCCCCGCCGATCGCCGAGTGACCGGCGGACATCGGGTCCGCTGGTCACACGCGTGGGGGGGTCCGTGACCACGCGGGAGCGGGAGCGCGCCTCCGGGGGCGCGCGCTCGCTCCCTAGACCCTCACAAGCTAGTGACGTAGCCCTACGTCACTTTGCCTGTGAGGGGCTGACTGCCGACGTAGATCGGCGTTAGGCAGTCGGCAAGTGGTTAAGGAACGCCTTAGTGCAGAGGACACTTGGCTGCAAAAAGGTGTCCAAGTACTGACCAAGTCTCGCATTCAACGATCCAATGCCATTGACTATGGGGCGTGGTGGAGGGCAACGGGAGTTCTTGTGAATCTTAGGCAGCGTGTAGATTATAGGTATTCGACAAGAACTAGGGACAAGATCATTTTTCTCCTTCTTTGTCAGTACCCTGCTCCTAAAGCCTTGGTCCACTAGTTTAAGATCTTTCTCAAATCCAGGGGTTGGACCACAGGGTAACTGAACATACGTAGAGTTGTCACCCAGCATTTCCTGTAATTGCTCATGATAGAACACCTTATTCATAATAACAACAACACCTCCACCTTTGTCAGCAGTCCTGATTATGATTTCTTTCCTCTGCTCTAAAGATTGAAGACCTTCTTGTATATGTCTATACTTTTTTACTACCTTATAATCCGCTTGGAGGGCTTGTAAGTCTCGTAATAACCAAATTTTTGAACACTTCGACACACTGGTTATTCCTTACGGGTGGGTTAAATATGGACTTGTTCCGTAATCCACTATTGATCATGTTTCTCCCGCCTCCATTACTAATGGATGAAATAGGGTTATTGATGAAATATTTTTTTCAAATTCAACTTCCGTATATATTTATGCGTGTCAATATATACGTTGAAATTTATTCATAGCCCGTTTAGGGGCACATTTTAACCCTTGATTTAGGATGTGTAGTTCACCTTTGGTCAAACTAACATCACGGATATTATATATCCCTTCGTTTAGCGCTCTCTCTCTTCGCTTTTTTGTGCTGGATCCGTCTTCCTGCCCGGACTCCCCTTCAGGGTTCATATTTTCCCTGTGGGTCTGACGGTCCCCCTGCTGGCCTCTGTTGTATGGGCGATGTCGCCCCCTCCCCCTGCCTCTCCCTAAAAAAGGCTGGTTATGAGGGGTTCTTGGGGTAGACCCATAATTTTCCCTGTTCTCTAGGGGTTGGTAATAATTACGAATGGGTATTCCAGTTGGATTCAGGCTCCCCGCATTGGACCTCCATTTCCTCCTCGGGCCCTAGGGCGACCCCTATTCTGTCCCCTCCTAGGTGGCCCTGTCCACTCAACATATGGGTGCGTGACAGGGCGAATATAAGGTTGATTGGGGCGTGAGGGTGTCAGAGCCTGTTCAGCCTGATAACTGGTCCCACCACTCGCTGTCTTCCCAGCTCCTTCCCTGTTACCACATCAGCGGTGAAGGAACATCCGGAGGAACTTGTGCTACGGCGTGGAGTCTGGAGCTTGCATCCAAAGGGTGCTTACCTTACCGGCTACATTTATGTGGGCATTTATCAGCTATTTTAAGTGAGTGCATTATGTTTATGTTTTAACAATAAAGAAGTTTTAAACGTCATTGCACTAGTCGAGGCTATTCTATTTCCACATATACTGGAGTGACACAAGCCTGTTATGGGCCAGAGGAGAACCCCCGATGGGACTTTTAAGGTCTTAGACAATCATTTGCTGCTAAAGTAGCAGTGAAAAAATAGTAGTAATAGTTTTATATAAAAAATGTAAATTTTATTACAAAGATAATAAAAGAACAAAGAACACATATATAGAACATGTAAAACAAAACCATAGGGTGGCTAACCCAAAAATGACCACATCATGTAAATAGGGTACATAATAGCAAAACAGACAAATGCAGTAGGGATAGATACACCCATGAGTTACACAAGCCTGTTATGGGAGCCTGAGGTGTGATGCTGTTGAGATCTCTGCAATTCATGCTCTTTTAGCTTGTTCACCAGAGAAAGCATCTCTTTTTGGTGAGTGTTCAATTTTACCATTTCCCCGACACGGTGGTGGTGGAGTGTGGGGTGTTCCTGCTAACATCACGTCCATCAAGATTTTTTTGGGAATAAATATGCACAGTGTATTTAAGTGTACTGAAGCTTATGGACTCTGCATGGACTTTTTTTAAATGATTTTATGATTAATTGTAATCATTCTTTGAGGTTTATGTCCCATTCATGCTTACTTACATTTTTTGTGGTGGTGAAGTGATTTACATTATATATATATATATATATATATATATATATTTATTTTTTTAGCAAAGAATAAAATGGCGGTCGTTGCAATATTTTGTGTCACGCGGTATTTCTGCAGCGATCTTTCAAATGCTATTTTTTTGGAAAAATACATTTCACTGCATTTAAAAAAAACTAAACAATAAATTGTTTGATATTGTGAAAGATTATGTCACGCTGAGTAAATAGATACCTAATATTTTACGGTTTAAAATTTAGCACGATTGCGATACCGCACGTGTGGTTTGAACATTGTTTTCATTTGCAGGCGCGACTTACATTTGCGTTTTCTTTTGTGCGCGAGCTCACGGGGATGGGACGCTTTAAAAAAATAATTTTTTCCTATTGATTTTATTTCTAACACTGTTTTTTTTGTTTTAAGGATGCTGAAATTCATATTTAATTATACTGCAGAAGCTGTAACAAAAAGTGCTATTTTAAGAAATAAGTCATGAGCCCAAATGTTTACTGACACAATAAAAGAAATAAATCAATTATGTCTAAAACAGTCCTGTTCAGTAGTCAGAACAACAGGTGTGCAATCAAGAAATGAGAAACAAAATGCAAAGATGTATACCAAAACTTGAATCTGGAATGTAGATAATTAGCTATTCCCTGAATGGAAATTAGGATATTTTCAGACCATTATGTAAATTCTTTACTTAAAATAAAAAGTGAAATAGTAATCAAAATTCCACTCTTTAAATGTAGATTGCACAGAAGTTTTTAGAATAAAACAAGGTTGTGTTTCCCAAACTGGTCCTCAGGTCAACTTTTCTAGCTTAAAGGTGAAGTATGGCCAAAGCTTTTTTGCTTCTTCAAGGGAGTGCACAGGTGTTCGGCACTCCCATGACCCAGATTCAGCCAGCAGAGGGCTAAAGTTTGCTGTCGACTTCCATCACAGAGCCGATCCAAGCTCTGCAGGGATCCTGACAATGTTGGGAGCTGCCCAGATGCCTGACCAGCACCTGGCATAGGCTCTCAGCTTGCTGCCTCCATCCCCTCCCCAGCCTAGCGCTCCAGTGAATACTCAAGAGTGGACTGGAGAACTGAGCAATCGGTGGTCTTTAATCACTCTATTCTCGTTGTAGTGCTGGCAGAGAACAGCTGCAGCATCGGTCAATGCTTCATCTACCTACAGTGGATATCAAAAGTCTACACAATCTTGTTAAAATTTTAGGTTTCTTTGATGTAATAAAATGAGACAAAGATAAAATGGATTTTTGTAAGAACTTACCGTAAAATCCTTTTCTCTTAAGCTCATTGACAGACGTAGTCTTCTTGATTCTCAAGAGCTGGGTTATGTTGTCTCCGCAGGAGTAGGACTAGGCAGAAAGACAAAACGTTCTGGCTCCACCTTAGGGGCAGTCCCTGAGGGTATATCCTCCCTCTCTCTGCTACAGGGAATCAGTTCTGTTTAAAGCAGTACAGAGAATTTAACCCAACCCAACTCAATGATAGAGGGGCGGGTACTACGTCTGTCAATGAGCTTAAGAGAAAAGGATTTTACGGTAAGTTCTTACAAAAATCCATTTTTCTCTATCGCTCATTGACAGACGTAGTCTTCTTGATTCTCAAGAGCTGGGACATCCAGAAGCAGTGCCACAAATGAGGGGTGGGATTGACAAAATCAAATCCAATCTAGAAGGCCCAACCGGTGCCAAACTAGAAGTTTTAAAGGCTCATTATAAACAAAGAATGAGACTAAAGAAAAATTTTCCAACGGAAAAAACCCTCGAGGTAGACCACTGGTCTCCTCAAATTGCGGCCTGCAAAACCTTGCGGCCAAACGAGGCATCAGACGATGCCATTACATCAACTTTATAATGTTTAGTAAAGGTATGCACCGACGACCAGGTAGCCGCCTTGCACACCTGGACCACTGACGCCTGATGGCGAAAGGCCCATGACGCACTAAGTGCCCGAGTGGAGTGCGCCTTAACAGGGGACGGGGGCTCCCGACCCTTGATAGAATAAGCCTGTACTACAGTCTGTCTGATCCATCTGGAAATGGTCGCGGCAGATGCAGGCAACCCCTTTTTGGGTCCATCTGGGATCACAAAAAGTGAATCCGTCTTGCGAAACGAGTCTGTCGTTTTCAAGTATACCCTGATCGCCCGGACCACATCCAAGGAGTGTAACGCAAACTCCCGAGGATGACTGGGCTTAGGACACAGGGAAGGTAATACAATTTCTTCATTCAGATGAAATTCTGAAACCACTTTTGGTAGGAAGGATGGATTCGGACGAAGAACCACCTTATCTCTATGAACCACCAGATATGGTGAACGACAAGATAATGCGGCCAGTTCTGACACCCTGCGTGCAGAAGTAATAGCCACCAAGAAGGCCACCTTCTGGGACAACGTGGGTAGAGGAATCTCCCTAATATCTTCAAAGGGAGGTTTCTGAAGAACCGACAACACTAAATTAAGATCCCAGGGGGGTAACGGCGCGTGCACTGGCGGAGCCAGATGTCGCACCCCCTGGATGAAGTTCCGCACCAAGGAATGAGTAGCCAAAGGCTTCTGAAAGAAGATGGCTAATGCTGAGACCTGACCCTTGATAGTACTCAAGGCCAGTTTCTGCTCAACCCCTTGTTGCAGAAAAGCCAATATTCGACTAATCGAATAAGACCGAGGACGGAACCCCAAAGGTTCACACCATGCAATGTAGGACTTCCATGTGCGATGATAAATCTTTCTGGAAGTCGCTTTCCTTGCTTCAACTAGAGTAGGAATAACTGAAGCTGACAAACCTTTGTCCTTCAGCACCTGGGTCTCAATAGCCAGGCCGTTAAAGCCAGCGATCGTAAAGCAGGATGGAAGATCGGTCCCTGAGACAGTAGATCCTCCCTGAGAGGAAGTCTCCATGGGACGTCTGCCACCAGTCTGACCATGTCGGCGTACCAAGCTCGACGAGGCCAGTCCGGAGCTACCAGGATTACTGGGATTCCTTCCTCCTCTATCCTGCGAAGAAGTCTTGGCAGTAACGCGAGAGGAGGGAAGGCATATATTAGCTGGTATTGCCCCCACGGGGCGATCAGTGCGTCTGCGGTTTCTGCTAGAGGATCGCGGGAGCGAGCCACGAATCTCTGAACTTTCCTGTTGAATCGTGATGCCAACAGATCCACATCCGGGGTGCCCCACCGTAGGCACAACTGGTGGAAAACGTCTGGATGGAGGGACCATTCCCCCTGATCCAGGGTCTGACGGCTGAGATAATCTGCCTGCCAATTCTCCACCCCCGGAATGAACACCGCAGAGATTGCTGGAACAAATCGTTCCGCCCAGCGAAGAATGCAAGCCACTTCTTTGGCCGCTCGGACACTCTTGATGCCCCCCTGGTGATTGACATAAGCCACGGCCGTGGCATTGTCCGACTGGATCCGAACCGGGCTGCCCTGGAGCTGCTCGGTCCAGTGAATCAGACAAAGTCTGATCGCTCTCAGTTCCAATACATTTATCGGTAACCTGGATTCTTCCGGGGACCAAAGTCCCTGGACAGATAACTGACCAAGAATTCCTCCCCATCCGGATAGACTGGCATCCGTGGTCACTATCGTCCAATATATTGGCAGAAATGACTTTCCCTGGCTGAGCATTGGAGACCGAAGCCACCAAACCAGAGACTCTCTGGTCTGTTTGCTCAATCGTATCTGATTGTCCAGGGATTCCGGATTCCGATTCCATCTGAGAAGAATCTCTTGCTGAAGAATTCGGGTATGGGACTGGGCAAATGGGACTGCTTCGAATGAAGCCACCATCAACCCCAGAACCCTCATGCAAGTCCGAAGGGAAGACCAGCTGTTGGACAGTAACAACTGGACTGCTGATTGAATCTTTCGTAGTTTCCCTACCGGAAGGAAAACTCTTGT
Source organism: Pelophylax lessonae (assembly GCF_965119305.1). NCBI lineage: Eukaryota > Metazoa > Chordata > Amphibia > Anura > Ranidae > Pelophylax > Pelophylax lessonae. Next base: position 389,828,515 of record NC_138770.1, read on the forward strand.
CCTGACTGTGTCTAGAATTAGACCCAGATATTCGAGCCTCTGGGTGGGAACCAGAAATGACTTTTGCTGGTTCACCAGCCACCCGAATTCCTGTAATGAAATCATAGTAATTTCTATGTTTTGTAGCAAGGTCTGAGGAGACTCTGCATGAAGCAGAAGATCGTCTAGGTAACCTAGAATCGATATACCTCTTTGGCGCAGAAGTGCCAACATTGGGGCCAACACCTTTGTGAAGACCCGCGGAGCCGTGGCGAGACCGAAAGGTAACGCCACAAACTGATAGTGGTTCTCCTCTACGGAAAAGCGTAGAAAACGCTGATGTCCTGCGAAAATGGGAATGTGAAGATAGGCGTCCTTGATGTCTATGGACGCTAGGACATCCCCTGGATGCAGGAAGGCTGCTACCGTGCGAATGGACTCCATTCTGAATCTTCTTATGTTGACGAAAGAATTGAGTGCTCTTAAGTCCAGAATTGGACGCACTTTGCCCTCTTTCCTGGGTATTGTAAACAGGTTTGAATAAAACCCTTGAAACCGTTCTGTCCAAGGAACGTGGACTACCACTCCTTGTTGTAGTAGATCTATGACTGCTCTCCGCAGATCTTCTAAACGATCTGAGGATAGTCGGATATTGGAAGGGAAGAATCGCGCCGGTGGGAGAGATCGAAACTCGATCTTGTACCCTGACCTTATGACTTCGCAAACCCATTTGTCCGGGATTCTGGAAAGCCATGGATCCGGGAACCGGCGAAGACGTCCCCCCACCCCAGTTATGGGTGGGGGCGCACCTTCAGGCTTTGGATGGTTTATCTTCAGGTCTGGAGGGGGCGGGCTTTTGCTTGCCCGACCAACGACCCCTGACGCCTCCTGCAGGAGCTTTGGAGGACTTAGTTTTTTCACCCGCTGGACGAAAAAACCTCTTGTGAGCAGAAAAAGAAGGCCCTCGTCTTTGACGAGTTCCTCTACCTTTAAAATTTTGCGGTAAAAAGGTGCTTTTTCCACCGGTGAGATCCTTAATGATCTCATCTAAGTTGGCTCCAAATAGACGCTCTCCTGAAAAGGGGATATTAGCCAATGCTTTTTTGGAACCTTGGTCGGCTAACCAACCTTTTAGCCACAGTGTACGCCTGAGAACCACTGCTGAGACTGATGCTCGCGCCATTAATGGAGTGGCGCCTAACGCCGCATCACATACAAACTGTAACCCCTGTATCATTTGTTCCAACAAATCTGATACCGCCTGAGGGACTTCTTCTAAGTCCCGGCGTAACCACTTGGTCCATTCAGTTACAGCCTGCGAAACCAGACCAATAGCAATTATTGGTCTGAAAGCTGATCCAATCAAGGAAAACATGGTGCGAGACATAGCTTCTATCTTGCGATCCACTGGATCTTTAAAAGACGGAGCGTCTTCTAAAGGAATAACCGTGGCTTTATTCAATCTAACAATAGGTGAATCCACCACAGGTGGTTCTGTCCATTTCTTAATAAGGGTTTCCTCAAACGGATAACGCCTGTCAATGCGTTTAGAAATATTAAAAGTGCGTTTTGGCAGACGCCATTCTTCTTCGATTGGATTGCCAAAACATTTGGGCAATGGAAAAACCTTCGCCACTTTGATGCGTTTTTTAGTCCCAAAAGGGATCTCAGTTTCAGCTATTTCTGATGGAATACCCTGTAACCTTAAGGTCTCTTGAACAGATACAATGAGTGCGTTTACCAACGCTTCCTCTCGGGCTATGGCGGATGCCGAAACATCCTCCTCACTGTCTGAAGAGACAGGACCCGAGACACCAATACCAGATGAAGTACCTGCAACTGCAGAAATAGGCTCAGAGTCTGAATCCGAGGTTTCAGATAATAAGGGGTTAGGCGGGGGTCGCTTTCTTGCGCCCTGTCCCTGACAAGCCACTTCCACCCGGGACACAAAAGTTTCCATAATAGCTGACAAAGATTCAATTGTCAATGGGGTGCTGGAGGATCCCGCAGACCCCTCGAGGGGATCCGGAGGAGATACATGAGTGGCAGGGTCCATGTTAATACAGGACACCTTTGCCAGCAAAACAAAAAAAACTTTTTTTTTTTTTTTTTTGTGTGTCTCCCCTTAGCGCAATAGCGCCCCTCAGAGTACCTGCTTCTCGATCCCAGAGAGAGAGAGAGGGACCCCCAAGGCTCACCAACCGATGCAGTGCAGTTTCCAACAAACTGCAGTCAGCGTCTGTCTTACACAGACTGGAAGGAGCTGTTTGCTTTTTCCCGGGCAGAAGGCGTGGCTCCGCCCCCTGTGTACGCCTTCCGGCGTTCCCAGCCCTCCACGAGGTAGCTGGGCTCACAAAACATGGCCGCCCCCATAGAAGAGACATAAGACTCCAAAAACATGGCGGCCGGCGTGACCTGAGGACATACATGCATTCGGTCTACGGCAAAATGGCGGTGGACCGCCGATATCGTCTTCCCAGCACATCCACCTGCACTCTGCTAAGAGGTGACATATGGATCTACAGAGATACACTGCACATAAGGTAGGATTATACCTCCTATGTCTGCTGTAATGTTACAGTCTGCTGGGTAGAGTGTTAGCTCTTGAACCAAGTCCACTTCCCACAAACACATGCTGTATTACAAGGGGGACTTGTAAGTATCAGATATATACTGACCATATATGGAGGGGCCCATAATATATACTGCCTCATAATGAGGAAAAAAGGGAACGTTTACTCACCATACCGAACCGACAGGCACCCTCTCTTCACAATACCCTCTCCACCGGGGTGGGGGTTTGTGGACGCCTCGACTCTCTGGTACCTGGCGTCCAAGCGAGACTTTTAACTCGCAAAGTCAGTCCCTTCACTGGGACTCCGTCGCGGCCGACCCAGCGCGGAGCTCTGGTCTGCACGCGCTCGTAGGCAGAAACCGGGGTGACCACTGGATCTCAACATCCAGCCCGTCGCCCGGCCCCGCATACTTACTTGAATATGTCGCCGCCGACCAAGCGCAATGCCATGGTCTGCGCGCGCTCGTAGGCCGGCTGGGGTGACCACAAGTGTCGCCCAGTCCGGCATTTTTGCTTGAAGATCTCACAGGAAAAAACACTGGAGAAAACTACCTAAAAAATGTCTTTTTCTTAAAGAAAAAAAGTCTTGCCAGGACCAAAAGATCCCAGCAAGGAACTTAGGTCCTTACTCCTGACTAGACAGAAAAAAACTGATTCCCTGTAGCAGAGAGAGGGAGGATATACCCTCAGGGACTGCCCCTAAGGTGGAGCCAGAACGTTTTGTCTTTCTGCCTAGTCCTACTCCTGCGGAGACAACATAACCCAGCTCTTGAGAATCAAGAAGACTACGTCTGTCAATGAGCGATAGAGAAAAATAATTTCAGAACTCTTTCCACCTTTAATGTGATCTATAAACTGTACAACTCAATTGAAAAACAAACTGAAACCTTTTGGGGGGGGGGGGGGGGGGGGAGTAAAACTAAAATAGTGTGGTTGCATAAGTGTGCACGCCCTCTCATAACTGGGGATGTAGCTGTGCTCAGAATTAAGCAATCACATTCAAACTCGTAAGTAGGAGTCAGTACACACTTGTCATCATTTAAAGTGCCTCTGACTAACCCCCAAAAAAGTTCAGCTGTTCTAGTAGGTCTTTCCTGACATTTTCTTTTCGCATCCCACATCAAAAGCCATGGTCTGCAGAGGGCTTCCAAAGCATCAGAGGGATCTCATTGTTAAAAGGTATCACTTAGGATAAGGGTGCAAAAGAATTTCCAAGGCATTAGATATACCATGGAACACAGTGAAGACAGTCATCATCAAGTAGAGAAAATATGGCACAAGAGTGACATTACCAAGCACTGGACATCCCTCCCAAATTGATGAAAAGACAGAAGAAAACTGGTCAGGGAGGCTGCCAAGAGGTCTACAGTAACATTAAAGGAGCTGCAGGAATAACTGGCAAGTACTGGCTGTGTGGTACATATGACAAAAATCTCCCGTATTCTTCACATGTCTGGGCTATGGGGTAGAGTGGCAAGAAGGAAGCCTTTTCTTATGAAGAAAAAAACATCCAAGTCTGGCTAAATTTTGCAAAAACACATCTGAAGTCTCCCAAAAGCATGTGGGAAAATGTGTTGTGGTCTGAAGAAACCAAGGTTGAACTTTTTGGCCATAATTCCAAAAGATATGTTTGGCGCAAAAACAACACTGCACATGACCAAAAGAACACCATACCCACAGTGAAGCATGGTGGTGGCAGCATCGTGCTTTGGGGCTGCTTTCTTTAGCTGGAACAAGGGCCTTAGTCAAGGTAGAGGGAATTATGAACAGTTCCAAATACCAGTCAATATTGGCACAAAACCTTCAGGCTTCTGCTAGAAAGCTGAGCATGAAGAGGAACTTCATCTTTCAGGATAACGACCTGAAGCATACATCCAAATTAACAAAGGAATGGCTTTACCAGAAGTAGATTGAAGTTTTGGAATGGCCCAACCAGAGCCCATACCTGAATCTGTGGGGTGATCTGAAGAGAGCTGTGCACAGGAGTTGCCCTTGCAATCTGACAGATCTGAAGTTTATTTGCAAAGAAGTGTGGGCAAATACTGCCAAGACAAGATGTGCAATGCTGATAGACTCATACCCAAAAAGACTGAGTGCTGTAATAAAATCAAAAGGTGTTTCAACAAAGTAGTAGTTTAAGGGTGTGCACACTTATGCAACCATATTATTTTAGTTTTTATTTTCCTTACCTCCACCTGAAAGATTTCAGTTTGTTGTTCAAGTTGTACAGTTTATAGGTCACATTAAAGGTGAAACAAGTTCTGAAATTATTTATCTTTGTTTCATTTTTCTACATCACAGAAGCCTGACATTTTAACAGGGGTGTGTAGACTTTTTATGTCCACTGTAGGCGAGTATGAATTATTATTATTTTAAAATCCCTCTCTTTTAGGAAAGTAAAAATGTGAGTATATTTTGAGGTCTCAGAAACACTTTGAGGGCTATGTATGAATGTTTTAACCCAAGAAGAACACATTAATTAGATTCAGTTGGAAAAATTTATGAATCCTGGATGAGGGCTGCGTGAAAAAAATTGTAAGCAAATTTTTATTAGCAAACAGATGTGATCCTACCTGGAAGCATGACTTGTTAGAAGGACAATAGGGAGCATATACAGGTCCTTCTCAAAAAATTAGCATATTGTGATAAAGTTCATTATTTTCTGTAATGTACTGATAAACATTAGACTTTCATATATTTTAGATTCATTACACACAACTGAAGTAGTGCAAGCCTTTTATTGTTTTAATATTGATGATTTTGGCATACAGCTCATGAAAACCCAAAATTCCTATCTCAAAAAATTAGCATATCATGAAAAGGTTCTCTAAACGAGCTATTAACCTAATCATCTGAATCAACTAATTAACTCTAAACACCTGCAAAAGATTCCTGAGGCTTTTAAAAACTCCCAGCCTGGTTCATTACTCAAAACCTCAATCATGGGTAAGACTGCCGACCTGACTGCTGTCCAGAAGGCCATCATTGACACCCTCAAGCAAGAGGGTAAGACACAAAGAAATTTCTGAACGAATAGGCTGTTCCCAGAGTGCTGTATCAAGGCACCTCAGTGGGAAGTCTGTGGGAAGGAAAAAGTGTGGCCGAAAACGCTGCACAACGAGAAGAGGTGACCGGACCCTGAGGAAGATTGTGGAGAAGGACCGATTCCAGACCTTGGGGGACCTGCGTAAGCAGTGGACTGAGTCTGGAGTAGAAACATCTAGAGCCACCGTGTACAGGCGTGTGCAGGAAATGGGCTACAGGTGCCGAATTCCCCAGGTCAAGCCACTTTTGAACCAGAAACAGCGGTAGAAGCGCCTGACCTGGGCTACAGAGAAGCAGCACTGGACTGTTGCTCAGTGGTCCAAAGTACTTTTTTCGGATGAAAGCAAATTTTGCATGTCATTTGGAAATCAAGGTGCCAGAGTCTGGAGGAAGACTGGGGAGAGGGAAATGCCAAAATGCCTGAAGTCCAGTGTCAAGTACCCACAGTCAGTGATGGTCTGGGGTGCCATGTCAGCTGCTGGTGTTGGTCCACTGTATTTTATCAAGGGCAGGGTCAATGCAGCTAGCTATCAGGAGATTTTGGAGCACTTTATGCTTCCATCTGCTGAATGGAGATGAAGATTTCATTTTTTAGCACGACCTGGCACCTGCTCACAGTGCCAAAACCACTGGTAAATGATTTACTGACCATGGTATTACTGTGCTCAATTGGCCTGCCAACTCTCCTGACCTGAACCCCATAGAGCATCTGTGGGATGTTGTGAAGAGAAAGTTGAGAGAGGCAAGACCCAACACTCTGGATGAGCTCAAGGCCTCTATCGAAGCATCCTGGGCCTCCATAACACCTCAGCAGTGCCACAGGCTGATTGCCTCCATGCCACGCCACATTGAAGCAGTCATTTCTGCAAAAGGATTCCCGACCAAGTATTGAGTGCATAACTGAACATAATTTTTTGAAGGTTGACTTTTTTTGTATTAAAAACACTTTTCTTTTATTGGTCGGATGAAATATGCAAATTTTTTGAGATAGGAATTTTGGGTTTTCATGAGCTGTATGCCAAAATCATCAATATTAAAACAATAAAAGGCTTGCACTACTTCAGTTGTGTGTAATGAATCTAAAATATATGAAAGTCTAATGTTTATCAGTACATTACAGAAAATAATGAACTTTATCACAATATGCTAATTTTTTTAGAAAGACCTGTACAAGGGTAGGTTACATACAAGATGCTAGTGGGGATAGACATATTTTAATTCAGATGCTTCACTCATGAGGCCTAATGGACAGATGTGATTTTCATAATCTTTTCATGTATTACAAACTTTTTTGGTCAGCATCAAAGACTGCTATATTATGCTTGATATAGGCTCAGGACAGACAGCCCAATTTTTTTTTTTTTTACTTATTATTACGACAATCCATGTATAAGGGTACATTTACTAACCTTTGTGCCAGGTTTCTCCATATTCTCCTCCTCCCCGGATGTTGGCAATAGTAAGTATGCCACCTAAGTGCCTTACAAATATAAGTCTGGAAACACTGAAACACAAGTACATAATTATTCTCCCAGCTTGCCTAATACAAAGTGTAAAACAAAGATAATATATGACTGACTGCATACCTCCCAACTTTCCAGAATGATAAAGAGAGACACCGTTAAAATTATTTTTGACCTCTACTTTTGCTTCATATTGGCTTTTTAAAATAGCAAATGCAGCAATATAGAGGTTGAATAAAAAACATTAGTGCAGCATAACACTTTTGATAGTAAAATAGTATATTCTGTATAGGTAAAAAAGAGGGACAACCAAGGCTGCATGGCGGACTGAATGATTTGGTCTTATAAAAAGGGACAGTTTGAGTGCCTGGTCTAAAAGCAGTGACTATTTCGCTGTAAAATTCCATATATTGAAGTACACCACAGGAAACTGTAATTGATTCTTAGCCCATGGGTTACGTGTCGCTGTCTTCTTGTGCCTGGACACTGGTAAAAGCTTTTCTGGGACAGCGCCCCAGTGTACCCATATAACCCCACACAGTCAGATTCCAGTTCTTTAGCAAGTAATAAGGAGTTCACAAATGAAAAAAGGGAGGGACCTGTGCATACAAGATATGAAGTTTAAAAATAGGTTCAAATTTCATTCATAATATCCTAATTATACAGTATAAGACACATGATTTGATTCTTGGACAAGAACATGTCCGCCAAGCAATAATTCTAGGGGTGGGCAACAAAAAAGCCAAAACAGCAACAATAGGCCCACTAGAAAAAGAAGAAGGGTCAATAGACCTGAACAGACAGTTGACAGCAGAATCGCCTTGCAGCTTTAACACGCATAAGAAGAGGCTCAAGCATCTGGCAAAGAAACTTTACTGAAAAACATGAACAGAACATCAGTTGGTGAGATAAATGTGTGAGAAAAACATAGTAGATGCTGAAAAATGCCCAAGAACACTATGATTTGGGGGAGAACGGGCTCAGGTAGGGGGAACTTGTTTCCTCAGGGCAGAAGCTCTAGAAAAAAAGGCAAAATCACCACCCAGTAAATGGAACACGAGGGTGGAATTCCATAAAGGGACCACCCTGTGAGAAAACAGAAGAGGGCGGATTCCTAAGGGAAGTTGTAGCAGATAGCGATAGATGACAGTTATAGCTCAAACCAAGAGGTAAAATGAAGGTTGCATAACATGCTTTCAAGGCATGATATGGAGAGGGAGAAGGACATCCCACAGAAGGTGATAAAAGCACCAGGGAAGCAAGAAGAACATAGAGTAATAAAAATAAGGGACACCTAAGATAAAAATAGGGGGATCCAAGGCAGAACTATGAATGCCAGGAGCAATAGAGAGAAGGCTCAATTCTTAACTTGTAAGGCTCTGCGTAGGCAAGAGCCTTACGCAGAGCCTTACAAGTTAAGAATTGACACAGAAGTAGGACGAAATAGGGAAATGGCTGGGAAAAACAAAAAGTACACAGGGAGTGCAAGAGCAAGGTAGTCTGGGCAGCACAAGTTGTGGGGAGTTGCCCAAGAGTAATGTGGGATCAATTAAAAGGGAAACGTGTGAGCATCAGCATTTGAGCATATGCTTCAAATAATTAGGCTCAGAAGCACCACAGAATGTGGTGATTTTATCAGCAACATAAAAAAATAGATGTGGTTTGCTATTAAAGGTGAAAATGTTCTCATATGAGAGATATAGTGGCAGTTCTGCAGGTGACAAAGCAGAAGCCTAGCTACTGCAGTTGACAAAGTGGCAGGTCTACAGGACAACTTTCAGGAGCCTAACTACTGCAAGGACATGATTGTATATTCATCCTTAAAGAGACAAGACTTCCTCTGTTAGATATGGTATGTCCTTGAAATTATTCTTAGAAGGGAAAGAAATGACCATCCCTTGTGACTGTAAAGGTGCAAGGAGGGGTAAAGAAACTGTCTGCTTTTTGTGAAGCAGCAATTAGGAACAGATAGTAAAAAGAAACCGAGCGAGGACAGCAATACAGGCTCTTTGTGTACCTCTCTGAGAGAGTGAGCTGGAACAAATGTGAGTAGATGTCCCCCCAACTCCAAGAGTGGAGACGAACCTTCAATGTAAGGAAGGCTTCTAAGCAGGTCTGGTTGACTTAGAAGTGGAGGGTCTGCAATGAAGGGTAGACCTACAGTAGATGATGACACCTGGAGAAAGATTGTACATGCAAGGTGTAGAAAGACAATTCTATAGGAAGGTGTGATTGTGGATAGTGGGGTATGAACCCCCTTCCCTCTGTACCTGCATCAAAGTTTTCCTCTTTAGAAAAAACAAAGTTTTTCTAAATAGGAGCTTTGAACAGCATGTGCAAAAGGCCCCTTTCCCAGGCAGTTTTTAGTTTAGTTTTTAGGCTCGAAGCCATAAAATTCTGTGCATATGCACAACGTAAGGATGCTCTGAAGATTTGGCATATCATATTGTCCATGCGGTCTTCGCAAAATAGTAGGGCTGAAAGCAAGAGCTGTAATCTTGCAGAAAGAATAGGATTATTTATGTCAGGAAAGAGTTCATTATTGAGTTAGTCTGGGCAACTGAAAAATGGCAATAGCAATAGGGTTCAAGGCAGCTAAAATGTCAGGAGTAGTGAATAACCTCCTGGATTGATCAAGCCGTTTGAGCCAATCAAGGGTTTTTAAGAAGTGTCTTCTGTTTGTGCCTATTGGAGTATGTGGAAGCCGTGCAGAACTGGGTGTGTCTAGCCAGAGACTAGTATGCACAGTGCCAATCAATGAGTCCACCCTAGCAAAATTTGTCGAGAAGCTGAACAATTACCTTTACAAAATTTTGGCAAAGCAAAATCTTCAGCAGCCCCTGCAAAGATATCGGAGTCCCCCTTGCCTTGCCAAATTTAAGGATATAACCCATAAATATAGCAGGAGAGGGAGGGCAAAAGTGCATAACTCAGGAGCTTTCCCTGCGTGGTACTCATGGAGTTACTGCAGACTGAGGGGGTTCAACAGAGGAAAAGGCATATAAAAAGAAAACTGATGCAGCCACCACATCTAATGATTGGTAAGCTACAAGATATTACATTTTTGGTTTTAGGTTTAATACTGCTTTAAAATACTTCCAGCGTAATCCTAAAAGTAAACCATTACGCTATAGAGAAACCTCAGCTCAATACCTGCATCTTGTTACAATGTGGGCTTGTCTTCTGAGATAAAAGGTTGAGGGGTACGGTCTGTGCTAGGTTGCATTCTCTGACTGGCATCTTTGCTGAGTGGCCGTCCAAGAGTCACCATGGTATATACACTGAACAAAATTATAAACGCAACACTTTTGTTTTTGTCCTATTTTTCATGAGCTGAACTCAAAGGTCTAAGACTTTTTCTATGTACACAAAAGGCCAATTTCTCTCAAATATTGTTCACAAATCTGTCTAAATCTGTGTTAGTGAGCACTTCTCCTTTGCCGAGATATTCAATCAACCTCACAGGTGTGGCATATCAAGATGCTGATTAGACACCATGATTATTGCACAGGTGTGCCTTAGGCTGGCCACAACAAAAGGCCACTCTAAAATGTGTAGTTTTATCACACAGCACAATGTCACATATGTCGCAAGTTTTGAGGGAGCGTGCAATTGGCATGCTGACTGCAGTAATGTCCACCAGAGCTGTTGCCTGAAGTGAATGTTAATTTCTATACCAAAAGCAGTCTCCAAAGGCGTTTTGGAGAATTTGGCAGTACATCCAACCGGCCTCACAACCGCAGGACACGTGTAACCACACCAGGCCAGGAACTCCATTTCCAGCATCTTCACCTCCAAAATCATCCAGCCACCCAGACAGCTGCTGCAACAATCGGTTTGCATAACTAAAGCAGTTCTGCACAAACTGTCAGAAATCGTGTCAGGGAAGCTCATCTGCATGCTCGTTGTCCTCATTGGGATCTCAACCTGACTGCAGTTTGTCGTTGTAACCAACTTGAGTGGGGAAATGCTCCCATTCAATGGCGTCTGGCACTTTGGAGAGGTGTTCTCTTCACGGATGAATCCTGGTTTTCACTGTACAGGGCAGATAGCGTATATGGCGTCGCGTGGGTGAGCAGTTTGCTGATGTCAATGTTGTGGAACGAGTGGCCTATGGTAGAGGTGGGGTTATGGCATGGGCAGGCGTATGTTATGAACAAGAAACACAGGTGCATTTTATTAATGGCATTTGAATAAATGCCCAGAGATACCGTGAAGAGATCCTGAGGTCCATTGTTGTGTCATTCATCCACGACCATCAACTCATGTTACAGCATGATAATGCATGACCCCATGTTGTAAAGGTTGTGTACACAATTCCTGGAAGGTGAAAACATCCCAGTTCTTGCATGGCCAGCATACTCACCGGACATGTCACCCATTGAGTATGTTTGGGATGCTCTGGATCTGCGTATACGACAGCGTGTTCCAGGTCCTGCCAATATCCAGCAACTTCACACAGCCATTAAAGAGGAGTGGACTAACATTCCACAGGCCACAATCAACAACCTGGTCAACTCTATGCAAAGAAGAGGTGTTGCACTGTGTGAGGCAAATGGTGGCCACACCAGATACTGACTGGTTATCGGACCCCCCCCCCCCAATACAGTAAAACTACACATTTTAGAATGGCCTTTATTGTGGCCAGCCTAAGGCATACCTGTGCAAAAACAACGCTGTCTAGACAGCATCTTGATATGCTACACCTGTGGATGTGGATGGATTATCTTGGGAAAGGAGAAGTGCTCACTAAAGCCCCGTACACACGTATCGATTGTCGGCCGTAAATATTCGGCCGACGACCAATCGGCCGATTGTAGGCTTGTTAGTATGATGCTTCCGACAGCCGACAGCGCATTTTCGGCCGAACAGAATCGGGTGTGCAGGCATTAAAATTTTTGTTGGCCAACACCAGAACGGCCGATTGTTCGCCAGTCAGTACAGAATTCGGCCGACAAACAGCCAATTAGCAAGACTGGGCATGCTCAGAGAAGAAAAAACACATGGAAAGTTAGCCATCACATGACATCACTTCTGCAGTCGGCTGTTGTTGGCCGACAAAATTCATGTGCAGTCTTTTGCAGTTTTCAGCCGACAGGACAGCACCGGACAAAAGACGGCCGATCGTTCGGCCGACATTCGGTACGTGTGTACGGGGCTTAAGGCTGGCCATACATGGGTCGAATTTTGAAAGAATTTTCTTTCAAAAATCTTATCTAAGAATTTTTGTTCGAATTTCGCACCATTAGTGGGCTGCAGCAGATTTTCGTGCAGTCTTCAAATTTGAGTGATCGGGCATTTTGAAATTTTTTTAAAAAACAAACAATTTTCTAATCAATGATGGGAGAATCGTGCGAGAAATATAATCAAAAAAGAAATGTGCATGACTGCAAGAAAAGAAAATTCCCAGAAAGAAAAGATGATTCTGAGGCCACTAAAGTTCTTTTCTGTAGCAATAGGAGGTGAGATTGAAGGCTTGGTCGGTCAAATTTCGAAATCAATGGTGGCACCACTGGATCACAAAACGCACAAAATTTCTGATTTGCGAAAGAATGTTCTTTCGAAATTTGACACATGTATGGCCAGCCTAACACAGATTTAGACAGATAGAAAAAGTCTTAGATCTTTGAGTTCAGCTCATGTTACACAGGTTCAAGCTGAACCAATGTAACTATGTATAAAATACCAATGCTTGTAATTATTCTTTGAACACAATATAATGCTTGTAGCTAATTTATTCTGTGCTAATTCTGAATAAAAATTCTTACCTGTAGCTTGGTGTGATGGATATGTTAAAGCCCCCATAGCCATAGAGAAATGCTGGGTGAGAACCATCCAAAATAATACCCTTTTTATGGATAATAAACATAGGTATCTGAGTTCCATCTTTGCTGGTGTAAAACTCCTATAAAAACAAAAAAAAAAAAAAGCAAATTTTTTAACCTTAGATAAATTTAAAATAGAATCTAGCTGCATATATTACAACCGCAAACAAAAAATAGTTACATGCATAGCAGAACGCAGTAATTTGGAAGTGAAAAACTCATAGACGCCGCTAATAAGGAAAATAAAAAGTGTTGCAGAAAAAGAATGGACTTCTGGGTAAAAACAAACAAAACATTTTAACATGATACATTATGTAGTCAAAAGTATGCAGAAGGCCCCTTTCTTTTCCAGCATGACCGCTCCCTTATGCACAAAGCCAGGTTCATAAAGAAATGGTCTAACCTGTTTAGTGTGGAGGGACCCAAGAGGCCTGAACAAAACACTGACCTTAAATCCTAGTAAACACCTTTGGAATAAATTGCACTGCTAAATGATAACCAGGTCTTCTTGTCAGAAAACAGTACCTGACTTCACCTCTTTTGAAAAAATGGGCACAAATATGGTTTTGAATTAGGATGCCCAACATGCTCACATAAACCATATAATGTAGTTATAATGTTTGTATGTGAATGACTCATGTAGCTGGTTTTAAATTATTGTGTGGGGTGTTTTGCTGCTGAAAAGATAATTAGACAAAAATAATACCACTTCAATTTCAGGTAGGGGTTGCCACCATCCTTCCTACTAAGTATTTAAACCAGAAAGAATCTCTAATGGGACTTTGTTGGCAACCAAAAATGTAACAAAGGTTGAAAATGGGATTTCTGACACGCCTTAATATCCATTTCTCTGATGTTCATTGAAGGACAAAGCTCCTGATATTCATAACCATTGGGTTATACTGCCCCCTACAGTAGTGGGACACTAGGCAGAAAATAATTCTGGCTACACCCATGGGCAGTCCCAGGAGGTATACTCCCTCTCTCTGTTATAGCCACTCAGTTTTGTTACAAGCAGGGTCAGGAGAATAATAACTCAACAGAGGAGAGGGCGCTGTGTCCATCAATGAACATCAGAGAAATGGATTTTACGGTAAGTCAAAAATCCCATTTTCTCTTTCATTCATTGATGGACACAGCTCCTGGTATTCATAACCATTGGGACATCCCAAAGCAGTGTTAAACATGAGGGGTGGGAACAACAAAAAAATTCCCAAGGCTAAACAGACAACCAGGCAACATGAGCTCAACCAGACGACCTGAAAAAAACAATATACCCTTAAAGAGGATCAGGTCCTCTCAACAGCAGCCTGCAAAAGCTTGTGGCCAAAGGAAGCTTCCACAGATGCCAACAAATTCACTTTATAAATCTTGTGAAAGTGTGCACCAACAACCAGGCCGCCTTGCAAACCTGCGTCACTGATGCCTGATGAGGGAAGGCCCAGGAGGCACTAAGCACACTAGTAGAGTGCGTCATGACATGCAAAGGAGGAACCTGACCCCTGATGGAATAGGCTTGAACCACTGTCTGTCTGATCCATCTGGAAATGGTCGTAGAGGAAGCGGACAAGCCACTCGAGGTCCGTCCGTGAGCACAAATAGAGACTTCCTGAAAGACTCCGTAGCTGCCAGGTACACCCTAATTGCCCGGACCACATCCAAGGCAATTTCCTTCGGATGTTTAGGCCTGGTATACAGGGAAGGCAACACAATGTCTTCATTCAAATGAAAATCAGAGACAACCTTTGGAAGGAAAGAGACAGGGACGAAGAACCACCTTATCCCTGTGAATCACAAAATAGGATAATGCTGCCAGTTCCGACAGCCTGCGCGCAGAGGTAATAGCCACCAAAAAGGCCACCTTCACGGACAGTATAAGCAGGGGAATCTCCCGAATTTATTCAAAGGGAGGCTTCCGTAGAGCTAAAAGGACCAAACTGAGATCCCAAGGCGGCATCGGAGCCCGCACTGGGGGGACCAAATGTCTGACGCCCTGAAGAATGGTACGCACCAGGGAGTGTGTGTGGTCAAAGGTCGTTGGAAGAAGACCGACACCTGGCCCTTGATGGTACTCAAGGCCAACCTCTGTTCAACCCCCGTTGAAGGAAGGTTAAGATCCGAGTCACCGAGAAGAAGCGAGGATGAACCCCCAAGCAACTCACACCACGCAATGTACATCTTCCACGTACGATGGAAGATCTTCTAGAAGTAGATTTTCTAGCTTTCAACAGTGTAGGAATCACTGATTCATATAAACCTCTATTCTTTAGCACCTGGCCTTAAACAGGCAAGTTGTCAAAGCCAGCCACTGTAAAGCAGGATAGATGATCAGTCCTTGAGACAGCAGATCCTCCCTGAGAGGAAACTTCCAAGGACCATCAGGGGCCAGCTGCACCAGATCAGCTTACCAAGCCTAACAAGGCCAGTCCGGAGCCACTGGCTGGATGACTGGAATCCGTTCTGCCTCGATCCTGTGTATAAGTCTGGGCAGAAGCTTGAGAGATCCGTTGGCCAAGCCACAAACCTCTGCACCTTTCTGTTGAGCCGAGAAGCCAACAGATCCACCTTGGGGGTACCCCACTGAAGACACAGCTGATGAAACACCTCCGGATGAAGGGACCACTCCCCTTGGTCCAACGCCTGCCGGCTGAGGTAATCTGCCTGCCAATTTTCCACCCCGGGAATGTGTATGGGTGAGAGGGCTGGAACGAACTGTTCTGCCCACCTTAGAATGCCGGCTACCTCCTGAGCCACCAGGACACTTCTTTTGCCCCCCTGGTGATTGACATAAGCCACGGCCATGGCATTGTCCGATTAAATGCGCACTGGACAACCTTGAAGATGATCTGTCCAATGATCCAGAAACAGTCTGATCGCATGGATTTCCAAGACATTCATCGGTAGTCTGGACTCTTCCAGCGTCCAGATCCCCTAAGCAGAATGCTTGCCGAGGAGGCCTCCCCAGCTGGACAGGCTGGCATTCATGGTGAGCACTGTCCAATACAAGAGGAGGAAGAAATTTTCCCAGCTGAAGCGCCGGATAACGAAGCCACCATATAAGGGACTCCCTCATTCCCGACTCAGCCGGATCTGATTGTCCAAAGACTGCAAAGTCTTGTCCCATTTGGTCAGAATCTCCCTTTGCAGGGACCTCCTATGGAACTGTGCAAATGGAACCACCTTGAAGGTAGACACCATAAGCCCCAGAACCCGCATGCAAGTCTGGAGGGACGACCATCTGTTGGACAGCAGGAGGCAAACTGCAGCCTGCAATTTCTGGAGTTTGTCCGGAGGAAGGAGGACTCTGGCTAAGGCCGAGTACAGAGTCCAGCTTCGTGGAGGGAGCCAGAGCAGACTTCTGAAAATTCAGAATCCAGCTGAACTCGCGCAGAGTTTGTATTCTGTTCTCCAGGTTTTGCACCAGAGCAGAGGAAGACTCTGCTCACAGAAGGAGGCGCAATAGATCAAAAGATTGCCAATTTCATATTCATTGAAAAGCCTATAATATCCATATTCCACCATCTTCCAAAAATCCATAAGGATCAATCTCCAGTCCAGGGACGCCTAATCGTGGCAGGTATTGGTTCCTTATTGGAGAGACTTTGTGAATGGGTGGATGAATATTTACAGCCCTTAGTCAAACGTTTGCCAGGGTATTTGAGAGACACTGGGCATCTTTTGGGTCATATACATGAAATCAATTGGTCCTCTGCTTATTGTTGGATTATGATTGATGTAAAATCTTTATATTCATGTATACCCCATCATTTAGCGCACATACTGGTTCAACATCATCTTACACGGCTCAGTAATTATAGTTCAGAATTGTGTGAATTCATTTTGATGGCTATAGAATTTTTATTACAAAATAATTTCTTCATGTTTGACTCCCATTATTATTTGCAATGTCGGGGAGCATCGATGGGCTCCAAGTTTTTTCCATCTTTGGCCAATTTATACATGGGGTGGTGGGAAGAAAATGTTCTTTTCTCTCACAGCAATCCATACAGGGACCAGATGGAATGGTACTCACGCTTTATAGATGATCTGATCCTCGTGTGGAGGGGCCCAATCGATATGATTAATTTGTTTATGAGCTACTTAAATTCTAACCTTCTGAATTTATAATTCACACATAATTTTCATCCAGTCCAAATTGCCTATTTGGATGTTGTTTTGACAGGTAACAAGGAGGATAACACAGTAAATACCAAAACATTCAAAAAAAAGTGCTGGGAACTCGTTGCTAGCCAATAGTTGCCATCCTCCACATACTGTGCGGGCATTACCCATAGGAGAGTTCACCATGGCTAAAAGAAATTGTTCCCAGGACAAAGATTATCTACAAGAATGCAGGATTATATCAGATAGATCAAAAGTATGTAATTATTGTGGAGAGTTGATAAACAGAGGTAATTGATTAGCCAATGAGAAAGAACGTAATATGTTTATTAACACTGTCTTTGAAGATAGAAAAATTTCTTCTTGCAGAATTAGAAAAGGCATACATTTTGTAACATCATATTCCCCACAATATGACCAAATAGTGAAAATTGTCAAACGTTGCCTTCCCATTTTGTATACAGATAATGCACTGTACAACATTTTACAGCAAGGTTGCCATTTTTCCAGTAGGAGAGCTCCCACTTTAGGAACTATGTTATCACCTTCACTTTTTTGTTCTGACAATCCTCAAACATCTCATTCTTGGTTGAAGACTGTGGGATCATATCCATGTGGTTTTCTCACATGTAAACAATGTGTAAGAAAAAGTAAAAACGTTATCTCCTTTTCTACAGCAAAGTCTTATTCACTTAGGCATTATATAAAATGCAATTCTAAAATGGTCACTTATATAATAGAACGTAGTGTTTGTCAATTAAAGTATGTTGGATGCATCATTCAGAATTTAAGGGTAAGAATATCTGAACATTTCAATGATGCATCGAACATCAATGCCAAAAATATTTCTAGTGTGTCTAAACATTTCAGAAAAATCCATGGAGGTATCCTTAGTTCTTTTTCCTTTTTTGGTTTAGAACAGGTTTGGTAGACCAGTTAGAGGAGGTGATATACACCGCACTTTATTACAGCGTGAGGTGTGGTGGATACACAAGCTCAATACAAGAGCACCTAGTGGTATGAACAATAGGATGGACATAAACCGCTTCTTGAATAATTGTGAAGTTTATTAAGGGTTAATATTTATTTTCCTATTGGACACCTTCCTTGATTTTTGACCGACTTGAACACACCACCTCTCCCCTGGTGTTATGTATTGTTGTTAATTGTAATTAAGTATGTACCGCCCCTAGTTTTAGGAGCAGTTTTCACATTATAAGTTTGATTTTATTGTACATGTACATGCACATGCTATAAGGACGGAATAAAGCCGAAACATGTCAGCATTTGTCAATTGACATGTTGTCACTGCTATCCATGCTGGAATAAAGAATTTTACTTGGAAGAAGCCTTTTTATGTGCCGGTTTTATTCATATAATAGATCGTCCAAGTAGTCCAGTACTGTGATTCCTCGTTGGCGTAAAAAAGCTAGCACCGGGGCTAACACTATTGTAAAGACCTGAGGAGCAGAGGCAAGATAAAAGGGTAACGCCACAAACTGATAATGCTCCTCCCTCACAGCAAAGTGGAGAAAATGCTGGTGACTGGCACATTAAAATGTGAAGGTAGGCATCCTTAATATCGATAGAGGTGAGAAAATCTCCCTGTCACCACCGTTTCAAATGGATTCCATTCTAACCTTCTGTACCCGCACAAAGCAGTTTAGCGCCTTGAGGTCCAGGATTGGACGCACTTTGCCTTCCTTCTTGGGGACTGTGAACAAGTTTCAGTAAAAACACTGAAAATGTTCTGAAATCAGAACCGGAACCTCTTGAACAAACAGGTCTTGTACCCCCCCGAACAGGCCCTATAAGCGGTCTGAGGACAGGCACAAGTTGAAAGGAAGGAAGAAAAAAACCTTGCCGGGGGATAAGAGTGAAACTTAATCTTGTAGCCGGACTAAATGACTTTGTGGATCCACTTGTCTTGCACCAGGGAAATCCACGGATCCGGAAACCAGCGGAGACATTCCCCCACCCCTGGTACAATTGAGGGCTCACCTTCATGCTGATGGAGCCTTTTCCATGGGTCTGGAGAAGCCCGATCTTGGCTTGCCAGACCAGGCTCATTTGGATCCTCCTGAAGAGGCCCTGAAAGGCTTCGAGCCCTTGTCAGTCGAGAAGGAAGGCCCACGTCTATGACAAGGTTCCTTGCCCTTAGTAGCCTGCAAAAGAAAAGTACTCTTCCCCCCTGTGAGACCTTTAACTATGTCAACCAGGGTAGCTCCAAACAGGCGATCTCCTTGAAAAAGTAGATCAGTCAAGGCCTTTCGTGAAGTCTGATCCGTAGACCAGCACTTGAGCCAAAATAAATGCCGAAGGACCATTGCCAAAACAGAGAGGCGAGCCATCAGAAGAGCAGCATCCAAAGAGGCATCACAGATAAATTGCAGCCTCTGGACCAGCTGGTCTGCCAGCTCGCCAAAGGCAGGGGGGAGCTGTTCCCCCTTCAGGTCATGGCGTAAGAGCTTAACCCACTCGGTCAGAGTTTGTGACACTAGGGCAATGGTGAATATCAGCCTCATTGCTGAACCAGCCAGAGTGTACATATTGTGGGCCTTCGCATTCGCCTTCCGGTCAGCCAGATCCTTAAAGGCGGGGGGACTCTTCAACCGGAATCATGGTCGCCTTGCTCAATAACGAAACTTAAGAAGGGACTCCTCATAGGGGTAACACCTAGTAAAGTGCTTAGGAAATTTAATTCTGTCAAAATAGGCAGGAAAGGGAAACACATTTGCCGCTCTGGATGGCTTGTGAGTGCCCAAGGGTACTTGCGCCTCCATCGCAGCTTCAGCTGCGTCATCCATCTTTAGGGTCTCACGCACAGATACAATCAGTGCATCCACCAGCGCCTTTTTGTGCACGGTCGCAGACATGGAGGAATCATCCTCACTATCAGAGGATTCCAGGCGCGTGGTTGCAGACCCAGCAGGGTGACCCACATCAGCGGCGGCCGAATCAGATTCAGGATCTGATAAGACAGATGAGGCAGGGGAAGGCGGGGGGCACTTGGCCCGAAAGCCACCTCCACCCGGGACACAAGGAACTCCAGGACCGCCGGCAGTGTATGGATGGATGGTTGGGCCTCGGAGGGACCCACAGCCTCAGAGAGGGGATCAGGTGGGGAAATGTGCTCCAAAGTATCCATTAGTCACCGGTGGGACCACACAACTGGTGTAAAACACTGCTAAAGGGACAACCCCCACTGCGCTGGCAGCAGCACCACCCGGTCGCCAGGCACAAGGCACCAAGCAATCCTCAGCAGAGAAGGAGAGGACCCCACCAGACTCATCACCCGCAGAAACAAGCGCCTGCAGCCACCAGGATAATGCACTACACATGCAGCGATCAGGAAGTAAAATGATCCAGGAGTCTGCACAAGGGGATGAGGAGGGGACACCGCCAAAATTGCCACCCACAGGGCTCCACTCTCATGGCCGTGGCTATTTTCAATGGCAAACCACAGCAAAATGGCCGCTGAACTACACAAACATGGCCACCGAGTATAGGAATACACATGCTACAACAAAATGGCAGCCGTGCGCCGCAACACGAGGCATAAAGGGACCCAGGAGGGAGACCAGGCCTCAGGGACAGATCCAGGCAGGATGGGGGGGGGTCCTGGCAGGAGCCCCCACCGGGTACAACCCACCCCTTGCACAGTCGATCATCTGGTCGCCGGCGGTGCACCCCTCGGCCCTCATCCCAGGAACAGTGGTCAGACCACCCAAACAGCCCCAACATATGTGGAGGGGATGGGGGCCAGGTGAGGGACTCAACAGGGGGGGCCTGCGGGAAGGAGGCAAACCCGGGGGTCCGACCGTCCCAAGGAGTGGCCCACATCCAACCCAAAACCCTCCATGGGGAGAGGGAGGGCAACTACTCACCATACCAGGAACGAGGCAGGCACCACTCCAAACAGAACTCCTCTCCATCGAAATAGGGTGCTGACGGCCAACTTGGGCTGAGACCCGGGTGGATTGTGACCTCGCAAGGCGTGTAACTCGCAGGTCAGCCCCTGTCCAGTGGGGCTATGTCTTTGCCGACCTAGCGCGGAGCTGAAGTCTGCGTGCACGCGCTTGCTGGCCAGACTGGGGAGACCACTGGATCTAGATCAGGGGTAATGAATTAAAATTCATGAAGGTCCCGTAGGTAAAATTTTCTTCCAACCGAGGTCCGAATCATATGTTTGGCTCTCAATGGCACCTCTGCACAATGCGCAAACATGGCGCGTCTTTACGAGTGCCACATCACATGGTGCCACAGTACCGTGCCGCTTGGTACGGCGCAATTAAAAAGAAAAAAAAAAAAAAAGGTCAGGGACTTATTTTTCTGCGTTTCTGCTTACAAGGCAGCCCACTGAAATAAATGGGCCGCCTACACGCGTTACGCAATAATGTGAACCTAGTCTACAATCCTTCACATCACAATCCTTTTTATTACATCAGTGTTCTTAGTCTCCCTGTACATCATCCCCCCTTCACATTACAGTCCTCAGCCCTTCACATTTTTGTCAATGGCCCCCCTTTATATCACCCCCTACTTTAAATTGCAATTCCAAGCCCCTTTCATATCACCCACCCTTCACATTCCTGTTCTCGCCCTCTTTATAGTACCCTTCCTTCACATTGCAGTCCCCAGCCCCCTTCACATTCCTGTCCTCATCCTCTTTATAGCACCCCCTTCACATAACTGTCCTCCCCCCCTTTATAGCACCCCCTTCACATAACTGTCCCCCCCCTTTATAGCACCCCCCTTCACATAACTGTCCTCATCCCCTTCATAGCACCCCGTCACATAACTGCCCCCCCCCTTTATAGCACCCCCTTCACATAACTGTCCTCCCCCTTCATAGCACCCCCTTCACATAACTGTCCTCCCCCCCTTTATAGCACCCCCCTTCACATAACTGTCCTCCCCCCTTTATAGCACTCCCCTTCACATAACTGTCCTCCCCCCCTTTATAGCACCCCCCTTCACATAACTGTCCTCACCCCCTTTATAGCATCCCCCTTCACATAACTGTCCTCACCCCCTTCACATAACTGTCCTCACCCGCTTCATAGCACCCCCCTTCACATAACTGTCCTCACCCCCTTCATAGCACCCCCCTTCACATAACTGTCCTCCCCCCCTTTATAGCACCCACCTTCACATAACTGTCCTCACCCCCTCATAGCACCCCCCTTCACATAACTGTCCTCCCCCCTTCATAGCACCCCCCTTCACATAACTGTCCTCCCCCATTTTATTGTGCCCCTCCTTCACACTGCAGTCCCCAACCCCCCATTAACATTCCTGTCCTCACCCCCTTTATAGCACCCTCAGACATTCCTGTGCTCATCTCCTTTTTTTTTAAAACCCCCTTCACACTGCAGTCTCCAGCCCCCCTTCACATTCTAATCCTCACCCCCTTTGTAGAACCCCATCCCCCTTCATACCGTATCACTCCTTTACTTTTCTGCCTCTTTGATATCACCCCTCTTTCCCCCTTTACATTAGCAGTGCCTCTTCCTTGTCCTACCTTAAACAGGGCAGCGTGGCTGACATCGGAGGCACAGCAGCTGACATCGGAAGTGCTCAAAGGGCTGCACGGAGGGCGGGACCTGCCCCAGGTAACTGATTGGTTGCTAGAATACAGGGCAGTTCTAGCAACCAATCAGTTAACTGTACCAGCCCCCGTCCTCCGTGAATCACTGCGCTGCTCCTCCGATGTCAGCTCTGTAAAGACAGAGCTGCAGCTGCAGCGGCAGAGGGAAAAAACAGGTCCTAAATGGCGCGACCGCTGCGGGGCTGGACGGAACATTGATTGGGTCCGGACTTGGCCCGCGGGCCGCCATTTAGCGATGCCTGATCTAGATTATCCAGCCCGTCGCCAAGTCCGGCAGTTGATTGTAGATCTCACAGGAAAAATCCAGGAGAAAAAATTTCTATCTAAAAGAAAAAAAAATTGCCAGACCCCAGCAAGGAACTAGGTCCTTACTCCTGACTAGGCAACAAAAAAAAAACAGAGGCTATAGCAGAGAAAGAAAGTATAACCCCTGGGACTGCCCATGAGTGTAGCCAGGATTATTTTTTGCCTATTGTCCTACTCCTGTAGGGGGCAGTATAACCCAATGGTTATGAATACCAGGAGCGGTGTCTGTCAATAGACGAAAGAGAAAAATCTTTTTTTTGAGATACAAAAACCAACATCTTTATTTACTCATAATAAAATGTGCCACCTGGGTGTGGAATATTTTAAAAGGAGATCTTGTACAGAATACATAACATGTCCATGAAAGTATTTAAAGCGGTAGCAAGGCAAAGGCATAATGAGCTAGTATGCATCGCATACTAGCTCATTATGAAACACTTACCTTAGAACGAAGCCCCGACACGGACCCCCGGACACCGCTGTGGGAGCGGACATGATCCCTCTGCGTCTCTTCTGGGTTCGGCGGCTCCGGCGCTGTGATTGGCCGGAGCCGCAATGACATCACTCCCGCGCATGCGCGTGGGAGCCACTTTCCGGCAATTCTCGGCAAGGACCTCTGAAGGTCCCCCGGACCTTCAGAGCGCATGCGCCGCACACGTCAGCGGCTGCATGCAGTGGTAATATCTCCTAAACCTTGCAGGTTTAGGAGATATTAATTGTACCTACAGGTAAGCCTTATTATAGGCTTACCTGTAGTTAAAAGTAAAAAAAAAGCGGTATACTACCGCTTTAAAACATATATCTTGCACTTAACACTCTGTGGTACACCTAGTTGTGGTCCACTGTAATAGATGTCATTTCACAGCGAGTCCTTAAACTGGGAACATCCAAAGCATTTTAGTTTGTAACTATAGTAAATTCATAATCGGGGACAATAGAACCACAAGGACAAATAAGCGTAACCTGCCCATCAGACCATCAAAACAGACCATCAGGTAGACCCACCAGGCACAGAGTGAGAGGTCTTACAGCACATAGTGTAACCACAAAGAGACCAGGTGAAGTCACCCTACTCCAAATTCTAAAAGGGGCTCCTCTCTTGCAACCCACTCATGGCCACTTCTTCTACAAGTCCAAACGCATATTTGTAATTTTTTGGTTGCAAACAAAGTCCCATTAGAGGTTTTTTCTGGTTAAGATAATTAAATCCAGGAGATAAATTTACACCCATGGCATTTAATATATTTTGCATTCTTTGATACACACTGTTTAGCAGCTGTATGAACAAGCATCATCTGTGACTTAAGGATAACTTAAAGTGGTTCTAAAGTCAGAAGGTTCTATGCATTACCATAAAAAGTCTTCTTTTTATCTTGATCCAGCAATGATGTACGAGAGTCTTGGCTGTCCGAGACTCTCCCTCCTCATTGGCTGAGACAGCAGCGGGGCACCATCGGCTCCCGCTGCTGTCAAAGTCAGCGGGCCAATGAGGAGAGAGAGAGGGGGCAGGGCTGAGCTGTGGCTTTGTGTCTGAATGGACACACACTGCAGCGGATCGGCTTGAGTGCCTCCTTGGCAAGCTGCTTGCTGTGGGTGCATTCAGCAGGAGGGAGGGGCCAGGAGAGCTATTGAGGGACACGAGAAGAGGAGGATCTAGACTGCTCTGTAAATATAACATGTTTGTTATTTTTAAATGAAAGGAAAAAAAAAAAAAAAACCCAAGACTTTAGTATCACTTTAATGCTTGATTTCTTTTATGACCACAGATACTATTATCGTTGATGAAAATCGTAGGCTGGCCATACGCGGTCCAAATCTCCGCTGGTTTAGCAGGAACCAGCCGAGATTCAAACCGTTAATAGGCAGACTGAATGTACCAAGTTGAATGATCGATCAACTTGAGTACAACCAATCTGCTGGATTCTCTTGCGATTATTGCTAGTGGCTGCTATAGCTGCTAGCAATAATCACTGTCTTCTTCTGGTGGGGACAGCTTCCTCCCACGCCCCCTCACCAGGAGCAGACAATTTCTCAGCAGGAGGGATTCCCGTGTAAGCACTGTCTGTGTTGATGGGGGAATCGTGCAAGTTTCTTTCCTGCAACAAAAGAAATTTCCACCATCTATGGCCTGCCTTAAAGCGGTAGTATACTCCTTTATTTGACTTTTACCTACAGGCAAGCCTATAATAAGGCTAACCTGTAGGTACAATTAATATCTCCTAAACCTGCACGGTTTAGGAGATATTCAACCTGCATGCAGCCGCTGACATCAGTGGCGCATGCGCTCTGAAGGTCCGGCGGACCTTCAGAGCTCCTTGCCGGGCCTTGCCAAAAAGTGAAACTGTGACATCATCGGGGCCTGGCCATTTACAGCGCCGGAGCCGCCGAACACGTAAGAGACGCAGAGGGAACATGACAGTGCCCTCAGCATTCTCCAGACTACCGTGTCGGGGCATAGTTTTAAAGTAAGTATTTCATAATGAGCTAGTATGTGATGCATACTAGCTCATTATGTCTTTGTCCTGCAGGGTTTGTTTGTTTTTTGTTTCTTTTCCTCGAGGATACAACCGATTTAATGTTGCCTAAGGCCTCTCGCACACAGGAATAAAAAAAAAAGCCCAAGTTTTTTCTGATCTGAACACAGGTGCATTGTTGTCTATGGAACGATAGACCCCTCTACATAAACATCAGTAAAGCAGTGATGAGTGCAAGGCATTTACGCGCATACCCGTGCATTAGCACGTATACATACATATATTGCAACCGTGGCAACTAGACGAGGTTGAGTGTTTTGCATGTATATGCATACATGCATTTACGCACTTTTACACAAGGCCCTTGTGAAACATTTTACTCAGGATCTTTCGGTCAACAAAATCCTGAGTATAAATTGCAAACTATTACATCTGTGTGCAACAGGCCTAAACCATCCTAGAGCATGAGCTTTCAACCTTTTCGTACACAAGGCTCACAGAGAAAAAAAAACAACAAACAAACTGCATGACAATATTAATCATAAAACACATAGGAACCCCCATTTTGCAAACTGAAATCATTTCAGTTCTAATTTTCCAGTCCACGCTTGAGAAAACAATTGTAGGCACCTGGCTATAAAAGGACAACGAGGATAGTTATTTTAGGGACTAATATGTTAGCCCTATATAGCTTTCTGGGTGAACATTGTTCTGAACAAAAAAATATTGCTGTGTTCTCTTCCTGCTGAAATGGAGGTTTCTGAGCAAGGTCCCCAGACAACATGAGCACCACAAACAGCTGCAGCAACTGACATATATGTAATGACAACCTATTACAAATATACTTCAAGGGCAAGGCCATATACTTTGTAAAAGGTGGTGTTAAACTTTAGCAGCATTCACTAAACAACTTAATTGAAAAGCAATTTCTCTTTACTAGCATCTTTTTTATTACTTATAAAAGGCACCGTATCATGTTTCCCCCCAGGTTTAAGGTGGCTGTAGCCGTATTACTTGTACTTGCAACATCACAGCGGAGTTCATTTTGTGGTACTTTATTTGCACAACAGTTACATTTGCTGAACAAGCTTTTGGGGTATACTCTCTTCCATTAATGTTAAGGCAGTACTGATATACCAATATGAATATCTATGGATCACAATTCTGGGACAGACAGAAATCATGGAAAATCCTGTAATATATATTAAAAATGTAAATTACAGGACAGTGAACAGAATTTTTTTTAATAGTTAGGTACATTTCCACAATTTCCTTATTTTTCTATAATCTACATGAGTGGGAGTATTTTTTTTTTAGTTTTTCAGTTTTTAGGTAAACCGTTTCTTTCATGGTAGAGGAACTTAATTTATCTCATTTGTAAACTTGTATTTCTGGCTGTTGTTTAAACAGTAGTTTTTTTTTTTTTGTTGCGTAATAAGAAGCTGCAATTATATTGTCTTGCCTTCCAAACTGAAACGGAGATAAGCAGGCTTATTCAGTTAAGCAGCCTATATACATTATTCTTTTTTTTTCCATTCAACCAGTGGGTTAAAATAAAAAAATTACTAAAATTTCCTTATCCATACATTCAATGTTGATGGGGGAATCCTCCCGCTGTGCCTTTGTATTCTGACAGTGGGAAGACTGTCATAGTATACCCTGCCCATAGATAAAAATTTGACCAGTCCCTTCTGAACCAGCTGAATTTCAATCCATATATGGCTGGCTTTAGGCAATGCAAAGGCCAATAAGTGGCAAAATATTACAATTTGTAGAAACCAATACGATTTAGGGGAAAACCAAATACAAATGTAGCACCCTCCTAGGTAGGTGCTAGAGAAAGAGAGTATAGTTTTGGATCTTTTCTGCTTACTAGGAAGATTGTCAGGTAAATCCTTATTGTTCTTAGCCAGTGGAACCGACAATTTAACATCCCTTAGCAAATTCACTAACTTTACAGGCACTTTTGGCATATACATATAACCTACCAGCTCCTGCTTAGTGGAATGCAAAACATAAGCAGATAGGAACTCTTGCATATGCTGGGAAGAGGATGTCACTATTAAGCACTTGCTGTAACCACACAGTTGGTCCACTTTCAGCTAATCAAAAAACACCCTTTAAAATTAATTAGGTAGATTTGTAGATATCTCAGATTAGATCCCTAAAACTGATATTTTAGTGGAAAAAATCTCTAGCTATTCCCACTTCCATTAGCAATCTTACAGCCTGAATATACAAAACAAAGAATTTAGTGTGGAAAAAGTAAGAAGCCTACTAATGGAAGTAGCAGCTCTAGAGCACAGATGTTTCTCCCATAGTCTATATTATATAAAAGCTACCAGTGGTGATATAATACATCATCCTCAGGTAGAATTACCCTTTCAAAAGGTTTTCCAAAAGAAAAAAAAAATTCCAAATTTTTTACCCTTCCGTATATGAAAGTAAAATTACTGTATAGTCATACACGTAAAATGCAAAACTCCAGGCAGAAATAACAAACAATGCAGTGTATGCCTTCATAAAATGTATTAAAAAAAATTAAATGTATTTTTACATAAAACCAGCACAAGTACCTGAATCTGGATAGAAGCCTCACACTATGTCCACAAGTGTGGACAGGAGAAGTAAGTGAACATAGTTGAGAACTTATCAGTGTATTGCTGTTCTTTTATTGCTAAATGGTGATCTAGGGGCCGGAAGGCACTACAGGTATTAGTGTAATTATACATGTACAAGGGGGTAAAATATTTTCTCATTAGATAGGCATGCCATGTTTTCTGTTTAGAAGTGAGTTAGAATGATTGTGCCGTTCTGTTCCCTCCATCCCAATGCAAGTCTATCAAGCAAGACTGACAATAATACGCTCAATATGGCGGACACCTTGTCTCAGAAGTATTATTCTGGGAGGCCAAATGATTGCAGTAAAGAACTGAAAGCCACTACAAGTCTACATATATAATATAGGAGAAAAATGGCAAACTACTTTAACCACTTACCAACCAGGCCTATTTCGGACACTTTTTGTTTACAAGTTAAAATCAGTATTTTTTCCTAGAAAATTACTTAGAACCCCCAAACATTATTTATATTTTTTTAGCAAAGACACTGGAGAATAAAATGCCGGTCATTGCAATATTTTTTGTCACGCGGTATTTGCGCAGCGGTCTTTAAAACGCTATTTTTTTGGGAAAATTATGAAAAATCACATTTCACTGCATTTAAAAAATACTAAACAGTAAAGTTAGCCCATTTTTTTGTATATTGTGAAAGATGATGTCACGCCGAGTAAATAGATACCCAACATGTTACGGTTTAAAATTGTGCCCCCCCCGTGGGATGGCGACAAACTACGGTCAATAGAGATCTCAATAGGCGACGCTTTAAATTTATTTAACGGTTACCAGTTTAGAGTTAGAGTGTAGCTCTTTTTTTTAAATTATTGCTAACGCTTTTTCCCCCATTTATTTTTTTAACTTTATTACAGTTTTTTTAAAAAAAAAAAATCTGATCACTTTTATTGCTGTCACAAGCAATGTAAACATCCCTTGTGACAGCAATATGCAGTGACAGGTACACTTTATGGAGGGATCGAGGGTCTAAAAGACCCTAGACCCCTCCACTACACTTCCCTGTATGCAAAACGCCGAAAACGGCGTTTTTGCATACAGCCGTTTTTCAAATTTGCCGCCTTTTGCAGCACAGTAACCCGGAAGTGACGTCATAGATGCCGCCTCCGGGTTACGTCATCGGAGACCCGATCAAAGCCGTTTCCGGCATTGATCGGGACTCCATCCAGCCGGCGGACGTGCCGTCTGGGTGCTCGGGGGGCTCCCGGTGGGACGGGAGCCCCGGTAAAAGCCACGGAAGGTGGCGGGGGGGGGGGGGGGGGGTTGGGGGTCGTCCCCTCCCGCCCCCCGGGTAACGATCGAGCGGCTCCCGAGCCGCATCGGTCGGTACCGACGGAAAGCCAATTGTCGGCTCTAAACCACGGTACCGGGATGATGCCTCTAGCTAGAGGCATCATCCCGGTATACCCCCGCAAAGTTTACGGACGTCATATGACGTTCACCCAGGGAGAAGTGGTTAAACAAATCTTTTCGGGGTTTGCAAAGCAGCTGGCACTATAGTACATATGTGGTGAAACTTTCCTAGAGGGTCTGCCAACTGATTTGTACTGTTCTAGGCTCCAGTATCCCTAAAAATCCTTATTAAGCTTGACCAAATCTTAAACCAACTGACTGCTCTTGACCAATTCAGGCTTCTGGTCTTTATTTTAGAGCTTCCAAACAGACTTTAACCAGAGACTGTTGGCCTGGAACTCAGACTCTTCTATAGGCGCAACAAAAAAATGTCAAGGTACCTGTTCAACAAAAAGTTGGCAGATATTGTTCATGAAATCTGTCTCTCCTGTAAACCTCTCCTATCTTAAAAATAAAAGTAGCGCTCTTGCGTTCTGGCCAAAAGCAGAGTTGTGGTGATTATCTTACCCAACACAAATACAGCAGCAGATCAATTACTTTTTAGCTTTGAGATGAGGCTTTTAAGAAGGCTTCAAAGCGAATCTTACTCAGCAACAAAATTCAATCTTGTCTACCATTCTTACATATAGGCAAGCATTTTGTTAAATTCATAGTAAGCAGTAATGGAAAATATTTCCATTTCCGAGATGTACAGAAATTACATAGCAAGAGGGCGAGTCCCAAAGAGAAGGTCATCTCTAATGCTGTGTTAACAATATTAGAATTGTATGATGGGGGGCGTGTCCGGAACCTGACCTGCATGGATGCTTAGAACTGCTCTCCCCAGCCCGCAGCTACATTCAGCTTTAGGGGACTTTCCTCCGCCACTACATGGGCAGATCCAGATCCACTCATCCCACTAAAGCTAGGGGATCCTCTCAACCCCCTCCTGGTTCCTCTGCCACTCTCTGCATCTTCTTAACACTAGTCAGCATGCCGCCGAGAGGAGCAGACAAGATGGCGCTGGAGGCATCTCAATCCCACTCTTGTGCCTCCCCGCAGCTCTCTCTCACACTCTTGCTGAGAAATTGGGCTCCTCCGGACTCCTTACTACCGCCTCAGGATGGCGGATGCAGGCCTACTACACTGATGAGTGCTTCCCCACTGGCAGCCTCTCCCCCTGCTGCACCGCGTGGAGCACAGACCTCACCTCCCCCGGCTCCTATGCTCAATGCCTTCCCACGCTTGCTGAGGCCTGCATCAGAGCCATGTCTATACCCGAGCACTAGAGGAAGAAGCCCTGGGTCCTCCGCCTCATCAGACTACTCCATTGATTCTCCTCCTAATAGAGGACAGCTGAAACTCCAGTCCATCCAGTGCAGGTGGTGGGATACATGGAGGATCACACCTCCCTCCATGCCTCCACATTAGCACCTGTCCGTGACTATAGTTAATATCCTTGAAGCGCAGTATTCCCCCCCAATATAGATTTTTAAATACTAGAGCGCTAAGCTGCATGAAACCTTTTAAAGTCAACCAGGAGGCTGCAATCCAAAAAAAGACTAGTTTCTCAGAAACACAGTGAGTATTAGAGGTAAGATTTGGGTCGAACATGAGTTTAGTGGTTTAGTGAACCACTAAACAAACTGTCCATGTTTGGTCACGGACACCACCATTGTCTTGTAATGGTAATTAGGTCTGATGAACCCCAAACTGTGTAGGAAATTTATATTAAGCACAGTCACCCTCATTTCCCCATTATGCACAAGTTGGTAGCCAGGCCGTTCAGATTTAAAGGTGATCTTCAGGTTTTCTGTGACTTTAAATACTTCATTTGGACCAAGCTGGTTCAAATGAACCATTTCCTTTACTAAGTGCTGCAGTGGCTCTAAACACTGTATGTGGTGCTTGTAACTTCAGCTACATACAGTACACAGGGCTGGTTTTGGCTGTCAGAGAGAGCCTTCCCATCTCACACCCAAAACAAAATATGGAAAAAAGCAGTTACTGTGTAGAGGATATGGTGAAGAGCCCAATGTATACTGCTATGAAGGACTGCTGGCACAATGTGGAAAAGCCAGGGGTGTATTTTGCAGGCAAGGATGCAAAGAGGCACAAAAAGCCAGGGATGTATATGGCAGCCAAAAGTGACTTGAGGATGTGCAGCAAGGACACGTGCTTGCCAATGAATCCCAGGACAATCCTAGGGGACTCAGGCAGAGGATGGGTAGCCGAAGCTTCCGGATGGCGAACCAGATGCGATGTCACGGCCGTTATGGTCACTGAATGCAGTGTGTGTTGGAACACCAGGGGACAGCAACAATGTTCCGAGGAGCAATCTCTCTAAAGGGTGTCGTCATGACAACGCGTTTCAGGTGTGGCCCATCTTCAGGTCATGCTGCCTGTCAGCTGGCTCCAACTTTTTGACCGTGTGTGTTTATTTACTTTTATTTGGGAGTAAGTAAAAAGGGGTTGCAATGTACTGCATGCACATTCTCCTGGGAGGAGGGGAATATCTTGGGTCTCCTTTATTCTAAAGGGGGATTTCATATTAGATGGTAGCAAAACTGAAGGTTCAGTTGGAAAAAGACCAACTAGTCTTGTCGCTACAGGGTCTACTTTTGCTACTGAACCCCCTTAGATCTATTGTTAGGTATCACTCTACAGTAGGAGTGACCATCCAAGCCTTTACACAAGATGGGAGGCTTCTGATGAAAAACCCATGCCTTGCTTTATTTTCCCCTATATTTGGACAACCAGCTTTACCAGGTGGTTTAGACTGAGGATTTTTAGAGCAACTCTTTTTTTTTTGCTTCAACAAAAGTAAAGAAGGAGAAATTCCCCCCTGGCGATTAATGTACATTGCAGGGGTTTTAAAAAAACTTGTAGCAGATTCCTACCTTGGGCTCTCACACTCAAATGAGCAGCATGATAGAATTCTTTAGTTCACTCAGAAGTCATCAATATCTAAAAAAAAATAGAAGAGTCAGGGTTCAAGATGGTACAGGGTCCTTTGACCCTCCACAGGTTATTTCTGCAGGTTTCTCCCATGTGCTTGTGATACCAGAAGAAACTTGGTACAATCCTCCATATCTTTTGAGAATGTTGAATTCTCAGGGGATTCTAGGATAGGATAGGATAGCCTATATCAAGAGACTTATGGATGCTGAACTGGGTAAAAGGCTCCATACCTATTGCATGTCAACCACTTATCTAGACATAAAGACGTTCCGTTTTGCTGCACCTAATCAACATGGCTAGAGTGTGCATTGCACTCAAACGGAAGCAGACTTCTCCCCCTACTCTAGCTATGTGGTGTTTGAAAGCAAAAAAACTGTATACTATACAAAAATATTTTCCTTACATGCAATCAGACAGGTGAGATATTCATGATGACCTAGTTTTAACTGAGTAGATTTTACCTTCTCCAAGACTGTGAACATCCTATCTAAGGTGTTTTTTAATAAGGGCTTTGAGTCCTAAACTTTACCCCTTTTGTGTGTAAGGGTGATGTCCCCTAAAGACTGTGGCACCACCTTCCTTTTACTTATCGTATCTCTTTAATTACCCATGTAATGCTTTATATTTTATGATCAGAGGATTATAGCCCCCCAATCCATCACTGATAGGAAAACCCATTTCATCTAGGTTCTTTGAAAAGTTTTAAAACTGGGGAATAAGTGGAAGATAACACTCAAAACTAGCATTGAGAAAATTAACTTAGGCAACCTCATAAATTGAAACACAGACATATTGACCATTAATGCTATGATGTGCCATTTATATAAAGACATGAAAAACATGTAATATACATTCCCCTCTGTATACTTATAATAGAACTATGTTGTATGTTTATATGAACTGGACTATTGTACTATCTTGCCTTCCTCTTGAATAAAGAATTGGGCATTTAACATAACTGAGCATTTTATCAGGACACAATTGTTTTCATTATGCTCTTAAGAGCAATACCACCTTGAAGAATTTCCAATGTATTATATGCAATGTTAATGCTTTTAGTGTAAAAAAAAGTCCTGCAAGTCACACAAGTCCTGCAAGCTAATTATACTGAGAGAAAACCTCAGGAGAGTCTAAAAAAAAACATCTGCCATGATCTGTTCTTCTTCAAGATCGCTCATTACACACTGAGGAAAACCTGTACTTGCTTTGTCCTTGTATATGACAGAAGTCCTAAGAAAAGCTGAGAGAGAATCCCATATCAAAGGACAAGTCTCTTTATTTGAAAGTCTAATATTGCTAAATATGAAGTAGCTGCTTAGGGCCCTCTTTGAAGACTGAGTGTGTTTTATTTACACTGAAGTGTAATATTCTCTGTTTTCCTGTAAGATTTATTTGAAGATAATGTACAGTAGCTTTAAAGTTTTTCTTTTTAGATAAATTTGCATGTTAAAAAATTTGCCTCATGTAGGTAATCCGATCAAAGTGGATTAATGTTTTTAAAAATCTTGTTGCTATATATAGCTTGTAATTGTATTTACATTCTATGCTGATGACACCCAAATCTACCTCTCTACCCCTCAGCTCACCCCATCAGTCTCCTCCCGCATCACTGATCTACTAACAGACATATCAGCCTGGATGTCTCACCACTTCCTCAAACTGAATCTATCTAAAACCGAGCTCATAATATTTCCTCCTCTACGTGCCTCTTCCCCAGAATTCTCTGTCAAGATCAATGGAATAACTATTAGTCCTTCCACACATGCCAGGGTGCTAGGGGTAACCCTGGACTCTGCACTGTCCTTTCAGGCTCACATCCAATCCCTGTCCAAATCATGCCGCCTTAACCTCCGCAACATCGCTAGAATAAGGCCCTTTTTAACCAATAACACCACCAAGCTCTTAATTCACGCCCTGGTTATCTCTCACCTCGACTATTGCAACTCCCTCCTCATTGGATTACCCTTACATAGATTATCCCCCCTTCAATCCATAATGAATGCAGCTGCAAGACTTATCCACCTTACCAACCGTTCAGTGTCCTCCAACCCTCTCTGCCAATCCCTTCATTGGCTTCCACTCACCCAACGAATAAAATTCAAAGTGCTAACAACAGTTTACAAAGCCATCCACAACTCTGCCCCCAGCTACATCACTAACCTGATCTCAAAATATCAACCTAGCCGCTCTCTTCGGTCCTCCCAAGACCTCCTGCTCTCTAGCTCCCTTGTCACCTCTTCCCATGCTCGCCTCCAGGATTTCTCCAGAGCTTCTCCCATTCTTTGGAACTCTCTACCCCAATCTGTCCGACTGTCCCCTAATCTATCCATCTTTAGACGATCCCTGAAAACCCTTCTCTTTAAAGAAGCCTACCCGGCTACTAACTAATAACGCTGTTTCTCTTGCTCCATCAGTGCATCCCCCACAGCTATTGCCTTTTGTATCAATTGACCCTCCCTTTTAGATTGTAAGCTCTAACGAGCAGGGCCCTCTGATTCCTTTTGTTCCAAATTGTAGTGTAACTGTAATGTCTGCCCTCATTTTGTTAAGCGCTGCGCAAACTGTTGGCGCTATATAAATCCTGTATAATAATAAAATAATAATAATATGTACATGGCAACTGTGGAAGATGATGTTTGGGCAACATATATGACCTGCACCATCCTGATCTAAGTGACAAATCCTGATTTACAACTGAGCCAGTTCAGTGCTGGAAGACTTTACATATTGAACACAAGCTATGTAAAAATGAATGTTGACTGCTGCAATAAAGTCTGCCAACTCTGAATTAGTCATGGCAATGGCTCAGTTGTAAATCAGGCTTGTTTAATTGATCAGGACAGCATAAGCCATATATGTTGCCCAAGGTTCATTTCCCACAATCATGATCCAGCAGCTGTCAAATTTGTGTCCCGAGAAAAATGCTGTAAAATGTACAAAACTCATTAGAGCATACAATCATGGCCAAAAATATTGGCACCCATGCATTTCTGTCAGATAATGCACCACTTCGCTCAGAAAAGTGTTGCAATTACAAATGTTTAGGCATTCTCATGTATATTTCTTTTGTTTGTATTGGTAGGACACAAAAAAAAAGCAGAGAAAAAAAAAGCAGAGAAAAAAAAAAAGCCAAATCCGATACATTCCACGCAAAACTTAAAAAATGGACTGGACAAATTTATTGGCACCCTCAATTTAATATTTGGTAGCATACCCCTTGAAAAAAATAACTGAAATCAATGGCTTCCTGTAACCATCAATGAGTTTCCTACACCTCTCTACTGGAATTTATTTCGCCAACTGCTCCAAGTCTCACAAGTTGGAAGGGTTCCTTTTCCCAGCTGCTGTTTTGAGATCTCTCCACAGATGCTCTAAGGGATTTAGATCTGGACTCATTGCTGGGTAATTCTGTACTCTCCAGCGCTTTGTCCTAAACCATTTCTGGGTGCTTTTTGACATGCGCTTTGGGTCATTGTACTGCTGTAAGAACCATGACCTCTGACGGAGACCCAACCATCAACATCATTGTGCTCCAAATCAAGAATAATCCCACCCTCTTTTTGGGAGGGGTAGAGCAGGGCAAAGGCATTTTAAAGATGTATATTTTCTAAACTATACACTTTGCTATTTATACATGGTGTGCAATGGCAGACAGGAAGGAATAGGGGAAGGCTTTTAAACTTTATGCTAAACTTTAGCTGAATTGGAACAGCTGACTTTTTAACACATGGGAGTGTTAAATACATTTCAAAATATTTGGTCGGAGTGGCTTCCGACACTTGATGTGGTACCAAATAATTGACTTTTGTGATAAAAATCTGTTTAGAAAGTATGGCATGTGATATCAGCGATAATTAGTTCATAAATGTGTGATGAGAATGGGATGAATGCTTTAAGCTCAGGAAAATAGTAGTAGTAGTAGCATGTGCGTATATATAGATTTATTTTCTCCTATTTTATTGGTGGGGGGGGGGGGGCAGTTTTGTCATGTCTGACTATGTATGTTTCATATTATGGTATGGTAGTTTGTGTTTAGTTTCTTTTATGTATTTTTTTTATAGAGGTTATTTGTCTTGTATTGTGGTATATTTTATATTTAATTGTTTATAGTAGGTGTAATTAAAAATCTTTAATAAATAAACTATAGATTAAGAAAAAATAGCTATATAAAAAATGATGTTAAAAAAAATGTTTGAAGCAAAGTAGTAAAGTGCAATACCCATACCAATACCCATAATTGGAATCCATCTAGTATGGATTCCTGCACTTTGCTCCCTACACTGCTGTAGTGAAAATAAGCTGCTTAAAGTAGCAAATTAGCCTTACAAAAAAAAAAAATTAGAGAGAAGGAAAGTAGGAAATCATTTTAGAGAGTAAATATCAATCCGTAAACGTTTCCTAGCTAGCAGCATCTTGCAAGACATCAGCACAAATTCCAGAGAGCATTGAACAATACTGTTGAATAAAGTACTCTGGAAAACCGCAACAGATGAATGAAAGAAGCTGCTGTTTATCCTTTGGTCTACCTCACCAGTTACATCAGCGTTGTGCCAAAATATTGTATCCAGTCTGACAAGTGGTTTTATTCTCTTGTAATTGATGCAAACCTCTATGAAAGGGCTATGTAGAATAGAAAAGAAAATTATGCATACTGAAGACCATATTTACTTCAGAAAACTCATCACCCCATCGTCGCTACCCTGTGGGGGTAACCTCTCCTTCTCCCCCTATTTTGAACCCCTTCACTATCCTTTAAATAGTGGCATTTCACTGGAATTCCATATAATCTACAACCTACTTTCAGCAGGTAGCCTTAAGTCCTTTAAAAATCCCTGCCAATCACACATAATCTTCATCCCCCCCAAAATCTTCTGATACTTGCAACTCAAAAACTAAATTTCTTGTTTTATTACATACAGACACGTCATTTAAAATGACTTATTTTGCATCCACCTTCAAAGGCCAAGTTCAACTTTTGCACCATGTTACCCCCGCATTTAGGGTGTAACATGTAACATTGTGCAAATACCCCCCACCCTGTGACAGCATGCAGGGGTTCTTCTTCCCTGCAGCAGATGTCACTTTTAAATTTTGCATGACTGTGCAGGACTCCACCATTACAGCTGCATCATTCATTCACAGAAATCTGCCAATGAACTAACTACAAGTCCTGTATTCCACCACAGCAGAGGGACCTGCAGTTTTCAAAGGACTACCAGTGCAGTAATGAGAGCAATAGATTTAAATTCATGAACAGCTTGCTTACTGTTGTGATTTGTAATTGGCCCAAAGCAATCACATGGTACCTGGCTACTTGTACCATGTGATTAGCTGTAGCACAGATCACAACCATAAGAAAGTTGTTCATGAATGGTTAACCCATTCAGGAAACCTTTAACCCACTTAAGAACCAGGCCAATTTATGACATTTGTTGTATTGTTGTTTACAAGTTAAAATCAGTATTTTTTGCTAGAAAATTACTTAGAACCCCCAAACATTATATATCTTTAGCAAAGACTCTGGAGAATAAAATGGCGGTCGTTGCAATATTTTTTGTCACGCAGTATTTGTGCAGCGGTCTTTCAAACACAATTTTTGTTGGAAAAAAGAAATTTCACTGCATTTAAGAAAAAACTACAGTAAAAGTTAGCCCAATTTTTTTCTAGAATGTGAAAGATGTTACGCCGAGTAAATAGATACCCAACATGTCATGCTTCAAAATGGGCACATTCGTGGAATGAAGACAAACATTGCTACTTAAAAATCTCCATAGGCGATGCTTTAAAAAATTCTACAGGTTACCAGTTTAGAGTTACTAGGAGGGGAAAGATCCAGATTGTTTTCCCCGCTACTGTCGGCTCCGAGGGGGGGCACCTCTTCTGCCGCCTCTAAAAGTGATCCCGTGGCGAATCCGCCGCTGGGACCACTTTTATGAGAAAGAGGACCATCCACTCGGTAAAAGCTATCTGCTGCCATTACCCCCCGTATTTGGCCCCTTAATGACAGGCCCTATTTTGCGATTTGGCACTGCGTTACTTTATCGGACAATTACGCGGTCGTGCGACGCTGTACCCAAATAAAATAGATGTCCTTTTTTCCCACAAATGGATCTTTCTTTTGGTGGTATTTGATCACCTGTGCGATTTTTATTTTTTGCGCTATATACAAAAAAGAGGGACAATTTTGAAAAGAAAAAAAAAAAAAAAACAATATTTTTCACATTCTGCTATATAACATTCCCCCCCCCCCCCCAAAAAAAAAAAATTAAAAATCAAAATGTAACATTTTAGGTGATTCCAACTGTACGGCTTGTGAAATGATCACAGAGACATGCGATCCTATATAGAAGGATCACATGAGCTCTGTAATCATTGCAGGGAGAAGGACGGACGGCTGTGTTTACAACAGCCGACTGTCCTTCTCTCTCAGCGGGGAGAGATCAAGGGAGTCAGGTGGCAATTGGAGCCACATGACACACGCTGCGGCTTCCCCGCTGACGATCGGGGGTGGGAGCGCGCTGCCGGCGGGGCGCGCTCGCCCCCCTAGCTCCTCCCAGGCAAATGACGTATCCATACGTGGTTTTGCCTGGGAGAGCCACTCTGCCACCGTATACATATGCGGTCGGCAAGTAGATAAAGAATAGGTAAACTCAAAATTTCATATTTCTGATATGTGCCTATTGTACCATGTACTTGTGTTAAAAAGTATCCAGATCTCTTTTTATGTTTTCCTTTGTGTGAAATACCTGTTGATCTTGCAAGTCTCCTTGCTTCCCTATTTCAAACTGATCATGCCAGGCATTAACCACTTAAGGACCAAGCCTATTTCTGACAATTGTTGTTTACAAGTTAAAATCAGTGTTTTTAGCTAGAAAATTACTTAGAACCCCCAAACATTTTATATATATATATATATATATATATATATATATATATATATATATATATATATATATATACACACTTATATATATATATATACACACAATTTTTAGCAAAGGCTTTGGAGAATAAAAAAATGGTGGTCGTTGCAATAATTTTTGTTACGCAGTATTTGCGCAGCGGTCTTTCAAAGGAAATTTTTTGGGAAAAAATACATTTCACGTCATTACTGCATTAAAAAAATGTAAACAGTATAGATAGCCCAATTTTTTTGTATATTGTGAAAGATGATGTCACACCGAGTAAATAGATACCTAACGCGTTACAGTTTAAAATTGCGCACACTTGTGGAATGGCGAAAAATGATGGCACCTAAAAATCTCCATAGGCGACACTTTAAACATTTTTTTAAACAGTTACCAGTTTAGAGTTGCAGCGTAGGTCTTTTTTTTATTACTCTCGCTCTGGCAATCCCGGCAATACCTCACGTGTGGTTTGAACACCATTTTCATTTGCAGGCTTGAATTAGGTATGCGTTTGCTTTCGTGCGCGAACTCACGGGCTTTAAAAACATTTTTTATCCTAATTTATTTTATTACATTTTTTAATTTTTTAGCACAGTTTAAAAAAAAAAATGTATCACTTTTATTGCTGTCGCAAGGAATGTAAGCATCCCTTGTGACAGTAATAGGCAGTGACAGGTACTCTTTATGGAGGGATTGGGGGTCTAAAAGACCCCAGACCCCTCCACTTAAAAGTATTCAAAATGCGGAAATCGTCATTTTTGAATGATGACAGTTTTTTTTGGTGCCGTCAGCCGCCAAGTAAACCGGAAATGGCATCATGAAGCCGCTTCCGGGATAATACATCGGAGACCCGATCAAAGCCGAATCACATGCGCCGGCTGGTTACTCGGGTCTCCCGGTGGGACAGGAGACCCAGGCACAGCTGTGAAAGGCGGCGGGAGGGGGGGATCCACATCACACTTTGCATGTTTACCCATGTTTAGTGGACCGACGCGTGTTATAGTGTCCCAAACAGTGTTCCTGTACTAGAAAACATCATGCCTCCTGCAACAGAAGTTACTTCTTAATTTTATTACTTATTACTTCATTTTCATACTACTTTATGGACTTCATTAGGTAAGAAGAGAAAGTGTGTGAAAAAGGAAGGAAAAATGTAAACATAAAAAAGAGAAAGAAACAAGAAATGCACCAGGACCCAATCAGTTATTCATTGTTCCCAATTTTCTAAATAGAAAATGTTGTTGGTTACCATAGCTTTAGAAATATGAACATGGCTTGGGCTACCAATTCAGAAAACCTAGGTGTCAATGCTATTGACCAATGCTTCCCTGCCTTTGCCACATAATGGGTGGTATCTTTATTATAAAATAGTGAAGACCACCTATTCAATTTTATATATATATATATATATATATATATATATATATATATATATATATATATATATCTCCAATTATATCTCAAGCCCAAAAAAGTAAGGTTCATATAATAAAACCGTTACATTTAGTTGATGCCTGGCTTGATGACCTAGAGGCAGAGAGACA
Source organism: Pelophylax lessonae (assembly GCF_965119305.1). Taxonomy (NCBI): domain Eukaryota; kingdom Metazoa; phylum Chordata; class Amphibia; order Anura; family Ranidae; genus Pelophylax; species Pelophylax lessonae. The sequence goes on from NC_138770.1 coordinate 389,869,290, forward strand.
CTGATTTTTGACTGACCTTTCCTGTTCTGACAATTTAAATGTGTCTCAAAACACGTGCCTGATTAGATCTGAACCCCAGTCATACCTTCAGTATTGCATTGTTGTAAATGCTACTCTCATTACCTTCCAAGGTTGACTGTACCTGGTGAGTGTCTAGGCTCATACTCCCCTATCAAGGCATACTGATATTTACATACTGTAACTCTTCCCACTGCATGCACATGGACTGAGGGCTCCTAAAAAAAAAAAAATCGGTCAGGGTGCGGTGGCGTTTTCAGAAAGCTCCATATAGCACCCTGCCTGCCCTTCCACCATCCAGTAAGGTTGTCACTAGGTCTAAAATAAGGTTTTTAATAATTGATATTTTCATTTAAATAAATATATAAGCATGTTTATGAGAATTGAAAGGAAGAACCAGGGAAGGTGGAAAGAAGCAGATTAAACTAAAGCTTAAAAATAAAGACTGTATATATTATATATACATAGTTAAAATGTATAACAACAATCCAGTTTCATTTATACATGCTTTCCAACTTGGCTACTAAACATAGAATGTGCGATTGCATTAAGAAAGGGCAGATATAAGACATGTTAACATTGGAAGATGTGTTTATAGTGGGTAAAAGTGAAGGCCTATATTTGATTTATACAAGGAACCGAATGTATTATCGATTCTTAGAAAACTCCTAAAATATGCATCTATAACACACTGAAGTATGCTACAGTAGGTTTTCCATGAAAAGGCTGACATATTTTATAGCTCCCATAAAAACCCTAGATAAATGCACCATCTAATCAAAATATATATTCAAAAGAAATAAATCCATCACATTTTTTCAAAACGTACAAAAAATCACATGCGCAAGAGCATCAATATACAGCTATGGTATACTAATAAAAACTTGTTTTCATAACCAGGTGTTTATGCATACACCATTTATTTCCCACATACGACTATATCAAATAAGTGTTTAAGATGCAAGCAGAATTTTCACAATAATTGTAAAGAAAAAACCTTAAGTGCTAGACGTGGAGCAGATTTACAAAGCATAGGCAAATGGCAAAGTAAATTGTGCCCTTTCGAATACTCCCACATTCCCCCAGTCTTCCTCCCTCCAAATCTATTTAGGTCTTTCTAAAGACATGAAACCAGCTTTTAAAATTGATTATTAAGCGAAAACCACATGACAAAATGCTGTTACTTTCCTGAAGAAAGCTAGAGACTGCTGCCATGTTATCATAGGCACAAGGCAAGGTTGCATGTTATCATGCTAAGTAAACCAATACCTAGATCCCCATTTGATCTGCCTCTAGTACTATAACACAGCCCACTCGAGGCCCATTTGATGTAACTTCTTGTGCACTTCTCATTGTATGTAACCTGGTGGTAGTAGCTAAACTACTACTTTTAACATCGCCTTGATGGTAAGAATATATTTGCCTAATTGTCTGAAACAAGGGGTTCTTTTAGGAAAAACATTTTCACATATAAGAGCAGATCTTACCTGCAGTACCAACCTAGTTTACCAGGGTAAGGACCTTAGGCTCAAAAACCTTAATTTAAGTATACAGAATATATGTAACATGTCTATTTCCCTCTCCCACACCGCTACATTTACCTGCCAGTAATTGAATCCATCCAATCTAGACTTTGGTTTAGTTAGCATGATAACATGAAATCTTGGCATCAGTTTTTATCTTTCTTCAGGAAAGTGACAGCATTTTGCATTGTGGTTTTTGCTTAATAATCCTGGCAGTCAAAATGACAGCCAGAACTTGCCCTCTAACACAGCCACAGCATTGGCTGCTATGCTAACATGTAGTGTGTTTGTTACTTTTTATCTACAGTCATATTTAAACTTGGCATAAAATAATTTCCTTGAGGTCCATTGAAAGACACAAGAATTATAGAAACGATTAAAGTCAGGCTATAATGGTCGCCTTCAGGAGTTTGGGATACTGGCAAACAAAAAACATTAGGCCATTCCACACATTTTTTTCTCCAACCATCATGCCTAAGTTTTGTGAATAAGCAGTACATAAGGCCACTATATGAGAAGCAGTATTTATGTCCCTCAATGGATTTCAAGAAAAAGATTTAAGTAAAAAAATCCTATTTTCTTTATCATCCATTGAGGGACACCGGAATTGTAGAAATTCTTAAACACTCGGGGCATCCAAACACAGATCAACTTAGGAGTGGAGAAAAGCCTCTAACATCCAACAAGGTGAAGATCATACTGCATTAGTATTTGAGGAAATCAAAACCTGGAAAAAAAGCTAAACCAACAGCAAAATGGAGACAGAGAGAGAGAGAGAGAGAGAGAGAGAGAGAGAGAGAGAGAGAGAGAGAGAGAGAGAGAGAGAGAGAGAGAGAGAGAGAGAGAGAGACAGAGAGAGAGACAGAGAGAGAGAAGACATACTGTGTTCAAAACTATAGATGTATTCCAAGAAACAGGATTTTAAAGGTGAGTACCACAGATTTTAATTACATTGTCTTAAAATTAATATTTTCTATTCAATCTGTAGATGAAAATAAGTAAAAACAATTAACACACTTTGTTCATCTACCAATGAAGGCCACAGGAATTATAGAAATTCTCAAACAGTTGGGGTGTACTGCCAACAAGAAAAAAGCTAAGCTAGCCCCTGTATAACCCTACCTCCAACTGTCATGCCTTAGTTCTAGTTAGTTACAGAGCAATCTCCAGGTCCAGAGCCATGGCACAGTCTCTGGTGTGACCCAATCTCTGTAGACCCACATAGTGAATAAGGCGGATTGGGCTGAAGCCCTGAGAACTACCTCATAGTTGGAGTTGTTAGGTACCATTTTAAAATTCCCACCACCACAATTTAACACAGTGACATTAAGGTGAAAGGAACTGAGTGTTGATGTCATTCGTAGGATGTTGCAGGCATGCAAGTACAAAAAACCAGCAGTTTAAAAAAACATAACTAGCTGGGATATTCCAAAGCGCTGCTCAAGAAGGAAGGGAGACACAGTCACCACCACCAGGCCCAAAAAAAGCTACACAGCAATCTGAAAGACACTTCAACCAAATGCAGCATTTCCAGCAGCACTTACATTCATTTAAACAAGCTCATAAAAGTGTGAATGGAAGACTAGTTTGCAGCCTTACACACCTGTTCCACTGAGACCTGATGAAGCATAGCCCAAGAGGACCCTAAACTCCTGGTAGAGTGAGCCATCACACAAAATGGTGGATTCCTTCCCTTCAATCCATAGGCCTGAGAAATCAGCTGCTGAATCTACTGCAAAGTGGTCAACTTAATGGGTGGCTGACCCTTTCTTGGTTCCTTCAGGAAGGGTAAATGGTGACTCTGACTTTCTAACTGCAGCCATCAATGCGTGCTCCGAAATCGGTTACCGCACCCCTGCGTCATCACGTTCATGCAGGCCTCCAGTGACTATGCGCTTCACCGCTACCTCGATCAGAAGTGAGTCCCCTGATTGGTTCTCTAGTGTCATCTATCGGCTGCTGCTGGCCAGTCTCAGGGAAAAACCGCAGACCCGGAAGGACACCTACCTCCTATGCAGATAGACGCTTACACCATATAAAATGTGTCAATGAAATCATTAAGCATCTGCTCCACAGTGGTGGCGCCTTTCTCAATTCCATGCCTTTTCCAAAACGCCTAGAGCATTATACATGACCTCAACTAACGTGTACTACTCGTCTAAAACAGATAGAAGTGATGGGGAAAAGATGAAGTTTGGAACAATCATGGAGGCTCTGACAAGGTGGCAGGAAAACACAGCAATAAACAATTATATGAAAAATTGATTACAGTGTAATTTAGTAGTTGTGTATACATTTTTGGGGAACAAAAATATAATACAGTGTAATTTTAAGTATTACAGAGTAACTGAACACACAACAGCAAGTGTGTAATAGGTAGAAAATATTATGAAATAGAGTTTGCGCTTCAACTGCCAAGGCAGACATTCTGAATAAATATTCTGTCAACACTGGTGCACATGACTTGGCTAGAACTGCTGTACAAGTAGTGTTTCCTTTCACTCCAGGTACATGGTTTTCATTGGATTACTTGGGAGAATGAAGGGGTTTCTCTGTAGAAAACTTGACAAAGGCAAATCGATTACATGAAAGCAGCAGAAATGTTCTCATAAGAAAAGGTTTTCTTTTCCTGATGAATCAAAATGTCCAGACAAAACAGCTTATCTCCCTTGTAACGTGACAGCAATACTTCTGCACAAGCACATTTTCCATTACTTGGCTTAATGGCTTCACAAAAAATGCTATAAATTTGTTTCCAAACAAAGCAGCTCATACATTTTTATTCTTTGCTAGTAAAACATTTTGGCTGCAAAACTGTCCACCAAGCTAACTAACAAAAAAAAAAAACACATACACAATATATACTATCTATATACATTTCAAGCAGCAAAAAAGTATTTCAAAATAGTCTTAAAGCGGACCTTCACCCTCCCCACCTACTTTTGCTGCCAGGCCCTGCGCTCCACTTTTAAACTCATCTGGCCAGAGCATTTTTGCAATTTTTCCCTTTGCTTTTTCTTTCTCACTTATAGCTTTTAGAATTTGTAAACCCTCCCCCCAAACCATATATTTTCTAAAAGCACAGGACCAGTAGAACAAAAACAAGGTGCTACTGGTTTTTAAGGCCTCACGATATTTGCGCAAATGTTTATCAAAACAATATTTTAGCCTAAAATACACTAAAATCATTATTAGCACATAAAAACATTGCACATTTTACTGAATTCCCACTATATATAAAAGCTTACCTGTATTGAGCTAATAAATAAATATTTGTAACTTTTAAATTGCGCCTTTTTGCAAAATGGTGAAAAATCTAAAAATATCCAAATTTTTCCCTTCCAGCTTTAAGAATTTGTAAAAGACCCCCCAAACCATAATTTCTGAAAGCAAATGACCTGTAGAACAAAAAGGAAGGTGCTACTGATTAATAAGGTCCCGCGATATTTGCCCAAGTGTTAAACAATATTTTCCCTAAAAATACACTAAAACCATTATGATAAAATTACAGCTAATTTTACAAAATTCCTGCTAAATCCCTCCTATATATAAAAGCTTAACCTGTATAGAGTTAAAAAATAGCAAATATTTGGACCTTTTATAACAGCTGCCCCTTTTTGCAAAATAGTGAAAATCGAATGTACACAAAAATGTAAATATCCAAATTTCTTTACAAAACTGAAGGTTTTAATTTTTCCCTTACAGCTTGAAGAATTTGTAAAATAACCCCTAAACCATACATTTTCTGAAAGCACAAGACCTGTAGAATAAAAAGAAGGTGCTGCTAATTTTTAAGGACCGCTGTATTTGTGCAAATGTTTATCAAACAATATTTTTGCTAAAAATACACTAAAATCATTAGTAGCAGATAAAAACAGCACATTGTACTAAATGCCTGCTAAATTCCTACTAAATATAAAAGTTTAACCTGTGTTAAGTTTGTAAATAACAAATGTTTGTAAATTTTATATTGCGCCTTTTTGAAAAATTGTGATAATTAGAACATACCCTAAAATTTCTCTAAAAATCTGGAGATTTTAATTTTTCACTTACATCTTTCACAGTTTGTAAAAGACCCCCCAAACCATATATTGTCTGAAAGCACATGGCAGGTAGAATACAAAGAGGATGCTACTGTTAGGGCCCTGGGATTTGTGCATAAATGTTAATCGAATCACAAAAAAAACACACTAAAATCCTTATTTGCACACATAAACACAATATTGTACGTAATTCCTGCTAAATTTCTAATAAGGCCTCGTTAAGTGGGGTGTGCTAAAGCGTACACCCATGGAGAGCCATGTTTACCTGCACAGGGATGCACAGGTATTCTGTGCATCCTTGTGCAGACAGTCCTATTCATGTCAATTGGGAAGCAGCAGATGCAAGGACATACCTGTCATCTATGCGGGTGTAGGTGCATGGACCCAAATGCAGACAGTGTGAGTTCACAGACATGCACCCACATAGATGTCAAGTTGGGAGCAGTGGCTGTGTCCTGGCAGCTGCTGCATCTCAATTGACATAAGTGGGACTGCCTGCATGGGGATGCACAGAACACCTGTGCATCCCTCTGCAGCTAAACTCAGCTCTGTAGTAGTATGCCCCGCGTGAACAAGGCCTTGAACTTTGTTTAGACCTACGGTTGGGCGAGGGGAAGGGGGGTGGCAAAAATGCACGACTGAGCTGCATTTCTGCCACCCACCAACCACACCCTGCAAGCTGCAATAGGCAATGGATGGGGGCGTTTACATGCTGGGGCTGCAATGCTTTGCGCCCGCGACAACGTTGACCTGATTTGTAGCGATGCCACCTGCCGAATTCTACACATTCAAATTAATGGGGAGGTGCCGCAAACACCCTGAAAGTTGGGTTGTGGCGCATTTGTTGGCAAAAACGGGGTTAAAACAAGCGGTGGGGCGACATTGCTTCTCTTCCTCACTGTCTGTCAGTAGCCTTTGAAGCGTAGCCTTGGGCTTCAGAGGCAAGGACGATTTAGACGCATGTCTAAATCTACCCTTAGGGCCCTTTCACACAGACTGTCCGATCAGGTCCACCTGCTAGTTTTTCAGGCGGACCTTATTGGATCTTCCAATTACCACTATGGAGCAGCAGATGTCAGCGGAGACATATCCGCTGACATCCGCCACTATCCGATCTGATCCTGCTTGTAAAGAACAGACAGATGGTGGTCCTGTCTTCCATCTATTCAAGAGCGGCTGGTGCATTAGGGGCGCCGCCCCACTAGTTCACATGTGGGGATACATGCAGGGTGACGGACTCATATGTTTGTATGAGTTTTGTTTTTTTTTCAAGCCACATGATTAGAGCCGGAGGCTTTATTTGGCTTGAAAAAGGTTGGGCTCGGAGCAGAGAGCACTGCACCCTGAACCCACCCACTTGTGACAATAGCGAATCAATATTCGCTAATGTCTTCTGGCTTCTCTTCCCCGCCAATTAGGACAGAAGGCGGATCGGGTTGGCCGGGAGGAGAAGCCAAAGAAGTTGCGGAGGGGCTGAGTGTGGGGGGACCGTTCCGTGGGGGGGGGGGTGAGTGCGGGGGGACCGTGCCGTGAATGGGTGAGTGCGGGGGGGGACCGTGCCATGGAGGGGTGAGTGCGGGGGGACCGTGCCGTGGAGGGGTGAGTGCGGGGGGACCGTGCCGTGGAGGGGTGAGTGCGGGGGGACCGTGCCGTGGATGGGGTGAGTGCGGGGGGACCGTGCCGTGGAGGGGTGAGTGCGGGGGGGGGGCCCGTGCCGTGGAGGGGTGAGTGCGGGGGGGGGGCCGTGCCGTGGAGGGGTGAGTTCAGGGGGGACCGTGCCGTGGAGGGGTGACTGCAGGGGGGACCGTGCCGTAGAGGGGTGAGTGCGGGGGGGGCCGTGGAGGGGTGAGTGCGGGGGGGGGACCGTGCCTTGGAGGGGTGAGTGCGGGGAGACTGTGCTGGGGAGGGGTGAGTGCGGGGAGACCGTGCCGGGGAGGGGTGAGTGCGGGGGGAGCGTGCCGGGGAGGGTTGAGTGTGGGGGGAGCGTGCCGTGGAGGGGTGAGTGCGGAGGGAGAGCGTGCCGTGGAGGGGTTAGTGCGGGGGGGTGGAGCGTGCCGTGGAGGGGTGAGTGCGGGGGGACCGTGCTGTGGAGGGGTGAGTGCGGGGGGACCGCGCCGTGGAGGGGTGAGTGCGGGGGGGGGGGACCATGCCGTGGAGGGGCGAGTTCGGGGGGACCGTGCTGTGGAGGGGTGAGTGCGGGGGGACCGCGCCGTGGAGGGGTGAGTGCGGGGGGACTGCGCCGTGGAGGGGTGAGTGCAGATCTGTTCAGCACCAGCCCCCACTGCATCCGTCTATCATCCTGGAAATGTCAGATTTGACTCTAAATCAGGGCTCGACAAACCCCGGGCGCCAGGTCGCATTGGCGACTAGAATTAGCAACCTGGCGCCTGGGGTGCCCTGCAGGAGGTGTCCTGTCCCTTCTGCGCCCCCCCCCACCTCCTCCCCGAATACACAGACTACCGCGCCGTCCGAAAAGTGAGGCTCTGGCTTTTCGGCCTTCTTCTGTGAGATGAGAGAGGCTTCCAACGGGGAACTGGTGCCCTCGTGTGGTGGCTGGGAGTTTCACAAGCAGTCACTAATGACCGTTTCCACTGCCTGTTCTCAATGCCTGCCCATCTCCTTCCCAAGAGGAGATGGGATGGAAGTTTTTGCAGGCTTCATCTCCCTGTCCACTAACCTTTGCTTAAAGGTAAGTGGACAGGGAGTGTGGTTATTATTATTTATTTTTTAAATGATTTAAAAAATAATAATTTTTCTTTTTTTTTTCCCCAACTATTGAAAAAAAAATATATATATATTTTTCAATTATTGAAAAAAAAAAATATATATATTTTTTTATCATCTCCCTGCCATGCCACAGCCACACAGCTGAAAGCCCCTTTCACACAGGCTGTCTGATTAGGTCCGCCTGTCAGTTTTTCAGGCAGACCTGATCGGACCCTTCAGTCTCCTCTATGGAGCGGTAATCTGCCGCCATCTGATCCTGTCCACCAAAAACAGGCGGATGGTGGTTCTATTTTCTATCCATCCCGTGGATCGGATCAGATGGCATCGGATGGAAACAGACAGACGATCTGTTTCCATCTGATTGCCCTATAGAGGAGAGCAGGGTTCTAGTTGTATTTATGTGTAAATTTTGTATCAGTTTTTTTTTTTAAATAAAGCTTGGTTGTTTAACCACTTACCAACCGCCCATTGTATATTTACGTCCTAAGTTTAAACCTAAATACCGGTGTTATGGCAGCAGATAGCTGCCATAACCCCAGTATTTTTTTAAACGGTGGGCGGTTGGCTTTCCGATAAGGGTGGTCCCAGCGGCGGATTCGCCGCGGGATCAACCTTCCGGGATGGCGGAAGGGGTGCTCCCCCCCCCCTCCAGCCGCATTCTGGTCCTTTTCCCTGCTTACTGGACCCGCCGGCAGCGGGGAAAACGATCAGATCCCGGATCCTCACAGACAGGATGTCAAGTGAGGGCATGCTTGCCCTCACTCGACTCTATGGTCTTGGAGGACCGGAGCGACGGCAAACGTCGTGCCTAGCAACCGGTTTAAAGGTCCCTTTTTTTTTTTTCATTTTTTTTTCATTTTTTAGTGTACTTGTGAGATCTAAGGACTTTTTGACCCCAGATCTCACAAAAAAGAGGTCCTGTTGTGCCTATTTCTATTACAAGGAATGTTTACATTCCTTGTAATAGAAATAAAAATGATCAAATTTTTTTTTTTTAAACTGTGTAAAAATAAAAAATAAATAAAATAAATAGTAAAAAAAAAAAAAAAAAGAAAATTAAAGCGCCCTGTCCCCGTTAGCTCACGCGCCGAAGCGAACGCATACGAAAACCCCGCCCACATATGTAAATGATGGTCAAACCACACATGTAAGGTATCGCCGCGATCGTTAGAGCGGGAGCAATAATTTGAGCTCTAGACCTCCTCTGTAACTCTAAGATGGCAACCTGTAACTCTAAAATGTCGCCTATGGGGATTTTTAAATACCAAAGTTTGCGCCATTCCGTGAGCGTGCGCAATTTTGAAGCATGACATGTTGGGTATCTAATTACTCGGCGTAACATCATCTTTCACATTATGGAAAAAAATTAGGCTAACTTTACTGGTTTCTTATTTTTTAATTCAAAAAAGTGAATTTTTTCCAAAAAATTTGCGTTTGGAAGACCGCTGCGCAAATACGGTGTGATAAAAAATATTGCAATAATCTCCATTTTATTCTCTAGGGTCTCTGCTAAAAATATATATATATAAATGTTTGGGGGTTCTAAGTAGTTTTCTAGCAAAAACAAATGATTTTAGCTTGTAAACACTAAATGTCAAAAATAGGCCTGGTGGGAAAGTGGTTAAAAAAAAAAAAAAAAAAAAAAAAAAAGAAAAACTGGCTCCTAACTTTTTTAGCTGGCTCCTAGGTTTCAGGTAAATTTGTCAAGCCCTGCTATAAATAATGAAGCAAATAACAGATGTTGGCTTTTGAGGTTTACATAAACTTTAAACAAACAATAACAGAGGTAACTTCATCTTTTTAAATTATATTTAGCCTTTATGCACAAGACAATTTAAAATGAAAATAAATGCTGTTAAGCTGAAAACACTTATTTTATGCTGGCCATGACCTAAATACTAATAATAAAATCTACACATAAAATATATGAATATACAATGGCACCTTAGTCACAGGAATTCAATGCTGATAAAAAGTAGCATTTTCTGTTTACAGAACAATAGTACATTACTTCATATAATACAAACATTACAGTTTAAAATGAACCTGTCATTTATTAGAAGACAAAGTAGTAACAGAAGAATAAGGAAAAGACAGACACTGTCTACAATTTCTTTCATCATGCAGCTTTAGTCAGCTTTTGAAGTGCAAGTTTAGAGTGAATCTGTCAAAAAAAAAAAGTGTTTTCAGCTTAACGTAATTTAGGGTCTTAAGGGATCCCAGCAAAAGGTGCCTAGGTAGAGCATTTTTTCCATGGACAGCATCTCTCGGGTACCCAGAAGCCTGAACCAAAGGCACAAAGCTTTTAACTGGAGCTTCCAGTTGCAGTTTCGACACGCATCAGCAGAATCCCAAAATGCCTGTTACACTTTAGCAGCCAACTATGAGGCAAGAAAACAAAAACAAACAAACAAAAAAAAAAAAAAAGAGTTCCAATGCAAAATGCCTAGGGTGTGTTAAAGCTTTAGGCTCCGTTCACATCTAGGCGTTTTGGGGCGTTTTTGGGGAGTTTTTCTGCTCTAGGATCAGCTCTCAAAACGCCCAACAAGACAAATCCTATTCATTTCAATGGCCCCTGTTCACATCTGAGCGTTTTGACTCTGTGAGCAAAACGCCCAACGCTCAAAAAAGTACATGAGCTTCTTTTTGGGCAGATTACAGGCGTTTTCCGTTGGTTTCTATTCAATCTAAAAACGCCTGCACAAAAAAACGCATGTAAATTGCGGTAAAAATCGCGGGAAAAAACACGCGAAAACGCTACGCTCAGGTGTGAATGTAGCCTTAATTTCAAGCTCAAGTAGAAGACAGCATTTTGAGAGTGTCTGGTTTAACAGTCATGGTGCATACAGGTTTTCATAGAACTAAAGGTACCACTTAGCACCTACTTTTAAGGAACTGCATTTTATATTTTCTTATTAACATATGCACATATCTACAGTGTCTAATGGCAGAGTTGTTCAAATCTCTAAATATTACCAGTAAACAATTTTGTAGCTGGGAGAACTGCTAATATGCAAATTAGTTGTTCTTCTAAATCTGACAAAATTGTAAATTTGTACCTACCCTGCTTTACAAAAATGGGGGGTGTCTATGGGTGATAGGCTTTGTCTGACAAGAAGTGGCTTCTAATTCTATGTGGTAGTCAGCTATAAGTGCAGCTGTTCTTTATGGATTTCAATCCTGATTAATTTAAAGTGAAATTAAAGGCAGTTTTTTTTCTCCTTGAAAAATAACAAACATGTTATACTTATACCTGCTCTGTGTAATGGTTTTGCACAGAGCAGCCCTGATCCTCCTCTTCGCGGGTCCCCCGCCAGAGCTCCTGGCCCCTCCCTCTGGCTGAGTGCCTCCACAGCAAGCTGCTTCTCTCCCTAGCTGTTGCTGTGTGTGTGTCCATTCACACACAAAGCCTGTCTCAGCCCCGCCCCTGCTCTCTCCTTATTGGCTCACTGGCTGTAATTGATAGTAGCAGGAGGCAATGTCTCCTGCTGTTGTGTCAGCCAATAAAGAGTAAAAAAAGCTGCTCTCGTGCACATTGCTGGATCGAGATTGGGCTCAGGTAAGTAATAGGTGGGGGCTGCACACAGAAGGTTTTTTAACTTTCATGCATACAATGCATAAAGGTAAAAAAAAAAAAAAAATACTTGAGCCTTTCTTTGCCACCACTTCTAGAATAAGCAAGTAGAGATGAGCAGTCCTGGGTTTACTGCCCACGGGGGTGAGGGGGAGATCAAGGAACATCCATTCCACCTCTGCTTTCAATCCCTCAGATGATATTCAAAAGGTTACTGGCTCCTAGGTGCAGCTGTGAGCTTACAAATACTATGTCATGTAGAACATATGTAGGAAATATGTAGGCTGCCATTTCCGATTCCTGTTTCCTGAAGCATACAGATCAGGACATCTGACCTCACTATGACTTACTGCATGATTGTCCCCAGTCAGTGACTTAATGTACCGAAAGCAGAGAAACAAAGATTTCTGCACTCATCATATAATCCTATTTTTGGAGTCTACTGAGGGGGACACAAGAAATCTTAGTGCTCGTTCACACATGAGGTTGAGCAGTGGTAAAACCAGGTGATTAAGCCCCCCCCCCCCCAACTGTCCAACTGAACACTAAAGATACAGCCGCTCCCAGCATCACTGCTGTGACAAAAGGTAAACAGCATGTTGAGGCATAGACATCCCCCTCCCCTTGATAGTGGACCGGGGTTCTTCTCCCTGCACCTGCTATCACTATTTGAAAACAGTTTCCTGTGAATGAATGCCTACAAGTACCACCAACCATTGTGGCTGACAGCTTGTAGTTGTCAATGAGCTGCGAGGGCACTGGTGAGCATCCTCATACTCCACTGATCCTCCTGCTCTCAGGTAACTGCCTGCCTGTACAAGGCACGAGCAAAGCTATCCTGAAAGTGTGCAGGAGCTAGACATTGCACCCATGATTTGCGGATTGTGAATGCAAAAAAAAAAAAATTAGCATTTACTATTTTTTAAAAGGTGAACCTACCCTTTAACTGAAAAGCAGAGAACTAGCTTTTGACACCATAAGCCTAAATGATGGTCTGTCTGAACCACCTAGTAATGGTGAAATGAGAAGCTAGGGCACCTCTATGAAATGACAAAAAAAAAAAAAAAAAAAAATCTTTCTGAAAAAAGCAGTGGCTGAGAGGTAAGACTTGCACAGCCCAAACCATATTCCTCATAATGGAAGTAAATTGTGATAAATCAGAGCCAAAGGGACAGAAAAAACCATCATCTTGTTAATTTGGACTTTTTGCTGTACATGAACGTTCCCCTTCTAATTCCCCCCCTCCTCCTCCCCCCCCCCCCCCAACACTTTCTTTTGGGGAATGAGTACCTTTTGTTTGGTGTAACCCACTCCCTGATTTCTCGCCTAAGTGAGTATGACATCACCACGGCATGCCCCTCCTCCCAATTCCCCTTCCCACATCCCGCTAAGAGACCAGTCTCAAAGCAGGCCATTGTCTTGACCAAGCACAGTAGGGGGTTAGCTGCGAGTAAGGAAGTGACAGCTGGATCCCTAAGCCAAAGATCCAAAGCCCTGAAAATAAGCAGCTGAATTGGTATAAGTGCTAAATTACATTGGCTGGTAAATATTAATTTCTTAAAAGTTAGCAGTCACTGTATTTTAAAGCTGCTGACTCTTACTTTTCACATGCAGGGTTGTGATTCCTCTTTGGGATGAAAGGCAAAACTATCTTAGGCAGGAAGGAACTCCTGCACCCTCACATTACCTAGTCCCTATGCAGAACCAAAAATGGTTGCTGATAAGGCAACAGTTCAAACACTCACCTTACAGAGGTAATAGCTACAAGAAAAACCACCCCCTGGGTCAGCTTAGAGGGGAGGGAAATGTCTCTAGTGAAACAGTGGTTTCGGAAGCACAGAGAGGCTGGGGGAGCCACATGGCAGACCCCCATCCAAAAGTCTTAATAAAAGAGTGAGGCCAACTGGGCTTCAACAGTTGCTGTTAAAGCCAGTGACAGAGAAGAAAGATTAAATATAGGCAGATGGTCTGGCATAGCCCTTTATGTGTCGGCTAAAGGTTATACCAGATCGATGTACCATATCAACCTAGGCCAATTTAGGGCAGTGAAGATCACCATCTCCATCCATTTTCCATCTTGACCCTGTGGAACAGGTAAGGAAGAGGGTACAGAGGAGAACATGAATAGGTCAGGGTGTACTGATCTGATTGTAAACAGCCACCAGAGAAATTAATGCTTCCACCAAAAAAATCCCTGCACCTGGATACAAACCATACTAGTTTGTTGTAGAATGTGGAGGTCAGAGGGTTCCCATCCAATGTCTCCTACATGGGATGCAGGTCCTTGAACCCCTTCACGAGTAGGGACCATTCTCCTAGGTCCAGGAGTTGCCAGCTGAGAAAATCTGACTGGCAGTTGTCTATGCATGGAAAGCACTGAGCTGACAATTCTGGAACATGAAGTTCTGTCCTGGACATCTCTTCTACCCCCCTTGCCCATTTCTGGTTCTTTCCTGATGGATGATGTACACCACTGCCACAGCATTGTCTTACTGAATCTAGAGCCTGGCATGGGAATATTCAGAAAGAAGAAAGGACTTTCCTGACCCAAGAGCCTGATTCTTGAGCCACCTAGTCAGGGAGAAACTCATCCTTGGTGTCACTTGAGTAACATTGAGCAAAAGGAAATGGCTATAAGTCTGAAGACTCTCATGCAGAAAGAGAGAGTCAAGTCTTCTCCTGAGACTGAAGAGTCTGAAGCTTCTCCTGAGAAAAAAAAAACACTGTAACCCAAGACGTGTCAGAGACCAGACCCCGATATTTCAAGCAATGAGCCTGTTCTTGCAATTTCAGAAAGTTCACAATCCACCCAAACAAGCCAAAAGGGAGATGGCTTCATAGTCTGCTCCTGAGAGTGCTTATGTTAAGGTAAATGGATGCTCTTGCCAACAGTAGCATCCTTGGTGATATTATCAAGAGGCGCTTTGCTTCAAAGGCCATGTGGATCAAACACGTCTTACAAAAGAACTCTGAAATCCAGCAGTGTAGCCAAAGTGTTCTGACAGGACACACATAAGAGAAATGAGACAGGAAAATTCCACTAAATAGTTACAATTGAAATTTAACACTACAACTATCTGCTCCATGCATTTCAAAGCAAGAGACCAACTACAGAGGTGGTTAGTCTTTTTTAAGGGACTTTGACCAAGTCAGACATGGTTTGACAAACAAAAGTCTCAACCAGAATCGGGTGCAGAAAAGGATCTGCTAGAGAGAACAGAGCGGAAAAGGCAGGCAAAGTTGGCCACTCCTCCATTTATAGAAGCTGTACTATCAATAAAAAAGTGCTGTATGAATGGTGTAGCTATTCGGGTCTCTCTGCATAGCCAGCGATTACCTGCAGTCATCGCTGCTGGCAACACTTTGTATGCATTCAAGCAGCAATCGCCTGAGGTAACCGTTGGCTGTGCAAACCTTCACTAGCGACTTGTCATTATAGCCAACAGGGCTGGCTGCTTTACCTTTCAGAGCCTAAATCACCGGTGCGAATGTAGCCTTTACGGGTCAGAATGGAATTATTTCCTTCTCTGAACAAACTGGAATAGACGTTGTACGTTTTTTTTGTTGCCATTCTTACCATCACTATACGGGTCAAAGAGTGTGAACATGCCAAGTCTATTTTTTTACCAATTCACGAAATGTATTTTTCCTTTGATATAGCTGAACTAAAAAAACATACATACATTAGTACCCAAAGTTTACATTGGGAACTTCTTTTTGCAAGTCCTACCTCATGCTTATCCCTAGTCACAACACCAATGCTACATACTGAGAGTATGAATGAAAGCAGACTCAGAGACTATTTTAAAATGGCACTAAGAAAACAGGGAAGGTTAAAACAGGTGATATTTAGCAGTGTCTTTTTGCTAAACATTGATCTACTAATTTTAAAATATCAGGACTGTAAAGAAACAACTGACTTTCATCCTCTTTCAGACACTTTCTAGCTCATACTGTGTCATAGTAGAAGTCATTTTCTTATGACACTTACTCATTGATCTATTAGCTCTGTGGCTTGAGCGGAGTTGACAGGTGTCATTATAACCATCATCACACTGTGTTCCTCACAAGTGACAGGACTTGAGAGAATAGTTGGCCCGCATAATATGAACAGGCAGATCAGGATATGCAGTCAGCTGTCTTCTCACGACGAGACAGATTACGTACCTCTAACCATGCGACACATTAATCAAAACAGAGCTACTGAAGCTTCAAAGGACTATAAGTCAGAAATAAGATGCAATAGGTCTATATGCAAATGTACAAAGCAGCTTTTAATCACCTGTACTGTCTGGTAGTCCGATGGATTAAAACCTTTGACAGTAACTTCCCGGAAAACTTTTGGCTCTTCTGTACCTTTGGTCAGGTCATAGTGATAAATTATGCCTAAAACAAGAGTTTCGGAACATCAGTTTGGTACACACATGTCGCAGGAAGAACAATGGATCTCAAAGCATTATAAACTCTAATGAATGACAAAAGCTGCAGAACGCTAATAAACGACCTTGGGTACATTTACACAGTGAATAATTTATAAGCACTTATTCAGAGGAAAATAAATCCTGCTACGAAAGGTGGCTCAATTATTCCTTATAAGCAGTTTAAAATGAGCCAGTTACTGACAAATGTAAATGTTTCAGAATATAAATCAATAACCAAAATCTAACTAAAAGATTTCACAAGTGTGTCTTCCTAAAGAATTTTAATATTTAATGATAAAATATTTTCCTCACAGGCTCTTCACAAAATTCATACGGTTTTTTTAAAATACATATTCGTGATGCAGTAATAAAAACAAACTGATAACTGCATAACTAAATGTTTTCATTACTTACTGTAAGTTTACTTACCATTCAACAGGATGGAGGCAATCACCCCCCCCCCCCAATATATTTTCCAACTGACAGTTGCATTGTTGCATTTCTTTCTTTTAAAGGGGAAGCTGCTGCATTTTCAGATGTATTTATAACAATATTTGTGCTCACTATAAAACCCTTTCTAAGAATTACCACCAAACTCTACAGTCTCCTGTGCCAGCAAGAAGGTGACTCCGGGGCTGTGCCCAAAAATTAGACCATCATGTAAACCACAAACTGAAGCTGTCAAACTCCCTCACTGAGAGCACTCAAAACAACATACACACACACAGATTATTGCAGAACATGGCTAATTACGCTGGGGGGAAGCAAGAGAGTATGAGATCATTAATATGCATCAGTGTTAACAAAGGAAATTAGCAAGTGCATTTCTATGCAAAAGCATTAATAGTTAATATTTCAAGATAAATAAAAAGGACAATTTAAATGCAAATGTAAAATCAGATGGGACAATAAAGCGTAATGAATAAAAGGTACAGTACAATGAATAGTACAGACCTCAGTACCATAATAAACAAATATACCCCAACAGAATACAGAAGAGTGTTATATAAAAAAAAATGTACTTTTGGAGTCCGTTTAAAGATGCAAGCACTTCCTCACGTCCACTCAAATGTTAGAACACACGTCAGTGGCTGTACTCTTTTAAAGGCTGCCAGCTCTGTCCCTATTGCAGCAATTCATTCTAGACGAGTTGCTGCTTGTGTGACTGAATATGAGAAGGGATTTGTTACCTGTTGATAGTTCCAATTGAGCTGTCGCATGGTAAGTTAATTTTATATACATTTCCAGCCATTAAAATGGTGTTTAACTGTGCAAACTGGTGTGCAATGTTTTTCTTTCCTTTAATATTGCCTTCAGATATAAGTGAAGCTAGAAAAGATTTTGCCCACTCTTCGTACATTTGAAGATGCTACTTCGTAGTTATATTTAGACTACAGAAACAATGAAAACCTGACAGAGGTTTTAAACACTTTCCTATTTTACTATAAAAACATAAAATAACAAACCAAACTGGTTTATTATCTGTTCATTGTAGATTTTTTTTTCAGTTAGTGTTTAGGGCTAGATAGGCCTAGGGGAAATTTGATATACAGTCAGGTCCATAAATAATGGGACATTGACATAATTCTAAATTTTTTGGCTCTATACACCACCACAATGGATTTGAAATGAAACAAACAAGATGTGCTTTAACTGCAGACTTTCAGCTTTAATTTGAGGATATTTACATCCAAATCAGGTGAAAGGTGTAGGAATTACAACAGTTTGTATATTTGCCTCCCACTTTTTAAGGGACCAAAAGTAATGGGACAATTGGCTGCTCAGCTGTTCCGTGGCCAGGTGTGTGTTATTCCCTCATTATCACATTTACAAGGAGCAGATAAAGGTCCAGAGTTCATTTCAAGTGTGCTATTTGCATTTGGAAGCTGTTGCTGTCAACTCTCAATATGACATCCAAAGAGCTGTCACTATCAGTGAAGCAAGCCATCATTAGGCTGAAAAAACAAAACAAACCCATCAGAGAGATAGCAAAAACATTAGGTGTGGCCAAATCAACTGTTTGGAACATCCTTAAAAAGAAAGAACACACCGGTAAGCTCAGCAACAATAAAAAGACCAGGAAGACCACGGAAAACAACTGTGGTGGATGACCGAAGAATTCTTTCCCTGGTGAAGAAACACCCTTCACAACAGTTAGCCAGATCAAGAACACTCTCCAGGAGGTAGGTGTATGTGTGTTAAAGTCAACAGTCAAGAGAAGACTTCACCAGAGTGAACACAGAGGGTTCACCACAAGATGTAAACCATTGGTGAGCCTCACAAACAGGAAGGCCAGATTAGAGCTTGCCAAACAACATCTAAAAAAGCCTTCACCATTCTGGAACAACATCCTATGGACAGATGAGACCAAGATCAACTTGTACCAGAGTAATGGGAAGAGAAGAGTATGGAGAAGGAAAGGAACTGCTCATGATCCAAAGCATACCACCTCATCAGTGAAGCATGGTTGTGCTAGTGTCATGGCGTGGGCATGTATGGCTGCCAATGGAACTGGTTCTCTTGTATTTATTGATGATGTGACTGCTGACAAAAGCAGCAGGATGAATTCTGAAGTGTTTCGGGCAATATTATCTGCTCATATTCAGCCAAATGCTTCAGATCTCATTGGACGGCACTTCACAGTGCAGATGGACAATGACCCGAAGCATACTGAAAAAGCAACCAAAGAGTTTTTTAAGGGAAAGAATTGGAATGTTATGCAATGGCCAAGTCAATCACCTGATCTGAATTCGATTGAGCATGCATTTCACTTGCTGAAGACAAAACTGAAGGGAAAATGCCCCAAGAACAAGCAGGAACTGAAGACAGTTGCAGTAGAGGCCTGGCAGAGCATCACCAGGGATGAAACCCAGCGTCTGGTGATGTGTATGCGTTCCAGACTTCAGGCTGTAATTGACTGCAAAGGATTTGCAACCAAGTATTAAAAAGTGAAAGTTTGATTTATGATTGTTAATCTGTCCAATTACTTTTGGTCCCTTAAAAAGTGGGAGGCACATATACAAACTGTTGTAATTCCTACACTGCTCACCTGATTTGGATGTAAATACCCTCACATTAAAGCTGAAAGTCCGCAGTTAAAGCACATCTTGTTTGTTTCATTTCATATCCATTGTGGTGGTGTATAGAGCCAAAAAGATTAGAATTGTGTCGATGTCCCAATATTTATGGACCCGACTGTAGTTACAAAAAAAAAAAAAAAATTGACAAAAAACGGAGAGTGAATTTTCTCAAAAAAGGACAGAGGATAAAAAAAAAACAGTAATAAAAAAAATGGTTTAATCACTTAAGCCCCGGAGGATTTGGCTGCTAAAAGACCAGGGGGTTGTTTGCGATTTTTTACTGCGTGACGTTGTACCTAAACGAATTTGACGTCCTTTTTTTCCCACAAACAGAGCTTTCTTTTGGTGGTATTTGATCACCTGTGCGATTTTTTGATCATGCGCTATAAACAAAAAAAGAGCGTCAATTTTGCAAAAATAACAATATTTTTCACATTTTTTTATATGAAATTCTCCCCCAAAAACACGTAAAAATCTAAATTTTTTAACATTTTCGGCCAATTTGTTTTATGCTACATATGTTTGGTTAAAAAAAAAATTTGCAAAAAGCGTATTTTGATTGGTTTGCGCAAAAGTTATCGCGTTTACTAACAAAGGGAAAGATTTTTGTCATTTTTGGTGTTTTTTTTTTTAACGCGTAATGGCGGCGATCTGCGATTTTTTTTTTCGGTACTGTGACATTGCGGCGGACAGATCGGACCCTTGACTGACATTTTTGACACTTTTGGGGTTACCAGTGACATTACTGCAGTAATCAGTGCTATACATATGCACTGTTACTGCAAAAATTACACTGGCAGGGAAGGAGTTAACTTTATTGCAGAGGGAGGGGTTAAGTGTGTCCTAGGGGCGTGATTCTAACTGTATAGGGACATGGCTATTGGTGTAAAAACAAAGATCAACGGTCCTACATAGTAGAACCGTCTGATCTTCATTTTTACACCAGAGAGTATGACGGGCGGCTTGTTTACATAAGCCGCTCCGCCTTTCTCCCTTGACCGGAGCGATCGTAGTGTGACCGGCGGACATCGAGTCCGCCGGTCACACGCACTGACTGGTCTGTGAACGAGCCGCGACGGGCGTGCGCCTCGGCGGGCGCGCGCCCGCCCGCAATTGGCTCTTAAGTCAGTGACAGGCGAGTGACGTATCCATACGTCACTCTGCCTGGCCGGGGCTGACCGCCGCAGTATATTGTCATGCGGCGGTCGGCAACCGGTTAAAAATACCATAAAATACATTTTTAAAAATATACCAAATAAAAAGAAAGCTAAAATTTGGGCTTTCAAACCTCTGATGACTCTCCCAAAACAAAAAAATATTTTCTCCAAATCCCTTAACCACATTAAGACCACCTGCCGCAGATTTACTGCGGCAGGCCGCCTCTCCTGTGCGAACTGACGTAGCCCTACACCGGTCGCGCGCGTGGTGATGGGGGGCGAGCGTGCACTGCCGGCGATGCACTCTCACCCCTACTAGGCAGCGGGGTTACCGATGCACAGGGCCGGCGGTTGTAAACACAGCTGACCGTTCTTCTCTCTGAAATGATCACAGAGCGCCTGTGATCCTTCTATATGGGATCACTGGTCTCTATAATCATTTCACAAGTACATCCCCCCCCCCTCGTAGAAAAAAAAAGACTCCCCTAGGCTCACGCTTAATCCTTTGATCACCCCTAGGTTAACCCCTTCTCTGCCAATGTCATTATTACAGTAACAGTGCATATTTTTAGCACTGATTACTGTAGTAAGGTCACTGTTCCCCCCAAAAGTGTCAAAAATGTCAGTTAGGGGTCCGATCTGTCCGCTGCAATGTCGCAGTCCTGCTAAAAATCGCAGATTGCCGCCATTACTAGAAAAAAAATAAATGAAATTGACAAATATATTTCCCCTAGTTTGTAGATGCAATAACTTTTGCGCAAGCCAATCAAAATACGCTTATTGCGGGTTTTTTTTACCAAAAATTTGTAGCCTAATACAAATTGGCCTAAAAGGATGAAAAACTTTTATTTATTTATTCGTTTTGGGAACGTTATATAGCAGAAATGAATAAATAGTTTTTTTTTTTCCAGAAATGTCGCTTTTTTTTGTTTATAGTGCAAAAAATAAAAAAATAAAAAAAATGGCAGGAGGTGATCAGATACCACCAAAAGAAAGCTCTATTTGTGGGGAAAAAAGGACATCAATTTTTAATTTTGGTACAGCATCGCACGACTTCACAATTTTCTGTTAAAATAACGCAGTGCCTAATCGCAAAAAAATGGCCTGGTCATCAAGGGGGCAAATGCTTTCCGGTCCAGAACTGGTTAAAAACCCTTGTAAACCTCTGACATGAAAAAAATGGGATTTTTGACTTACCATAAAATCCATTTCGCTGCGTTCAATAACAGACACAGCTCCTTAGGACTCTTGACCATTGGGTTATGCTGCCCTGTACAGGAGTCGGACACTAGGCAGAAAAATAACTTGACTGCGCCTATGGGCAGTCCCAGGAGGTATACTCCCCCTCTCTGCTATAGGTACTCAAATTTGTTACAAACAGTGTCAGAAGTATAATAACTCCACAGAGGGGTGGGTGCTGTGTCTATCAATGAACGCAGTGAAATAGATTTTACGAAAAGTCTAAAATCTAATTTTCGGTTTCGCTCATTGACGCACACAGCTCCTTAAGGATTCTTGACCATTGGGACATCCCAAAGCAGTGTCAAACATGAGGGGTGGTAAAAGCAAAGACTTCCCAATGGCTAAACATTAGCCAACCAGGTAACAGGAGCTCAACAAAAACAACTGGAGCCCACTAGAACAATACACCCCAAAGAGAGAACAGGCCTGGCTAAACAACAGCCTGCAAAAACGGCCAAAAGGAAGCATCCGCAGATGCCAACACATCCACTTTATAGAATTTTGTGAAAGTGTGCACTGATGACCAAGTGGCTGACTTGCAAACCTGCATCAATGACGGAAGGCCCAAGAAGCACTAAGTGCCTGAGTAGATTGCCCCTTACAGGGAAAGGAGCAACCTGACCCTTGATTGAAAAGGCCTGAGTCACCGTCTGTTTGAACCATCTTGAAAAGATCGCAGAAGAAGCGGACAGTCCTTTTCTTGGCCCATCCGTGAGCACAAATAGTGAGTCTGACTTCCGAAAAGCCTCTTTAACCTCCAGGTACACCCGAATCGCCTGGACAACATCCAGGGCATGCAGCTCAATTTACTTAGGATGCTTAGACCTGTGACACAGGGAAGGAAATAAGTCTTCATTCAAATGGAAATCAGAGACTACTTTTGGAAGGAACGATGTACATGGGGCGAAGAACCACTTTTGTGGACCACAAAGTAAGGGGTACGACAGGATAATGCCTCCAATTCCGACACCCTGTGAGCAGAGGTGATAGCCACCAAAAAGGTTACCTTCTGGGACAGCAGAAGCAGGGGAATCTCCCGAATATTTTCAAAGGGAGGCTTCTGGAGAACTGAAAGCACCAAGTTCAGATCCCAGGGCAGTAGAGACCGCACAGGTGGAGTTCAATTTTGAACCCCTTGAATAAAGGTACGGTGGAGGGTGGATGCAGGGCTAGATGACCCGCAGGGACCACTAGAATACAGGGGGCCTAATGGGAAGGAGAGGAACCCAGGGGTCCAACTGTCCCAGGGAGGGGCTTGCCTCCACCCCAAAACCCTCCAGGGGGAGAGGGTGGACAGCTTGCTCACCATACCGGGAACCAGGAGGACACCGCTCCAGACAGAACCTCCTCGCCATCGAAATGGGGGGCTGTCCGCCAAGAGGAACGCTGCAACGCAGGCCCAGACCTCGTTGTATGCCACCTTGCGAGGCGTTTAACTTGCAGGCCAGCCCCTGTCAAGCCCTGGCTATGTCACGGCTGACGTAGCGAGGAGCTGTGGTCTGCGTGCGTTCGCTGGCCAGACTGGGGTGACCACTGGATCTAGTTTATCCAGCCCGTCTCCCAGTCCGGCACTTGATTGTAGATCTCAGAGAAAAAAAAAAACGGGAATAAAGAAAAAAGTCATTCAAAAAGGAAAATGATTGCCAGGACCAAAGATCCCAGCTAGGTCCTTACTCCTGACTCTACAGAAAAACTGAGCACCTATAGTAGAGAGGGGGAGTATACCTCCTGGGACTGCCCATAGGCATAGTGAAGTTATTTTTGTGCCTAATGTCCTACTGCTGTAGGATTATGACTCAATGGTCAAGAATCCTAAGAAGCAGTGTCCGTCAATGAACAAAACAGAAATTAACAAAAAGCATATCCATCCTTTTATAGTGTGTACCTGCCTCAATCCAAAGTACTGAGTTTAATTTCTATCTACAGTCTTACTGCTCTGCTATTTCTGTCATTTCAGTCAGGCTGTGCCAAGTCCAAGGGATTAAGGGGAACAGGGGAAAGGAGCTCTAGCACACAGCATGTAATTGACAGCCTCTGCTGTGCATGTTTCCCTATAAGACTGTGTAGAGGAGGGTGTCTCTTCCCACCACTCAGGTCTCAGGTTACCCTCTTACAGCTCTTCTCTCTGAAATGTACAGTATGCGACATCATATCCCTCTCCCCTGGTGTGTAAGTTCTATATTTTAAACAGATGTAGAGAAGAGATTTTGCAGATAAACAGGTACAACTTATATAGGAGGATTTATTTTATTTCCATGTATCACCTAAGGCTTGTCACTTGGTTGTGGGCAGATCCTGAACAGATTGTCGCGATCTTTCCCCAGCCTGGACTGGATCCGTGTTGTCAGCAGGCTTCAGCCCACTGTCTGCTGAAAACAGGTCATAGGAGTGCAGAACTAACTGCACTCCAGTGACCCATAGGAGAATTACAGCCAAACGAGCTTTCATTGTACTTCTCTGACTTATTTGGGGGAATGAGGGCTATTAAGCAAGCACCTACAGGTGTCTGGTCGCTAGCATAGTTTATCTTTGGATTGCCCAGGGACCCCCACAACCTAGGCATTTTATTATCAAATTGTGACAGACCCAACCGGACAGGGGCTTTTGGAGGGGACTGCAGGGTGGCCTCTTGCCTACTGACTATGGGCCCTGACTTTTGAGGGAGCACTACTCTTTGGGAGACGTGTGCCTGGGGGACACTTGGAGTGGTATTGCTGGGGATTCGGGTCCATGTCTCCCTGAAACACACAGATTGGGGGGCCCTCGTGCCCAAACTAGCAATGACTGCTTTAAACTGTGAGACTCAGAGCAGATGTTAATATAATCAGGACAAACCAACCTATTTCTGGGGTCTCATGCTAAAATCTGTTTAAAGTGTTATGTGTGTTTTTGCCCCATTGTGTGCCTCCTAAGTGTGAAGTCCCGCTGTTAATTGAGTCACCTATTGTTTCTGCCTGTCTGCTCATCTCTTGGTGATGTGAATAATATTATGTCGACTTAACTTGTCATTTAACTATTGTGAAATGTTTATGTGTTTATATTTATGATAATGTGTACTTTGTATTTCATCCAGGGTTGTGGGCTTGGTGCCGAACGGTCTGGGCACATAGGCTTTTTTAAGTGATTAGTTGTTCAATTAGCTTAAGGTTTATGTTGTTCCCAAGCTATGCTAATTATATTCCCGTTTACAGTTTGCATTGTATACGATAATATAATCAGGCTTCCCTGATCTTGTGTGCTATATATTCTGTGTGATTTTTCAATAAAGAGTTCCAGTTTGCACCTAAGCTAATGTTTGTCTAGATCTTGGGTGTAATATTTAGCTATAATATCTAGTTCCTGGTTCCAAACTGGAGAAAGCTGTATACGGACGGAAGGACCCAAGTTAGTTGCTGGACATTCTGTCATACAAATATCAACACATTTTCCTGCTCAATAAATTACTCCCCTTCTCTCGCCCCTGCACCTACCTATTACCTTTTGAGGCCAACCATTGCATTTGTATCCACCAAGAAGTTTTAAGGGCAAGAGAAGACAGACCAGTCATTGGACAGGAAACTGAGTGATTGATAAAGGGTGCTGGATTCTTGGGGATCACCTAAAACTCTAAAAGGTAAACTGCACAGATGAACAGGCACTGGGAGGTCCTGCGTTATGAACCCAAAGCTATAACACTAGGTACTGCGAATCCACGTGTTCACTTTAAGCTTCTTCAGGTTCACTTTATGCTTGTTGTGTTATGCAGCTTAAAAGGGGTTGTAAAGTCAGAAGGTTTTTTTTTTTTTATCCCAATTCATTCTATGCATTAAGATTAAGATAAAAAAACCTTCTGTTCATAGGAGCCCCCCTTAGCCCCCCCTAATGCTTACCTGAGCCCCCTCCTCTGTTATTTAATGTATGCTACTTTCTAAATATAGACTACTGCTACTAATAGATTTTCAGCTTTGAAACCAAAACAAGTGTTTTTCAACATTTAATTATTTAAAATCTATGTCTGCAAAGAATGATAAAAAAAAAAAAAAAAAATGTGCAACCATTTCACAGGAATAACAATCCCAAAACAATGGTGTTTGGTAAAATAGTTAAATAATACTAATATGCTTAGATGCAGTTGAATTACATCAGCAATAAAATCTGTACACATTGTTGAAGTAAGAATGTTTGAAGTTATTTTTTTTTTGTCCACCAAAGAACAAAGTGAAATGTAGAAATCTTTAATAATGTTCTTGCTCTTGTAATGTGAACATCTAAGCTCCTGTCTAGTATCAATGGGTGATCTTCCAGGCTGAAAGAATGTCACATCTACTGTGTCCAAATCAGGAAAAGAATTCTCTTGCACACTGTGCTAAATCTTTTGATTACTAACACATAGAAAAGACACAGAAGTCATTCCGCTGTGTATTCCCGAAATGTTATTGACAACATGCCCAGTCATTGCAGAACTCTCAACAAATATGCATTTCACTAAGCCTGAACATGCATCTCTAAATGGCTTTTTGAATTGCTTTACAATATTGCAAGCATATTTAGGCTTTGGATTAATGTGAAGACACAATACATCTACATATTGGTCTAGAACTGTATTTACAGATAATTGTCCCCATGTTTGTTCCCTCCTGAAGAAAAAACATTTAACAGAAGTATGGCCAACATTTTTTTTTCTATACTTTTTTAGATCATGAGTGTAGATTTATTTTTGTTCTCCAGTGACCCTGAATTAGCTGATGCATGCTACTGCTCACTAACAGTTGCCAGAGCAGAACTGCGCCAAGTATGAGAAGGATCCTGCCAATATTGTTGGGATGCACATGGTAGCCTGACTGACAGCTGGCTCTGCCTGTCAGGGCACAGCTAAGGGCAAAAGCGAGTCACACTTGACCCCTTTGCAGCTTGGAGCTCCAGTGAGTGCTCCTGTCACTGCTCTCCACTTTGAGGGCTGACTGATTAATGATGAGGTGACCTATCATAGACCAGCATGCAACAGCTGCAGTGTCATACATTTGCTGCAGCATGGAGGGGAGTATGTAGGTTTATTTTTTTAGCAACTCCAAAAATTTCTAAGCATCGTCGGCTGTCTGTTATTTAAAAATACACAAATTTAATAATGTAAATGGTTAGTTTTGTGAAGTGTACTATACAAGAAAAGTAAAAAGATATTGTTTTCTTTATATTAAAAATCCAGGTTTAGACTTTTTCATCAGGCCTGGATGCTAAAGTGCCTCGGCAGGTATATTTCTAAATGCTCCCCAAAATTTCAAAGCATAAATCTTCTTTTTCTGGAACGGTAGGAAACTAAAAGTGAAGGTCTAAAAATAATTGTATTTTTGTACTTACTGTAAAATCAATTTCTCTGAGTTAATCGACGGACACAGCGCTCCATAAATCATAACTAGTGGATTATATAGCTTCCTCCAGGAGTAGGACTAGGCAGAACAAAAAAATACCTGGCTACGTCCATGGGCTGTCCTTAGAATGTATAAAACCCCCCTCTCTGCTCTAGGTAATCAGTTTAGTAGCAAGCAGTATTAGAAGTATCAGAACTCCATAGAGGGGTGGGTGCTGTGTCCGCCGATGACCTCAGGGAAATAGATTTTACGGTAAGTACAAAAATCCCATTTTCTCTTTCGTTCATCAACGGACACAGCGCTCTATAAATCATAACTA
The DNA here is from genome assembly GCF_965119305.1 of Pelophylax lessonae. Classification (NCBI taxonomy): domain Eukaryota; kingdom Metazoa; phylum Chordata; class Amphibia; order Anura; family Ranidae; genus Pelophylax; species Pelophylax lessonae. Next base: position 389,896,739 of record NC_138770.1, read on the forward strand.
GTGGGACATCCAAAAGCAATGCCAAAAGGAAAATGAGGGGTGGGAAAAAAAACCCAAGGCTAAACATAAGAGCTCCCAACCAGGACACAGGAGCCTTAACCGGGTCACAGAAGCCCCATCTGAAAAATAAAGGTTTAAAAGAAAAACCACCTCTCAAGAGGGAACAGCAGCCTGCAAAACTTTGCAGCCAAAAGAAACACCCGGGGATGACAAATTATAGAATTTATAGAATTTTGTGAAGGTATGCACGGACGATCAAGTGGCCGATAGCAAACTTGTGATATTGAAGCCTGATAACGGAAGTCCCAAGGGGGTGACAGGGAAAGATGGAACCTGACCTTTAATGGAATAGGCCTGAGTCACCGTCTGTCTGATCCATCTGAAGATGGTAGCCGAAGAAGCCACCAGCCCTTTTCTTGGTCCATCCATAACCACAAAAAGCGAGTCTGACCTCCGTAAAGATTCAGTAGCTGCCAGATACACCCAAATTGCATGAACCACATCCAAGGTATGCAAAGCAAATTCCTTGGGAAGAGCCGACTTGGGACACAAGATAGGCAGCACAATGTCCTCATTCATATGAAAGTCAGAGACAACTTTGGGCAGGAATGATGGACAGGGATGAAGACCACTTTATCCCTATGGACCTCTAAACAGGGACTGTGACAGGATAATGCCACCAATTCCGATACCCTGTGGGTCGAGGTAATAGCCACCAAGAATTTCACCTTCTGGGATAACGTAGGTAAGATAATCTCCCAAATATTCTCAAATGGAGGTTTCTGGAGAACCGAAAAACACTAAATTTAAATTCCATGGCGGAAAAAGAGAATATACAGGTGGAGCCAATGTCGAACCCCCTGAAAGAAGGTACAAACTAAAGAATGCATGGCTAGGGGGTCAATGAAAGAAGACTGCCAAGGCAGACACCTGGCCCTTGATGGTACTCAAGGCCAACTTGTGATCAACGCCCTGTTAAGGTTAAGATCAGAGTCACAGAAAAGGATCGAGGATGAGCGCCAATCGACTCACACCAGGAAATGTACGCTTTCCACGTATGATGGTATATCTTGCTGGAAGAAGACTTCCTCGCCTTCACCATAGTAGGGATCACTGATCCAGACAGACCTCTATCCCTCAGTACCTGGCTTTCAATATCTAAGCCATTAAAACCAGTGACTGTAAAGCAGGATGGTAGATCAGCCCTTGGGACAACTGGTCTTCTCTGAGAGGAAGCCCCCAAGGGACATTTACGGCCACCAGGATGATTGGAAGATCCTCGCAGTTTATTCCTCACAGGAACTGCGTTGGAAGCCTTCGCCGAGGATAACACTGGCCTTACCGTAGCCCCAAGATGCTTGCAGCACCTGTCAAGAGGACCCTGTGACCTCGTCACGAACTTCGGTATCCTTCTGTGGAGTCGAACCTGCTAAAAGGAGCTGCATGTAAGACTGTGCAAACAGAACTGTCTTTAAGGTGGACACCACCAGACACAGAATCTGTATGCAGCCGTTGAATCGCGGTCTGTGGTCTCCGAAGTTTGTGAAAAAGAGGGACCACCCTGGTCAGAAATAGAATCAGACCTAGGTAAATCAATTCCCTGGACAGGGATAGGGGGGAGCTTAGGTAGTTCAGACATCACCTGAACCTTTGCAGGAATTAAATCCGCGCAAGAAGACTCAGGAACTAAAAAACCTGAAAAGGACAAGCTTTGTCTCCTTTTCTGGGTACCCCCAAAAGAAACATTTCTCCTTGACGCTCACTAAAGTCCACGGGGTCGGAAACCAGCGAAGATGTCCCCCCACCCCAATAAGAGGTGAAGGCAGACCTTTTACGCTGAAGGAGTCTTTGTCTGCTGGTCCAGTGAAGCGAACTCTAAGCTTACCAGACCAAGGTTGCATGGAACCTCCCGGGGGGAAATTTAAAAGATCTATTTCCCTTATTCTCCGTCCCAGAAGCACAAAATAATTTTCTATGAGCTGGGAAGATGGCCCCGTCTGCGGTTTCCTTTCCTTGACTGTGGCAGGAAGGTACTCTTCCCCCCCCCCCATGCAAACCCTTAACCACTTAAGCCCCGAGGATTTGGCTGCTCAAAGACCAGGCCCTATTTTGCTATTTGGCACTGCGTGACTTTAACGGACAATTGCGCGGTCGTGCGACGCTGTACCCAAATGAAATTGACATCCTTTTTTTCCCACAGAGCTTTCTTTTGGTGGTATTCCATCACCTGTGTGATTTTTATTTTTGCGCTATAAAACAAAAAAAGAGCGACAATTTTGAAATAAATAACAATATTTTTCACATTTTTTTATATGAAATTCTCAAAAAAAAAAGTAAAAATCAAAATTTTTTTTGCATTTTAGGCCAATTTGTTTTCTGCTACATATTTTTGGAAAAAAAAAAATCGCAATAAGCGTATTTTGATTGGTTTGCGCAAAAGTTATTGCGTTTACTAACTACGGTAAAGATTTATGTAATTTTTTATTGTTTTTTTTTTAACTAGTAATGGTGGCGATCTGCGATTTTTTTTGTGGGACTGCGACATTGAGGCGGACAGATCGGACCCCTGATTGACATTTTTGACACTTTTGGGGGTACCAGTGACATTACTACAGTAATCAGTGCTATAAATGTGCACTGTTACTGTATAAATGACACTGGCAGGAAAGGGGTTAACTTTATTGGTGATCAAGGGGTTAAGTGTGTCCCTAGGGGCGTGATTCTAACTTTTAGGGGGCATGGCTAGTGAAGTAATCACAGAGACATACGATCCTACATAGCAGGATCGCATAGCCTCTGTCATTACTTCAGGGAGAATGACAGATGGCTGTGTTTACTTCAGCCGTCTGTCTTTCTCCCTCTCCTATGGGAGATCGCGAGTGGCCGGCGGACATTCAGCCCAGTTTTACCTGTGTGCATTGCCCTTTCTTTTCTAAAATGATCATGCTTAGAGCTAGTGCTAACAGGTTTTGTTCATGACAGATGGTTTTACATTCCCATATACGTTTATAGCAGGTTAGAAGCTGCTCAACTGCAAGTCATAGGCACCAGTCAAAGAATTCTGAATGAGATCAGATGTTTCTCAAACCAATGTCAATCTCTCTCTCCCTCTTAAACCCTCACTCAGTTACCACCAGTATGGCAAAGCATTGTCACCCTTCTTAATCCTGCCATTGTAAGACTGCGACTGTACATGTCGATGCACACAGTGCCAACACATACAGCAACTATCATCCTTAAAAACTCTGCTCTACAGTTGTTTCCATATGCGCCACCCTGTACTGTAGAAAACTGTGCCAGCCAATGTTTGCACACCCTTAGCCCAGTCCTGTACTGCTTGACTGACAGTGACATCAAAAGGAAGTGATGCTCTGCTGTCTCTTTCTCCTCCAACAGAAGATAAGAGTGAATTCTACTATAACAGCAAAAAAGGAGCATTTAAAGCTACAATACCTACATATTTTTCTTTAGGTTTGGTTTTACATCTGCTTTAAAGTAATTATAAAGCCTAAACATTTCTTACCCGAATGCATTCCTTGCATTAAGGTAAAAAATGTTTATGCGGCAGTATCCCCCCTCACCCCCTCTTATTTACCAAAGCCCTAATTCGATCTAGCACTGTTTCCATCTGCAGTTCTTCTCTACCTGGTCTCACAGGCTTTACTGAGGCATTGGGAGCCATTGTCTTCAACTGCTGTCAATCAAAGCCAGTGATGAAGGAGCAAGGGCCAGGCCGAGTCCTTGGGAGTCAACCCACATGAGGGTCTCCATAGGAAGCCTCTTTCTATGGGGCACCCAATAGAGGGGAGGAGATCGGAGTCTTAGTGGGGCACCAGAAAAGGAGGTTCGGGGTTGCTCAGTGCAAAAAGTAAGGTATATTACAATCACTTTCAGCTCCAAAGGATTTTTTTTCAGCTATGGACATATTAATTAGGCAATTACTTATAATACAGAACATATACAGTGCCTTGCGAAAGTATTCGGCCCCCTTGAACTTTGACCTTTTGCCACATTTCAGGCTTCAAACAAAGATATAAAACTGTAATTTTTTGTGAAGAATCAACAAGTGGGACACAATCATGAAGTGGAACGAAATTTATTGGATATTTCAAACTTTGTTAAATAAAAAACTGAAAAATTGGGCATGCAAAATTATTCAGCTCCTTTACTTTCAGTGCAGCAAACTCTCTCCAGAAGTTCAGTGAGGATCTCTGAATGATCCAATGTTGACCTAAATGACTAATGATGATAAATAGAATCAACCTCTGTGTAATCAAGTCTCCGTATAAATGCACCTGCACTGTGATAGTCTCAGAGGTCCGTTTAAAACGCAGAGAGCATCATGAAGAACAAGGAACACACCAGGCAGGTCCGAGATACTGTTGTGGAGAAGTTTAAAGCCGGATTTGGATACAAAATGATTTCCCAAGCTTTAAACATCCCAAGGAGCACTGTGCAAGCGATAATATTGAAATGGAGGGGGGAATCAGACCACTGCAAATCTACTAAGACCTGGCCGTCTCTCTAAACTTTCAGCTCATACAAGGAGAAGACTGATCAGAGATGCAGCCAAGAGGCCCATGATCACTCTAGATGAACTGCAGAGAACTACAGCTGAAGTGGGAGACTCTGTCCATAGGAGAACAATCAGTCGTATACTGCACAAATCTGGCCTTTATGGAAGAGTGGCAAGAAGAAAGCCATTTCTTAAAGATATCCATAAAAAGTGTCATTTAAAGTTTGCCACAAGCCACCTGGGAGACATACCAAACATGTGGAAGAAGGTGCTCTGGTCAGATGAAATCAAAATCGAACTTTTTGGCAACAATGCAAAACGTTATGTTTGGTGTAAAAGCAACACAGCTCATCACCCTGAACACACCATCCCCTCTGTCAAACATGGTGGTGGCAGCATCATGGTTTGGGCCTGCCTTTCTTCAGCAGGGACAGGAAAGCTGGTTAAAATTGATGGGAAGATGGATGGAGCCTAATACAGGACCATTCTGGAAGAAAACCTGATGGAGTCTGCAAAAAACCTGAGACTGGGACGGAGATTTGTCTTCCAACAAGACAATGATCCAAAACATAAAGCAAAATCTACAATGGAATGGTTCACAAATAAACATATCCAGGTGTTAGAATGGCCAAGTCAAAGTCCAGACCTGAATCCAATTGAGAATCTGTGGAAAGAACTGAAAACTGCTGTTCACAAACGCTCTCCATCCAACCTCACTGAGCTCGAGCTGTTTTGCAAGGAGAAATGGGCAAAAATTTCAGTCTCTCGATTTGCAAAACTGATAGAGACATACCCCAAGCGACTTACAGCTGTAATCGCAGCAAAAGGTGGCGCTACAAAGTTTTAACTTAAGGGGGCTGAATAATTTTACACGCCCAATTTTTCAGTTTTTTATTTGTTAAAAAAGTTTGAAATATCCAATAAATTTCGTTCCACTTCATGATTGTGTCCCACTTGTTGATTCTTCACAAAAAATTACAGTTTTTTATATCTTTATGTTTGAAGCCTGAAATGTGGCAAAAGGTCGAAAAGTTCAAGGGGGCCTTTCGCAAGGCACTGTATGTATAATGAAATTTATGGGACAAACAATGCATTATTTTGTAACATAATCCAAGAATTCATTTTTTTTTTACATTTTGGATAGTTTGGGTAGGGGGAGGTGGGTTTAAAATCGCTGTCATTTTATTTGCCATCTGTGCCTCATTAGGGAGATTTCCTTTCACTTCCTGTCTTATAGACTAAACAGTAAACGAAAGGGGATCTTTCCCACTAAAGGGAAACCCCTTTTAGACAGTTGTCACGGGAACAGAAACAAGTATCCCCACTGGAAGAGTTTTCCTCTTTTTCTGTTCTGGTGACAACTAGAAACTTTGAATTAACGTTCAGTTTTATTCCGGGGGACAATATTCATAAGGGTGATTATCGAGTGTGCATTTCCCTAATGAGGACCCAGACAGCAATAACAAGACTGAGAAAGACCTCTAGCCACTCCAGATTAAAAAAAAAAAATGTTTTGTGATTAGTTTTATTTTAAAGTAAAAAAAGAAGCCATTTTTTTCCGCCAACCCGACCAGTAATATGATTAAAACTAATAGAGATGCTATAAAGTACTAACTTATTCTTAATTTTTCTCATTTATCAGGGCACTAAGATTATGTTTCTAGTTCAAAGCATGCCAAAGGAAGTATTTTAAAGCCTGATTTACAAAAAGTTATCAGTACAAATTCAAAAAAGTAATTCTAATAAATCAGAAGTACTGTTGTTACCTGAACGCTAACTTTGATGACTTTAGCATACGGCTAAACCGTAGTTGCTACTCAATGGAGCCCACTTATGCAGGTACTTCGACATTTCTTCTATCCTCCCAAAAATCTGATGTTGACAGGTGATAGTGATGTGAAATGTGATGGTGATGTGTAGGCCATGCTGATGAGATGCTTATATAAAACTTTCAATTGCATATACAGTGCCTTAAAAACATTCATACCTCTTGAAATTTTCCAAATTTTGTTAAGTTACAACCAAAAACATAAATGTATTTTATTGCGATTTTATGTGATAGACCAACACAAACTGTAGTGGAAGGAAAATTATACATTTTTTTTTTCTTCAAGTTTTCTTCTAAGATTGCCCTGTATTTGGCTCCATCCATCTTCCCATTAACTCTGACCAGCTTTCCCGTCCCTGCTGAAGAAAAGCATCCCCACATCATGATGCTGCCACCACCATGTTTCACAGTTGAAATAGTGTGTTCAAGGTGATGTGCAGTGTTAGTTTTCCACCACACATAGTGTTTTGCTTTTAGGCCAAAAAGTTAAAATTTGGTCTTATCTGACCAGAGCACCTTCTTCCACATGTGTCCCCCACATGGAACTTCTTATGGCTGTCTTTCAACAATGGCTTTCTTCTTGCCAGTCTTCCATAAATTCCAGATTTGTGGAGTGCACGACTAATTGTTGTCCTGCGGACAGATTTTCCTACCTGAGCAGTGGATCTCTAGGCTGCTTCTCTGATAAATGCTCTCCTTGCCTGGTCTGTCTTTTTAGATGAACGGCCATGTCTTGGTAGGTTTGCAGTTGTACCATACTTTTTCCATTTTAGGATGATGGATTGAACAGTGCTCCGTGAGATGTTCAAAGCTTGGTATATTTTTTTATAACCTAACCCTGCTTTAAACTTTTCCACAACTTTATCCCTGACCTGTCTGGTATGTTCCTTGGTTTTCATTATGCTGTTCACTAAAGTTCTCTAACAAACCTCTGAGGGCTTTACAGAACAGCTGTATTTATACTGAAATTAAATTACACACAGGTGCTATTTACTACTTAGGTGACTTCTGAAGCCAGTTAGTTCCACTAGATTTGTTGGGGGTATCGGAGTAACGGGGGCCGAGTACAAATGCATGCCACACTTTTCAGATATTTGTAAGACATTTTGAAAAATATTTATCATTTTCTTTCTACTTCACAATTACATGCCACGTAGGTTGGTCTACTGTTGACCATAAAATTCCAATAAAATACATTTACAATTTTGGTTGCAACATGACAAAACATAGAACATTTAAAGGGGTATGAATACTTTTTCCAGGCACTGTAACACTACTACATCTCTGATATGCATCACTCAGCCTTACAACTGTATGTGAAAAGATTACATAGGAAAAAGTGGCTTTCCCTAAACCCAGTGATACTGCTCCCAAACTGGACTGTATCAGTAACAGGTCTGGAACCTCACAGAAGAGACTAAAGACAAACTGGGAAGCTGTACGTTGTCTCTGCCCTTATGCCTTTTAGTGACAGGCTGGTTTTTAGATACTAAAACTGATAATTGGTTGGTTAAAATAAGTCACATTTTTTTTTTTATAAGACAATTTTATGTAGTAACAAAAATGAGAGCATACCCACCTGGTGATAGAAATGAGGTGAACTGGTAAAAAATCTCAGAGTCCTTCTTCCGACCACTGTATCCTACAATGCTGCCAACATCCAAAGGTAAAGTCTTAAGATGGCGGCCAGTGGCAAGATCATGTAGCTGCAAGACATTCTTCACATCGTGGAGGTAGCACAGAACAAGGAACTTAGAATGAACACAGGCCACCCATTCTGGAATAAAAGAACAGAATATGAATTTACAACTAGGTCTAAAAATAAAGCCAAAATTAAGTGTTTTCCTACAACTGAGAACCAAGCAATTGTACACAACCACTCAATAAGCTTTTTAGTTGACAGTGATTGTATCCAACAGAATGTGCCATTCTACCTTGCAATATAATCTATCATATATATATATAGTAGGTGAGGTTGAATAAAGACAATAGTCCATCTAGTTCAACCTGTGTAGGTATGTGTGTCTGTAATCATCTCCCATACCCCTGAATGTTCTGATCCTTGAGATGTAAGTCTAAGAGTCTTTTGAAAGCCACCATACTACCCGCAGAAACCACCTCTTGTGGTAGAGAATTCCACAATCTTGTTGCCCTAACAGTAAAGAACCCCCCACGTTGCCTGAGGTTAAAACGCTTCTCCTCTAATCGCATTGTATGCCCTCGAGTCCTCATGCAATCCCTTCGAATGAACAGCTTTTTTTCTAAGCTGGGATCCCCATTAAGATATTTATAAATTGCTATCATGTCCCCCCTCAGACGTCTCTTCTCCAGGGAGAATAAATCGAGTGATTGTAGACGCTCTTCATAGTCAAGGTCCTCCAATCCCCTAATTAGTTTAGTTGCCCTTCTCTGGACTCTCTCCAGCTCCAACACATCCCTCCTGAGGACTGGCGACCAGAACTGGACGGAATACTCCAGATGCGGTCGGACCAGAGTTTTATAAAGTGGAAGGATTATAGTCTTATCTCTGGAATGCATCCCTTTCTTTATGCATGCTAATATTCTGTTGGCTTTGGAAGCTGCCGCTTGACATTGCATGCTGTTTCCTAATCTATCATCAACCAAGACTCCCAGATCCTTCTCCATTTTTGATTCCCCCAAGGGCTCCCCTCCTAACGTGTATTGTGTTTTTATGTTTTTAGTCCCCAAGTGCAAAACCTTACACTTCTCCACGTTAAACCTCATTTGCCATGTCGTTGCCCACTCTGTTATTTTGTCCAGGTCATTCTGTAGGATATCTGCTTCATGTTGTGAAGTTATTGCCCTGCCCAATTTTGTGTCATCTGCAAAAACTGATATCGAACTACTGATCCCGACCTCAATGTTGTTTATGAATAAATTGAACAAGGTTGGTCCCAAGACTGAGCCTTGGGGGACCCCGCTTACCACCTCAGACCAGTCTGAGTATGCGCTGTTTATTACTACCCTTTGGACACGCCTTTTTAGCCAGTTCCGTATCCAAGAGCAAACCCTGCTATCGATACCTGCAGACCTTATTTTATAAATTAAGCGCTTGTGGGGAACTGTATCAAACGCCTTAGCGAAATCCAAGTACACCACATCCACTGGTCTCCCCCTATCTAGCTCACAGCTCACCTCCTCGTAGAATGTTAGGAGATTGGTTTGACAAGAACGCCCATTTGTAAACCCGTGCTGATTACTGCTGATGATGTTGTTGTCCTTAGCAAACTCTACGATATAGTCCCTTATCATCCCCTCCAGAAGTTTACATACTACCGATGTCAAACTGACAGGCCTATAATTTCCCGGGATATGCCTCTGGCCCTTTTTGAATATTGGAATCACGCTAGCTTTCTTCAAATCCCCTGGTACATCTCCTGTCCTAATACTGTCAGCAAAGATCAGGAACAGTGGTCTCGATATAACTTTACTGAGTTCCTGGAGTACTCTCGGATGTATGCCATCCGGTCCTGGTGATTTGTTTGTGTTAAGTTTATCCAGCCTTTCCCTGATTTCCCCCTCTGTTAGCCATGGTGGCAAGTCCTGTTTATTACTACTAACCATACAGTCATGGTCAGTGTACCCCTCCTTTTCCTGTGTAAAGACTGACGAGAAAAAAGCATTCAGCACGGTTGCTTTTTCAGTGTCCTCTGTAACCATCCTCCCATCATTGTTAATTATGTGTGCAATATGCTCTGCCTTAGTTTTTTTGCTGTTGATATATTTAAAGAATTTCTTTGGGTTTTTTTTACTATCCTCTGCTATTTGTCTCTCAAAGTTGATTTTAGCCATCTTGATTTCTTGTTTACTTTTCTTATTTGCCTCCTTGTATTGCTCGAAAGCCGATACTGTGCCCTCTGATTTATACTTCTTGAAGGCCAATTTTTTCCCCCTAATAAGTTTTTTGACTCTACAGTTTAGCCAGCCAGGTTTGGCTTTGTCTCTTCTAAATTTATTTCCCATAGGAATGCACTGCAAGATGCCTTTGCCAAATATGGTCCTAAAGCATTCCCATTTTTCCTCTGTGCTGAGCACGTGCACTCAACTTCTTTGGTCGACCATAGCGAGGCCTGTTCTGAGTGGAACCTGTCCTGTTAAACCACTGTATGGTCTTGGCCACTGGGCTACAGCCCAGTTTCAGGGTCTTGGCAATCCTCTTATAGCCAAAGCCATCTTTATGTAGAGCAACAATTCTTTTTTTCAGATCCTCAGGGAGCTCTTTGACATGAGGTGCCATGTTGAACTTCAAGTGACCAGAGAGAATGAGAGCAATAATACCAAATTTACCACACCTGCTCCTCGTTCACACCTGAGACCTTGTAACACTAATGGGTCACATGACACCGGGGAGGGAAAATGGCTAATTGGGCCCAATTTGGACATTTACACTTAGCGGTGTACTCACATTTGTTGCAAGCGGTTTAGACATTAATGGCTGTGTGTTGAGTTATTTTAAGGGGACAACAAATTTACACTGTTATACAAGCTGTACGCTCACTACTTTACATTGTCATTTCTTCAGTGTTGTCATATAAAAAGACATAATAAAATATTTACAAAAATGTGAGGGGTGTACTCACTTTTGTGAGATACTGTAGCTATGGCTATCTGTAGCATCTCTCTTCTTCCTTATACTTCTATCATATTTAGCAGATAACAAATATCCTTTTGCAATCTAGTGAAAGATGCTGCCTTGTGTAACCCTTTAAAAGAAAATTATCCAGCTGCTACTGAACCCTCAAGTGTATTATGCTGCACAGAGCTACACCACAAATATGAAAGAACTCTGGTCTAATTAAAAAGCAAGGTGGTTTTAAAGAGCAGCTGTTTAAGTCTCTAAAAATAACCAGTTTAGGGTTTCACCTACTTTCCTCGCAATGGGAGAGCAGTTAACATAAAGTCCAATAACTAATAACCTCAGTAATTACACATCTGATGTGTCCGTGTTTACCCACTCCTTTAATACTAGCTGGGGGTGACCCTATTGCATTATGGGAAATATTTTATTTCTGGTTCAGACCTATATAGTTATGCCATGTTAAACACTAAAGTCCTGTTCACACCTGAGAGATTTTCTGCTTGTAGCTCGAATATGCTCAACAAGCCAAATTTTATTAATTTCAATTGCCCCTGTTCACATCATAGCATTCTGTCACCTAAAGAAAACGTCTGTTGCTCAAAGAATTACATAGGCTTATTTTTGACAGATTTGACCCTATAGACTTCATTGAGAAAGGCTTGAAAATTTGCGACATAAGCATTTTACAAGCATTTTGTTGCATGTTTTCTGCTCAAAACAGCAGCTCCCCACCTCACCTCCCCCTAGTGCCTTTTTATCAGCTTAACAAAAAACGCCTGAAGCTGTAAAACGCTTGCAACACACTTCTTAAAACGCTTAAAAACTCTCAAATAAAATTGCCTGAAAGTCACTCTGCTCAGGTATAAATGCAGCTTTACCCAAGTCATCTATCAATCCAGCATTGTGCAAAGCTTCAGTTCGTCTCTTCCCTTTCCCTGCTCTCACAGACTTGACTGAGAGCAACAGGAGCCATTGGCTCTTGCTGCTGTCAATCAAATCATATGAGAGAGCGAGGGGCAGGGTGGAACTGCGCTGTGTCTATAGATGCACATAGTCTGGCTCGGGAGCGAGCCCGCACATCTACCCCACTACCAAGCAACTTGGAAGGGGGGGCAGACACAGAAGAGGAGTTGATAACGCTGATGGGGATTCCATAAAAGGAGGTTCCAAGCAGCTGTGTGCAAACCTACTGCACAAAGCAGTAGCAGCAGGTAAGTAGAACATGTTTGTCAAGAAACAAAGTTTCCTGCGAGCAACCTACCTGTCTAAGATTTTTAAAATGCCGCAGACACTTCACTTCTCATAAAAGTGCAAAGAGCCAATAAATATAATAATAGTGTTGCGCAAATAAAAATCTATCAAGATGTGTAAAAAATATATAGTAAAATATGTAAGTGTGTGTAAATCACAACTCTCAAGCAAAAGATCCTGATTCTATAAATATAAAACACTGTATCATAGATGAAATCCAATGCTAAGAAGTAAAAAATTGTGCAAAGTGCAATTCATAAATGAATTTGAAACTGTACCATTAATATAGTCCAATACTAATGAGAAAAAAGTGCAAGGTGCAAAATACAAGTGAATATTGCAATAAATCCCAGTGCTAAAATCATATGTATGTCAATCCATGCAATATATAAAAATACAATTAATAATGAGTTATATCAGTGGTAAAATGTACATATAAGTCCATGCAGCATATAAAAATCAAGTGTCCAAAAAAAGTCTTTAGTGAAAATCAGTGCAAACGGATCTTCTATAAGTGCTCAAGCCACCGGACTGTGGCAGTGTTCCCAAACAAAGTGAGTGACCGGGGTGTCACAGCTCAATCCTAATCGTGCACCCCCTTGTGATAGAACATGTTTGTCATTTTAATTAAAACATAACAACCTTTACAAACACTTTAAGGAAGAAAAGTGGTCACTTAATAAATAAATACTCACACCCCTCTATGGGGATATCTTACATTTTTTACTCACAAATGGATTCCAATTTATCAAAATGTATAGCAGAGAACTTTACAAAGAAATACAAAAAAGTTTCCCAGCACACTTTGCCAGATTTTTGTTGCACAGATTTTAAAATTCATATGGAAGCCACACTGCCACGTAAAGGTATCTCTGTAAAGCCCACACAAACAGTAACACTCGCCTCAGGTAAGGACACTCAGCCCTATATGCGATCCACAGACAGAGGTGCTCATCCAACTCACCTCTGAGATCCAGACAGAAGAATTTTGTTTTATTTTCTCAATTTTCCTTTGTCAATTGTTTTGTTTTTACTTGTGTGGTTTTTATGAGCATCTTTATTTTTGTCTCTTTTGTTCTTTGTTTTTTTGCGTCTGTTAGTAGTTTTTACTTTCTGCGGTACACACACTGAGGACATGTAGGGGTTAAACAGCTGACATATCTGTTTTGTATCATGTGTGGCTGTAGGTATTTAGCTTTTGATCTGGTCAGCTTCTCTTTGTAATCAATAAGCGCTGCTGTGCGTGAAACACGTCTACCTTCCTACCTGGTAGTGATCCAGTGCTGTGATATTTGACACTTCAATAAAATATTCGCGTTTCCAGGGGAGTGTGCGGCCATTTCATTTCTGTTGTCCTCAGGATGTGTTGGAACTGGAGAGAGTCCAGAGAAGGGCAACAAAAATAATTAGTGGAATGGAGGACATCAGCTATGAGGAAAGACTCCAGGCACTGAGCTTATTCTCTCTGGAGAAGAGACGATTGAGGGGGGATATGATATCAATGTACAAATACTGTACTGGTGAGGACACTAGCATAAGGAACAAACTTTTCAGAAAAAGGGAATACAATAAGACATGGGGCCACTCACCAAAACTAGAGGAAAAATGGTTTAACCTAAAAATACGTAGGGGGTTCTTTACTGTCAGAGTAGTAAGGATGTGGAATTCTCTTCCACAAGCAGTGGTATCAGCAGGGAGCATCGATAGCTTCAAAAACTATTAGATGGGCACCTTAAACACCACAACATAAAAGGGGTATACAATGTAAGTTTAACATCAAATCACACACATCATTGGTTGAACTGGATGGACTGATGTCTTTTTTCAACCTCACAATCTATGTAACTATCTCTGTATAGCGTGGTTCATACAATTTTTTGAGTTCCCAACTATGGGGTATATTTAGCAATGCACAAATTTAGAGAAGGTTACCAGGAGTTGGCTCCCTCCTCCCTAAAGTTAAAGCCATATACCAAAATCCCAGCACAGCTTAGGCAGCTGAATAGCCATAGGTGTGTGCAGACTACTGTATTAGGGTGTGCACCCCAAAGCTCAAACAAACATGCCTTTTTCTGCAGAATCAGCTGCATTGGACAGTGAATGAACGGGATAGTGTTCTGTGCAGAGCAGCTTCCTGTTCATTCACAAACTGAAGCATCAGTTGTAAACGAACACAGTTAAGTGTTTTAATTTAACAAAGGAAGGGGCCATTAAATTACAAGTTTACCAGCCCCTTCCCCCACTCTCAATTCTGAAACCTCCGCTGCAGGAGCCAGGGGAGTGGAGGGAAGCCAGCAGCACTGCAGAGGGGTGGGGACACGGGGGAAAGCCCAGAAAATAGGGGGAATCTGCACCACACACAGTGATTAGTGTGTGCCCTGGCACACCCCTGCGCACACCTATGTGAATACCCTTAGTCTTTACCTGCCATTGAGCTGTGCTCGCCTTCTTGTGTGTGGCCTTACCAGCCTGCTCTCTGTTTGTGCATTGATATTTATGTTCCACATTTTGGAACTCAGATAGTTTAGCATTAGGGACCACAGAGGTGCCTTGATACGGAAATGTGGCCTGACACGTAGTTGCAAACGTATGGGACTAAAACCTATTTTTTTTTACCCAAGTAGCTAAAACGGTTTAGTAAGATTCCTTTTTATTTTTATTTATTTATTTCTAGTTGGTAGAATAAAAGCATGTTGGGGAACTTAACAGGTCTGTCCACCTATAGAAGCATTTCAAAGGTCTCAGCTTGCTCATTAATGTCATATTACCAAGAATGCAGCACTCAAACAACCATTATTTGCAGCAAGTAGAATGACAGGAAAAGGGTAGGCATTTCTATATGCCTCCTTTTCCTCATGGGAGAAGTGGCGGGAAGGTTAAAACTGGTGCTGTCTTGTTAGGTTTAGGCGGGCTCTTTCCTGGGCCTTTTCCTCAGGGAAGAAAGCGGGATGAGTAGCCTGAGGTAGCGGGATAGTCACGTGTATATGCAGGTGACTGAGCTGCACCTGCAGTGGCACGTGGAGTTCTGTGGAGAATTTGGGCGGGAATTTGGGCTATAAAAAAAGCGTTCCGTCCAGTGGGGCTCATTCGCCTCAGAAGGCAGCAAGCTGTGGGGTTCTAGAGGCTTTGCCTGACTGAGCAAACAGCGCCTTCTGAGGTAAGAATGAGCCTCCTGTGCCAATTGATTGAAAGAGCTGGGGAAGACGGTGGAGAGGAGTGGGTGCGGAGGTGTCTGAACTTACCAAGGACATCGTGTCAAGAGGCTCCGGTGGGAGCTACACTGGTCATTGAAGAGGCAGAAGTCTCCAGAGCCATCTGTTCGCCGTTGGAAGAGCGAATGCAGGAGCCGCAGGAAGAAGATCCAGGTCGGAGCGGAGGAAGCAGCATCACCTCCGGTGGACGGGCGAAGCAGAAAAGGATGCCGGTTAGGCGTCATTCGCCGTTGGCGGTGAGGTCAGTTCCGGTGAAAGGCGTTGGGTGCATCCCATCGCGCTGGCGTGAAGTTTCAAGAAGCCCGGCGGGAAGAAAAAGCAGTAATGGAAGAAGGGGGAAGATCAGCGGAGCAACAGAGGATGTCTCCGGGAGCAAAGGAGCAAGCGGCAGGGCAACAGGGATCCCGTCAGGAAGAAGACGAGCGGTGTGCAGGACGAGCAATCCCGGAAGTGGGTGCAGCCGGCCCATCCGGTGAACCTCAGCATTTGGAACAGGGTGAGTTAACCACTTGCCGACTGCCTAATGACGATTTACGTCGGCAGTCAGCCCCACAGGCAAAGCGACGTAGGTCTACGTCGCTAGCCTGTGAGGCTCTAGGGAGCGAGCGAGCGCCGCTGGAGGCGCGCTCCCGCTCGCTCACGGACCCCGCCGGGCACTCACGATCGTCCGTTAGAGCGGGAGAAAGGCAGGCGGCTAATGTAAACACAGCTGCCTGTCATTCTCCCCTGTGTAAGAATGGAGATGACACGGTTCTACTATGTAGGACCGTTGATCTCTGTTCTTACACCAGTAGCCACATCCAATCACAGTAAGAATCACGCCCCTAAGGACACACTTAACCCCTCCCTCTCAAATAAAGTTAACTCCTTCCCTGCCAGTGTCATTTTTACAGTAACAGTGCATATGTATAGCACTGATTACTGTAATAATGTCACTAACCCCAAAAAGGTCAAAAAATGTCAGTCAAGGGTCCGATCTGTCCGCCGCAATGTCGCAGTCCCGCAAAAAAAAAAAAAAAAAAAAATCGCAGATCGCCGCCATTACTTGTTAAAAAGAAAAAAAAAACAACAAAAATGACAAAATCTTTCCCTTAGTTAGTAAACGCAATAACTTTTGCGCAAAACAATCAAAATACGCTTTTTGCGATTTTCTTTTTACCAAACATAGGTAGCATAAAAAAATTGGCCTAAAATGTTAAAAAAATGTTGATTTTTACATTTTTATTTGGGAATTTCATATATAAAAAAGGTGAAAAATATTGTTATTTTTGTAAAATTGACGCTCTTTTTTTGTTTATAGCACATGATCAAAAAAAATCGCACAGTTGATCAAATACCACCAAAAGAAAGCTCTGTTTGTGGGAAAAAAAGGAAGTCAAATTCATTTAGGTACAGCGTCGCACGACCGCGCGATTGTCCGTTAAAGTCACGCAGTGCCGAATCGCAAAATAGGCCCTGGTTAGGAAGGGGGTAAAATCTTCCGGGGCTTAAGTGGTTAAGCAATATAACTATCCTGCCAAATTTAGTTGAGGTTTTGAGTAAATTGTCTAAAGATGTTAGTTTAATTAGCAATAGACAGGTTAGTCAGGATAGATCTGTAGCGGACGTTTTGGCGCCATCTTGTGGTAATTTTATAGATAGCGCCCATAATATTAATAATGTAGAACTTAGTGGTAGTATTGTTGATAATAGTTTTGTGAAACCACAGAATGTACCTGAAACCTGTTTAAAAAGGAAGAGTTAGCATGTGAAGTTTCTCCTCTAGGTTTCCATTAAACTACATCCATGAAGGAAAGAATCTGGAGAGGGGAGTTTATAGATATTTTGTCTTTGCTCCCCTCTGCTAAGGAATTCCTTCATAAATCTGACAAGAGAGATGATAAATATTAAGAGGATAGGAGAAGACCAATATCAAAAAATTTTAATAACTGGTTACAATCTTTTAGAATTTATGCTTCAATATTATGTGAGCGTTTCCCTGAAAAAAGTGTTGGATTATTTCAACACTTGGACATAATATTGGAAGTTTATAAAAACTTTGGTAGTACTGCATGGTTTACATATGATGAGGCGTTTAGACAAAAAGTGTCAATACATAAGAACTTAAAATGGGGAGTAAAAGACATAGGTTTATGGCTGAATCTTTTTGTTCCACAGAGGCAGCCTTTTAATAAACAACGTGTAGCTAGTCAGTCTGATAGTTCTAATTTTCGTAAAGGAGTTTGTTTCAACTTCAATGAGAGCCCATGCAGATGGGCTGGTTCATGTAAGTACAGACATGAGTGTGCTTTCTGTTCAGGAGCGCACCCTGTGTCCAAATGCTTCAAGAAAGTGTCAGGTAACAACCAGTAACAAGGTAATGTTCACAAAAGCTCAGTCTCCAGTGAGGTTGTTAGAAATGTACACTTATCTTCAGGTTTATCCAGACAGGGTGAATGCTAAGCTGTTAATTGTTTTAAAGAAGGTTTTTTACTCCCCAAGTTTTTAGGCATAGGTTGTAGGTGTTATAGGAATTTAAAATCAGTAGATAGTTATTTAGACATTGTTATAGAGAAAGTTAGGAAAGAAATTCAGGAAGGAAGGATAGCAGGACCGTTTAGTAGCCCCCCCCCCCCCCTTTTGTTAATTTCAGGATTTCTCCTTTGGGGATAGTTCCCAAGAAAGATCCTGGTTCATTCAGATTGATTCATCATTTGTCTTTCCCTGCTGGAGAATCTCTGAATGACCAGATAGATGAGGATATAGCCTCTGTGGCTTATGCTTCATTTGAAGATGCTTTAGTAATTCTGAGACAGTTGGGTGAAGGGGCACTATTGGCTAAGGCTGATATTGAATCTGCTTTTAGGTTGTTGCCAGTTCATCCAAGCGGTTTTAATTCTGTAGGCTTTTGTTTGAATGGTGAATTTTATTTTGATAGATGTTTGCCAACGGGTTGCTCAGTCTCGTGCAGGTATTTTGAAACTTTTGTATCTTTTCTTGCAATGGGTCTTAGTGAGTGAGGCAGGCTTTAATAGCATGATCCATTATTTAGATGACTTTTTATTTATGGGTAGAAAATATACTAAGGATTGTTTGTTGTTATTCGGTAAATTTTTTAGGTATTGTAAGAAATTTGGCATCCCTTTGGCAAACGAAAAAACGATGGGCCCTTCCACATGTTTAGATTTTTTAGGAATTACCATAGACACAGTTGCTATGGAATTTAGGCTGCCAGTTGAGAAAATAGAGAAACTGACCAAAATGCTTTTAGTGATTGTTAGGAAGAAATAAAATGTGCCTAAAAGAGATGCAATCACTTTTAGGTTTACTGCCATTTGCTTCAAGAGTGATGCCAGTTGGCAAGGCTTTTTCTAGGAGATTGTATTTGGCAATCTCAGGATTAAAATCCCCTTTTGCACATGTTAGAGTGACGAGTGAAATGAAAGAAGATTTGTTAGTTTGGTTACAGTTTTTGTTACATTTTAATGGAAGAGCAGTATGGCAGGAGCAGTTTATCTTAGATCAGGATTTTTTGTTGTTCACTGTGTACAGGACGCCAAGGTTGGGTCCTGGACAGTCGCTATATATCTCCTGTGTTTGGGTTGTGGTCTCTTTAAGGGAAGTTGGGAAATGTTCAGGGGGTCACCCAAGACGGGTGAGAAATTCCTGGAAATAGCTAAAATCAGGAGGACTGAATCGCAGTTCTCTCTGTGTTGAATAGAGCGATATTTGGGACCCGGAATTTGGGGGGCTCTGTAGTGATATTCGGGTGGGAAAGAGCCCCCACCCCTGACCATAAGGGATTCCAGCGCACACACAGGGTTAAGACCCATGAGAAGCAGTCCTTAAGAGACAGGAAGCAGCAATAGGGGAGTGTGGGGGAGGAGTAGTTTGGTGGTTGCACCTGTCTGAAGGAGCTGCAAGTTTGCTGGAAGCTGCTGAGAGGTCTATTAAGGACTGTTACAAACCTTGGGGTGAAGACCCATCCACAAAACCGTATGTGCCTTTTTTCTTGCTTTATTCCTTTGTGCTGAAGAAAAGCGGACTTTATTTTGTGTTTGATTTATGCACTGCTGGAAGCCTGTTCAAGTTTGCTGAAATAAAGCCTTTTTGTTTATGTTTTAAACGGTTGTGCACTCAATCCGGTGGAGCTAGAACCCCCAAACTTTACAACTGGTGTCTCGGATGCGGGCAGAGTGCATTTTGCAGCCGCAAAAGCCGTTTAAAACCAAAAACTGACATTTAAAGAGACAGTATACCTATGGCATGTCTTGGGTGAAAACAGCTCAGACACTGCAAACAGCAGGCATGGAGGAGGTTATTAAAGCACTGGTGCAAGCCACTGTGACCCAGCAGCAAGCCTCAGTAGAGGCAAACCGTCGCCATGAGGAAGCAATGGCTCAGCAGCAGCAAGCCCTGGCACAGGCTGTAAAGGCACAACAGGAAAGCACACGGTTGCTAGCTGCTCAGTTTACTGCCCAGCAGGAGTCCACTCAAGCACAGGTGGCTGCCTTGCAGGAGGCAGTACAGCGTTTGGCTCAGGGACGAGAGCAAGCAGTCATTGCCGATGGCAACCCAGTATCTGTGAGAGCCAGCCATTACTTGCAAAAACTGACCCCCAGTGATGATGTGGAGGCTTTTCTCACAACTTTTGAGAGGATAGCGGAGAGAGAGGGGTGGCCCCGTGACCAATGGGCTGGCATTATCTCCCCTTTCCTTACTGGTGACCCGCAAAAAGCCTACTTTGACCTTCCAACTGAGCACATCAGCGACTATGAGCGTCTGAAGGCAGAGATCTTGGCCCGCCTGGGGGTGACCACAGCTGTCCGGGCTCAGAGGGTGCACCGCTGGAGGTACAAACCTAATCGGCCACCCAGGTCCCAGATGCACGAACTGGTACAGCTGGTGAAAAAATGGCTGCAACCAGAGAAGCTGACAGGCCCGCAAATGGTGGAACGGGTAGTGATGGACTGGTACCTGCGGTCCCTACCAGATGACCTACAGCGCTGGGTAAGCCATGGCGACCCTGCAACCGCTGACCAGCTGGTAGAGTTGGTCGAAAGATACACTGTGGTGGAAGACCTGCTCGGGCCTGCCAAGCATCGGGAACCCACACATAGGGCAACCAGGCCAGCCACAGCACCTAGGAGAGAAGCTCCGCCAGACGTTGTCACCCACAAACCGGTATCTTCTTCAGCAGAACCACGGAGGTTGGTTCCTGTCCCAAGGATGGGAGACATACAGTGCTGGCGATGTCGGTCCTGGGGGCATACCCGGGCACAATGCCCACTTCAGGAGGAGCCTATGGAGTGTGGGACTGTTCGGAGAAGCTCTTTTTATGTGCAAAGAGCATGTGCCACCCATCTTGATATAGCGACCGGACAGTTTGAATGTGAACTATGGGTGAACCACCTTCCTGCCAAGGCTCTGCTGGACTCTGGTAGCATGGTAACGCTGGTACATACCAGGGTGATCGGAAGACTCGGCCCAGTAAGTAAGACTCTACGGGTAGTATGTATCCATGGTGACACCAGAGAGTACCCCCTGGTGCCAGTGACTGTTGCCTATGGTGGTACCTCTGTGACACAAGAAGTCGGGGTGGTAAGAAATTTGATACATGATGTCATAGTGGGGCGGGACTGCCCACTGTTTTTTGAACTATGGAACCAGGTACAGTGTGAACAGCCTGGACAACCAAGGGGACTGGGGACCCTCGGCCTCGAAGGAACAGAGTCTGAGGGGTCCGGGCCTGAAATCCCCACAACACAACCCCCTGATGGGGAGGTACCTGTCACTAACAATGACATTGCAGAAAATGTTAAAGTGGACGATATTGTTTCTGTTTCAGGT
The DNA here is from genome assembly GCF_965119305.1 of Pelophylax lessonae. Lineage (NCBI taxonomy): Eukaryota > Metazoa > Chordata > Amphibia > Anura > Ranidae > Pelophylax > Pelophylax lessonae. Next base: position 389,917,975 of record NC_138770.1, read on the forward strand.
CGCAAGACCGAGCTGACCTCTGAGGGGGGGGAAGTCTCCCCGTTACAGGTTATGCTGGGAGAGGATGATGAGGAACTCTCCCCACCACAGTCCCAGGTTGAGGAGAGTGAAGGGGAAACCTCCTCAAGGCCAGTGCATCCAGACCTGGACGTATCCAGGGGTGCGTTTGGCACCGCTCAATTGCAGGATCTTACCTTGGTCAATGCTAGAGAGCAGGTTTCTGTTATTGATGGGATCCCACAAATACCAGGTGCAGACCAGAGGTTTCCTCATTTTGCATTGAAAGATAACTTGGTTTATCGAGTGGCTGAAAGCCGAGGGGAAACTGTCGAGCAGTTGCTGGTTCCCCAGCCTTATAGGCGGATGCTTCTCGATCTAGCCCACAATGATGCACTGGGAGGACACCTGGGGGCAGAAAAAACAGAGGCCAGGGTAACTGACCGGTTTTACTGGCCAGGGGTAAAGGCCGAGGTTAAAAGGTATTGTGCGTCCTGTCCGACTTGCCAGTTAACTGCCCCGGTGTCCCATTACAGAAACCCCCTGGTACCCTTGCCAATTATCGAGGTACCATTTGAACGAATTGCAATGGATCTCGTAGGACCCCTGGTGAAGTCAGCAAGGGGGTACCAATATATACTAGTCATCCTAGACTATGCCACTAGATATCCAGAAGCAGTCCCTTTAAGGAAAACTTCCTCTAAGGCCATTGCCAGGGAACTATTTCAAATGTTTTCCCGAACGGGGTTCCCCAAAGAAATATTGACGGACCAGGGCACCCCTTTTATGTCCAAAGTGATGGCGGACTTGTGCAAACTGTTCCAGATTAAGCAGTTGCGGACGTCCGTCTATCACCCGCAGACTGATGGCCTAGTCGAGAGGTTCAATAAAACTTTAAAATGCATGTTAAAAAGAGTGGTCCAGAAAGATGGGAAGGATTGGGATATGTTACTCCCTGCCCTGTTGTTTGCCATCCGGGAGGTTCCACAAGCATCAACGGGTTTCTCACCGTTTGAGTTAGTGTATGGGCGAAGGCCCCGGGGGTTGCTAGATCTAGTAAAGGAGACATGGGAAAGTGAGTCTTCCCCACACAAAACTGTGGTAGAGCATATCTCCCAAATGCGAGAGAGAGTGGCTAAGGTAATGCCGATGGTGAGGGAGCATCTGCAGAAGGCTCAAGATGCCCAAAGAAGGGTGTACAACCGGTCGGCTAAAATCAGACAATTTCAAATAGGAGACCGGGTGGCCGTCCTAATACCAACGGTGGAGAGCAAGTTCTTGGCCAAGTGGCAAGGTCCGTTTGAGATAGTGGAAAAAATGGGGGAAGTGAACTACAAGGTACACCAGCCTGGGAGAAGAAAGCCATACCAGATCTACCACATAAATTTGTTGAAACCCTGGAGAGACAGAGAACAGGTGTCTGCAGTGATAGGTGTCCAGTCAGGGGACCCTGCAGGGATTGACCTAGTGCAGGTTGCTGCTACCCTGTCTAGGCCCCAAACCCAACAGGCAAAAGAATTTCTGCAAAGAAATAGGGACATGTTTTCAGGGTTACCTGGTCTCACCAATGTCATCGAGCATGACATTGTAACCGAGCCCAATGAAAAAATCCGGTTAAAGCCGTATCGTATCCCAGAAGCTCATAGGGTGGCAGTGTCTGAGGAGGTAAAAAGAATGCTTGAGCTTGATGTCATTGAAGAGTCGCAGAGCGAGTGGTCGAGTCCAATTGTGTTGGTGCCTAAACCCAACGGCACTCTTCGCTTCTGCAATGACTTCAGAAAGCTTAATGAAATCTCCAAGTTCGATGCATATCCTATGCCCCGGATAGACGAGTTAATTGAGAGGTTGGGTCCAGCCAGGTATATCACCACGCTTGACCTCACAAAAGGGTACTGGCAGATTCCCCTAACCAAGGAGGCCAGGGAGAAAACAGCCTTCTCCACCCCGGAAGGCCACTTCCAGTACAAAAGGATGCCATTTGGTCTGCACTCTGCCCCTGCCACATTCCAACGGGCCATGGATAAAACTTTACGTCCACATCAAAGATATGCTTCCGTCTACCTGGATGACATAGTCGTCTTCAGCACTGATTGGGAGTCCCATCTTCCCCGGGTTCAGGCAGTCGTAGACTCCTTGAGAAGAGCAGGGTTCACCATCAATCCAGAGAAATGTGCAATTGGGATGGAGGAAGCCAAGTACCTAGGGTACATTGTGGGTAGAGGGCTGGTTAAACCCCAAATGAATAAAGGTAGAAGCCATACAGGGCTGGCCCCGTCCCCTAACCAAAAAGCAGGTCAGAGCATTTTTGGGCATAGTTGGCTACTACCGGAGGTTTGTCCCCAACTTTGCCACCATTGCTGCACCATTGACTGACTTGACCAAAGGTAGAAAGTCAGTGATGATAAAATGGAGCGCGAATGCCGAAGAAGCTTTTCAGAAGCTTAAGGCGGCATTATGCCAACATCCGGTGCTCGTAGCTCCCGATTTCTCCAAGGATTTTGTAGTGCAGACAGATGCTTCAAGTGAAGGATTAGGAGCGGTCCTCTCTCAAGTGGTCAATGGGGAAGAACACCCCGTGGTTTTTCTGAGTAGGAAGCTAACGACAGCAGAGAGAAACTACGCTGTGGTGGAGCGGGAGTGTCTTGCCATCAAGTGGGCTTTGGACTCCCTACGGTATTTTCTCCTAGGTAGGAGGTTTCGCCTGGTGTCAGACCATGCCCCATTGACCTGGATGAGACAGAACAAGTACACCAATGCCAGGGTGACAAGGTGGTTCCTTTCTCTTCAGGAGTTTAATTTTGTGGTAGAACACAGACCCGGGAGACAGCATCAGAATGCCGATGCCCTCTCCCGAGTCCACTGTATGCTGTCGTGTGGTGCCTCCAACACCTCCGCGTTGAGGCAGAGGGGGGGGATATGTACAGGACGCCAAGGTTGGGTCCTGGACAGTCGCTATATATCTCCTGTGTTTGGGTTGTGGTCTCTTTAAGGGAAGTTGGGAAATGTTCAGGGGGTCACCCAAGACGGGTGAGAAATTCCTGGAAATAGCTAAAATCAGGAGGACTGAATCGTAGTTCTCTCTGTGTTGAATAGAGCGATATTTGGGACCCGGAATTTGGGGGGCTCTGTAGTGATATTCGGGTGGGAAAGAGCCCCCACCCCTGACCATAAGGGATTCCAGCACACACAGGGTTAAGACCCATGAGAAGCAGTCCTTAAGAGACAGGAAGCAGCAATAGGTGAGTGTGGGGGAGGAGTAGTTTGGTGGTTGCACCTGTCTGAAGGAGCTGCAAGTTTGCTGGAAGCTGCTGAGAGGTCTATTAAGGACTGTTACAAACCTTGGGGTGAAGACCCATCCACAAAACCGTATGTGCCTTTTTTCTTGCTTTATTCCTTTGTGCTGAAGAAAAGCGGACTTTATTTTGTGTTTGATGTATGCACTGCTGGAAGCCTGTTTAAGTTTGCTGAAATAAAGCCTTTTTGTTTATGTTTTAAACGGTTGTGCACTCAATCCGGTGGAGCTAGAACCCCCAAACTTTACAACTGATTCAGCTGGATCAACTGGGTTTGCAGCTATATGGAGGACACATTGGTGTGCTGATAGCTGGGATCCTCGTTGGAAGGCTAAGGGTTTTTTAAAAATTATAGTCCGGCTGGAACTATTTCCCATTATAGTGGCTTTAGAAATTCGGGGTGAACAGTTTAGGAATAAAAGAATATTGGTCAGAACAGATAATAAAGGTGTATTGTATGCCATAAATTGTCTGTCTTCTAGGTCTCCGCCTGTCATTGTCCTTTTAAGGTATATGATCTTTAAGTGTTTGGCTTTGAACATTTGGTTAAAAGCAAAACATTTAGCAGGAAAGGACAATGACATGGCGGACGCCTTATCTCGTTTTCAGATGAAAAGATTTGGACAGTTGCACCCAGAAGCAGATATGGTAGGCACAATTTGTCCCCAAAAGTTATGGACCTTGATTTAAATCTGATTCCCAGTTTAATTAAGAATTTGGTAGCACAATCCACCTGGATTGGATACCAATCGGCCTGGTGGATGTGGCAGTCTTTTTTAAGAAAGGCAGATAAGGAGGATGAACAATTTTCGGAGGGTTTGGTATTACTGTTTTTGGAATCCTTATGTAAGGAAAATTATTCATGTGCACATGTAAAGAAAATTTTAGCTGGTGTGTCATTTTTTCTGAAACTGAATAATCTGCCATCTTGGAACTCATTTTTTTCAGTTAAGCGTTAAAAGGTTACATGAAAAGAACTCTTAGAAAGGATGGGAGAAATCCGGTTACTCCACAGATTTTAGGTAGATTGTGTGAGATAACTGATAAGGTATGTTTTTCACAATTTGAAGCTAAGATGTTTACAGCTGTTTTTTCAATTGCATTTTTTGCAGCTCTAAGAATTTCGGAAATTATTGGTTTACATGTGGAGGATGTGTAATTGTTACAGGATTCCCTAAAAATCTTTATAAGACAGTCAAAAATAGATCAATTTGGTCGAAGGTCTTGGGTTACTTTGAATGTTTTTAAGGGTTCAGATATTTGTCCAGTATTTTTGATTAGTAATTAGCAAGTATTAGGCCGGTTAAGCATTTTGTACCCCTTTTTATTCATGAATCAGGTTCCCCTCTTACAAAGTACCAGTTTAATAAAGTTTTTAAGTGTGTTGATAGTTTAAGTTTGAAGAATGTCAGATTGACATCTCCTTCTTTTAGGATTGGGGCAGCTACAGAAGTCGCAAGATTAGGTTTAGATGCAGGGGTCATTAAGAAAATGGTTAGATGGAAGTCAGAGTGTTATCAGCTACATGTTCGTCCTAATAGCTTTATGTAATTTATTTTTAGGTTCTAAAAAGGTGGTATGGATTGTCGGCCATTCATTTGTATACTGAGCTCAGCAGAGAGCAAGGCAGAGAGTTTACACCGAAAATTTGGGACTTAATCCTGAGGAATTAAGGTTTTTTGGTGCGGTAGGAGGGGGATGATGTGGGAGGACTTATGGTTAGAGTTATGAAAGCTTCATAAAGAATTTCCTCCTTCAGATGTGATAATACATCTGGGGGAATGATATTGGACAGATGAAAACCCTAGACTTAATTTTTAAAATAAGAAATGATTTGTATAATTTTAAGTTATCTTCTCCAAAGACAGCTGTAGTTTTTTCGAAAGTGGTGCAGAGGTTGAGGTGGGTCAATTCACCTTCTCTGCAGCCTTTTGAAAAAATTAGGAAACGTGTGAACAGGGCTTTTGTTAAGCTTCTTAAGAAAGTAGGTGTATTGAGCTTTAGGCACACAGAGTTGGAAGGTGGCTCAGAGGCCTTGTACAGAAACGATGGGATTCATTTATCTGAAATTGGTATTGATATATTTAATGCATACTTAAGTACATGTATTGAAATGGCCGCGGTTGTGGGTGTTGGTGACAGAAGGGTTTAAATTGTTTTCCCTTCTGTCTAGTGGGTTTTATTGAAATTCTGATGAATTTATTGATGAAGCCTGAGCCGTAGTGGCTGGGCTGTTTTAAAGTGTGTTTTTATTATTATTATTTATTGAATAAATACTTGAATATTTGGATTTTAAACCAGTAATAAACAGCCGCGGCCAATTTATATCCAACTGGGTGTTTGCTCTTTTATTTTAATAACTATGATTATTTATTGTATTTATGTAATGTTATAGTAATTATAAAAAATTATCCTGCCTACTGTGGGGCTCATTCGCCTCAGAAGGCAGCAAGCTGTGGTGTTCCCCCCCCCCCCTCCCCTGTCGTTGTGGCTGTTGTTATGTGGTGGGTCACCTTTGTGTTAACAAAGGGGGACTAGTGGTATATGTTATTGATATTGGGTTTTATTGAAATTTGATGAATTTATTTATTGATAAAGCCTGAGCTGTAGTGGCTGGGCTGTTTAAAAGTGTGTTTTTATTATTATTTATTGAATAAATATTTGAATTTTAAACCAGTAATAAATGGGCACGGCCAATTTATATCCAACTGGGTGTCTGCTCTTTTATTTTAATTATAACTATGATTATTTATTGTATTTATGTAATGTTATAGTAATTATAAAAAAATATCCTGCCTACTATCCCATAAGCCTCCATGATGACAGAGAGCAGAGCCATGCTCGCCAGAAGTCAGTTGGTGAATCAGCCCAAAAGGTTCCATCAACTTTGGTTGCATTGAGCACTCAAAAGTGTAACTAAAGCCAAAAATTTTCTTGTAGTTTTGAATAGAATTGGGAAGCATTAGAACCCCTGTCAGGTTTTTATCATTGTTTGTGTCTCTGCTGCTCTCCATTTGTTCCAGTGACCCTTGTCACTGTAACAGAAAGTTCAGAAAATCTAACATTTTACAGTTGTTACTAGAACAGGAGATGACACTTTTAAACAGATATAAAACCGGTACAAAAACTAGTGACTTCACAATTTTATTTTAAAATCTATCTGGGTTGAGATATATAAAAAGCAAGAATGAGAAGTCTACAATAGCATCTGTGAATATGCTGCAAAAGCCAAATGTGTGGTTCGGTCAGTGAGAGAGGCATCAATTCTGTCTGTGCTTACAAGATTTTATTGTTAGCTACCATCTTGGCCTGAGGGTAGGCAGTGAAAGACATCAGCAGGCTAACAATTTCACTGTGAAATATACTGGACAGAAATGTTCCAAGGACAATTTAAAAATGACATATCTTTTGGTGTTGACTATAATATTTATACTAAGCTAGCCATACACAACAAGATTTTAATCAATATTTTGTAAAAAGTTGAGATAAGGTAGAATAGTTGGGTCAATCTTATTTTTTTTAGTTCTATTCAAAAGGATGTCCACATATGGCATGGTACTAGGTAATCTAGTTGAACAGGTAAAATAAAAAAAAATCTTCCTACATGTTACCAGCTTAACAAGAGAGAGCAAAAGGGAACGAAAAAAAAAAACTGCTAAAATATGTGCTTTTCAGAAGTTGATCTTCAGTGACCTACAGATCGTAGCTGCCCAACAGAGCTCAACTTATAGCTGCATTGAACAAGGTTCCTTGTGTCTTTGGGCAGAGATGCTAATAAGGTGGTACCACCAGTCCTCCTATATGGGGCCCAGAGTCAGATTTGATCAAGACAGGGAGGATGATCTGTGTGGCAGGGGTGCAATTACAGAAACGGTGCCTTGTGTGCTTCGCCTTGAAGCAGCTGAAAGCCCAGTTTCTCCTCCTCTGCTGGCTTTCAGCTGTTGCAGGGAGACACACACAGGACACTGTTCATGTAATTGCACCTCCGCCGCACCGATCCTCCTCTGTGTCCAGCCCACATCTGATTGCTCCTGCTGTGTGCACCCTCCCTCAGCACTGCTGGGTTCCCTCTCCTGCCGGAACACAGTGTGTGTGGGGCGGGGGAGGGGGGGGGTGTTGCACTGTTCAGGATGGAGAATAGGGGGAAGGGGAAGGTAAAAATGTCATGTACCAAACCCTTACTTTTCTGAATGAACACAGTGAGTGATCAATACTGATCACTCACAGTGTTCATTCATAACTGAAGCATAGTAAACTGTAGTAAACGGTGTTAACAGCCATACTATTAATTTTAGCCATACTAAACATTTTTAAAAAATGGTACCACTGCACTATCGCTCTCTTCCACAACCAAAAACCATATGGTCAAAGCATGCATGACTGTGGAAGGAGTAGACAGCCCATAGATGTCTATAACTGGCTTTAAAGGGGAAAATATATTTTCAATGGCTGTTAATGATAATGTGAACCCTAAAGTAATGCTTTTCGATGACATGTTGGCTATGTTTTTTTTTTTTTTTTTACTCATAACAGTGAAGCCTGAATTTCTGAAAATTCTGTTTCAAAGCAGCTTCCCTTTGGAAGCCCTATACCTGAAAAAAGAGCAAGGAGAGTGCATGCCTATATTGCCTAAAACACCTTTTTTGCATTGTTTTGGGAAATTGTCAGGTTTACTTAAAAAACATATACTAAAAAGCTGCATACTTCAGTTGTGCAAAAAGTAATGAGAAAGCTTCTGTCTTATACAGTGGGGAAAATATTTGATCTCCTGCAGATTTTGTATGTTTGCCCACCTACACAGAAATGAAGGGTCTATAATCTTTATCATATATGTATTTTAAATGATAGAGACACAAAATCAACCAAAAATCCAGACAAAACACATGATACAATTGTTATAAATCGAGTTGCAGTTCAGTGAGTAAAATAAGTATTTGATCCCCATTCAAAATATGACTTCGTTCTTGGTGGAGAAACCCTTGTTGTTAAGCACAGAGGTAAGATGTTTCTTGTAGTTAGTGGCCAGGTTTGCACACATCTCAGGATGGATTTTGGTCCACCTCTTCTTTACACATCTTCTCTAAATCCTTTATTGGCTGTCGCTTGGCATCTTGAAGTTTCAGCTCCCTCCATAAATTTTCTATAGGATTAAGGTCTGGAGACTGAATAGGCCACTCCATGACCTTAATGTGCTTCTTCTTAAGCCACTCCTATATTGCCATGGAGGAATGTTTTAGGTCATTGCCATGCTGAAAGACCCATCTATGACACATCTTAAGTGTTCTTAGAAAATGTATAGAGGGAGCTGAAACTTTGGGTTGCCAAGAGACAGCCAAGAAACATTAAAGATTTAGTGAAGATCTGTAGTGGACCAAAATCCCTCCTGAGCAGGTGTGCAAAGCTGGTCATCAACTACAAGAAACATCTTACCAATGGTTTCTCCATCAAGTACTAAGTAATCTTTTGCTTGGGCATCAAACACTTATTTTACTCACTGAACTGCAACCTAATTTATAGCTTTTGTTTTATGTGTTTTGTCTGGATTTTTGGCTGATATTCTGTCTCTGTTATTTAAAATACACCTATGATAAAAATTATAGCCCCTTTATTTCTTTGTACGTGGGCAAACTTACAAAATATGCAGGGGATCAAATAATTATTTTCCCCACTGTATTTCTGAAGGGGATGCCCCTTTGAGTTTAAATCACTCCAGTTTTATTTCAGGAAAAATACTAGTCAATAACCACACATTCACTGTACCTGGCTAATACAAGCATCTACTTTGCTTGTCTGACTCTCACTTTTAGTTAAACCTTCTGCAACTAGGCTGCCAGTGTAAGATTCTGTTGCAGCAGCACAGTAGGTTTAAGGTGGGTTTACAGTCCAGCATTGTAGAGACTGTTCGGTGTCGCAGATACATCGTTCCATCCTCCCTCTGACCTCTTTATACTGGCCTAGTGAGAGCTCTATAGGTTACTGGGGAAGAGGGGGAAGCAGGTTTTTTTTTTTTTTTTTTTTTTTTTTTTACCGCCTGTAAAAATATGGACAGTTGGCAACTCTAACCAATGTAAGGGGGAACCTTTCCACTGAACTCACTAAATGTGAAGGAGCACTATAACATTTGTCAGTATTTCTTTTCTGGCCATTATTTTTTCATTTTAATTATTATTAATGAAAATAATATTGTCATATAGCAAAGCCTTGGGTGTCAATTATATTAAGTACACCACATTCCTTATTCTTACATCCGAAACATATTGTTTACGCTTATATCTTGTGAGCTGTATATAAAATAATTAACCACATGGGCTCTCTGAGACCTGAATTTTTTTTTCTGTAAAGATTTAAAGATGGTAAAAAGTTTGACAAAGGCTGGTCTAGAGGAAGCAGAATATACTTTATAGAAAGACTATAGCAACACTTGTTAACAGAGTATATATGCATTTTCTGTACAATAATTGTTTACTGTGCAAGCTCTGTTTATTAGATGGGGTATGTGCATACAGCAATGGTGGTGTGCAATTTAAAGATCTATAAACTTATGCTTCTGAACCTGATTTCCATAAAGTACTAATTTTAGACCAAGTCCCAGCTGAATTAATTAACCCCAACCACTCTGATTGCCTTGGAAAGGCTGATTCACCATCAAGAGAATACAAATGATTAATCCCTTGATTAACCTTGAAGGGAATCTGGTAATGAGGTTATATTGTTGCATTTTACAATAAAACAGCAGAAAATTAAAAAAAAAAAAAAAAAAAAAAAATCTAACTGGTTCCATGATGTAGCCAAAAAACATTGTACCCCCCATCCCAAAGTATTCATATTTTCTTGATTAAAATTAAACCATGCAAAAGCTCACCAGCCAACTTTATTATGTCAAAATTGAACAAAATAAATATATAAAGTAAATATACTTTATTAGAAATATACAATTCTTGACCCTTCCTAAAACTTCATGAGATGTCAAATGAGGAAAGTGTTCAGGTTACCCATCTACCTAAGCACTGTTCTACGACTGACCATCACTGTGAAAATTAATGAAAGAATATATCTGCAAAAGGCACCAAGAACAGAACTGGTTTAAAAAATAGAATGCTTCTCAAATTGGCCCTTAATTAAATTAAGTGATAGACCTTCTTCTAACAACTATTTGGCAGCATACACAGGATTCCAGTAGCAAGAATTAGTGCATTTTTTGTGGATGGAACCACAGCTGCATGGAAACGGTGGCGTCCACTCAGCCTGTACAAGCACACATAAAACTATAACCTGCGGTTAGGGACGGGCGTTACAGCCTGGACACATTTAGATGCATCCAGGCTCGGACACCCATCCCTAACCACAGGTAACTGGTCAGACACCCATCCCTAACCGCAGGTAACTGGTCGGACACCCATCCCTAACCGCAGGTAACTACTTGGTGTGTGGCTACACGAGAACAGTGATGGCTGCGGTCAGTCTTTCAATACTTTGTAAAGGCTAAGCAGCTGCTGCTATTTGCATGCACTTGTCATTCCAGCTGCAAGAATCCACTAAGTCTTGCTGTTGAAATCCTGTGTATGTGCCTAAACGGCTGTGTGAAGGAAGCCTGCTTTTGGTCCCTTTTGGTCTCCTACATATACCACTGACAGCGGTTTGTTGTATCATTAATACGTGCAAATAATACTTTTTGATTAGGCCAAAAATCTTGTGAGCGGATAGCCTTCTGTCTGTGCTGTATACTTATTACTGACATTGCTCTTAGCTAGCTTTGACACTTTTCATCCCTTGTGGTGTGTTAGCAGCCCATTCATAATGAACAGGCCGTCCTAAAGCAGCGTGTGCCATGAGATTTCCATTTACACTCCCAGCGGCAGTTATTTGAATGAGTTCAATATAAACACTGCATAACATGATGTAGCTGTACATTGTCAATGTTGAAAGTTAAACCTGTAAAACCTATTTGACCAATACATTAGGTAGCAATCATATTGCAACAGCGTGTATCACTTTCCTTAGAACACACTTTAACCACTTAAGCCCTGGAGGATTTGGCTGCTCAAAGACCAGGCCCTATTTTGCGATTCGGCACTGAGTGACTGTAAAGGGACAATTGCGTGGTCGTGCGATGCTGTACCCAAATAAAATTGATTTCCTTTTTTTCCCACAAACAGAGCTTTCTTTTGGTGGTATTTGATCCCCTGTGCGATTTTTACTTTTTGCGCTATAAACAAAAAAAAAAAAGCGACAATTTTGAAAAAATAACAATATGTCTCACATTTTTTTATATGAAATTCTCAAAAAAAAAAAATGTAAAAATCAAAATTTTTTTACATTTTAGGCCAATTTGTTTTCTGCTGCATATTTTTGGTAAAAATAATAAGCATATATTGATTGGTTTGCGCAAAAGTTATTGCGTTTACTAACTACGGGAAAGATTTATGTCATTTTTTTTTTAAACTAGTAATGGCGGCGATCTGCAATTTTTTTTGTGGGACTGCGACATTGTAGCGGACAGATCGGACCCCTGACTGACATTTTTGACACTTTTGGGGGTACCAGTGACATTACTACAGTAATCAGTGCTATAAATATGCACGGTTACTGTAAAAAGGACACTGGCAGGGAAGGGGGTTAACTTTATTGGTGATCAAGGGGTTAAATGTGTCCCTAGGGGCGTGATTCTAACTGTTAAGGGGCGTGGCTTGTTCGATCATAACAGAGACATACAATCCTACATAGCAGGATCACATCTCTGTCATGATCTAAGGGAGAATGACAGACGGCTGTGTTTACATCAGCCGTCTGCCTTTCTCCCTCTCCTGAGCGAGATATCGGAGCCGCCGGTCACTCGCGCGGGGATTTTAGTGAACGAGCGGGGTCAGGAGCCCGCCGGCGGCTCGTGGGCGGTATGTCACTTTGCCCAGGAGGGGCTGACTGCCGCGGTATATAGTCGTGCGGCGGTCGGCAAGTGGTTAAATGTACTTTTGCATTTCTCTGATAATATCTGTCTCTTGCAATATTTTCAGGACAGTTTAAGCCAAAAAGCTTAGGTTAAAAATATCAAACACTGTACATTTTCAGGTATTTAATATATTTACTGAATCGCTGTGCAAGCATCAAAAGAACTAGTAAGCTCTTTTCACATAACATAGCCTACATAAAAATACAATAAAATAAAAGGTGGGCACTGCTTAGCAGAATGCATTGGTATTCACAGAGCAATTATTTAGAATTGCCTCTCACCAATTGGAAAATCTTGCAAAGCTTTTTATGTTTTCTAATAGAAATCCTCTGTTGCATATCAATGTACAGTGTAGGACTACTGCATGGGTCTTTCTGTAGAATTGAATCCAACCCACTGCTTTAGCCCCAAGCTGTTTTTAAGAGCACTTTTATCTATACCCTAAAAAACATGGCAGGTCCATGGACAGCCTAATGCCTCGTACACACGCATGGATAGTTGGCCGTGAATTTTCGGCCAACGTCCGATCGGCCGATTTTCAGCTTGTTAGTATGATGCTTTCGACAACCGACTCCGACTTTTCGGCCGAACAAAATCTGGTGTCAATCTCAACAGAACGGCCGATTTTCCGTCAGTCAGTACAGATTTCGGCATACAAAAATCTGATGAGCAAGACTGGGCATGCTCAGAGAAGAAAAAATACACGGAAAGTAAACCAGCACATGACATCACTTCTGAAGTTGGTTTTTGTTGGCCGAGAAAATTCGTGTGCAGTCTAGAGCACATTTCAACCAACACAACAACACTGGACAAAAGACGGCCGATCGGTCGGCCGATAATCGTTGCGTGTGTACGAGGCTTAAGTGTAGATGATGTGGGTTGAATGATACTGGCTGTCAGACAGTGAAATAACCAAAAACAACAATCTGTGAAACTATGGGGGGGTTACTAAAACGAGAGCATGCATAGAAACCTATTAATGTCCAAGTTTTACTGGCAAAGCTTAATTGAACAAGCTGAAGTTAGTGGATTGGCTATCATGCACAGCTGCACCAGATTCTGAGTTTCTGAGTGCTCCAGTTTTAGCAATACCCCCCCTCATGTGAACCCCAAAAATAAGGATTAACAACTAATAGTGCAACGCTATGTAAAAAAAAACACTAATACAGAGAAATATACCAGTGCTGTAATACACAATCCAACATAATCAAACATAAATCTGCATTAAACATATCTATGTGATATTAATATTAATGAACAACGTGCAACAATATAAATAGATATACATAAATAAACCAACATTACATACCAAAGGCATATAAATAAATATATGTAAATGTGATTGAATGGTATAACGTTTGGACTCACTTGAGCTCATCCTTAAATTCTAAGGACTTCATATCCCATGGTACCTTGCTGCCTACAAGCAGTGATTCCTGTACTGACTGTCTCCTGAAACTCATCCTTTCTGCACCTCTGTACTTCAGAAGGCAGGCTGTGAATTCTGTCACACAGCACAGGGCATAGGGCATTCAAGGAAGTAAATGTGTGGTGAGAATCACAAAAGTAGGCTAACACATTTCAAAGTTGTTCAGATTAATAGGAGTAGGCTACAAATACTTGAAACACAATGTTGAAATTAATAGAAGAGTTCAAACTTTGACAACAGAGAGGCTTTAAGATTAATGCTTTAACTTTGTTGGATGTCATGTGGCGTCCTCCTGGAAGGCGTCGTGGCACGATCTGTCACCAGCTGTGTCTGCCCGACACAGCTGATGACTGATCAAAGTACCAGCCCACTGACCAATCACAGCAGGTCACATGGAAATTGTAAACAATAAATGGTTTTCTTCCATGCCAACCATTGTGTACAATTGTGTTGCTAGCTGTGATTGGTCACAGTGATAACAGGGTACAGACAGGGCCAACCACAGCTTATCACAAAAAAACACACAGAATAAATCAGTTTCATTTAGTAAAAATAAATCATAATGTGTAAAATAAAAAAAGACAAGATTACTTTACAGTGTAGTACATTGTTATTATGGTAACACTGTAATTGCTCTGGTCACAGTGTTAAAAAAAAAAAAGTAATAAAAAAAAAACAAATTGTAAAAAAACGTATTTCTTTTTTAACTTGCCATGCCTCTTACTAAATAACTTGGACTGTCTTCTATCCTGGCATTTTCGGGCCTCAAGAAATAAGGCCATCTGTACATCAGGATTGATCGATTTTCAGATACTGTATATGCTCATAGTTTATGGACTATGACTTTCCAACAGAGTAAATAATCTACACGGATTTGGGGTATTTTCACCAAAAATGGGGCCGAATACATTTTGGCCTAAATTTATGAAGAAAAATTACTTATTTGCAAAATTTTATAATAGAAACTAAAAAAAAATGTGTTTTGTTTTTTCAAAATGTTTGCTTTTTTAGTTTATTTAGCAAAAAATAAAAAACCCAGCGGTGATTAAATACTACCAAAAGACAGATCCATTTGTGTGAAAAAAATCATAAAAAAACTTTCATTTGGGTATAGCGTTGCATGACTGCGAAATTGTCATTCAAAGTGCAACAGCACTGAATGCTGAAAATTTACCTGGGCAGGAAGGGGGTGAAAGTGCCCGATATTGAAGTGGTTAAACGGATCCAATCATGTTAAGCTTGCAGTGTCTAGGATCACTTAGGTTTGTTTTTTTTCCAAAAAAAAAGTCTATGAAACTGGTGAAAAAGGTTTTTTGTCCCTTGCCCTCTGGCTGTCTATGTTTGTTTAGAATGCCTCTTACAATGCTTCCCCAATAACAAGGGGATTGTGAATAGCTTTTATGGTCTTTAAAAGTGTTCTGGTTCTTTCTCAAGGTCTGCCTTGTTGGAAGAATGTTTGGCTCCAAGTTTAGGGCTTAGCAGTCTGAGGAGCTAGATCTATGGTCATAAAGATTGGGACCGAGCAGAAAAGGTCACACAATCAATATCTGATGCAGAGATGTTGGAGTAGTGTAGTGCGATATGAAAGATAATCGATCCTCAAGTAATTTTGGTGAGCAGGTGAAAAGAGGAGCTTTTATTCTTTGGATGCTGAGCTTACCAGATGTCAATTAAAACAGTTTGATACAGAAAATATTTTTACATGTTTCAGGGTGAGAAAGATAGATAAGAGCAGCCTGTTGAGGCATCTATGTGGGCATTAAGTGTCAAACTGATTTAATCTTCCAGAACCTTCAGTGGCGCCCTTTAAAATCTGTGGTCAAGGAAGCATATCTGATGGGTAAGTAAATGCTAGTGAAAGTAAATTGTAGAGTCTCTATAAAAGCCTTGACAATCCTGTATCTGCCATGGAATCTGAGATAGTGGCTGTATGTCACTATGGCACTTGTCTGACGATGAGAATGCTAGTTCCTCTTAACTTGGCATTCCGGGAATTACTGTAATAGGAAATCCAAAAAAATGGATTTTTCACTTACCGTAAAATCCATTTCTCTGATGTTTATTGACCGACAGCTCCTCATCTTCTTAACCATTGGGTTATACTGCCCCGTACAGGAATAGAACATTAGGCAGAAAAAAAAAAAAAAAAAAAAGTTGCCTATGCCTATGGGCAGTCCCAGGGGGTATACTCCGTCTCTCTGCTATATGCACTCAGTTTGTTACAAGCTGTCAGAAGAATGACAACTCCATAGAGGGGTGGGTGCTGTGTGTGTCAAACATGAGAGAAATGGATTTTACAGTAAGTTTAAAATCCCATTTTCTCTTTCACTCATTGAAGGACACAGATCCTGATGTTCCTAACCATTGGAACGCCTCAAAGCAGTGATAAACGTGAGGGGTGGGAACTAACGAAAACTAAATTCCCAAGGCTAAACTATAGCCAACCAGGTAATCGGGAGCTCAACCAAAACAACTGGAGCCCACCTGAAGAGAACAATACAAAGAGGACCAGGTCCTTTAACCACTTCACCCGGGCCGACGTCATAAGACGTCGCGGGGTTTAAGTGAACATATATTAATGATGCCTGCAGCTATTAGCTCGTACGCAAAAGCGAACGCATGGTTACTTCGCGGCCACATATGTAGACGACATTCAATCCATACATGTGAGGTATCGCCACGAACGTTAGAGCGAGAACAATAATTCTAGCCCAAGACCTCCACTGTAACTCTAAACTGGTAACCTGTAAAAAATGTTAAAGCATCGCCTATAGAGATTTTGAAGTACCGAAGTTTGGCGTCAGTCACGAGTGTGCGCAATTTTAAAGCGTGACATGTTCGGTATCTATTTACTTGGCGTAACCTCATCTTTCAAATTATACAAGAAAAATTCCTGCACAAATACCGTGTGACATAAAAAGTTGCAATGACCACCATTTTATTCCCTACGGTCTCGGCTAACAAAAAATATATAATGTTTGGGGGTTCTGAGTAATTTTCTAGCAAAAAAATGATGATATTTACATGAAGGAGCGGAGTGCCAGAAATCGCCCGGTATTGAAGTGGTTAAACAGCAGCCTGCAAAACCTTGCGTCCAAAGGAAGCATACGCTGATGCCAACACATTAATTTTATAGAACCTTGTGAAAGCGTGCACCGACGAACAGGTGGCTGCCTTGCAAACCTGTGTCACCGACACCTAAAGACGGAAGGCCCAGGAGGCACTGTGTGCCCGAATAGAGTGCGCCTTGACAGGGAAAGGAGGAACCTGACCCCTGATGGAGAAGGCCTGAATCACCGTCTGTCTGATCTATCTGGAAATGGTCGCAGATTAAGCGGAAAACCCTTTCCGAGGCCCATCCGTGAGCACAAATAGGGAGTCTGATTTTCCTAAAATGACTCCAAAGCTGCCAGGCACACCTGAATTGCCCGGACCACATCCAAGGCATGCAAAGCAATTTCCTTCGGATGTTTGGGCCTGGGACACAGGGAAGGCAACACAATATCTTCATTCAAATGAAAATCGGAGACAACCTTTGGAAGGTGAACCACCAAGTAAGGTGAACGACAGGATAACACCGCCAATTCCGAAACCCAGCGCGTAGAGGTGATAGCCACCTTCTGGGACAGCATAAGCAGGGGAATCTCCCGAAGATTCTCAAAAGGAGACTTCTGGAGGACTGAGAGCACCAAATGGAGGTCCCAAGGCGGCAATGGAGACCACACTGGAGGGGCCAAGTGCCTAACTCCCTGAAGAAAAGTAGGCATCAGAGAGGATGTGGCCGAGGGCCGTTGAAAGAAGACCGCTAAGGCTGACACCTGACACTTGATAGTACTCAAGGCCAGTTTCTGCTCAGCCCCCCGTTGAAGGAAGGTCAAGATCCAAACCACGAGAAAGAGCGAGGATGAACCCAAGAGACTCACACCATGCAATGTACGACTTCAACGTACGATGGTAGATCTTTCTAGAAGTAGATTTTATAGCGGTTAACAGCCGTCAAAGCCAGCGACTGTAAAGCAGGATGGAAGATTGGTCCTTGGGACAGCAGATCCTCCCTGAGAGGATGCTTCCAAGGAACGTCGGCGACCAGCTGCACCAGATCGGCGTTCCAAGCCCGACAAGGCCACTAAGATGACCGAAATTCCTTCTCCCTCGATCCTGCGTAGAAGTCTTGGCAGAAGCTTGAGAAGAGGAAGGCGTAAATCAGGTCATACCGATCCCACTGGGCCACCAGCACATCTGTGGCATCCACTGGAGGATCCTGTGAACAAGCCAAAAACATCTGCACCTTTCGGTTAAGCCGCGACACCGACAGATCCACCTTGGGGATGCCCCACTGGAGACACAAATGATGAAACACCTCCAGATGAAGGGACCACTCCTCCTGGTCCAAAGCCTGCCGACTGAGGTAATCCGCCTTCCAATTTTCCACCCCAGGAATGTGTACAGCGGAAAGGGCTGGAACGAACCATTCTGCCCACCTTAGAATGCCGGCTAACTCCAGAGCCACCAGGACACTTCTTGTGCCCCGTTGCTGATTGACATAAGCCATGGCTGTGGCATAGTCCGATTGGATGTGCACTGGACATTCCTGAAGATGATCAGTCCAATGTTCCAGGCACAGTCGGATTGGTCGTAGTTCCAAGACATTGATCGGTAGTCTGGACTCTTCCAGTGCCCAGATCCCTGGAGCGGAATTTTTGCCAACGATGTCTCCCAAGCCAGACAGGCTGGCATCCATGGTAACCACTGTCCAATACAAGGGGAGGAAGGATTTGCCCAGCTGAAGCGCCAGCTGAGAACGAAGCCACCATATCAGGGACTCTTTCCTTCCCCGGCTCAGCCAGATCTGATTGTCCAGAGACTGCGGAGTCTTGTCCAATTTGGACAGAATCTCTCTTTGCAGGGGCCTTGTATGGAGCTGTGTAAACGGAACGGCCTCGAAGGTAGAAACCATCAGGCCCAGCACTCGCATGCAAGTCCGGAGGGATGACCATCTGTTGGACAACAGGAGATAAATTGCAGCCTGAAATTTCTGGATTTTGTCCAGAGGAAGGAGCACTCTGGCTCAGGTCAAGTCCAGAGTAAGACCCAAATAGTCCTGCTTTCTGGACAGAACCAGAGCAGATTTCTGAAAATTCAGAATCCAGCAGAATTCCCTCAGAGTTCGTATGGTGATTTCCAGGTTTTTCACCAGAGCAGTAGGAGACTCCGTTCGCAGAAGGAGGTCATCCAAGAAGCCCAGTACCGCGATCCACCGTTAGCGTAACAATGCTAGCACCTGGGCTAACACTTTTGAGAAGACCCGAGGAGCAGAGGCGAGACCAAAGAGTAGCGCTACAAACTGAGAATGCTCCTCTCACACGGCAAAACGGAGGAAGCGCTGGTGACTGGCACATATAGGAATGTGAAGGTAAGCATCCTTGATGTCGATAGAGGCAAGAAAATTCCCCTGATGCAGGGATGCCACCACCGTGCGAATGGACTCCATTCTGAATTTCTGCGCCCGCACAAAGCAGTTCAGCGTCTTGAGGTCCAGGATCGGACGCCTTGCCTTCCTTCCTGGGAACTGTAAACAGGTTTGGGTAAAAACCCTGAAAATGTTTCGAAGTCAGAGAACTGGGACAATCACCCCTTGAAGCAACAGGTCTTGTACCACCCCAAATAGACCCTGTAAGCGGTCCGGGGACAGGTGCAAGTTGAAAGGAAAGAACCTTGCCGGGGGAGGGGGGGTAAGAGTGAAACTCGATCTTGTAGCTGGACCGAATAACTTTGTGAACCCACTTGTCTTGTACCAGGGAAGTTCACGAGTCGGTGAATACCAGCCTCAGTGCCGAACCAGCCAGCGTGTACATATTGCAGGCCACAGTCTCCGCCTTCCTGTCAGCCGGATCCTTAAAGGGCGGGAACTCTTCAACCGGAATAATGGTTGCCTTGTTCAATCTGGAAATTGGAGGGTCCACCACCGGTGGAACAGTCCACTTCTTAATAAGGGACTCCTCATAGGGGTATTGCCTTGCAAATCACTTAGGGACCCCAAGGGGATACTTTGGTCATCCCCACTCTTTAGTGACAATTCTGTCAAAATAGGCAAGGAAAGGAAACACCTTTGCCGCTCTGGATAGCTTGTGAGTGCCAAAAGGGAACCTGTGCCTCAGTCACAGCAGCAGCTGCATCCTCCATCTTCAAGGTCTCAAGCACAGATACAATCAGTGCTTCCACCAGCGCCTTTCTGTGGGTGGTTGCAGATGTAGAGGAATCATCCTCGCTATCAAGAGTATTCCGGGAGCGTGGTCGCAAACCCAGCAGGGAGACCCACATCTGCGGTGGCCGAATCAGATTCAGGATCTGATGAGACAAATGAGGCAGAGGAAGGCAGAGGGTGCTATTTGCTAGCCTGTCGCCAGAAAGGCCCCTAAACCCTGGACACAAATGACTCCAGGACCGCTGTCCGTGCATTGATGGATAGATGAGATCCAGAGGACCCCGCAGCCTCAGAAGGGAACAGGTGGGGAGATGTGCTCCAAAGACTCAATGAGTCACCAAGGGGACCCCACAAAAAGTGTAAAACACTGCAAAGGGACAACCCCTACCATGCTGGCAGCACCACTTAGTCACCAGGCACATGCGCCAAGTGATCCTCAGCAGAGAGGGAGAGGACCCCACCAGACATCACCCAGCAGAAACAGGCACCTACATCCACCAGGATAATCTGCACTTCGTGTGCAGAGATCAGCAAGTGAAAAGATCCAGGAGTCAGCACCAGGGGATGAGGAGGGGCTCCCACCGCCAAAATTCCCACCCACAGGGCTCCACCGTCATGGCTGCCGCTATTTTCAATGGCAAACCACTGCAAAATGGCCGTCTTACTACACAAACATTGCCGCCGTGCACTGAGCACACAGGCTACAGCAAAATGGAGTCACCACAAGGTCCCCAGCAACCCAGGAGGGATCCCTAGGCCTCAGAAAATGGGACAGGCAGGAAGGGGGCCCCTGGCAATAGCCCTCACCAAGTACAGCCCCATAGGCGATCCCCCCAGTCGCCGGCGGCATACCCCCCCTGCCAGCACAGCACCCTGTCCCCACCCCAGGTGGTGGACAATGCCACCCCACAGCCCCAGCACCAGTAAAGGAGGGGGGATGGATGGGGGTGTGATATGGCCAACAGGGACCACCAGACCGATGAGGAGGGTGCCTAACGGGAAGGAGGGGAACCCAGGGGTCTGACTGTCCCATGGAGGGGCCTACGTCCACCCTAAAACCCTCAAAGGGGAGAGGAGGACAGTCACTTACCATACCAGGAACCAGACGGGCACTTCTCCAGATAGAACCTCCTCTCCATCAAAATGGGGGGGGTGTCGGCTAGGAGGAACGCTGAGACTCGGGCCGAGACTCGGTTGAAATACTAAACTCGCAGGCCAGCCCCCGTCCGGTGGGGCTATATTGTGGTGGCGCTGAGATCTGGGCGCGCTCCCTGGCGCAACCGGGGTGACCACCTGGATCTAGATTATCCACCCCGTCGCCCAGTCCAGCAGTTGATTGCAGATCTCACAGGAAAAAAAAAAGAGAAAAAAAATTCTATCTAAAAAGAAAAAATTGCCAGGACCAGAGATACCAGCAAGGAACTAGGTCCTTACTCCTGACTAGTCAGAAAAGAACCTATAGCAGAGAGAGGGAGTATACCCCCTGGGACTGCCCATAGGCGTAGCCAGACTTATTTTCTGCCTAACAACCTACTCCGGTAGGGAGCAGTATAACCCAATGGTTGAGAAGATCAGGAGCTGTGTATGTCAATGAACGAAAGAGAAGCTTTGATACTTATTCATGGGGGTCCCAGACCGGGGGCTGGGGGGGATTTGAGGCAGGCTATAGAAAAAAGAGCAAACGTAGGGAAACTAGGAGATGCTCTGTTGGAGAAGAGAACGATTACTGGGAGGGGGCGAAGATCAGCAATGCAGGACTACAACAATGCACCAAACGGGAAAAACAATGATAAGAATTCAATATTTCACTGACTTTGGCTACACCATGCGTGAAACTGTGAATTGTGTTGTAGGTGATGGAAGGCAGGGTAGGTGAGGAGTCCCAGTACAATTGTGGGTAAGCTCTATAATATGGACATAGAATGGGTGGGTAAGGTGCTTGCAGTGAGGAGAGGAGTAAAAACACTCTGTATCTCGAAGAAAGGCCAACATAGTTATGGACCACTATGTAGTATCCCTAAAAGGATCTAAAAACAGTAGTTGTTGACCAATCAACCATTGCAGACAAAATATTGTAAGTTGATAATGTTCTTCTATACAGAACAGCATTCCTCTAACCAACACAGATGGAAGAGCCTAAGGGGGAATTGGACGTCTAAGAGAAGAGAGTTAAAAGGAAGTAAAAATGTGATGGGGATCCGAGTATCCTGGCATATGAGGTCACAGGACCCACATGGAAAGTGGTAGGCGTGATCTGCAGATCAGTGGTGGTAGAGTTAAGTGTACCCCCCACCCCCAAGAGAGCAATGAGAATGTGTTTGTTAAAAAGGTACCTCTGTGAGAAACCTCACTAGATACAATGTTGCTGAGTCCCCTGTACCGTTTAAACTAGTTAAGTGTACAGTGTGAGAGCCTCAAACTATCACTGTCAGTGTTGGAAAATGAAATGCAACACATAACAATGTAACACAGAAAAATTAAAGTTCTGTAACATAAAAACATGTTAAATACTCAAAGAAATAACCCAACTACCAACCCAGTGGTGATCTCGAGCAAGTCTTGCTACCACACTAATTAATGTATACCCTGGGTGAAGAGGAGCATTCTCTGCCAATGACTGGGAGGGGTTTAGTGCTCCCCTCTGTACCGGCAGTGTAGGCAGGGTCAGGTAGAGGGGCAGCCAAGAAGAGGGGTCATCCACAATGCTCCATAAGGTTACATGGTGTGGGCCTTTGTTATGTGGTCCTTGCTTTCAGCTGTAACATGTAACAGTACAAAAACTATGCCAGATCCATAAACAGTGGAATGAAGTTGAATAACCATGTTCCAAACTTTCAAAACCATGTTGCAAATGCCAAAGGGGAGGGGAGCCAAAATCTTTGTCTACAGATAATAAACACGCATGGCTCCTCACAGAACGAGTGCAGTAAGGCCAGTAATACATGGATTGAAAGTTGGCTGGTTCAGCAGGGACCGGCTGAATTTTGAACTATGTATGGGCAGGCCTGGTTGTACAGAAATCTATCTACCCATGGATTTCTTTACAACCAGCCTGTCAGGTTTTTCCTGACTGCTATCAGTGTGCTCTGACATGGGGAACGTTCCCTGTTGTTCGAATACAAAAAGCTCAGTGGGAAGGAATCCACCCCATCTACACAGTGTTTGGATGGAGGAAATGGGTCATTTTTAATTTAACCTGCTGTTTGAATGAAAAAAAATCAATAAATATTACTGCATGGCCAGCCTAACTGAATATGGGTCAAACAAAGACCCAACTATAAAGAAATAAACAGTACAGACAGGTAAAAAACAAATAGGGAGTATGTTTACCCAAGAGCTGTAGAGGATTTAAACTCGTAGGTATAGCCTGCACAAGACAAGGTTAGTCCTCATTGAAATTTAGAGTAACATGATGGGAGCGGGAGCACCAGTTTCCTTGTGTCTCAACAGAGTAGGATCCAGCAGGCTTTGGGTTTTAGTGGTCTGCACCTAGTCAGGAAGATGTCCTCACAGCTCAGGAATGGAAAGAACAGCTGCAACTAAGAAGGTAAGGGTAATGTAAAATGGATAGCCTTGCTTGTGGACATTTAGATGAAAGGGGTGGTCCCATTTAGCACTAATACTCTGAGTCCTCATTAAGAGAGGTTTCAGCAGGTTCCACATGTACAACATGCGACAGGAGAGATCATGACAATTCTGAATCTCTGTCCTGTCGAAGGAAACACTTACCTGTTGCAATACTAGCTGTAGAATCTCCTCTTTCATTGTGTGCACAGCAAAGGACATTTGCTGTGGTTTTACCCAGGGCCCAGCTGATGATGGCAGTCACTGCAGTTCTAAGATTTGCACCGCTTGTAGCCTCTGGAATGCCTCAAAGCCTTTTTTTTTTTTTCTGCAGTTGCTATTCTTCACATCTTCCAGTCAAAACTAGATTTGTGAAAAAGGCATAATATCACTCCTAGGGATTTGGATACTTGGAATTGGCCTGTTGAGTGTCCTCAAGGGAGGAGAGTTTTTTTTGTCTGTCGGAGACTTTTTGACATCGCTTAGTTCAGTCCTAAGATTGGACCCGATTCTTGAGACTAGGCTTTCTATTTTTTGCTCTAGTTGGGAGAGACCGAATGAGGGCACAAAGGTCAGCCTGGTCTCCTGCCCAATACATTAGGTAAATACATTAGGAGTCCAATCCAATGAGAGATTCCGCAAAGGCAGGAGATGGAAAGGGGGGTCAGAGACTGGAGGTATGCTTGCTCCTTGTTGCGGTGTGGTGGAGAAACTGCATAAGCTTATTTTTTCATCCTAGTCAGACACCTGATGCAGCATAATTTGCCTGCAGAGGCACCATATCTGATGGGTTGGGGTGACCTCAGAAGATTAGGAGGTAGGAATGGCAAAAAAAGTTGTAAATGTCTGAATGCCAGGTCATCGTAGACGATCCTGCTGGCTTTTTCGTTTCAGTCATATGCTAAAGCCTCGTACACACAATCATATTATCGGATGTCTTATTTTGTTGCATGATACTAGTATCGAATTCAACAATGCGTACTTAACGTATGATTTTTTTTTTGTACGATTCTGAAAAAGCTTGCTGGCTGCGTAACTACGTATCGGATAGTAAAAAACAAAAACAATTGCAGCCAGGCTTTTTCCAGGTTATTTTCATGTTTCTGATCATGCGTGGCCTTCGTCTATCGATTTTTAGTGGACGCATACTGTACTGATTAAATGATTGTTGTTCGCTAGGCTATTTTGCGACAAAAGTTTTCGTGTTTGTCCCTTTGGATTTTGTTGGATGAAATGTCATGATCGGCTGTAGAAAGCTGTGTACTAACGATCAGATTATCGTGCGATAAATTCTAAAGTGATTTTGTTTGTACGATTATCTGATCATGTGTACAAAGCATAAGTGTAGCACAGATAGGGCGAGAAATGGGATTTGTATCCCTCATAGTGCAGAGCACAAATAGGACACCTTTTTACTTCTCCACAGCTGTGCTAAATTCAAATAATTACAATAGCATATGTGCAGCCATTTATAGTTATTCAAAGCTTATCATTCACTTACCCAATACATCCTTCTCATGCTCTGGAACAAGTTCTTTCCATCTGGATTCCACAGGGTCACTGAAGTCTATGTTAATGAGCTTGTATTTTGGGGCATTACGATTGGTCTTAAATGTGAAGACAGTCCCTTCATTTGTGATATAATCATATTCTGCATCAAAGTTATCTATGAGCTTTTCCCAAGGAAGAATACCTGTAAAAAAAAAAAAAAAAAAACAATGCAATTTTAGGCATAAATAATGTATTCAAAATCTATTCCACAACACATAAGATTAGACATTCTGTCACGACTGCCATTATGATGACTGGCAGAAGGGCCAACACTTTAAAGAGAACACCGGGTTACCCTTAAAAGAGAGACATCTTAGTCCTGACGCACTGACATCTTTCTTTTAAACCTTGTATCTGTCACAATGTGAACTGGCTAGACAAAAAAGAATTTGAGAACAGCGATGAACTGAACCTGTCTCTGAAAAATGTATTCCAGCTATGAACAAGACATTTTAGTTGACAGAAATGGATAAAAAAAAAACTACTGGGATGTTGTAGTTCAATGGGATTTAAGGCACAACTCCATTCAAAACATTTTTACTGAAGACCAAGGCCTTCAGTCTTTGTACACAACCCCAATTGAAGTCTATTAGGACTCAGTGTGCAGGTATGTTTAGTGGTGAACACAATTTCAACAGAGAGGCCACTGGTTTGATTAGTTAGGGCAAATAAGCATCATAGGGTTGGGGCGGGTACAGTTAGCTTATATAGTGATATATAATTGTAAACCTGTCCATTAAAGTGTCACTAAACCCTCATCATAAAAACCTAATAATAAATGCTGTATTACATGCTGTTCATACTCAGTCACTATGAGATTTGTTTTCTCCGGTTGATCCTGCTGTTCTCTATAGCCACCTTCTGTCTAAGTTCCCAATTCAGCTAGGGATTTTGCAGAGCAGTATTGGCAACTCTGCACATGCTCAGTTTTCAGTGAGTTTCTATGCTAACCATTTCCTCCCCATCACATCTGAGCAGACCATGTGACTATAGAGTCACGCATGTGGGCGTAAACATAGCGGTAAAGGATGGCCCTTTCCTTCCCTCCTCCTCCATGCCCACTAACCAGCTAAACACAATGGGGGTGCATATTACATGTAGATTACTGGTGACTTCACCTCCCTCGTAGTCTAAGACACAGGCTGGAGGGGCGTGACACAGCCTGCGACAGGCGGAAATCTGCCCACACCATGTTATTTCCACAAAATAAAATATTTGATTTCAAATATATATTTGTATGCCAATTTAAAACAGTTCATTAATATTATTTATTTTTCCTCTGTATTCCAAAGGCTGTGTTTTTTTTCGTTATTTTTTTGTTAAAAGACTCAAAAGTTCTTTATGCTTACGTTTCCCTGCAGACAGGCTGGAAAAGAGCGAAGTCATGCGACAGCTGTATATCGATTAGGAATATTATTAAAATAATTACAGAGCCATCATCCACATACAGAAATAGAGCTGATGTAATTTAAACAGTAAGTGCTTAGTATCACTTTAGGTAAAAATTGGTCACAAGAGGGCAGGAAAATGAAGAAGTGTTACGTTTCAAATTATATTTGCATATCAGCAGAAATTTCCTACTTGAAAACGCAGAGAAAAATTTCTCCCAAAATACTCACAGAATTAAAAATAAGTTTGTTACACATGTATCCAAGAAAGTAAGACGATTTGTAACTTTAGGAATGCCTGAGGGATCATTTACACCATGGGTGTCCAACCTTTTGGCTTCTCTGGGCCACATTGAGTGTAGAGAAATTTTCTCGGGTCGCATATAAAATATATACTATTAGTTAGGGCTGCACGATATTGGAAAAAAAGTACATTGCGATATTTTTTTTCCAACGATATATATTGTGATATTGAGAGCCATCAATCCAGGCTAAAGTCAACAATTACCTTGGGAAATAGTGCAGCAGCCTTCTTCTGATTGTACTACAGGGCCAGCCAGGGTTAATGTTACTGTAGTAGGATTTGGGAAGTAGTGAAGCAGCCTTCTTCTGCTTGTCATTGAAGTTGCACCATACAGGGCAGGCCAGGGTTAATGGTAATGTGGGGAACTGGGTGGACAGGGAACTGCAGGTTAATAAGACACTGACAGTGTGACTGTGCTGTGGAAGGCAAAGCCTCATAGGACCCCTTTGCCCATCACAGTTGTCACAGTTGTCTCAGCCAGCTGAATGGTAGGAAGGTGGAGGAGAGGCAGGAACATCCATTACCAAAGTCACTACTGTGCCAGTAGTGATTTCTTGCATATAATTCGTTATATGGTGATTCACCGAGGTTAATCGTGACTATTAGGGACTCACAGTGGTGGTAGAAGAATACAGCCCGACATACGTCCCACATGTTAAGTCTGCCTGCAGCTCTCCGGACTGAGCCGTGAGCGTGGCACAGCGAATCAATCACATCGTGAGTAGCGGCACAGCAAACCAATCAGGTGTTCAGGCATGCGTGATTGGTTCCCTGTGCCGCTACTCACCGCTCAGTCAGGAGAGCTGCAGGACAGGCTTAACATGTGGGGCTGTATTCTTCTACCTTCACTGAGTCCCCAATATTGCATGATCCGGCGATGTGACTATCGCCCACGCCCGCAGCATGATATTCGATGTTACATCAAATATCGTTCAGCCCTACTATTAGTTAAGGTATATAATTAATAAAACACAGCCGCACCGTTCCCGACACACGTCTGGCGAAAAGCTGCATTGCTGCATGTTAGTACAACACCGTAGTGTGAATAGGCCCCTAAAGTCTGTCTGAATGTTTAACCTAAACCAGTGAACAAAAGCAGAACACAGTAGTGAGCAATATTAGCATCATCATAGGTTTGTGAGAGAAGATGGAGAAAAACTACAGAATGAAAATGGGGGGGGGTTTTGGGCAAAGAAACATTAGAAGCCAGTAGGTGAATAAACCCCTGTTCCACATTACTAGCAAAACCTGAAAGGCCAATTTTGGGTAAAGATTTATATAAAAAATAATTATAATGTTTTTGCATATTCTATACATAGCTTTAAAAAGTCAGGGTTGACTGTTTGCTTTAAACAAAACACAAATATCCCAGTGTGTGCAGTAAAGCAATTTTTAGAACACAATTACCAAGATGAATGGGTTATGAAGCGTTTCACAAACATTTCTCTTGAGATTTCCATTAGTGCTTGTGAACAGTCTAATATATGATAGATCTAAAAATTGCTCTGCTGGGCTGAAGTAAATCAAATACTCCACTGCATGTTAGTTACAAGCAAATCTGAGAGTACAGAAAGGAAACTGAATCTATTAATATACTGCAGGTTTACCATGAAATTACCATTTCAATCAATTCAAATAACAGAAGATGGAAATTGGGAAAGAGGCAGCCAGAGATCAGAAGTTTCTTTTGCCTGCCAATTAGGTGGACACGGCTGGCATTTTGAAGTCAATTAAATCTGTACAACTTTTGTAATGAGTAAAATTTACAAAGTAAAATTACTAACATGCCTTACATACTATATTTGAGTAGCCAAATTGCACCGAAGTACAGTAAAAGGCTTGTAGCTGTTGCCTTACAATGGTAATGCATCTAGCTACTCACCTAAAGAGAGGTACTAAAAAAAAAAAAAAAAAAAAAAAAAAAAAAAAAAAAAAAAAAAAAAAAAAAAAAAGGACACAGACCTTTATTTGGACATTATCCTGTCCTAAACACACCTGAATTAGGAGACCTTTTTTGAACAAAACCCATGACCCGTGATTAACATAGTAAAAAAAAAAAAAATATTATATATATATATATATAAATAATTCGAAAAAGGAGAGATAGGTTCAAGTTTCCTGAATTATAGTCTTCTGACTCCTTTAGGCCATCCGCTGCGACCCTTTACAATTCTTTTTCTAAAAGTAGTCACAAAAATCTAAAAGCTGGCAAGAAGAAGGAAACAAAATAAGGGAAAAGCAATCATTTTGAGGCTTGGCGTAGCCTGCTCAAACTTGTCTCAAAAGCCTTATGGTAAATATAGACTCAAGTATTACATAAGAAAATCAGAGTAGCTTTTCCATGCAATATGCAATGTAGTTTAAATTATATTCTGATAGGTACATAACCAACCAACACCAATTTCAACACAGTCCAACTGAGAGCTCAGCTGTCTTCCTCTAGTTAAAGAAAACATAAAAAAAAAAAAAAAAATCACGCTGTTAAAGGAAAGCTCCATAATAATAAACTTTGGATTGTGAAATGACACGCTTCACCAGAACCTGTGCATTCTGCTACACTGGATCGAAAGTGTGGGCACCCCAGGTAAAAATTTGTATTAATGTGCATAAAGAAGTCAAGGAAAGATGGAAAAATCTCCAAAAGGCATCAAATTACAGATTAGACATTCTTATAATATGTCAACAAAAGTTAGATTTTATTTCCATCATTGACACTTTCAAAATTACAGAAAACAAAAAAATGGCGTCTGCAAAAGTTTGGGCACCCTGCAGAATTTATAGCATGCACTGCCCCATTTGCAAGGCTGAGCCCTTCCAGTGTCATGGATTGTTCTCAATCATCGTCTGGGAAGACCAGGTGATGTCAATCTCAAAGGTTTTAAATGCCCAGACTCATCTGACCTTGCCCCAACAATCAGCACCATGGGATCTTCTAAGCAGTTGTCTAGAAAACTGAAAATAGTTGACGTTTACAAAGCTGGAGAAGACTATAAGAAGATAGCAAAGCGTTTTCAGATGTAAATATCCTCTGTTCGGAATGTAATTAAGAAATGGCAGTCATCAGGAACAGTGGAAGTTAAAGCAAGATCTGGAAGACCAAGAAAAATATCAGACAGAACTGCTCGCAGGATTGTGAGAAAAACAATTCAAAACCCACGTTTGACTGCACGATCCCTCCAGAAAGATCTGGCAGACACTGGAGTTGTGGTACACTATTCCACTATAAAGAGATACTTGTACAAATATGGTCTTCATGGAAAAGTCATCAGAAGAAAACCTCTTCTATGTCCTCACCACAAAAATCAGCGTTTGAACTTTGCAAATGAACATATAGACAAGCCTGATGCATTTTGCAAACAAGTTCTGTGGACCGATGAGGTTAAAATTTAACTTTATGGCCGGAATGAGCAAAAGGTACGTTTGGAGAAGAAGGGGCACAGAATTTAATGAAAAGAACCTCTGTCCAACTATTAAGCATGGGGGTGGATCAATCATGCTTTGGGGTTGTATTGCAGCCAGTGGCACAGGAAACATCTCACGAGTTAAAGGAAAAATGGATTCAATAAAATGTCAGCAAATTTTTGATGGTAACTTGATGCCATTTGTGAAAAAGCTGAAGTTAGAGGATGGCTTCTACAAATGGATAATGATCCTAAACACACCTCGAAATCCACGGGGGATTACATCAAGAGGCGTAAACTGAAGGTTTTGCCATGGCCTTCACAATCTCCTGACCGCAACATAATTGAAAATCTATGGATAGACCTTAAAAGAGCAGGGCGTGACAGACAGCCCAGAAATCTTAAAGAACTGGAAGACTTTTGTAAGGAAGAATGGGCAAAGATACCTCAAACAAGAATTGAAAGACTCTTGGCTGGCTACAAAAAGCATTTACAAGCTGTGATACTTGCCAAAGGGGGCAGTACAAGATATTAACTCTGCAGGGTGCCCAAACTTTTGCAGACGCCTTTTTTTTTTTGTTTTCTGTTATTTTGAAAGTGTAAATGATGGAAATAAAATCTAACTTTTGTTGACATATTATAAGAATGTCTAATCTGTAATTTGACGCCTTTTGGAGATTTTTCCATCTTTCCTTGGCTTCTTTATGCACATGAATACAAATTTTTACCTGGGGTGCCCAAACTTTCGATCACCGCTGTATTAAAATATAACTTTCAAATTTTTTTTTTTTTAATTAAAAGAATCTATTAAGTTTGTTTTAGGATGTAAAGTATTAAACTCTCTCGACCCCGCTAGCTTAAACCACCAATAGTCAGCTAATTATTTTACTCATCTCTCCCCAACTATATAGGTATCTTTGCTTTATCAAAAATTTCTTTTTTTTATTGTTACTTTAATAGCGCTGTCAATTTACGACGCTCTTTAGATATATATTGCACATTCACATCAGTCCCTGCCCTCAAGGAGTTTACAATCTAAGGTCCCTAACTCACACACTTATACATACATACATATACTAGGGCCAATTTAGAAAGGATCCAATTAGCCTGCCAACATGTCTTTGAAGTGTGGGAGGAAACCGAAACACCCAGAGGAAACCCACGCGGGCACAGGAAGAACATGCAAACTCCAGGCAGGTAGTGCAGAGGTTGAGATTCGAACCAAAGACCCTAGTGCTGCCAGGCAGAAGTGCTAACCACTGTACTATTTCTGTAATACTGTACTTCAATTTCCTTTAGATTAATTTCCATTTTCTCTAAGGCTCCATTCACACCTGAGCGTATCGATTTACTGGCATTTTTGCTTTTTAGAAGTGTATTAAAAGCATTTTACAGCTTTAGTTGTTTGTATTTTGCCAATAGAAAACAATAGGGAAGGAGAGGGATAGGAAATTATGGGTGAAGAGATGCTATCAGAGCAGAAATCGCCTATATAACGATCAGGTCAGGCTTTTCTATTGAAGTCTATAGGGCCAAAAATGCTTGTTATCTACCAAAAAAAGAAGCTCATGTAATTTTTTGAGCTTCAGGCGACAGAATGCTCAGATGTGAACAGGGGCATGAATGGGATTTGGCTTGTTGAGCATTTTAAAGCTACAAGCAGAGACAAATTCAGGTTTGAACGGGGCCTTAACCATTCCCCTTTTCACTTATACTTTTACATGTTTTATAAAGTCATCCTTTCCTTTGGTACTATAGTTGATGATTGTTTCTTGTCTTGACCAATAATCTCTTTTCTCCAATTTCTTGTCCTACTATTGCAAGTAGGGTAATTGAAATCAAAATGTTAATATACTCAAAATACGGTTTCTCTGTAAAGGCAAATTCCGACCAAAACTTATATTTTAGTATTGAGTGGACATCACTGGTTTAACCCCTTCCGTACCGCGTCATGTCAAATGACGTCGGCACAAATCCTTTCTCGATCCGGGCGGACGTCATATGACGGCGCCCGGATCTCCCCGCTACTGCGCGCCCCCGGGGGCGCGCAGCGCGGCGATCGGGGGTGAGGCTCGTCCCTCGGACTGAGCCCAACCCCGATCAAGGTAAACAGCCAATGAAATTGGCTGTTTACCACGTGATCGGCTGTGTCAATCACAGCCGATCACATGAGCGGCTCCAGCGCGAGCCGCTCGTTCCTTCCTTAATGCGCGCCCCCGGGGGCACGCAGCGCGGCGATCGGGGACGAGGCTCGTCCCTCGGACAGAGTCGATCCCCGATCTAGGTAAAGAGCCAATGAAATTGGCTCTTTACCACGTGACAGGCTGTGTCCAATCACAGCCGGTCACAAATGTCATCAGAGAACACGGTAACTAGCTGTCACCGTGTTCTCCTCCTCACACACTGATCCTGTGTGAGGAGGAGATTGTGGTAACAGCTAGTTACCAACTACAGTGCACCCCAAACACACTGATTGCCCCCCCCCCAATAAAGAGCACCTGTCACTAGCCCATCAAAGTACCCGAGTACCTGTCACCAGCCCATCAGGTACTCTGATGACAGGTACTCGGGTACTCTGATGGGCTGATGACAGGTACTCGGGTACTCTGATGACAGGTACTCTGATGACAGGTACTCTGATGACAGGTACTCTGATGACAGGTACTCTGATGGGCTGGTGACAGGTACTCGGGTACTCTGATGACAGGTACTCTGATGGGCTGGTGACAGGTACTCGGGTACTCTGATGATGGGTACTCGGGTACTCTGATGACGGGTACTCGGGTACTCTGATGACGGGTACTCGGGTACTCTGATGACAGGTACTCGGGTACTCTGATGACAGGTACTCGGGTACGCTGATGACAGGTACTCGGGTACGCTGATGACGGGTACTCGGATACTCTGATGACGGGTACTCGGGTACTCTGATGACAGGTACTCGGGTACTCTGATGACAGGTACTCGGGTACTCTGATGACAAGTACTCGGGTACTCTGACGACAGGTACTCTGGTACTTTGAGTACCCGTCATCGGAGTACCCGAGTACCTGTCACCTACCCATCAGAGTACCCAAGTACCTGTCACCTACCCAACAGAGTACCCGAGTACCTTCCACCTGCTCATCAGAGTACCTGACACCTGAAGTACCCGAGTACTTGCCACCTGCTCATCATTACCCATCACTACTCATCAGTACTCATCAGTACCTATCACCTATTAGTATCAGTACTGATCATCAGTACCCATCATCAGTACAGTATCTGTATCACCTATCAGTATCAGTACTACTCATCAGTACCTATCACCTGCCTGTCACCTGCCCATAAGAGTACCCGAGTACCTGTCACCTGCCTATCGGAGTACTCAAGTACCTGCCACTTGCTCATCAGTACCAGAGTACCTGTCACCTGCCCAGCAAAGTACCCGAGTACCTGTCACCCTTCATACAGCCACCATGTCCAAGTCCAAAAAGGTTTATATACGTCCTCCGTTTAAACCTAAATACCGGTGTTATGGCAGCAGATAGCTGCCATAACCCTGGTATTTTTTTAAACGGTGGACGGTTGGCTTTCCGATAAGGGTGGTCCCAGCGGCGGATTCACCGCGGGATCACCCTTCCGGGGTGGCGGAAGAGGTGCCCCCCCCCTGGTCCTTTTCCCCGTTTACCGGACCCGCCGGCAGCGGGGAAAACGATCCGGTCCCGGATCCTCACAGACAGGATGTCGAGTGAGGGCAAGCTTGCCCTCACTTGACTCTATGGTCTTGGAGGACCGGAGCTACGGCAAACGTCATTGCCTAGCAACCAGTTTAAAGGTCCCTTTTTTTTTTTTCATTTTATTTAATTTTTTTTTTATTTTTATTTTTTTATTTTTTCTATCTTTTAGTGTACTTGTGAGATCTGAGGACTTTTTGACCCCAGATCTCACAAAAAAGAGGTCCTGTCGTGCCTTTTTCTATTACAAGTAATGTTTACATTTCTTGTAATAGAAATAAAAATGATCATTTTTTTTTTTTTTTAAAAAAACAGTGTAAAAATAAAAAATAATAAATAAAATAAATAGTAAAAAAAAAAAAAAAATTAAAGCGCCCTGTCCCCGCGAGCTCGCGCGCAGAAGCGAATGCATACGGAAACCCCGCCCACATATGTAAACAGTGTTCAAACTACACATGTGAGGTATCGTCGCGATCGTTAGAGCAAGAGCAATAATTTGAGCCCTAGACCTCCTCTGTAACTCTAAGATAGCAACCTGTAGAAATTTTTAAAATGTCGCCTATGGGGATTTTTAAGTACCAAAGTTTGTCACCATTCTGTGAGCGTGCGCAATTTTGAAGCATGACATGTTGGGTATCTATTTACTCGGCGTAACATTATCTTTCACATTATGGAAAACAATTGGGCTAACTTTACTGTTTTCTTATTTTTTAATTAAAAAAAGTGATTTTTTTCCCAAAAAATTGCGTTTGGAAGACCGCTGCGCAAATACGGTGTGATAAAAAATATTGCAATAATCTCCATTTTATTCTCTAGGGTCTCTGCTAAAAAAAAATATATAATGTTTTGGGGTTCTAAGTAGTTTTCTAGCAAAAACAACTGATTTTAGCTTGTAAACACCAAATGTCAAAAATAGGCCTAGGCAAGTGGCTAGGATGCATGATGATGCTCCTTGGATGTTTAGGCCCCTCTATATGGCTAGGCTGTGAAAAAGTCTCACACATGTGGTATTGCCATACTCAGGAGGAGTGGCAGAATGTATTTTGGGGTGTCATTTTTGCTATGTACATGCTATGTGTTAGGAATATTCTATAAATTTACAACTTTGTGTAAAAAAAAAAGTTTTTATTTTTTTCCCACATTTTCCAAAAACTTGTGGAAAAAAATGACATGTTCAAAGGACCCATAATGCCTCATAGAATATACGTTGGAGTGTTTGCTTTCCAAAATGGGGTCATTTTGTGGACTTTTCCATTGTATTGGTGCTCTAGGGCCTTGAAAAGTGTGATAGGTAGTAAGAAAGTTTTATGTGTATTTATGCTCCTAAAACGCCTTATGGTGCTACTTGGGACGTGGAGTCTCTTTTTGTGGCCAGGCTGTGTAAAAGTCTCACACATGTGGTATCACCATACTCAGAAGGAGTAGCAGAATTAATTTTGGGGTGTCATTTTTGCTGTGTACATGCTATGTGTTAGAAATAGCTTATAAATTGACAACGTTTTGGGAAAAAAAAAGAAAAAAAAATGTTTTCTTCATTTTCCCAAGAATTGTGGGAAAAAATTATAACTTCAAAAAACTCACCATGCCTCTTACTAAATACCTTGGACTGTCTACTTTACAAAAAAGGGTCATTTGGGGGGTATTTGTACTGTCCTGACATTTCAGGGCCTCAAGAAAGGAGATAGGCCATCAGTACATCTGGTGTGATCAATTTTCAGTAATTGGTACCATAGCTTCTAGACTCAATAACTTTCACACAGACTAAATAATATACACTAATTTGGGTTAATTTTACCAGAGATATGTAGCAGTATAAATTTTGGCCCAAATGTATGAAGAAAAATTAATTTTTTGCAAAATTTTATAATAGAAACTAAAAAAAAGTGTTTTTTTTGCAAAATTTTTGCTCTTTTTTTGCTTATATCACGGAAAAAAAAAACCCCAGTTGTGATCAAATACCACCAAAAGAAAGCTCTATTTGTGTGAAAAAAATGATAAACATTTTGTTTGGTTACAGTGTAGCATGACTGAGCAATTGTCATTCAAAGTGTGAGAGTGCTGAAAGCTGAAAATTGGTCTGGGCAGGAAGGG
This sequence comes from Pelophylax lessonae, assembly GCF_965119305.1. Lineage (NCBI taxonomy): Eukaryota > Metazoa > Chordata > Amphibia > Anura > Ranidae > Pelophylax > Pelophylax lessonae. The sequence continues at coordinate 389,953,861 of NC_138770.1, forward strand.
GGTCTAACTGCTCTGTATGGAAGCGGTTAAAGAGGAAGTAAACTCTTGAAAAACGTTTTTCTATTTTTTTTCCCTGCAAAGTAAATGCATAATGTGCTAGAATGCATCGCATACTAGCACATTATGTGACACTTACCTGCACCGAAGCCTGCATTGTCCCTGCTGCCGTGCGCACCGATCTTCACCCGTCTTCTTCCAGGTCTGCAGACTCCGGCTGTATTACTGGCCGGAGCCGCGTGACGTCACTCCCACGCATGCGCGCGAGAGCCGCCAGTCACGGCACAGGGCTCTGAAGAAAACGGCACGGGTGGCCGTTTCTACAGAGCGCATGCGCCGATGATGTCATCGGCTGCATGCAATGTAAACATCTCCTAAGCTGTGCAAGTTTAGGAGATATTTACAGCAGCTATAGGAAAGCCTTATTATAGGCTTACCTATAGGTAAAAGTCATTAAAGTGGGTTTACAACCACTTTAAATCACTCACTGGCTACTTCTACATCTTGCATAGTCCACTGTAGTTGCTGTTTCCTCTTTGTCCAGCAAGGAAACAAAAAGGTTTCACACTCTTGTCACTTGCAACCAAATACTCCCACTTGCTTCATTTGCACAATGGATAACCCATCAGGGAGCGTAACATCATTTGCCATGCAGTGTCTGTGGCAGTGGAGAAAGAAAACTAAAAATATTTCACCATCTACTACAAAACCAACAACCACACAAAAATGTAATGTCCATTAAAAAAAAAAAAAAAAAGTCTTTACTCAGTCTTGTACCTTAGGTGTGCTACAAATGCCCAAAAAAACTTTATTGTGTAAAGAATAAAGTATAAATACAGCATTTTGCTCTAACCACTGCCATAGAAAACAGACTTCCTGATCAATGTTTGTAAACACTGTTTAGCTGGGAGATTCAGATATACAAAGTAACATTATTGTTACATTGTATGTACTCTGTTTCACTCATTTGCAGATCAAAGTGGGGAGATCCTACCTGTACTTTATGTCAGATAAAACAACCTCAGTGCCGGTTCACACTGTAGCGATGTTAGACATTGCATGCGATTCTCACCGCACTGCTCTGCAAATCACATGCGATGTCTGTGCGATGGGAACTCAGCCATACAGAAAGTATAGTTGAATTTGCATCGCATTCGGACTAAAGTCACGCAGGACATTCTTTTGGTCCAAACCAGAATCTGATCGCATGGGTGTTCACACCTATGCAATCCAATCCCTGTCCGAACTGACAGTTCGCACTGCGTTAGGAAAACTAATCTGGGGATGTCATTAACTTTGTATTGATACTCCCAGCAGTTAGCATATGGCAGTGTGGACTTGCCTGCGAGTCGGGTGTGATGCGGGAACCCGCAGGGTTCCTGCATCGCAGCGGTGTGAACCGGCTCTAAGGCTAGGTTCACACTGCTGCGATCTAGTTTGGATTGGACTTTCAATGTGATTGTGCAGTGCAACTTTGATGCAAATTGGATGTGGTTTGTATATTTTATGGGGCCAAAATCGCACTAAAATCACACCAAAGTAGTACAGTGGCTTTTTCTAAAATTGCACCATGCTAAGTTGCATTGATGTGAAGGGGCATCATTCAAAACAATGTGATTTACACTGTCATGCGAATCTGTGTGACTCAAGTTACATCCAAAAATCCCACTAGTGTGAATGAAGCCTTATACAAAGTAAAAATATTTTTTAATAATTCTTTTTAAACCCCTTATAACCCTTGGTTAACTCTAATCAGCCCTAGTCAATTCCTTCACCCCACTACTTCCATGAGCTTTTACTTGTCTTCTAATTCTATTATTTTAAAAACATTACTGTTTTAACTTTTTTGATCTGATTTGTTTTTGTCCCATAGAAAATTGGGGAAAAGGCCTTTATCTTATTAAAATTTTATTAGAAAGTATTGCAATGTCATTTTAAATGGTACAAATTATAGAAGAACATTTATACTTTTTATTTACAGTAACAAAACAAGACACAAGACAATATCACCAAAGGCAAGCCTTTTTTGTCCTTAGAAAAATATATTTTGTATTATTATTATTTCCTTATCTCAAGGAATGACAATTTTATTGCTGAATAAACAGGCCCTTAGCAGAAATGCTGATCCGGGTATACTGCCACCAGCCTCTCCGGGAGACGCTCATAGTGTCTGCTGGTAGCAGTATACCCGGATCAGCACTCTGCATATAACGTTCTACAATATATAAAAGGAGACACATATGCAATAGTTTCTTAAAATAACCATATGATCTCGGCAACCCTTTGATTGTACATATGGGGAGAACACAAGATGTCTAATGCTCCTGCTGCCATAACTCCACGGAATCGCCTGAAGGAGCTGTGGAGCGAAATGCGTAGCGATTCTTTGGATACGTTTCCATTACAACTGAACCCTGCATATCTTAAACTGATGAGTTTGACCATTTATATGGTCCAAAAATAAGTAAACATGGCATGTTTGTAATGCACATGGGTTCTTTTGATTTAGGAGTATACTGTTACATGACCATCTATGTATGTTTGTATTTTGGTTTTTTTATTAAAATTTTGTAAAATAAATTAGTTTTTATACATCTTTTTTTTTTTTTTTTTTTTTATAAATTCAATGTTTATTAGGAAGAAGAAATAGCAAGGCATACAGAATAGGCAAAAAAAAAAAAAAAAAAAAGGAAACCAATGGTGTCAGTCCATATACAAAGTCATATACAGAGAACAGACAACTTCAGGGAATAACATAATATAGAGTGCATTACCCAAAATGTCGGAGAGAATTGCTAGGGGAAGTCCGACCCCCGGAGGGATCCCGCCCCCATCCGGCATCTTCACATGGCCGGAGTGGTGTGAGGGAGAGACCCCCCCCGGGCCGACCAAGCTCCTCCCCCAGTCAGCTAGTATGAGCCCACGCATGTATGCCCATGGGGAGTGATAAAAACCAGAGAGACAGATAATGAACGGCATTCCCCGCCACTTCCCCCTCCCATCTTTTGTGTAGAGGTGGGGAAAGAGTCCACCATCAAGAGAGGGGAAGAAGAACAGAAAAAAAAAAGAAAAAAAAAAAGGGGGGGGAGGGAGGGAAGGAAAAAAAGCGAGGAGGTAATGGGGGGGGGAAAGGGGGAAAGAGATAGCCACCCGGGCCGCAGAAGCTGCACTAGGCCACCAAATCTCTGTATTCTGCTGAAAAACTGAACTCATGCCAGTAATACCATCTTTTGAGAAACCCCTCCCTAGTGCCCCGCTCGGCAGCCACAAGATCCTCCATTTCATTGATGCTGGCCACCTTCCGCAGCCACATAGCCACTGTAGGAGGCTGCGACTGTTTCCAGAGAAGAGGGATACAGCTCTTGGCCGCCGTGAAAAGGAGCGGCAGGATTGATTTTCTGTAGGAAGCTCGTGGGAATTCATTGTGGTGAAGGAGAAAGAGGGCAGGGCACAGAGTGAGAGCGTGGTCCGTAAACTTTTGCGTAATGCGTAGCACCTCCGCCCAGAAGGGCTGCAGACGGCTGCAAGCCCAGAAAATGTGGAGAAGGGAGCCAACCTCCTTCCCACATCTCCAACAAAGGTCAGAGCAGGAAGGGAACATTTTGCTCAATCGGGCCGGGGTGTAGTACCACCTGGTCAAAAACTTATATCCCGCCTCTTGGTACTTAGAGCAGGTGGAAGTTTTGTAGGTAAAAAAGAAGATACGATCAACCTGGTGATCCGAAAAAGAGAGACCCAAGTCGCGCTCCCAACGGGTGATATACAGGGGTCTGTAGGAGGGATCAGGTCCCGTCAGTAAACGATAGATCAAGGATATGGTGTGTCGTAGTGGTGAGTCCGAGACACACAGTTCTTCGAAAGGCATGAGGCGTCGGGTAAACGAGGTCGCTGGTGGTAGTGACTGCAGAAAGTGAGCTAACTGTACCTTTTGCCAGAAGGACAAAGCTGCATAAGAGCCGTCGGAGAAGAGGGATTGTCGAGAAACCCATTTCCCGCCAACGATGAAGTGTCTGGCCTGGTGGAAGCCTCTCGATTTCAGGGTGCGGAAACCATGATCCCGCAGGCCTGGGGAGAAATCCTGATTATCAATTACCGGGAACAAAGGGGAAGGTATAGAGGCTATCAGACCCTCTCCACATATCCTACGACTTAATTTCAGGGTAGCCCCCACAGTCGGGTGGTCGGACACATATTTCGGTAAATCGGAAGCGCCCCACAGGAGGGATTCCGGGGGAGAAGCCCCCAAGCTCCGCTCAATGCTGATCCATTGTTTAAGGTGGCCATGTACATGCCAGTCCACGAGCCTGGTGAGGTGACAGGCAGCGTAATATAAGGTCGCATCTGGGAAGGCCATACCACCGCTGAGCTTGGGCATACGGAGGACCTTTAGCGCTAGGCGGGGGGGGGGGGCCCTCACCCAAAGAAATCGGCGGAAGACTTCATTTATTTTACGCAAGAAGGCTGGAGGAACAGCAATCGGGAGGGCCTGCAGCACATACAGCAGACGAGGCATAACATTCATCTTGATGATGTTACAACGCCCAAACCAGGAAAACATCCCCCTCTGCCATTCCTCCAGGTCCTTCCGAATACGGGAGAGGAGAGGAGGGAAGTTGCATTCAAAGACGCGGTCGGGGCAATTGGGGAGAAAAATCCCTAAGTATTTGATTTGGGAGGAACTCCACTTAAAAGGGAAGTCCCGTTTGAGGAGGGTCATCAAAGCCGAAGTCATCGTAACAGGTAGGGCCTCAGATTTCTGGTGATTTATCTTATAGGAGGATAAGGCCTCGAATAAACGGAACTCCTTCATGAGATTCGGCAAGGATAAAAGCGGTTTGGTAAGAAAAAAGAGAAGGTCATCAGCGTACGCCGCAACCTTCGGTGCGAGCTGCGAGGAGACGCTCAACCCCGCGATGTCCGCATTAGCCCTAATAGAGCGCAGAAAGGGTTCCAGCGTAAGGACGAAAATCAGGGGAGACAAGGGGCACCCCTGCCGCGTCCCATTCGAGATCTCAAGTGGGTTGGATAACAGGCCAGACAGGGGGAGGGGGGGGAGGGGGAGGGAGGAAGACAAGGGAGGGAGGCACGAGACAGTGAGAGCCCTGAGCACAAGATACAGCCGGAAAGAGCACCCCCTCTACAGACAAGAAAAAGGGGGGGGGGCATAAGGGAGGAATCGAGGCAGCACAGTGGCCCCCCCGCCGGGCGTATCCAACATTCCCCCCCCCTAACCCGCATGCCATACCCCAGGAAAGCAAAGCAGCTGACCCCCAAGAGCACATAACAGCAGGCTAGCAGTCTCACCCCCCCCACCAGCCAACCCGGAGTCCATCAAGAAGCCGTCCACAGCAAGCAGTCCTCCAAGCGTTGTACGGCGGCGGCCAAGTCCGAGCCGCACCACCATTGCCATAGCAGCGGGGGAAGCGGGGGGGGGGGGAGCATATCGGTGTGGGCAGAACGAGCAACAGGGAATGGCGGTGCCGGTGAGAGCCCGGGAAGGGGGGAGGGCAGCCAGTCTCCAGGATAGCAGGTCCGGGGAGAAAGAGGGGGGGGGGACACAAGGGCAGTCACGGGGGGGGGGGGGTCCGGAGCCAGCGGGAAGACTACAGGAGGCAGAAACCAGGCAGTTCAAGTTTAGCAAGCTGTCAGTGCCAACAGGGAGTGGGACGGTGAAAAGGACAAGAGGGGGAGGGAAAGCAGAGACGGGGCCATACTCACAGACCACGGCAACCAGGGATTCAGGTCTCAGGGGCCGCGATCTCCGGACCACGGGAAGAACCACGGGAGCGCTGAGTGAGCCTTCTCTGCCTCCTAGGCAGGGGATGGTCATGTCTTCCAGGACCCCGGCGGGGTTCGCGATCCGGGATCCACGCCATCCAGTCCGGGAGGTCCACCGGAGGAATATGGAGAAAGTCAAACAAGGCTGGCAAGTCTGCGTGTCTCCGAAGGGTGAAGGACGAGCCTGCTTTCCTCACTGTAAGCTGGAAAGGGAATCCCCATCGATACGAGAGGTCCGGTTGCCGCAGCCGCTCCAGTAAGGGCTTCAACATCGCCCGACGTTGCAGAGTGCCACGGGCTACATCAGGAAAGAGCTGCACCGAAGCGCCATCGAACTCCACCGGACCTTTAGCCCACGCCTCCCGCAGCACCCGTTCTTTGACGGCGTATCGGTGGAGTCGGCAGATTACATCCCTGGGTCTGGCAGGGTCCGACGGCCGGGCTCCCAGGGCCCGATGGACCCTGTCGAACTCAAAAGAGGTCTGGGGTTCTTGCGGCATGATAAGGGAAAGAATGGCCCGTACTGTGTCCACTAAGTCCTCGTGCCCCGTAGCCTCCGGGATGCCGCGGAGCCGCAAGTTATTGCGGCGGCTCCGGTTCTCCATATCCTCCATCTGGAGCTGGTGGGCAGCCAGGATGTCACCCTGGGAGGCTTGAGTCTGTTCCAAAGTGGCCATCCTCGCCTGCAAATCGCTGACCGCCGCCTCCCCAGCCGTCAAGCGGGTATCCAACTGTGCTACCTCGCCGCCCAACTGCTGAAAGTCCCGCTTGTGTTGTTCCGCCACCTGGGCAACGATGGCCTCCATATCAGCTCTGGTAGGCAGCGCGCGGAGGAGAGTCCAGAGTTCCTTAGTGTCCCCAATTTGCACCTCCGGCGAGGGTTGAGAGGCAAGTGTAGATGCAGCGGACGCCATCGGGGATGCGGCAGGCAGGAGAGAGGGGCTCTGGGTAGGTGAAGAGGCAGCCGCGAGTCCCAGGCCTGCACGTGGATGCAGAGTCAAGGCCTTCGGGGTCGAGCCTCCAGAGTCCGGGAAGAATGCACGGATAGGGGTCGTTGATGCCGCCCTGGAAGAGGGTGTAGGAGCAGGCTTGGTCTTCTTACGTTTGCGGACGCTCATAGCAGCTGAAAGAAGCAAAAAATTGCCGAGAAGGGAGGACGAGGAGCGGGAGCACCATGTAAAAGCGTCCTCACGCCGCCATGCCCAAGCCACGCCCCGTTTTTTTTTTTTTTTTGGAAGATCAATCAGTGGATGCCTTCAAAGTCCTGTTTTTTTATAAGGGGATGAAAAAATATTCTTTTTTCTCCACCCTTTCAGTCTTCAAATACCTATTTTTGGGATGTGGCATCACTATATCGAGATTATGTCTCAAAGTTTTGTACTCTAAATACATCTCCTTTCCACATCAAGGTGGACTCAATTTTATGCAATTTTTGCGAGTATGTTTTTGGCATTTTAATAAAAATGTTAAAAGGTGTCCAAGGGTAATGCACTAGGTGCTTGTGCCTCCTTTCTTTTGTATTTTCAATTATGCCTTGCCTACTCCCATTAATCTAAACCAGTGGTGTCCAATCTTTTCTCAAAGAGGGCCAGATTTGATGAAGTGAACATGCGTGAGGGCCGACCAATTTGCCTGACATTCTTTGGACCATTAAAATTAAATGCAAATTAACTATTTTATGCAAAGTTTATGGCAAACGGCAGACTTTTCATTTCGTCACATGGATGACAAATCTAAACAGGTGTTATGCCAGTTATCATGGAGAGAGCGCTGGTCCTGTCATACTAGCGCCAAATTTATTTGTGTTTTTTAGTGCTCCCTTATCAGGCTAAAGCCTCGTACACACTATCAGATTATCGAACGATCTTGCGTCCGATTTTTGTTACATGCTAGTCTCATATTGAAAGTGAAGAGGTTACTTTCATACGAAAATTCCCGTATGACAGAATTCAACTTCAGAAGTGTTGAATTGTTTTGTATGTGTTCTTTCGTTTCTGAGCATGCCTAGTCTTGCTATTACGATTTTTTTTCGGACGATAACTGTACTAATTAAAGGAAAATTGGACGTTGTGTTGACGTATGATAAAACTTTTATAGCCTGCACATCCAGATTTTGTCGTCTGAAAATTCGTTATCGGCTGTTGAAAGCACTATACTAACAATCTGAAAATCGGCAGATCGTTCGTCGGATGAAATTTTACTTCCGATTTTCGTATCGTGTGTACGGGCCTTAAGTCTGTGGCCATATTGAGCAAGGGATATAAAGCTGGTGGGGATGGGCGGTGGATGTTAACATTTAGTGTATTCACAAGTAACATGGGTGTTGAAAGATCCAGAGATCCCAGTGGTCCTGAGCAGCGCTCTGGGATTCACAGGGGCCACAACAATAGATTTTTCCAGATTATCTGTGGGGCCATATTAAAGCGGCCTGGCGGCCCCAAATGGCCCGCGGGCCGGACTTTGGACATACCTGATCTAAACAATCTTGACATTTGTAAACTAACTTTCTGAAGAATCACACAAATTTATTCCCTTGAATTTTATGACATAAATTCACTATGCCCTGTAAATATGAAATGTTCTGTCATGCATTTCACAGGGTCTGTTATATGAACTACAGAGAAGCTGAAATGCAGGTGTTTTAGGAGGCACAGTAAGGACAGGGCACATACACATTAGCACACCATTGCTGCTTGCAGGTGGCAAGGTACCATGGGATATGTAGTCCTTAGAATCTGAATGCAAACCAAAGTAATGAACAGAGGAGACGCTGCAAAGCATGCAGGGAATCCCGAAAGATGTGGAAAGAGAAGGTCAGCAAACAGACAGCAATCACAACATAAAAGGAGATTTTTAAAGCATGCTTATATTGTATTATCAAAAAAATATATATCATTTGTATAGCTTTTATAATGCTGATGTTATAAAATGAAAGTGAATGCCGTGACAATAGATCTCCCTGAAAGTACATGTACACATTCAGTGTTTCTAATAATAACAAGATTAAAGTGTAAACTTTGTTAATTCCTTACAAGCTAAATCCATCTTGCACTAGACTGACTATAAAACACTGTAATGTGTGTGATTGTTTGAGTGCCATGGACTTGAGTACTTTTCACAGCTCTAAATCCTTTCATCTTGGTTTCACCCAGTAAGAGCAACAAGTAAGGTTCATTCATCATGGGAAAAGCGATGGGCTGAGTAGACAAGAATTTTGAGATAAAGGACAACAGAATATGACAACTACAGCCCCGTGGAACAGTATTTACCATTCTCAGTCCTATGTCAATGTCTTACAGGCGGCATACCTAAAAATAAGATTTTTGTAAGATCTTACCGTAAAATCTTCTTCTCTGAAGTCCCACGACAGACGCAGCCTCATCTCCATTAGCTGAGTGGTTTATGCTCCTCCCATCAAGAGCAGTCTAGACATAAAAAATTTGAATACACACGCCCAGGGGGCTGTCCCTCTCGGCATATACTCTCGAACCAGACTATGCGTAGCCAACGGACGTTGAAAAGAAATAGCCAAGGCCGACACCTGGCCTTTGATAGTCCCTAACTCCTTTTTGTAAAAAGGTCAAAATCTGAGCTATAGAAACAAGCGAGGGTGCAGCTGCAGCGATTCACACCATGAAATGTACGATTTCCATGTACGATGATAGATCTTCCTAGAGGTCGATTTCCTGGCCTTCAAAAGGGTAGGAATCACCGAATCAGAGAGACCTCTATCCCTCAACACCTTGCTTGCAACAGCCAAGCCGTTAAAGCCAGCAACCATAAAGCGGGATGAAAGATCGGTCCTTGAGAGCAGATCATCCCGCAGAGGAAGACGCCATGGAGGATCCACAACCTTTTTCACCAGTTCTGCGTACCAAGACCGCCGAGGCCAGTCTGGAGCCACCAGAACGACCGGAATGCCTTTATCGCCACCCAGCGAAAAAAACTTTGTCAGGAGAATGAGCAGAGGGAAGGCATAAATCAGGCGATCCTGACTCCAAGGAGCCACCAGAGCGTCTGTGGCATCGACCAGAGGATCCCGAGACCTGACCACAAACCTCTGAACCTTCCTGTTGAGACGCAAACCGATCCACCTCCAGAGTCCCCCACTAGGCAAACAGGAGATGAAACACCTCCGGATGCAGGGACCACTCCCCCTGACCCAACACCTGACAACTCAGATAGCCTGCTTGTCAATTCTCCACACCCGGGATGTGGACCGCGGCAAGATCCGGAACATTGAATTCTGCCCATAGCAGAATCTCGCCCGCCTCTTTGGCCGCCAGGACACTCCTGGTGCCCCCTTGGATGATTGATGTAAGCCACGGCCGTGGCACTGTCCGACCGGACCCGAACTGGAGAGCCGCTTAGCCGACTCGTCCAGTGAAGCAGACAGAGCTTGATCGCTCTTCGTTTCATGATATTGATCGGTAAGGAAGACTCTTCCGTCGCCCAAGTTCCCTGGGCACAGAGCTTCCCCAGCACTCCACCCCAGCCCGATAGGCTGGCATCCGTGGTAATCACCATCTAAAACACTGGCAGGAAGGAGGATTTGCCTTGGCACAAGAGAGGTGACTGGAGCCACCAAGAGAGAGCAGACTTCGTGAGAAGGCTCAACCAAATATTCAGATCCAATGACCAAGGATCTCTGTTCCATCTGGACAGAATCTCCTTCTGCAGCTGTCTCGTGTGAGATTAAGCAAACGGGACTGCTTTGAAGGTCGAGACCACCGGACCCAGGGCCCTCATGCAAACCCACAAAGAGGACTGCTCGGTCTCGATCAGCAAGCTGACCGCCCCTTACAACTTCTGAGGCTTGTCCAAGGCAATGAAGACCGTCGCCATCGCAGAGCTGAGGATCAGCCCCAGATAGGTGACCTGCACAGACGGAGTCAGGGCAGATTTGGCGACACGGATCGTCCACCCGAATTCCTGCAGGGTGCGAATGGTGATGGAGACGTTGTCCAGCAGATCCAAATGGGAACCTGCTCGCAACAGAAGATCGTCCAGGTACCCAACAATGGAGATACCTTGGCGACGCAACAAGACCAGTACAGGGGCTAGGACCTTGGTAAAAACTCTGGGAGCTGAGGCGAGACCAAAGGGTAATGCCACAAATTGAAAATGCTCCTCTGCCACTGCGAAGCGGAGGAATCGCTGGTGTCCCTCAATAATGGGGACGTGGAGATATGCATCTTTGAAATTGATGGAGGCCAGAAAATCCCCCTGATTCAAAGATGCCCCCACCGACCGAATGAACTCCATTCAAAACTACTGCACCCGCACAAAGCAGTTCAGAGCCTTGAGGTCCAGGATTGGATGCACTTTGCCCTCTTTTCTGGGCACAATGAACAGGTTTGAATAGAGACCTTGAGAGCGTTCCTGCGGCGAACAGGCACAATCACCACCCCCCCCCCCCCCGGGCCAGGAGATCTCACACAGCCTCCCGCAGATCTGTCAAACGCCACAGAGACAGGTGAAGATGTGACTGAAAAAAACTGTCCCCTGGCCGGGACCAGAATTCGATCTTGTACCTGGAACAAACCAGGTCACGAACCCAATAGTCCTGAATGAAGGAAGACCAGGGTTCCTGAAATAAGCACAGATGGCCCCTCACCTCTGAAGAGGACTTGTCTGCTGCACCTGACTGACCGGCCTTGGTCTTGCCCCAGGGCTTCTTAGCACCTCCAGAAGTTCTGCACAGCTTACCCTTTTCTTGTGCCCCTGAGGCACAAAAAAACGTTTGTGAGCAGAAAAGGAGGGACCCCGCTTAGCACGGGGAGTCTTTCCCTTGAAGGATTGAGGAAGAAGAGTAATCTTCCTACCAGTTAGTCCTTTGATTAACTCATCCAATGAGTCGCCAAACAACCTGTCTCCCAAAAAGGGGAGATCAGCTTAAGGTTTTTTTTTAGAAGCTTGGTCAGCCGACCAGTTCTTCAATCAAACCATGTGACTGAAAACAATGCCCACTGCCGAAACCCTGGCCACCAGGGGAGCTGCATCCATAAAGGCATCACACAGGAACACCACAGCATGGATCACCTGGTCCAACAGTTCCATCTTTTCCAGAGGAACAGTCTCAGGGTCCAAAGACTCCCGCAACCCCCTATTCCCTTCCGTCAACGCCTGTGAAACCGGTTTCAAAATGGAACCCGCCCGAACGTGAAGATGGCGGGAAAGGGATTCCACCCGCCTGTCCACTGGATCCGTAAAAACTGGTGAAACCTCCACAGGCAAAAGGGTAGATGTGTTCAAACTGGAAACAGGATGGCCCACTTTAGGTGGCGGCGCCCAACAGTTGAAAACCTTTTTGGCAAAAGGATATCGGCGTTTAAAGCAGTTTGGCACCACCAACACGTGCTTAACGCGCCGCCATTGGTCATTCACGATATTGTGAAAGGTGTCAGGACAAGGGAAAACCTTGCCAGACTTCTGGGACTTTTGGGAGCCAAAAGCCAACCGCGTCTCTGCCAACTTGGGCACATTAGCCAATTTTAAAGTATTCCTCACTGAAATAATCAGGGCTTCCACTAAAGTGCGTTCCTGCACTGCAGCTGAAGAAGACAGGTCCTCTTCACCATCTGACTGCGAGGACAGCAACCCCTCAGGTAGGGGGGTGTCCGGGGCAACCCCATCAGCCTCTAAATCAGAGGACAACTGCTTAGAAGGAGAAAGCAGCGCAGTTTATGGCTAAAATCCTTTTTCATGACTAAATCAACCTTAGTCGCCAGGCTTCCCAGTGAAGCTGAAATTGAGGCCAGCGACTGCAATCTGGACTGTCCGGGAGTCGCACAAAGTCAGTCTGAGGGTGATTTTTCCAGCTTGGGACTCCATTATGCAAATTGCAAAAAATGGAGTACTGTCGCTTTAAGAGCGTCGATCACAGTATCTACTGCCAAGCGCAGCGTTCTGCAGGGGACCCCTTTAACTTAAACTGATATCAAAAAGGTGTAGAGATATACCCGCAGGAACCCCCAATTACGTTACCACCTCAGACACACTTCCTCCTGAATCCATCCCAGCATGACAGAAAAGCAGGAAGTGACCTCTGCACTGCAGAAGGAAATGACCACACAGGAAGGGATGTCGCCTGATAGGGAAGTATTGCCGATTATATTATTGTCAAAAGTATTGGGACACCTGCCTTTACACGCACATGAGCTTAAATGGCATCCTAGTCTTAGTCCATAGGGTTCAATATTGAGTTGGCCCACACTTTGCAGCTAAAACAGCTTCAACTCTTCTGGAAAGTCTTTCCACAAGGTTTAGAATAGCGTCTATGGGAATGTTTGACCAGAAGCATATTTGTGAGGTCAGGCACTGATGTTAGACGAGAAGGCCTAGCTCCCAGTTTGCGCTTTAATTCATACCAAAGGTGTTTTATTCAGTTGAGGTCTGGCCAGTCAAGTTCCTCCACCACAAACTCGCTCATCCATCTCTTTATGGACCTTGCTTTTTGCACTTGTGCAGTCATGTTGGAACAAGAAGGTGCCATCCCCAAACTGTTCTCACAAAGTTGGGAGCATGAAATTGTATGAAATGTCTTCGTATGCTGACGCCTTAAGAGTTCCCTTAACTGGAACTAAGGGAAGCCCAATCCCTGAAAAACAACCCCACACCATAATTCCCCCCTCCACCAAATGATTGGGACCAGGGCACAAAGCAAGGTCCTTAAAGATACGATGAGTGAGTTTGGAACTTGACTGGCCTGAGTCCTGACCTCAACCCAACAGAACACTTTGGAAAGAATCAGAGCGGAGAATGCGAGCAAGTCCTTCTCATCCACATCAGTGCCTGACCTCACAAATACGCTTCTGTAAGAATGGCCAAACATTCCCATAGACACACTCCTAAACCTTGTGGACAGCCTTCACAGAAGAGTTGAAGCTGTTATAGCTGCAAAGGGTGGGCCAACTCAATATTGAACCCTACGGACTAAGACTGGGATGCCATTAAAGTTCTTGTCTGTGTAAAGGCAGGCGTCCCAATACTTTTGACAATATAGTGTATTTATATATATGATCAAAAAGAAACATGACTACAGCGACCATGAATGAATTATGAACTACAGTATATCACAACACCATAAACGTCATGTCTTTAAAGTTGAACTTTAATCTACTTTTTTTTTTTTTTTTTGCCTTTGTTGGTTGTTCCCTTCACCATGAAACCTCTCCCATCTTCTGGAACTCCTTACCCTAATCGGTCTGACTATATCCTGACTTTCTCAAACAGCTCATCCCCCACAACTTTTGTATTACTTGACCCTGCCTCTTAGATTGTAAGCTCTAACGAGCAGGGCCCGCTCATTCCTCCTGCATTGGATTAAATTGTAACTGTAAATGTCTGCCTTCAATTTGTAAAGCGCTGCGCAAACTGTTGGTGCTACGCAATTCCTGTATAATAATAATAATGGAATGTTTAAAAAAACAAAACAAAAACGGAATTTTTGTAAAATCTTACCTGTAAAATTCCTTTCTCTGAGTCCTCCGACAGTCGCCGCCTCTTCATATTCGTCACATATGGGGTATTAGACTTTGCTCCGAAGGAGTAGCTAGGCAACAGAATATGTTAACAATAAAGCTTTAACATATCCCACCCTCAAGGGGTGGTCCCCTCAGTCAATACCCTCCTACTTCCTGCAACCATATCTCAGTTTTAGTGGAATAGCAGTAGAGTATACATTCAAACCCCAAAAGAGGGGCGGGGGCGGCGACTGTCGGAGGACTCAGAGAAAGGAATTTTACAGGTAAGATTTTACAAAAATTCCGTTTTCTCTTACGTCCTCCGACAGTCGCCGCCTCTTCATATTCGTCACATATGGGGACGTCCCAAAGCAGTGCAAACATGAGGGGTGGGAAACGCATCCGCGCCGAAAGGCAACGCAGTCTCCACATCAAAGAAAGGAACCTTACCAAAGGAAGGAAACCAGCTGGGCAACAGCAAAAATAAGTGCTCAACAGGAGCAACAACCCAGGAAAAGACAAAAAACCAGGGGATACAAAACTTATCCCAACAGCCAGGAGTCCCCAACAAGGGACCCTATGGAACAGCCGCACTAAGAACCTTGCGGCCAAAGGAAGCATCCGCCGATGCCTGAACATCTACTTTGTAGAATTTTGTGAAAGTGTGTACGGTCGACCAAGTCGCCGCCTTACACACCTGGGCTACAGAAGCCCCATGACGACAGGCCCAAGACGTACTCAGAGATCTAGTAGAGTGCGCCTTCACAGGCACAGGGGGAACCTTCCCCTGCAAGGCATAGGCCTGTTCAATGGTCTGCCTGATCCATTTGGCAATGGTAGAGGCGGAAGCCGCCATGCCCTTCCGAGGACCCTCTGGAAGAACAAACAAGGAGTCCGTCTTTCGAAAAGACTCAGTCGATTTAAGGTAAACCCTAATCGCCCGAACAACATCCAGAGAATGCAATCTCACCTCCTTTGGATGTTTAGGCTTCGTGCACAACGAAGGTAAAACAATATCCTCGTTAAGATGGAATTCCGAAACTCGTTTCGGCAGAAAAGAAGGATTAGGTCGCAAGACCACCTTATCCAAATGAACAACCAGGTACGGAGACTTGCAGGACAAAGCCGCCAGTTCCGACACTCTGCGAGCCGAAGTGATCGCCACCAAAAAGGCGACCTTTTTGGACAACATAGACAACGAGATCTCCCTGATCTGTTCAAAAGGAGCACGTTGTAACACAGATAGGACTAGATTCAAGTCCCAAGGGGGCAAAGGATCCCTCCTAGGAGGAACCAGATGCCGCACACCCTGAATAAAAGTGCCAACCAAGGAGTTGGAAGCCACGGGACGTTGAAACAGAACGGCCAGCGCAGACACCTGACCCTTTATCGTAGCCAGCGCCAAACGCTGATCGACACCCGTCTGAAGGAAAGACAGCACACGGGAAACCGAGTACGTGCGGGGTGAAAACCCCCTGGACTCACACCAGGCAAAATAGGCCTTCCAAGTACGGTAATAAACCTTTCCCGAGGAAGACTTCCTCGCGTTGATCAAGGTATGAACAACCTCTGGAGAGAGACCCTTCTCCTTCAGGACCTCGGTCTCAACAGCCAGGCCGTCAAAGCCAGCGACTGTAAAGCAGGATGGTAAATCGGTCCTTGAGACAGTAGATCGTCCCGAAGAGGCAGACGCCAGGGGGCGTCGACCGCCAGATTCACGAGGTCTGCGTACCAGGACCGGCGAGGCCAGTCCGGTGCCACAAGAATCACCGTGCTGCGTTCCGAGTGTAACCTGCGAAGGAACCGGGACAGCAACTGAATCGGTGGAAACGCGTACATCAGCCTGTACTGATGCCACGGGGCCACTAACGCGTCCGATGCGTCTGCCCGAGGGTCGCGCGTCCTTGCCACGAACCTCTTCACCTTGTAGTTGAGGCGAGACGCGAACAGGTCCACATCTGGAAGACCCCACTTCGCGCACAACATCTGGAAGACAGCCGGATGGAGAGACCATTCCCCCTGATCCAGGGTCTGGCGACTCAGATAGTCCGCCTGCCAGTTCTCCACTCCCGGAATGTGAACCGCCGTTATCGCCGGGACATGAGTCTCTGCCCAAGACAGAATGTCGGCCACTTCTCGAGCCGCTCGGGCACTCCTGGTGCCCCCTTGGTGGTTGATGTAGGCCACCGCCGTGGCATTGTCCGTCTGCACCCGAACCGGGCAGCCCTGCAGCCGGTCCGTCCAGCGATGAAGACAGAGCCTTATCGCACGCAATTCCAGAATGTTGATCGGGAGGGAAGACTCCCCCTCCGACCAGGTCCCCTGGGCGGACAGAACGTCCAGAACACCACCCCAGCCCGACAGGCTGGCATCCGTGGTGATTATCGTCCACGAGATCGGACGAAACGACTTGCCCCCGGACACCAACGGGGACTGGAGCCACCACAGAAGGTTTTCCCTGGTGCGATGACTCAACGAGATCTGAAGATCCAGAGATTGAGGTCGCCCGTCCCACTTGGACAAGATCTCCGCCTGGAGACCCCGCGTGTGAAACTGCGCGAAAGGAATCGCCTCGAAAGCCGAGACCATCAATCCCAGACATCTCATACACGTCCGCAGAGACGAGTTCGGAACGTCCCTGAGGGACCTGACTGCCTCCTGAAGAGTCCTGAGTTTGTCTTCCGGCAGGAAGACCTTCGCCTGCACCGAGTCCAGTATCATTCCCAGATAGGGAAGACGAACCGACGGACTCAGTGTCGACTTTGGAACATTTATCGTCCAACCGAACTCCTGCAGAGTTTGCATCGTGACAGACAGGTCCTTCTCCAGACCCTGACTGGTCGCAGACCGAATCAGAATGTCGTCCAGATACCCCAGGACAGAAATGCCCTGGGCTCTCAATAATGCCAGAACCGGTGCAAGCACCTTGGAGAAGACCCGCGGAGCCGAGGCGAGCCCAAAGGGCAACGCCACGAACTGGTAGTGATCCTCCGCAATGGCAAATCGAAGGTATCTCTGATGACCCTCGAATATGGGGATGTGAAGATACGCATCCTTCAAATCGATGGAGGCCATGAATTCCCCCGGAACCAGGGCAGCCACCACCGAGCGCAGGGATTCCATGCGGAACTTGCGAACCCGCACAGAGCGGTTCAGAGCTTTCAAGTCCAGAATTGGACGAACCTTGCCCTCCTTTCTGGGCACGGTGAACAGATTGGAATAAAACCCCCGAAATCTGTCCCGATGAGGCACCGGAACCACCACTCCCTGAGCCCTCAGGTCCCGCACCGCCAGGTGCAGATCCCGCAGGCGCTCTGGAGACAGTTGTAGATTTGAGGGAAAAAATCTGCTCTCTGGCCGAGAGAGAAACTCGATCTTGTAACCAGATCGAACGATTTCCAGAACCCATCTGTCCCGCACACGGGCCAACCAGGGCTGAAGAAAACCGAGCAAGCGTCCCCCCACCCCAAAACTGGGTGAGGGCGCCCCTTCAGGCCGAACTGTTATGGGCCGCAGGTCCGGATTGGCCGGACTTCTGTTTCCCAGACCAGGGTTTCTTCTGAGAGCCCTGACCCTTGAACGGTTTGCCCTTGTAGTGCGGCCGAAAGGCACGAAAGGACCCCTGAGGGGGCCGAAAATTCGCATGCTTCTTCCCAGAAGCCCCCTTAGCCTTGGGGAAATGGGGCAAGAGAGTGCTCTTACCCCCGGTGATCCCCTTAATCAACACATCCAGAGACTCCCCAAAAAGGCGAGACCCATCATAAGGCAGATTGGCTAAGGTTTTACGTGAAGATTGGTCCACCGACCAACATTTCAACCAAACCAGGCGGCGAGACAACACCGCCACGCTGTGCACACGTGCAGCCAACGGAATCAGGTCCAGGTCCGCATCACACAGATACATGACACCCTGGTGGATCTGATCCACCATGTCCAGGGTCGCCGCCGAGGCCGAATCGGCCACTAGGACGCGCCTAAGCATCTGCGTCCAACTTGCGATCGCCTGGGCCGCCATGAGAGAAGCAAATAGAGCTTTAAGCATAGAACCCGTAACAGAATAAGTATGACGGGCAAGAGACTCCAGTCTCCTATCCGTGGCATCACGGAAAACAGGGGATCCCTCTGCAGGAATCGCAGTGGCTTTGTTCAAAACCGCAATTGCATGATCCACTGGTGGAGGCACACACCACCGTTCATCAGTGGCAGGGGAGAAAGGATAACGCAGCTTGAATTTACTTGGTACCGCAAAAGGTTTGCGCAGATCGCGCCATTGATCCTTTACCGCGCGCTGAAAATCAGCATTGCAGGGAAAAACCTGCGGCGTCCTGCGTTTTCTCTGCGTCCCATAAGCCGCCAAGGCAGCGGGGGGACACACTTCGTCCTGCAAACGTAGCGTCTGCTTAATGGAAGCAATCAACTCATCCATGATTGCAAGCTCTTCAGGCGAGCCAGGGGGAGAATTATCAACCCCCTCAACCTCAGCCTCTACCTCAGACCCCACTAGATCAAGAGAGGAGCGGGACCCCGATAGGGAGGTCCCTGCCAGAACAGCCCCATCACCTTCACCCTCAGAATCGGAGGACAGAGTAACTCTGGGCCGTTTAGTAGATTGAGCAGCCACCAGCATTTGCACCTGGGCAGCAAGGCCAGCCACAATAGTGGCTAAATCCCCCCCTGGGGGGGAAACAGCGGTCCCCTGGCTTTCCACCAATACTGTGGGAAACTTGCCCTCCTGAGAATCCATTGCCCCTGTACGCCAGACAACCAAGGGTTAACTGTCCCCTTTCAGCAAGCGCGGTAAGCGCAGCCCACCGCACACACTCAGGCACAATGAGACCCCCACAGGGAATATACAGACTGAATACAGGCAATGGACAACAGGAATAGAAGGATAAAACCTGAGGAGACCCCGCTGCCGCCGCTGCCTCGACCGGTGTTCCAGGAAAAAGGAAGTGATGCAGCCAGGGCGCTCTATGTAAGCCTATGGAGGCTACAAGAAAATGGCCGCCGTGCATGTAAACCATGCGGCCGGAGCGGGCGCCGGTAAAATGGCGTCGTTTGGCGCCGAAACCGCCGCTCCACAGTGCATAAAAACACACACAATTTCATCCCATTATATGGATACATGTTAGATCGCCGCAGCGATCGCTGTATATGCCCCAACATGCCATTAAAAACATGCCCCACAGCACACAGCTTCCCACACTGCCCAGCCTGACACACACAGTGTCATACAGCTCCGCCCCCCCCCCCCCTTGCAGCCCACAGCATGCAGCCGAGAGATAGGGAGACAAGCAGTGTGATTTAAAGGCAGGTTACACAGTCCCAGACTGAGACCCCCCCCAGACAGACAGGTCCCCACATAGACACACTTACCTCATATGGCGTGGGGAACCCGCACAGGCGAACAAGCCGCTGCACATGAGGCAGGGAGAGTCGCAATTCAAGACGCACACAATGGCGGTTAAGAAACCGCACAGCGTCCAGTGAGGTAGCCACCTCACCAAACATCCCTGCACCGAACAGGGATGGGTCGTTCACCGTGCCAGGAGCGTTACCTGGCTGAACGCTCGATGGCAGACTGGGAAGCCACTGACCCACGACCTGCGATCAGGGGGATCAGCCCGAGACCCAGTCCGCATGATCCTCTTCGTCCGAAGAACTAACTAATGCTGACAAAAACAACAGCTAAGTAAAGGTAGAGAAAAAACTCAAATAAAATATTAAAAAGAAGAAAGAGTCTGGGACAAAAAGTCCCAGCACAGAGAGAGCCAGCCACTCCTGACAAGCTAGACATTAAAACTGAGATATGGTTGCAGGAAGTAGGAGGGTATTGACTGAGGGGACCACCCCTTGAGGGTGGGATATGTTAAAGCTTTATTGTTAACATATTCTGTTGCCTAGCTACTCCTTCGGAGCAAAGTCTAATACCCCATATGTGACGAATATGAAGAGGCGGCGACTGTCGGAGGACGTAAGAGAAACTCAGTTTTCATTAGATACCCCCTGGCTACATTACTTCTCTTTGTGACGCAGGTAGATTGTGGTTAGTAGGAAGGGCCTGCCGGGTAGGCAATATCCACATGCAACGTTGCCTCTATGATTGAAAGAACGGATATCCAATCAATAAAATAGGCTGGGCCAGGGACATTCAGGCTGCAGGGGTGGGAGATGATGTTGAACATCTTCCAGGCAGGAAATGAGATGGATTCTATCGCTCTTGCTACAGCTTTTAAATCAGAGAAAGCAACTACAGTACTGGAGAGGAGTCTGTACATATATGCAAGGCTGAAGTTCAGCTTTAACATCTCAGTTTGATGCTGGCGGGATACCCTTTCTGTTCCTGACACTTGACTAGGAAAACGTCAGACTATTTCAACAACGCTCTAATATAAAAATCTTGTTGACCTCCAGGTTCCCATTCCAAGTGCTCATAAACGAGGAAGAGACTGATACAAAACAAAGTACAAAGAATAAAAAATAAAACAATTTCACAACCAGTGACATTTTATGGTTCTAATCTGAAGTCTTTGTATGAAGTCAAAGTAAGGTCATAATAACCATTTTAATTTGGACTTGTTTTCAGAGTTTGAACTTAAGTCTTAAAATATCACACTTTAGATTGGTTGGCCCACATCCAAAATGATAAAATAATTCACATTTGCCTCAATCACATTATCATGTAGTAAAGAAATCTGTCTGGTGGTTTTAGTCACCCCTCACTAATCATAAGGTACTCTACTAAGCAATTTATAGATCTTAGCACACCTCTCTGACCTATCTGTAACCAGTTTCCTGATGACTAGGAAACCATGCAGAACCAACCTTGTGGTTACTAGAAAACAATGCAGAACCAGGTTCCTGTTTACTGGGAACTCACGCATAAGCAGTTTCTGGACCAATAGGAAATAGTGATAAGAAAATTTGCCTGTAATCGATTAACTCAGGGTTTTACGAATCTTGTTTCAGATTTGGTAAACTGGAATGTAGAGGCAAATTCTATTCAAAAAGTTAAAGTGGAGTTCCACCCATTTTAGTGACTTTAGATGTATGTAATCTCCTTTAAAATGACTTTTACCAATGGAAAGTTTTTTTTTTTTTTTTTTGTTGCTAGTAAATACCTTATATTCTGCTTTATTTATCCTCTTCTTACTTCCGGGTCTGGTCGGCGATTATGTCATTCGGCGATTCGCAGTGTGTGCTGGAATGTAGATTAGGGCATGAAATCTTGCATTATTACACAGGAGATGAGCTGTACTGCTTGCTCTGCCCCGCCTCCGCCCCCTCTCAGTGAGCTGTACTGTATGTATTGTATTGAGGCCGTGCTCTGCCCCATCTCCGCCCCGCCTCCTCTCAGTGAGCTCAGTGAGGATATAATGCTTTCAGTCCTCGCTCACTGATAGGAGGCGGGGTGGAGGTGGGGTGGGGTACGGCCTCAATACAATACATACATACAGCTCACTGAGAGGAGGCGGGGCAGAGCACGCAGTACAGCTCATCTCCTGTGTAATAATGCGAGATTTCATGCCCTGATATACATCCCAGCACACACTGCGAATCGCCGAATGACATAATCGCCGACCGGACCCGGAAGTAAGAAGAGGATAAATAAAGCAGAATATAAGGTATTTACTAGCAAAAAAAAAAAAAAAAAACTTTCCATTGGTAAAAGTCATTTTAAAGGGGATTACATACATCTATGTAATCCAATTTATTAAAAATGGGTGGAACTCCACTAATATCAGGGGGCTAATAGATGAATTACTTGCAAAAATGCATGGGAAGCCGAGCACTTCCATATGTTAAAAAAAAATAAATAAAAATGTTCCAGTCCTATTATCCTGATCGTGGTTGCTGCCCATAGCAATCACCCCTCGTTTCATTTTCAAAGGTGGATTGTAAAACTGACAGCTGAAGGCAGTTGCAGCAAGCAACAAGAATTCCAGGCACTTTTTTTATATATATCAGGCTCTTAGTGAGTCATGGCAATCATTTAGACATTAGTTGTCCTGAGACAGGATATGCATATATGATCAGGTTTTTGATACGTCGGGCAGTAAAGGTAGGCCTGAGATAACAATCTTACAGCAATGGCAGCTGCCATATTTTGTGGTAGGTCCCTTTTAAGGTCAAAATTGCAATAACATCAATATACTGCAAGTAAGGCAGGGTGTGCTTTAATTCTACTGCCAAAGCAGAATAAAATATTGGCTGTTAGCAATGTTCTAGCAGTTGAAAGAGGTCATTAAATATGAAGTTATCCAGCAACTTCTGTTTCTAATAAATCAGTGGTATCGCTAAGAGAAAATGAAAACTGAAACTCTATATCAATAAAGAAAAGTCTATAAACTATATCTCACTCTGTACTGCTGAGCAAAGAAGCATATCTTAACTCAGATTGTGAAAAATGAAGCACTGCCCAGAGCAATATGTTAGATATACCAGAATACTGTATTACCATAATGTGATCAACACAAACAGCTGTCTGCAACTACTCAAAACAGTCACAAAAAGAAACCTCCATCCATTTAAAAATATTACACACATTCCTGAAAAAAGGAACTTACAATAGTTTATCATCTTCCATGCAACAACTCAAATTGAAGCTCCAATCTATGATTAAGACCCAAACATATTTTTAGCCTATGCCTGCCACTGGCTCCCGCTGCTGTCAGAGTCAGCCAATGAGGAGAGAAAGGGGGTGGGCTCGGGCCACTATTCCGTGTCTGAATGGACGCAGGGAGCTGTGGATCAGCTCAGGTGTGGAGGCACTCAATAGGAGGGAGGGGCCAGAAGCACTGAAGAGGGATCTGAGAAAAGGAGGATCCGGGCTGCTCTGTGTACAACCACTGCACAAAACAGGTAATTATATCAAGTTTGTTATTGTTAACAAGAAAAAACAAGACTTTAGTATCACATTAAGAGCCCATTCACACTAGCACGACTTGTGAGGCGACTTGTGTAGCCCCAGGTCGCTTGACATAACAAAAGCAATGTTAATCAATCAGTGCCGTCTTAATTGGCACTACTGAAGTCACTCCGACTTCAGAAAAGGGTCCTGTACTACTTTGAGGCGACCTGTGATCCGACTGTCCCATATACTTCAATGGGAGTCGCCTCCTTATCTTAATTGAAGCGACTTGTTATCAGACTTTCCAGGAAGAAGAAAGAGATTAGCCAGGCATTCCCCACAGACAAAGTCGCCTGTCTCTTCAAAGTAGTGCACAAGTCTCTAAACAAGTCTCTAAACAAGTCTCTAAACAAGTCTCTAAACAAGTCTCTAAACAAGTCTCTAAACAAGTCTCTTCAAAGTCACGGGGCGACTTTCTGGTCGTGGTAGTGTGAACCGGCTCAAAATCCATTAAAATTAAACACATCAGTAAGTTATTCAAGAAAGTATAGGTAAGTGGAGAATTAAAGTACCATTGCATGTTTTGTGCTTAAAGTATACCACTGCAAAAACCCTATGACCAAAAGCTGTATCTGCAGAAGCCTGGACATCCACCTGCTAGAACTTAGAAAAGGTATGAACAGAAGACCAGGTAGCGGCCCTAAGGCCTGTACACACAATAAGAATACCAGGCGGAAAAAAAAGCACATTTGGATTGATGGGCCAATAATCTACTCGTTAGTACACAGCTTTCGAGAGCCAATCATGACAGTTCATGCAAAAATAACCAAAGTGACAAGCATGAAAATATTTCTTGTACAATAGCAGAACAAATGACTTTTGTGTAATTAGTATGGTATTTGAACGAAAAAAATTGCATGATCAAGGGCATGCATGCTTGGAAAGGGAAGAATACATTACAATACAATAGATTATATTATACCACTTCCAAAGTTGTATTCTGTCTGACAAAAATGTTTAATAACTTTAGTAACCTATTGGTATTCGATAGGAGACTAGCATGCAAAAAAAATAATAAAATGGGACGATCATTCATCAGATATTCTCATCGTATTTACTACGCTTTGTATAGCTGAGCAACAGAGACTGATGCCTCTCGGCTCAGGAGACTCACACCTATCCATTGCAGTAAGCGTGTAGAAGTGCTGGTAGAGCTTTTCCTTTTAAAATGCAAGCTCTAGAGAGGAGTGGTCTTATTCATCTAGTGAGGTTTGATTTGAAGCAGGATGTCGCTGACATGATCATGATGGTATGATAAATAGTCCAGTTTTCCCGATCAAGGCCGTAGCTTTGAAGTAAATTTTGGTGGCAGAGATAACGTCCAGGCAGTAAAGAGCAATTTTGGGTGCTTTCAAGTAGGGCACACAGATGACACCTTAGGAAAATTGGCTTTTCTTGGAGTACATCACGGGACACAGAGCAGCCATAATAATTACTATCTTGGTTATACGCCACCTATAGGTGAATGGACACTGGCAACCAAAAAGACAGGAAGTCCCCCTCTATTCAACCCTTCCTATACAGGAAGTACCTCAGTTTTGTAGCAAACAATAAACATCCCAGACAAGAGGTGAGGGACCTCTGTGTCCCATGATGTACTCCAAAAAAAGGATTTTACAGGTAAGCTGTAGGAAAAATTAAATTCTTTATTGTAAATCACAGGACACAGATTAGCCATAATAATTACTATCTGGGACGTCCCAAAGAAATGCACTTGAGGAGAGGTTGGGACACTAAATATGAAAAAAACACCATTAGACAAAAAAAGATCTACATAGCTGCCTGCAGCACACTGCAGCCAAATGCAGAATCCTCCCAGGTCCGAACATCCACCTCATAGAATCCAACGAACGTACGTACCGAAGACCAAGTAGCGGCCCTGCAAATCAGAGCCACAGAAACCTGATGGCGAACTTTCTTTTATTCTTATAATTATTTATTATACAGGTTTGCGCAAAAACCCCGGAATTTTTCATCGTCCGGAACTTCTGTAATCACTACCTGAGACCTCAGATGGTCCAGAGCCAGAAAGAAGGATCTTCTTTTTAGAGGATCTGGAGGTATGTTTGACCTTACAAACCGAGGATGAGGAAACACATGAAATTCTGGTTTGTACCCCAGCGAGACTGTGGAAATAACCCAGTTGTCCTGAATAATTTCCACTCAGGCCTCCAAGAACTGTAGCAGCCTTCCCCCACCAACTGAGTGGGGGCATTCCTTCACAAGGTAGATTTGGAGATGGGCTTGGTAGGCCTCTGGGCCCAGGATTTCTTCTGCCCTTGACCTGAAGGCTTGGCTCTAGAACCAGGTAGCTGGGGCCGTCTAAACTGCTTGGGATTACAGGTACTGGGAATCTGAGTGTTAGACACCTTAAAAGGAGGACGTTTACTGCTCTTAACTGGTAGAAGCGCATTTCCCCCCCCCCCCCCCAAAATCTTTTCGATACATTTGTCCGGATCTTCACCAAATAGGTGCAATAGGTGCATGAAAGGGAAAGCCAGCTAGCAATTTCTGCGCATATGAACGACAGAAGAGCAAACCATGACATTTGCTGTATGGAGTCTTTAAGAGCATCTACTGCAAAACACAAAGCCTAAGGAAAATCTGCCAGATCTTCAACAGACTCTCCCTGAGAAGGAACACTCATGGACACCTGTTTAATACAGTCTTTCAAAGATTGACAAACTCCTATAGCCGCCACTGCCAGTTGTATTGCAGAGCCTGCAATAGCAAAGGAAGCTTATAGTAAAGATTCCAATTTCATATCAGCTGGATCTTTAAAAACCTGGGCATTATCTACAGGACAGGTTAAAATTCTGTTTACCGAACATCCACTGTAGGCATACGCCATTGTCTTGTAAATTTTTCCTCCATAGGATTAAACGAAGAAAACCATTTGGGAGGAATAAAAAATAAAAATCCTATCAGGATGATACCAATCAGCATATACTATCTGCTGTAAAAGCAGATGTAAGGGAAAAGCCTGAGAACTTTGAGGAGGGCATAATGAGTCTAATGAGGAAAAAAAGTATACTTTAGAAATCTCTAAGGGAGGTAATTTAAATCCATACCGGACCTATTCAGTGAGAGACTGATTAAACAATATCTGGTATTGAGAGGCCAATGGCTTCTCAGACCCTGACTCCCCAGAAATGGAATCCTCTGCTTGGCCTTCTACTTTCAAGCTATTTACAGCTACTTCCACATACTCTGCCCAATCCTGAACTAAAACAGTGGGGGGGGGGGGGGGGTTGGGGGGGCTCAGGTGAGGGGGATCCATCATGTTTCCTCCCTCCATGTGATACAAACAATCATGCCAGCAATTTTTCCCTCAAGGCCAGCTAAAGCTAATGTCAAATCATCCTTATTGACGTAGGCTGAGACAGAAGCACTAGAAGTGGCTACTATGGCAGACAACCATAATGCCTCAGATAGGCCAGTCACCTCCGGCCTCTCAGGGGAGGTGAACACAGAAGATGCACAGCTAGGATCTTCCAATTCTCTTGGCGGCACACTTGTGCCCCTTTCCGCTGCCCCCCCCCCCCCACTCCTTTTCTGGGAGGTCATTGTTCCAGACAAGAAGAGGTACTTACTTTAGTGTACTCAAAGCTTGTGTCAAGCTGTAACAGCTTATCACACACAGCAGTTATCCCAAAGTAACAGAACCTGTCAGGGCCTGTAAACATCCACCCACAGTGACACACGCACCCAGCTGCAGCTGCTCTGTGTCCCATTCAGCTTCTGACAGATGCTCACGCCGCTGGGAACACTCCTCAAATGCAGTCCCTCAGCCCCTTACAGCGCATGCTACATGCACGTCCGCATGCCACGGACACGCCCCCTTCCGCCTCCACGTGCACGCTCGTGCATGTAAATAGGCTAAACTTGCGTGAGCATGATCTCCCGCCGCAGGGATGGCCACAAAAGGTGCTCCCTGAACCTGAGCCACAGAGGGTAAGCGGATGCGTGGCGGGATGTACAAAGTCCCGCTGCCCGCCAAGCATCAGGGGGGTTGAGAGCAGAAAAGTTTAAAGGCATCCAAGGTACGCATGGCACAGCTGAATACACATACTGCCTCTAGTGGAGACATAAAAAACATGGCACCTGGTATCTTAAATTAGAAGGTAACCGTGCATAATAATTAAAGTGAACTTACCACTCCTGCCGCAGGACTCTGACAATAACTAGAATACAATCTTCACCCATCACGGTGAGTTCTGTCACTTGTCGACCTTCAAGGACTGGGTCCCCCTAATTATTGGGGCCACTCCCTTGGACCTGTAGGTCACCCTGCTGGAAAGCCTTTGGATTTAGTCTTACCAAGGGTTCGGATCCCAGGGCCCAGTGCCCAAGAGAGTCGCATTTCAGGCAATACTTCGTTTCCTATTGCCGAGGCTCAGGTACCATCCTTTTAGTCTTACACTTTCAGATGGATCTGATTGCCAATCCCCTTGGATCCAGAGATCTTAACCAGAACTGTAGCATAATCTTTTTTCTTCTTCTTTAAAAATATGGAGAGCTTCTCCAACCATGACCATCACCTCTAAGACACTGCCGAAAAAGCTGAGGTACTTCCAGTATGGGAGGGGTTATTAGAGGGGGACTTCCTGTCTTTTTGGTTGCCAGTGTCCCTTCACCTATAGGCAGCGTATAACCCAGATAGTAATTATTATGGCTGCTCTATATCCCGTGATGTACAATAAAGAAAGGTTAGCTTTGGGCATAAGACTACCTTGTCTTTCTGAAGGATGAGGAATGGTTCCTTTCAAGGGACGCTTGCCCAGAGACATGTCTAACAGAAATGATAGCAGCCAAAAAAGGCTACTTTGTGGGAGAGATCATCTAATGGGATTTCCCTGATGGGTTTAAAGGGTGGTGTCTTCAGGACAAAAGGACTCAAGATTAAGGTACTAAAGAAGCACAGGGTGCTGATAAGCGATGCCCCTTGGATAAAGGTTTTTAAAAAGAGAGAGCGAGGCAAAAAAGAATAGACAAGGATGAAACCTTACTTTTCAGATTGCTTAGAGCCAAGTTCTGGTCAAGCCCTGGTGGTACGAAGGCTGGAATGTAAGGTACAGAGTATTCTCTGGGCTTTAAGTGCCTGTGTTTAAACCAGGCAAACAGGGATTTTCAGGTATAGAATAGACTTTTCAGGAAGTGGCTTTTCTTACTTTTAACAAAGCAGGAGGAAGACACATGGTCCCTTGTGTCGTCACGCATAGGGGAGGGGCAAGGACGGACGGAGCACTTCACTTTTGTGAGACTGTCGGGCTGTACGAGCATAGGAGGACACTTTCGGCCGCGGCGTCTCCCACTTTACCACCACGGTATTACTTGATGATCGGATATAACTACTGTATATGGGGTTTGAAAAGGTGCATGGATGCACTGAAGAATTTGAGTTTAATTGATCTTTCAATTATTAAATAAAACCTTAAAAAGGTATAAGCACTATTGGAGGCTTCTTTTCTTTTCATATACCATGCTGCTACGTGCTGCTGGAGTGTTACGATTCGGATGGGTCACCTCTAAAAAGGATTTCCTGCATATGTGTCTGCTTAAACCGTATTTAAGCTATGTGCTGCTGGAGTGTTATGATTAAGATGGGTCATCTCTAAGGCTCCATGTACACGGGACGTTGTTAAAAGTCCCTTTGAATGCTGGAATTTTTAGGACGTTTGAAACGTCCGTTCGGTCGCGTTTGTACCCGCGTTTAGCAGCGTTTGCGTTTAGAAGCGTTCTTAGAGGTCAAAAAAATTATTCCCCTTTAAAATGGAAAAACGCGAACGCTAAACGCGGGTCATCGCGTTCAGACGCGTTTGTGCGTTTGAAACGCCAGGAAACACACGTTCGAACGCAAATAATTGCGTTCTAAAAACAGTCCCTGAACGCAACTGCCTGCAAATGACTGTAAACGACCTGGTGTACATGGACAGATAAGATAAAATGTAGATGGGTTCAGGGGCTTCTGAAAAAAATGCCCAACTGCTCCTAAACGGCCATTTCTAGCATCCCGTGTACATGGAGCCTAAAAAGGATTTCCTGCATATGTGCCTGTTTAAATCGTATTTAAGGTGAGCACCCACTAACAAGGGGGTGCACAGTTGTTGTGTGATCTGTGACACACTGGTCACTCACTCTCTTGGGGAACACCTACCAACCTCAGGTGGTTTGAGCACATTGAGGACTTTATTTGCTAATTGCACTGACTCAAAGACTTTGATTTATTTATTTTGACGCTTTGTATTTTATCTTGAATTGGTATACGTCGGACTGTATATTGATTCCTTATCACTGAGATTTGCACATTGAAGTTTTCTTTGGACATTAGTCTTGCACAACGCACTTTTATGATTATTTACACCGTTTTTATTGAGAATATATTGTGTTTTATATTATAATACTAAATTATTCACTAGTCACACATATATATTTTTTACTACCACTAATATTTTTGCGCAATACTATGGAACACTGGTGAGGAAATCTAGAGACATAATTTGACCACCTGAACACAGATAATTAGATATTTTCTTAATTATTTAAGGATTATACAATATTTTTATTTACTTTTAAATTACATCACCTATACATTCTTATTTAAAAGAATTTTATTTTGCGCAACACTATTTTTACATTTTAGCTCAATTACACTTATTATGAGAAGTGAAGTGTCTGCGGCATTTTTAAAATCTGTTAATAAGAGGTTGCTCGCAGGAAACTTTATCTTTATAGGCCAAAGGACAGTGCATCAAACTGAAAATTACTGCCTCCTACTGCAAAGCATAGAAAGCGGTGATGAGGAGGATAAATGGGGCAATTATTGACCTTGCAGACTCCATGCAAAATTTTGCAATTTAAAGTTATTTGTTTAGAGACTTTAGGTTCAAGATAGAAAGAATACCCTTGCTGGGTTTTGGTACTGTGACAAGTTTGAGTAGAAGCCATTGAACCTGTCCTCTCAAAGGTACTGGAACAACTATTCCCTGAGGCAAGAGGTTGTTCTGCAAATCTGACTTTCCTTGGGCACATTTTAAATGGCTTGAAAGAAGAACGCGGCAAAGGGGTATAGTTCGGATGTCTATTTAATACCCCTTTGAAACCATTGATTAAATCTACGGGTCTCGAATGCCTGTTATTGAGAGATAGTCAAACTGCAACAGATGTCAATCTAGAACAGGCATCCCTTTTTTTTTTTTTTTTTTTTTTTTTTTTTTTTTAGGAGTTAGGCCCAAAAGCAAATATTTATTATACCACAGCTTACCAATTCTTAGATATGGTGGCTACATTTGTTTTCTTTTTTATTCTTTCTTTCCTTAAGTCTTGGTTCACACTAGCACTGCTTCAAAGTTGCCCGACTTTGAAGCCGCTACTCACAGCGTGACTTCATCTCGGCTTGCAAACAACTTAACAGAAGTCAATGCAATTTGCTCTGAAGTCACCCCCAAGTAGTGCAGGAACCTTTTTCTAAGTCGGAGCATCTTGAGTCGCTCCGATTAGAACAGTTCCATTGCACTGAATGGGGTGCGACTTGTCTAAGTCGCCTGACAGGTCGCCTCAGTGCTAACAGAGCTTTATTTTCGCCTACAGATCTGGCCAGTTAAGTCGGTTTTTAACAGAATAATCTCTCTTTAAAGAGTTAGATTGTTGAGACAAACAATTTGCCACTGACAGGGGTGTTTACAATGATCAGAATTGATTTATTCATGCAAAACTTTTACCCCAAAAAGGGAAAAAAACAGTTGCTGTGACTATGTAAAAAGTGTTAGCTGGAGTTCAGCTTCAGTATGTTACTGTATCTAAATCTGCTAGTACATCTAACACTACCCTCCCTACAGACTGACAATGCTGCTGTCCAAAGGTGTCTCTGTTGCTTATTCGTCCAGAATGTAGGCACGCTCATATATATGTTATTAGCCAGATCAGCAGGTGGAAACAAAGGGGAAGAAAAGTTTAAGTTCACCTTACAGATTTTCTGTAAAGGTGAACTTACACTTTAAAGTGATATTAAAGCTAAAAGTATATTATATATATATATATATACACACATTATATATATATATATATATATATATATATATATATATATATATATATATATATATATATATATATATATATATATATATATATATATATTTATTATATTGCAGCTTACCATTTCTTAGAGGTGATGGCTGCATTCATTTTTTTTGGCTTTAGTTCTGCTATTTGCATCTGGTGATCCAGCCAGTAAGTCTGTTTTTCAAAAGAACAAGCTCTCCAGCAGAATGCATCTGTTACAGTGATGAGACAAAGCATTTAACACTAGCAGGGGTGCTTAAAATGATCAACTTTTATTTATGTGAACTCTATATTCCAAAAGGAAAACTGTTGTAACTGCTTTGAAAGTATTAGCTAAGTTTGGCTGCAATTTGTTAGTGTATTTTAATCTGCTAGAACAACACTTCCCTCCTCTCAGACTGATAATGCTGTTCAAGGGGACCCTTTCATATAGAGTGAGGCACTGTAATGCAGGTGGTGTAGTATTGGCCAGATCCCCAGGTGAAAACAAAAAGGGAAAAAAAAGTCTGAGAAAAGAAATCTAATGCAGCCACCACATCTAAAGATTGATAAGCTGCAATTTTTTTATATTTTTTTGTTATGGGTTTAATACCACTTTAAAGCATGATCCTGGAAGACAGGATGGTGCTAGTTATTCATTGTCCAAATCAAAATAGCTGCAGTTTGGCAGACAAAAACTGCAGCAATAGCTGGTTACTGAACTGGGCCTGCGAGAAAAGAGCCTTTAGAGCGTCTAAAACATTCTATCAGCAGAATCCTTATAAGAAGGCACATCCCCAATGGGTACAGTGAGAGGCTTGTTTAAGAATGAGACAGCAGGATCTACCACTTCTTTGTGAACTATTTTTCCACTTGATAGAGATGGACAATGATCTTTGGAGTAGCGAAAAGCTTTCTGGATTGACCCAGTCATCATAAATTGCCCATTTTATTTGCCCATGAAAGGAACATCTCTTTTTCGATTTAGCAGGTCTCTTTGTGTTCAAAGGGGCATGGCGAGACGGAGGACATTCAAGAGCGACAATGCCGAGGCTTTTTTCAACGGCAGAAGTGAGCAGATCAACATTGGTAAGCATATTGCTTGAGGCTTTAACATCATGTGCATAGGAGCCACAGATTGAGAAGTCTTCCGTGGCTTCCTCCATCACCGCCTCCATGTCCTCTTCATCACTTGGAGCTGGAGAAGGACACTGGCCCTTTTGTGCTCTGGATGGTGAAGGCTGTAATAAAGCCAATAGTTGTCCAAGAAATTGTGACATAGCTGCAAAAAAGTCTGCCTTAACCAGGTAGGCCACTTGCTGAGTGCCTGAAAAAGATCCAGAATCAGATGCAGAGACTGGTGTTAAAATCTGGTCCTGCTCCAGTGCAAGGGACGCATTATCATTCTGGGGTTGAGTGTTATGCTGGCAGAGATAGTATTTGCCTGTGTTTTTGTCGTGGCTCCCTTTCACATTATTTCTACAGTTGCAATGTGTGAGAGTATTCCCCTGTGGGTTACTAACAGAGCAGGGTTCAGAAATGGGGTAAGCGTGTCCAAGAAGGATAGCACAGCAACCCAGGTACAGACGGTCCAGTAGTGCATCCATATGGCAAAAATGCGGGAAGCACATTATAATTGCTCTGGGTGGAAGTAGCAGCAAAGTGCGTTACGCCTGGCATGAGGTAACGCCTGGTCATCAACCTGAGACTAAACTCTAATTGTGTGAATTTTAATGCCAAGTTTGAAAAGTTTATAACATTTATTAAAATATTTCTCCATTTCCTGATAGTTATAAACATACATCAGGACTGGGGGGCTACAGTGACAGTTGAATAAACTGGGTGAACCTGTCTTACCTTGTCTATGGTGTTGGTCCCTGTGTAGGGTTCTCCAGGCTCCATCCATCACAGTGGGCGTACCTTCAAAGAAGTCTTCATGGACTGGGTTCCACAGGGATGGACCACAGCCCTGGAACTATATAGCGCCTTAGAACTCGTTGCACGTGTTGCATAAAGTGTCAAGGTAAGCACCCAAGTAGGATACAGTGACCAAGGCAACATTACAGCCTGGCTCCACTATGTGGGGTCCAGGTACAGTTTCCAAGCTTAGACTGAGGTTGCACTAATCCAGACACACTGTTATTATTGCAGTAGTAGAAAGCAGAGAGGATTTGAGTAAAGATTTGAAGTAAAACAATTAACTAGTTAGCTGAGAGAGATTTCTCAAGGATAGTCTTCTCAAGGAAGAAGAGGTCCATCACCTTAGGACTTACGGAGTGGGATAGGGTTGACACTCATGGCATGTCCTCAGAAGCTTTGCCAATGTCAAATCGCCTGAAAAGGTACCAGCCTACAACCCATGGTCTATAAATATTTAGCCTGTGTCCTGTAGTGTATGATTAAGATAGCTAGTTATAAAGTGATTAGAGCAGTTGGCATTTTTGTTTAGCTTGCTGGATTTGGCGCAGGGATACAATGAAGGACTTTACCTGCCATAGTGTTTTGTGCTGAGCTACTGGTGGGTCCCTGTGCCTTAAGGATGAAAGGGCTGCCTCAGTGCATACCTGAGCCCAATTTATCAATTGCAATATATATTTGCGGAGGCTCGCTATATTTTTAACTCAAATTGTTAAATTGTAAAACTTTAGTTTTTTTAAAATAACAAACATGTTACGTTTACCTGCTGCTTTTTCACAGACAAGCCCTGATCCTATTTTTTTGGGTGTCTGCGATGCTCTAGGCTCCTCCTTTTCTCAGTGTGCCATCATAGGAATCCGTTTCCTATTGGGGTGCACCTGTGGGTTTGCTTCCAAGCCAGGCTGAATGTATCTATAGACACACAGCCCAGTTTGGGCCCGCTCCCCCTTACAAGATTTTATTGACAGCAGCAAGAGCTAATGCCGAGACAGAGAGAGAGAGAGAGACAGACCGAGAGAGAGAGAGGGGGGAGCAGCTGCAGGCAGGCACAGCGCTGGATTGAGACTGAGCTCAGGTAAGTATAAAGGGCAGTGAGGGAGTGATGCAAAACACTGGGACATTTTTTTACCCTAATGCACAAAACCCATTAAGGTAGTAAAATCCCAGGCTTTAAAATCATGTTAAATAATGTAATTCTTTTTTTTTTTTGCTGTTAGGTGTGCTGAGATTTTTTTGCACTGCATTATGTGCAAAGCCCTTCCATGTATATCTTACTTTAAAAAGTCAAACACTGCTGGGGTTGCCAATAACAATCAGCTTTTATTCATAGAATTTGAAAACCTTTTTTCCCAAAAGAAAAAAAAAAAAATGGTTGTTGTAACTTTTTTTAAATGTGCTAGCAGACTTAGGCCTCTTTCACACGGGTGTTCCGTATGTCCGTATATCACCCCATCCGTTTGCGGGTGATATACAGACATAGTGAATGTCTATGGGATTGCGGATGTCAGCGGATGACCATCCGCTGACATCCGATTTGCGTCCTTTCAGCTCTGTTCCGTTTTTTGAACGGAACAGAACCCTATTTTTCTTCCGTTTAAGAAACGGAACAGACGCAAAATCGGATGTCAGCGGTGTCACCCGCAATCCCCATAGACATACATTATGTCCGTATATATCATCCGCAAACAGATGGGGTGATATGCGGACATACAGACCGGATGACAAGTGTCATCCGTGTCCGTGGAAAAAAAAAAAAAAAAAATGCCGCAGCAGAGGAAAAAAACTGAGCGCCCGTGTGAAAGAAGCCTTAGAGTTGAATTTGTATGGTGTTTACTTAATATCCATTTAACACTACTTGCTTATTTAAGACTAACTTATACACAGGGTGACAATGCTGCTATGCCATTTTGCAGAAGAATAAACCGTATTGTTACTCTGATAGTAAGTGGAAAAATAACAGATCTACTAAATAAAACTATGCTACGGGGGATTCAGAAAAACAAAAACTGCTGTGGCAATGTACATGAAAAACTATCATATGTTTAGTATAATCACAGTATAAGAACACAAAATATTAAACTGCATTAAAGTTTCCATTTAAGTATTTTACTCATGAAAAGGGACTTCCATCCTAGCTACACATTTTAAATGTAATATATAATTAACGAATGTCACTTTGTTATGGATTCTGAGTGAATAATTCATTCAAGTTTTGTGTATTTCTTCATGGTTTCGATTGGTTTTCAGTGAAGAAAAGAAACCAACTCAAATCTGAAAATTAAAACTCTTCCCAACAGGCACCAAGGAATGAAAAATTCATAATGCAAAGCATCAGAAGGGATGGGATCCAATTTTCTCCTTTAATGGATTTCAATTACCATATTTTTGGCACAGAAATAACAGCACCAAAGGAAAGTCTTTAATGGCAAACGAGAATGCTTTGAACAAGCACATGTTCCCATAGTTCCTTACCCACTCAGTAATGTCAATTTAGACAACACAAGAAATACAAATCTCACAGTGCAAAGCAATGATATTTTACTTATGTGTAGTGATGGTAAATACTGCTTCAGTATATTAAAGCTGAACTCCAAACATCTAAATACACAGTAGAAAAAGAAATTATTGACCCGATGAGTGACAGCAAGATAGAAAGTGGAGGTCCTTCACAGAACTGCCAAAACTAACGTTTTACGAATATTTACAAAATCTGTCCATACACCCCGACAATCTCTATCACATTACAGTTTTCTTAATTGATTCCTTTTAACCACTTCTGGACCAGAAGGTTTTCCCCCTTAATGACCAGGCCATTTTTTGCGATGGGGCACTGTGTTATTTTAACTGAAAATTGTCGTGCGATGCTGTACCCAAATAAGATGTATGTCCTTTTTTTCCCTACAAATAGAGCTTTCTTTTGGTGGTATTTGATCACCTCTACAGTGTTTTTTTTTTGCGCTAAAAACAAAAAATAGCGACAAATTAAAAAAAAAAAAAAAAACACATAATATGAATATGTTTTACTTTCTGTTTTAAAACACAGCAAAAAAATTTTTTTGAAAAAATCTTATTTTTTTTCATCAATTTAGGACAATATGTATTCTGCTGCATATTTTTGGTAAAACAGAAATCCCAATAAGTGTATACTGTTTGGTTTGCACAAAAGTTATAGCGTCTACAAATTATGGGATAATTTTTTTATATTTATTTTTTTACTAGAAATGGTGATTTTTACTGGGACTGCGAGATTGTGGTGGACAAATTGGAGATCTAACCGACACTTTTGACACTTTCTGGAGACCAGTGACACTAATACAGTGACCAGAGCTAAAAAAAATTGCACTGTCACTGCACTTATGACACTGGCAGGGAAAGGGTTAACATCAGGGGTGATAAAAGGCTTAAATGTGTCACTAGGGGGGTTGCACTGATGCAGAATGGCAATCTGCCTTATTTACATAGACAGACCTCCATTCTGCCTCTCCCGGGGATGATCGTGGGTGGCCGGCGGGCATTTGGTTCGCCAGACCTGCTAACTGACATCCCCTCCAGACAATCACGGCATGATTGCGCCATCTAGTGGCTATTGAACCAAATGACATATAGGTGCGTCGGTAAACGCAATTGAGACACAGTGCCGCAGTAAATACACAGAGGGCAGTCAGCAAGTGGTTATAGAAATCTGCCAAGCTGTTCCTTTCCTAGAGTTGTGGCAAAAAATATGGTCACAAGTTTCTAAAACAGGGTTTCTCAACCAGGCTTCCTTGGAACCCTAGGGTTCCTCCAGAGGTTGCTAGGGGTTCCTTGAGCAAGGAGCAATTTCTGCCTCTTAGATATGATCCTTTTAGTGATCTGGAAGGGGTAATTCTTCACAATGACTACAAGTGTAAGGAGAATTCTTCCCACTGATCATCACACTAATCTATCATGAGTTGTAGATGCAGTCATTTTTTAGCAGGGGCTTTCTGAGACCAGAACATTTTTTCATGAGAACATTAAACATGAAGGATTCCTTCATGTTTAAAAGGTTGAGAAAGGCTGTTCTAAAAGTTTAATCTGTTGCACTATATGGTGTAGCCAATGGTGGATGCAGGCATTGCAAGATCGATCTTTGGTCTATACAGTACATATATTGGCAATGCCTCCTTCTCAAAGCATACTGCCACTGTGCGCTTATCAACACATAATGGGAAACTGTTCATACTGTGACCCACTGAGTATTTGAAACCTTGATCCCCTCTTCCCCCAAAAACCTATCTTCTGGGTCTATCCCATTATATTGTGGCACAAGCGGTCAAGTTACTCTCTAAAATAGATGCTCAGTAAAGTCCATGTATGGCACATCAGGGGCTAACTCAGCTGGCTTCCAACACTAAGTGCAGCCCCTCAAGAAACTGAAGGAATAGCAGCAGGCACATCTAAGTTTAGTACAAAACCACATTTGTTGATAAAAACAAAAGGGCAACTTACATTTAATTTAACTTTTGATGTGAGCAAACCACCTGTCGTATGACCATCATCCAGGCCACAACACATAGCAGAGATATTGCAGTCCAGAAACTCAGTGCTTCTAATAGCCCGTAAATATTCGGGGAGCCAAGTGAGTCAGACAGCTAGAGGAAAGTCACGTGGGATGTCAGACGCTAGTAAGCGTGGAAAAGGTAGGGCAACATAGTTTGAGATCGGTCTGCCTCTTTCTTAAGCCACATGGGGCCATGGAGGCTCCCGCATAGAACTGTTGAGTAAGGGGCTGCCTAGGTCTAAGTGTTTAGGGATGAGCCTAAACACTTTAGGGCCCTTGCAAATTGAAGGTCTGCAATTCAGAAGCTCCTCAGACCCCCCCCCCCCCAAAATACTAGAAGAAGGGTAACATACATATTAGTTTGACTATGCTTGACCATCCAACATTTTAATTCCAAGGTAAATGTGCACTGTAGTGTCTAAATGGGTACAGTTATGTTTGCAAAAAAACTTGGCGATCACCTAAGGCAGTGGTCCTCAACCCTGGCCTACAGGGCCCACTAACAGGCCAGATTTTAGGTATTACCTTGGGGAGATGCAGACTAAAGTACTGCAATCACTGAGCAGCAAATGATATCACCTGGGATGTATTTCAGTTATCTTGCAAATCTGGCCTGTTAGTGGGCCCTGTAGGCCAGGGTTGAGGACCACTGACCTAAGGTCTGCCACAAAGAGGGGAAAATAATTCACCTTGCAGCGTGTATATTTAACTGGCTTTGACTTAAAGCCTTGTACCCAAAACAGACCTCTCTGCATTCACCAATCCACACTGGAACACATTTTAGCATAGGAAAAGAAAAGGTTATTCATTCTTACCGTGCACTATTTAAAGACACTGATACTCAGTCATATTTGCATGAGTATCAAACCTCCTTTACATACACCATGTAACTCAATGGTAAGCAAGTCATTACTTCACACTGTAAACCCTTTGACATTTACAATTATACTTCTATTAACTTTCACTTCACATACATGAGATAATCGCCTAATTTACAGTTGCAGTGGCAAGGGTAAAAGCATTTTATTGTGGAAAATGCAGCCAATTTCTAAAAGCAGGGTGGTGATCCGCAGGTTACATTGTACAAGATCAGTGAAAGATCAGCTCCTGCTGCTTTCCTTTATCCGACTTGCTGCACGGCTGATTAAGCACACACTTGCCAGTATTATGTGCAGGAGGAGGCAAGTCGTTTTCAATGAAAAGAACCAGAGTT
The DNA here is from genome assembly GCF_965119305.1 of Pelophylax lessonae. Taxonomy (NCBI): domain Eukaryota; kingdom Metazoa; phylum Chordata; class Amphibia; order Anura; family Ranidae; genus Pelophylax; species Pelophylax lessonae. The sequence goes on from NC_138770.1 coordinate 389,992,707, forward strand.
TTAGAAGGTGCCATATATAAAATATCAGATCAGTTGCAAGATTTGTAATAACCATTACATTCATACCAATAAATGGTTTCAAATTAGGTAATCTGCTCCCAGGCAAAAGAAAAAAGAAAAAAAACAAGATCAAGAAAACACTCACCATTGATGCCATTTGGTAGCTTGTGCAAATCGCAATACCACAGACGGTTAACCGGATCACAGCCTTCACTGATAGACAATAGTACATACTGCCCATCATCAGAGACCTAAAAAAATTTGAAGTTTTGAAGAGGTCAGCCCATCCCAATAGACAGAATAGTTATTCTACATTAAAGATCTGTAAAGAACATTCCCAAATGCTTACAGTTAGTAATGTTCCAAATAACATTTACCACATTTGTGAGATTGTGGACAGTTTGTGGATTTGCTTACTGCTCTAAGCTGCTATTGTAGACTAGCAATGAATAGGTTTAAAGGTTTTCAGTTTTCCCCCCATCAGATGGGTGGACTGAAACTCATTTAAAAAAATACTCCTAACTGCACTGCTCTGACAAGATGTAAAATATTAACAATTGTATACAACATAGCTAAACAAAAATCCATAAATTCGATTTAACTGGTATCTTGTGTTAGGTAATGTAATATAATCTGACATGTGAACAAGCGACTTGTGAGCTGCCCATAATTACCCCATAATATATATACAGACACTAATACCTTTATACCTTCTCATAAGTGCATAAATGAACATACATTTAAATAGGATTTATTTTATTACAAGTACTTCTATAGCACCACCAATTTACGCAGCACTTTACATAAATATTGTACATTCACATCAGTTCCTGCCCTTGAGAAGCTTACAATCTAAGGTCTCTAACTCACATTCATACATATACATACTAGGACCAATTTAGACAGGAGCCAATTAACCTACCAGCATGTCTTTGGAGTGGGGAGGAAACACACGCAGGCACAGCAAGAACATGCAAACTCCAGGCAGGTAGTGCGGTGGTTGGCATTTGATATAACCACCCTAGTGCTGCTAGGCCAGTGTTTCTTACCCAGGGTTCCGTAGAAACCTAGGGTTTCTCTAGTGTTTGCTAGGGGTTCCTTGAGCAATGGGCAGTTTCGGCCTCTCAGATAAATTCCCCCTGACACAATTGATCTTTTTAGCTATCTGGAAGAAGGTAATTCTTCCCAGTGTCCACAAGTGTAAGAAGCATTCATCCCACTGACCATCACACTAATGCAGCCATTTTCAACCAGGGTGCCCAGGCACCCTGTGGTGCCTTAAGGCTTCTTCAGGGATGCCTTGGCAAAATGCTGAAAAATTGTATAGAAGTCAGCAGTTGGATGAAGCCTGTCCTTGAGTTACACAAAGCCCTAGGTTTTCATTATGAACCATTACAACTTTCTAGACAACGTCATTGGTTGTTAGGATGCCAGTATCAGTTGATAAGGAGGATGGCTGTTGCCTCCACGGCATCCTTGTTTGACCCTCCTGTGCCCCTCTCCCTCAGCACTGGGCTGACATTAGCTGACTGATGAAGAGAAATTAAGGGAGAAGAGAAACATTGTAATACGAGTCAGTACCAGTGTGTAAACGTGCATTTGCTTTGGAAGAATAAATCACCTCTGTTGGGTGTCCTACGTGTGTGGATGTTGCTGCATTATGTAAAGCTATTAGAATAGTTTTTTACATTTTAGAATGGGGTGCCTCGAGACTGCCCATAATTTTAAAGGGTGCCTTGAGATTGTCTATAATTTTAAAAGGGTGCCTCGACTGAAATAAGGTTGACATAACAGGTTGACATAACAATATATCAAACTCCGTATACACAGTATACATTATCAAATGTGCAAACTAATGTCCACGTAATGTATATACAATAAATAAAAATCTCAATATCAACAGTATCCAGTGATGTGATTTACAAACCATAAAAGTCTATTAATTTTCATTCATAAATTACCAACGTGTTTGAACAAATGTGAAACCTCCACCAGTTGTGCTCTCACCTGGTTTTTTAATGACCTTACAAGTTTGGTAGGGTCAGAGCAAGTTTTTGTCCCTTCAAACTGAATATTTTTTGTATTTTCTGATTTCAATGCGGATATTCCCTGGCACTTTCTCCTTTAAATGAAAGAGCAACCTCCTCAAGAATATAAGCACACTATATCTTTAAGAGCACTCTCTAATCTTCACCTCCCACTCTGCAGTGCGCATAAAAAAAAAAAAAAAAAAACACTATATAGTGTTTTATCTTTTTAAGAAGATGTATTCCTCCTTTACAGCTTATACAATTGCACCTACATTTCTAAGGTGCTCCACAGCACCAAACTATAAGCATTTACCAACAGTATTATGACATAAAGCTCTCGCTACAGTTCCGTGTATAGCATACAGTTACAGATGTAGGGCATCCAGCCCCGCCCCTTTGCGTTTCACCACTTGACTTCCTCAGGGAGATCAGTTAAGAGACTTTAGTGTTTGTAAATCACATCAGAGACACTGGATACTGTAAAAATTGAGATTCCTATTTAATATATTCATTTGTGTATACATTAGGTGGACATTGGTTTGCACATTCGATGAGAATATTTATACAGACTTTGATAAATAGATATAGCGCTGCACTATATATTATATATATATATATAAATAATATGATAGTATAACATGTTCTACTATCTGCTGCTGTAGGTAGATTCTGCATAAGATGACTGCTACCCATCTGTCAAAAAAACAAAAAAAAATGACCAGCACCTTGGCATGACAACCAAACATATTAGTCTTTATAAAAAGATATATCAACTCTTTATATAACAAAACTGGTCATTTTCAGGGGAAATAAATGTATGCTTTTTTATAGGATCACTGCAATAATGCAAACTTGTGAAGCGTGTCCCTTTCTCTTATTTTTATGTTAAATGTAAGACTGAGAGCACAGTCCAAATTAGGAAAGCCAGGACGTTTGCATAAGTTAAATCTATTTCTGTGGCAAGGTATGGTAATTGTTTGCCTCTCAAAGCTACTGAAAGTGATTTACATTAACTACACAAGCAGATACAGCTAAATTAACTTCAAAAATGGAATTATAAGCAGCTAGCTTTCTACTTAGAACCATGTGCTATACTTTTATTAATCTTGTGATTAGGCAGTATAGAGAAGGCTATTGATTTCTGAAGCATGCAAGTGGGACACTTCTATAAAATGAGGTCTGTCTGGTCAACATTTATGGGTACTAAAATCTAATTAAAATAGGAGAACACCAAAAGTGTAGTTCCTAACCAGTGGGTTTCATTTTCACTCACTAGGAAAATAAACAAGAAGTTTATTTTCTACAGGCTAACAAAGAGTACAACTTTGTCCAGAGTATGGACATTAAACTCCTTATACATTCTTAGTTCTTTAAAACAAGCTAGGGCAGACATTTCCAACCCACCTAATTGTTAATAAAAATGGAGGTCTACAATTTTCATTAATAATTAGTTGGCCTGAAAACAAAATGCATTTTTTGTTTACACATCGGTATACATAATGCAGCACACATACAGCTCAGTACACCGTTCATACAGGTCAGTAAGTGCCTGAGAACTTGTGAATGTGTAAGGAGCATGGTACATGGGACATATAGTCTTGGGCAGGAGAAGGAAATGATTTAAGGGCTCTGTGCAGGGAAGATCAGCATCTGAACCCAGAGACGCTGGAGGCTGATAGACTGGAGGTAAATTAGGGCATTACATTATTAAATTAAGTTTACCAGTATCGGGAATTATATTTAAAAATGATTATATCTATGCAAAAAAAAAAGTCTCATCCTTTAGTACTAGTTGAATATAAAAAGATTTATATCCCCCCCTTACTGTTTATGTAGCTTCATGTCTGACTCCCAGTTCTAATATCCTATATATCCTACTTGTGGGTATATTTATTGTTGTATATAGGAAGTTCTATATTATTACTTTCAGTATAAATTAGTCCCTTATCGTAGTGATTATCCACAGCCAAGCTGCAGATATTTGTTCTTGTACTATAAAGGGCTAATTTTTGGTTTTTAATCCCATCATGACAAGTGAAACAAAAACCATGCTGCCACTACTAAATGTCTTCAGGACAGCAGGCGCAGGTAGCTTGTATCAAGCTACCTGCCTATGACAAGGGACTCATGCATAATATTATATTACAGTCTGGTCTGAAAATCGGAAAAACAGATTATAGTTATTTTTTTTAAATACAAATTTTGATCTCCAAGTCTGATGATATGTACCAGATTCAACCTCTTTATACATATACAGCGTATATATCTTCTGGTATTCTGAGAGTGGATTTGATATTTTGTTTCCTAACCATATACCTAGGTATTTAGATTTACCACTACATATAGATATTCAAAATCATTTTTTGTTTTTAAACTTGTTTGATGTTAAAGTGGATGTAAAGCCCATTCGTGAAATCTGACCTGAGCACATATATCTGTAGTGTTTACTTATTTCTCTCCAAAGCTCTAAGTCCCCTGTCTTTCTGCTGCTCCGTTTCTCTGTTATCAGCATGATAACTTCTGACAAGCTCTCCGACACAGGAGATAAAAGCAGCTGGAAATGTGTGTTGGGGTGGTTGAATAGAGATAGAATAGCAGAGAGCTGGTCTATTTACAGCACAGCATGTTTCATACTTCCTCTGCCTTTGTGTGGAGGGGTGTGCCTTTCCTCCAATTGGCTGTTACACAGTGTATGCCAAAACTCCACACCCAGTGTTGGAACAGGAAGAAAAAAATTCTAACACGATGTTTACTTTCTAAACAGTGTAGAAAGCTGAAGACAGCAGATGGACAAAAAAAAAAAAACTTACGTAGAGAGATTTGTCTAATTTCTGTGCATCATTTGAGGCTGTTCACTTTACTAGGTATATGTGAGGGTTTACATCAATTTTAATGTAAAATTTAGGTTGTTTATTCTGCAGTTTGTAACACTAAATTTGTTAATTACATTTTTAAAAATAAAAGTAAAAAAAAATTGTATAATTAGCTTTTTATTCAATTAATCAAAACAATATTTGGCCAACCAACTGATTATAAAAAAAATCCTTAGTTGTAGCCCTAAAACAAGTAATCCCTAACCTCTCTAAGAGCGATGCATTTTTTGGTGCATTGAGTTTTATAGGGGTTACCATTGAATGCTATAGAAAATGCATTTTGAGAATAGCACAAACAACGAGGCAGCATGCAGGACTTTTTTTTTTTAGTGCACTGCAATCCAACAATGGATCGCAGTGGACCTAAAATCCACAAAGAAAGCACAGGTGTGAATGGGGCCTAAGGTGAGGTTTAAGTTAGATTCTAACAACTTAGAAACACCTGCTGCGTGTTTATGTTAGAGGGGTAGCAGTCTGCCAAAATCTGCTCTTCGTAGTAGAAGCTGTGCCTGTGAAGTGTTGTAAACTTTGAAAATTAAAGCGGCGTTCCACCCAAAATGTGGAACTTCAGCTCATTTGCTCCCCCCCCCACCCTCCGGTGCCACATTTGACACCTTTCAGGGGGGGGGGGGGGAGGGGGAAACTGGTACCTGTTTTTTGACAGGTACCCTTCCCCACTTCCAAGAAACCTCACCGCGGTGAAGTTAGGTCCCCTCCTCCTACCCCCCCACCGCTGAGCCAATCCGAATGCGCAGCGCACTTCGCGCATGTGCAGTAGGGACCCGCCCGTTAAGCCACAAGGCTTCACAGCCGGGTTCCCTTACCGGCAATGGCGGCGGCAGCACCCAACAGCTGATGGTAACATTGGTGCCAACATCGCTGGACTCCAGGACAGGTAAGTGTCCTAATATTAAAAGTCAGCAGCTACAGTATGTGTAGCTGCTGACTTTTAATTTTTGGAGGGGGGGGGCGGAACTCCCCTTTAATTTCATCCCAATGCTTATAGATGCAGAGAACGAGAGCTTGTTTAAGGCCCCATCCACACTTGGAGATTTGTAATCACACTTGGCGATTCCGAATTGTGGCAAAACGTGCGATGTGTGTTTGGACGCCATGAATATCTAATGGCACATCAATTGCGGTGGGATTTTGACACGATTGTCATGTGACAGAATTGCGCAGCAAAATGCGCATTTAAGAATCATGCAAAGCTTGTCTCCCAAAAAGGTGCATGAGCTTATTTGGTGTGACAAACACGCATAAGGCAGCCTATTCACGTAAACAGGCTTCCCTATGCATGACATGCAGAATTGTGAAAGAAGTGAACAGGGCCTAAGGGCTGTTTTACACCAGAACGCAGAGCAGAAAAGGTGCCTTCTGTGTTTCCCACACCGCATTCAAACAGGCTGCCCTTGTGACCTGCATACGCTTGCCAATGTATTGTTAACAGCACCCCAAACCCAAATCGCAAATGCAGTGTGTTTGCGGGCATCAAATCACCTGGTACTGCAGTACCATGTGGTTTGGTGAAATGCATTTTTAAAAGCAGCACAAGTACTATTTGCATGGCTTAGAATGTTTTGCAGCCTAGTCAAATGAATGGACTGTCAAGACCCATCATATGAGAATTTTACAGGAAAGTGCTCGTTCACGAGCGATACCGGTGTGAACTGGCCCTGAAAGTGTTTAGTGTCTGTTCAGAATATGTAAGCACTAGTTAGTGTGCATGATCTGGGCTCAGGTTTACTTTAAGGTCATAGAATATTAGGCCTTAACAGGTTTAAGAAACTATATAGGCATTGTATAAGACATTATGCTTTCAATAGAATGGTTTCATCCCACAAACATGTATACACATAGTAGTATATTCTGCTCCAACATTGGTTTTAAATTAGTTCCATCTTTACCCAACACATGCATCCTAAGATGCAAAGTTTGACTTTTTATCAAAAGTCAACAGCTATGCCTTCCATTTCCACCTCTAACCACCTCCCCTGGCCAATAATATGTGAAAGGAGTCAGTCAGAGGAAGGGTATAAAGTCTTTGACATTAAGACAGTTACTGACATTTGCTGGGGGGAGGCAAGAGGAACTCTCCAACCTGGTAAATTTGCTCTCAGGGACAGGGATTTGATTTGTCAATTGTAACCTCCAGGTACTGCTGCTGCTCACAATATAAAAAGAAAAAAAAAAATGAACAAAAAATAACATTTAAAGAATGAACTGAGGAATCCGGCTCTAGTTTGGTTTTAAAGGAAAGCTGTCAAGAAATAAATATAGAAGATGTCATTGTTGACCTCCCCTTTTGAAAATTCCAATTGCACATGCTAATCCTGTGGGTTCAGTACAGTCACCGACCTGAAACAAGTATGCATACAAGGGCTTCAAACTTTTCTCTGACTCCCCAATATGACAGCTTTGTTCTAGATAAGTGACAAAGTTCTATAAGTAAGTACAATGGCCAATCAAGTAGCATTTTTAAAAAGGTAATTGATGGCAAAGCTATATTTCTCTTAGAACAGGTTTATGTTAAACCTTTCCCTGTCAGACCAATATTCAAATGTTTTACAAGTTAAAATGCACATATGGCGTTGTTTTTTTATTAAAGACCCCCCAAAAAGGTAGCCCTGATTTTCTGTGTTAAACATTCCAGTCAAATCCTAGCTATACTGTCCTACCCGACACTATTCCAACCCTCTTTCTAAGCGTATTCCAACTACCCTGTAAAGGAAAGATGTCTATACATACATATTCTGAGGGTGCTCCAGTCCAGTCATATGATCTCTCCAGTGGTCAGCTTTAGTGAAGAGGAGGGGTCACCAACAATGGCTGTAGAGTCTATGTGGTGACCTCAGCCAAAGGCTTACTATGGTGCATCCGCTGTCGGCTGTCCCTCCTCTATACTGAAGCCAGTGCCAGGAACCGATCATGTGAGCGGACCAGAGCGCCCTTACCATAGGTAAATATAAACATCTTTTTTCTTTTACAGGGTAGTTAAAATATGCTTAGAATCGGGGTAGGAGTAAATTTAGGTATAGGTAGAAGTTGACTGGAATGCTCCTTTAGGTTTTACATTCACAAATGTTGAGTAACTTGGTCGCAAACCTTTTAAAAATGAGCCAGGCATCTTTTCATATAAAGTATAGCTGGCTCAATCCATAGCATCTAGTTTAAATCCTGGCCGCTCTCTCCTTCCTATGCAATCGGCATGTGTCACTTCTGACACTGGGCAATTCATGGTCTACCCCCCTTCTCCCTGGCACTTAGGAGGGGATTTTCAGCCTCACTGGTGAGGCTGTGTAGAGGGGTGTCTGTCCATTCCCTCTATTCAGGTCTCAAACTCAGCTCTATGTTCTGTGCTTGATGTTAGATCTCCAGCCTCTACCTCCTGGAAGCAATGAAGGAACAAGGACTGCAAAATTTACTTCCACCAGAGTTCCAAATCTATATTTTGTGCTATGGCTCAGATCCTATACATTAAAACCCCAAGTGGGTGATTAGTTGCTTTACCGCCCTGCTCCCTCGGTACCAATCACATGCTTGTTAACTTGTAAATTCACTCCCTCTTTCCAGACCTGCCATATCTCACACCATCTGCCCTTCTTTGAGGATGGCAATAGCAGGTGGGTGGGTTAGAGGACACCCAGGCTGCTAAGTGACGTGTCCGTGGTCCAGAGAGGAAGGTCACCTGCTCTTAGTCTGGCCTGCAGTCCACCATTTAGTGATGTCTGAGGTACAGCTTATGAGGGGGGATTTGCTTTGTTATTGCGATAAACACAATGTAATCTCAAAGTTTTCCAATGGAGATAAAAGATGAGATTGAAGTGGGCCTCCAACCAAGTCTGTGCAAAACAGCAGAAAACTAATAATCCAAACTGTTAACAGATAAGGAAGTTAAAGTGGTTAATCTGCAGGTCACGTACACAGACAGGATGGAGCGGAGATGTACAGGACAAGATGGTAGTAAAAGGGTTAAAAACAATTGCACAAAGCAATACCTTAGTACTGCTGCTACCTGTGATCTTTATTAATGAATGACCTATTCATTACTTCACCTTCATTGTGACAAGAAGGGAAGGGCTCTCACATATAAACCGATCACATGATTTACATTTGTAAACACTGTCACTGGCCATCAGAGAGATCACAAGGCACAGAGGGAATCCAATGGTCTCTGTGCCTTCAGCCTACATTCTCTGCTAACTAAAGCCCCGTACACACGTACCGATTGTCGGCCGTAAATATTCGGCCGACGACCGATCGGCCGATTGTAGGCTTGTTAGTATGATGCTTCCGACAGCCGACAGCGCACTTTCGGCCGAACAGAATCTGTCGTGCAGGCATTAAAATTTTTGTTGGCCAACACCAGAACGGCCGATTGTTCGCCAGTCAGTACAGAATTCGGCCGACAGAGAGCCGATTAGCAAGACTGGGCATGCTCAGAAAAGAAAAAAGACAAGGAAAGTTAACCATCACATGACATCACTTCTGCAGTCGGCTGTTGTTGGCCGACAAAATTCGTGTGCAGTCTTTTGCAGTTTTCAACAGACACGACAGCCCTGGACAAAAGACAGCCGATCGTTCGGCCAACGATCGGTACATGTGTACGAGGCATAAGGGTGGCAGGAACAGAGGCACTGTACATGCACCAGGCACAGTACACAGAGGGATGTTTTTAAAAGGTCAATCAGAAAAAAACGCTACTCCTGGTGGCCATTTTACTACAACAACTGGTAGCAGGATGGCTAAAGACTTCCATCGCTTATCAGTTAAAGTGATTGTAAAGTATCCTTTTTTTATATTAAAATAAAGATATTATACTTACCTCCTCTGTGTAATGGTTTTGCACAGGGAAGCCTGGATCCTCCTCTTCTTGGGTCCCCCTTCGCTGTTCCTGGCTCCTTCCCCCTGTTGAGTGCCTCCACATCAAGCAGCTTGCTATGGGGGCACCCAAGCTGAGCTGCAGCTCCGTGTATCCATTCAGACATGGAGCTGCCATTCGGCCCTGCCCCCTCCCTCTCCTGATTGGCTTACTGAATTTGATTGACAGCAGCGGAAGTCAATGGCACCGCTGCTGTATCTCAGCCAATCAGGAGAGAAAGTCCTGGACGGCTTAAGCACTCAGACATTGCTGTATAGAGATGGGGCTCAGGTGAGTATTAGGGGGGCTGAGTGGGGCTGCTACACACGGAAGGCTTTTTTATCTTGATGCATAGAATGCATTAAGATAAAAAAAAACCTTCTGACTTTACAACCCCTTTAAGGCTAAATGCAACTTTTCCATAAAATAGCCTATGCAGTCAAGGGGTTACAGCAGGTATTAAAAGACTGTGCAGTTTTGTAAAACATTCATTATTTGTCATACTTGTAGGCGATTTGGGCGCCCCTGAAAGCCTGGCCAACAAATTCCCTGTTCGCATTCCCCACGTCCTGCCTTGTTGCTGCCACCATTGATTTTTGCTGGGAGTGAGCGATCAGCAGTTTTCATGTCTCAGCCACAAGGCAGAATGCCAACTAGGAGTTTTTCAGCCAGGCTCCCAAGAGAATCCAAAAGACTTACAGGTAGGACAATAACATGAATTAACGTTTTACAAAGCTGCAGTTTTTTCTTTTTTTATATCTGCAGGGCTCTTTGGGTTCATGCGCTATGTTATGAAAAAGTGGAACTTAGCCTTGAAACATTAAATCAAAATTATATACCTTAAGTTATTCTTCCACATCTGGTTTGTGTATATATAGTTAACTTGATAGCAGTTTTGTACATACATGTGTATTTGCACTTATTTGTTTTAGAGGATTCATTCTCTTTGCAAGATGCCTTCTGTTATACTGGAGGCACCAAGGAGTGGACCAGTCAAAACTGTAAGCTTTAGCGCTTCCTGGTAGTGTTTGAAGGTTATCCTGCCCCCTTCCATAACCACCTTTTGGCCAGTGGCTTCGTTAAGGGCCAAAGTTGGCCATAGATGGTTCGAATGTCAGCCAGTTCAGCAGGACCCGGACGAGATTCGATCCACCTATGGGCAGGCTGATTGTACCCATTGATTGACTTTGGTACGACCATAATTTCGGATTTCTAGCATAGGATTATTGCCAGTGGCTATAGCCTCTAGCAATAATCATTGTGTTTCCCTGGCAGGAACAGCTTCCCCTGCCAGGAGAACACAATGGCTCTGCAGGAGGGATTCCCACACCAATACTGACTATATTGATGGGGAAATCGAACAACTTTCTATCCAGGAAAGAAAATATCACAATCTATGGCCTGCCTAATGGAAAGGAGCAGGAGGGATGGCTCTTCCTTTGATACTCCCAGGTGTGGCAAAATCTTCAGGGATTCAATCATGTTCTTACAGACACCTCTAGGCTGTCTACTTTACGGAGTTTTTTTTTTTTTTTAATACCAAAAAAGAGAAGAGAGCATGCCTCTCGAGAGTCATTCAGGTCATTTTCCGCACAGTCACTAAGAGAAAGACTTCAAGGAGCACAGAACCTATATAGAGCTCATTGGCTTGCTGCTTATGATAAAAGTGAAATTGTCACATAGGCAAATTTGCCTGAATATATATAAAAATATTACAATGCTTTTTATTTTAGTGCTGAGCATAATAAAAAATATACCACTAATGTTCCCAAATAGCAAGCATTTATGGTTTGGAAGACATATCATATATACCATTTTTGATCAGACAGCATTTGTTTTAGAAGGAAGAACATACAACAAATGATTGTGTGGATTACTCTTGAATGTATTCCCATGGAATCTTTGTCTGACTTACAACTAGGAGGTTTTTTTTTTTTTTGCATTTCACAAGAAATACCTTTTGTAAATTGAAATCTCACAGCCCATGCCTGAACATGAATAATGACTCCAATTTCTCTGGAGTGAAGAATCTCTTATCTGTCTGATGATGAAGATAGGCAGCATATTTCAGAAGTTTCATATGAAGCATGGATGCTGCATATATCCTAAATAAATGGGGATGTTGAGCAAGTAGAGGAGCATCATTCTTTTTTTATTTTCTAGAAATTATTTTAGTGCCTTAGGACTTCTTACTGGCATAAAGAATAAGTGCCGTTAGTACTAGGTCAAGCTGATGCAGGTATTCCCCACTGGATAGAACTTTGAAAAGGCTAATTAGGTGTTCTTTCATCACCATAAATGCCTCACCACTTGAGAATACCATACTATAGAGAATATCAGGGTCACTAAACTGACACCATTTTATAAAAGTCTCTAATATAACTCGCATAATACAAAGTTTTAACAGAAAAAAAGTGGTTATTTACAACTTAAGACAAGAACCATGTACATATGATACTGACAAAAATATAAAACTTTTCCATTTATTAAAATCAATAAAGGATTTATCATAATTTGTAGCCCACCCAGTGTAAATGTGCTACATTTTTTCAAGATGCATCAAAACAAAGGGTGTTGAATGACCTACAGTTCATCATCTTTTTCTAAAGCAGTCACAGCCCGAGTAGAAAAGCCTGTCGACTGCCAGTAGCTGTCCACCAAGGTGAAGCAGCAATCTCATTGCAGAAGTCCAACACCCCTTTACTGAATTAAAGCTTGAGCTTTCCAATTAGTGGGGAGCATGAGCTTCACTGATTACCCTGTCATAGATCTGACTCACTAGGGGGTGTCAAATACAAGCTATATCTATCTATATATATATATATATATATATATATATATATATATATCTATATCTCTATCTATCTATCTATATCTATATCTCTATCTATCTATCTATATCTATCTATCTATCTATCTATCTATCTATCTATCTATCTATCTATATATACACACATACACACACACACACACACATATCTGCTGCACTCAGTTGTGGTGCTTGGAAATATGTGTCTCTTTCGTTAAACACTTGCCCGACTGATGCCTGTGATGCCAGAGGCCTTGTTGTCCTCTCAGGACTTGTGGGTGTCCTTACGAGCACTGAAAACAACAACAGAAGAAAGAGTAACCGACCTAGTGCATTGCCAACATAAACATTTTTTTTTAGAAAGGTAAAAAGAAGTCTACTTACAAACTCTTAGCGAGCATATGCATGTACAATGGTGCAGACGGGACCACCTCAAGATCCACAGGCCTCAGCCAGTGGTATGGGATTGCCCTCGCAGCATCCAAATGCGAACGCGTTCTGAGGGTCGAGCCCTTTTCATCACAGTCAAACTGACTAAAGTTTGGCTCTGACAAAGAGGCCTCGACCCTTGAAACAAGTTAGCCTCTGGATGCTACGAGGGTTTCCCATACAACTGGCAGAGGACTGTGGATCCTCATGTGGTCTCATTGTCACCATTGTACATGCCTATGCTTGCTAAGAGTTTTAAATAGACTCATTTTTACCTTTCAATAAAAATGGTTATGTTAGTAATGCACAAGGTAGGTGCGCCCTTTCTTCCGTGGTTTTCAGCAGAGGGTGTGCCAGACATCTGCTTCCACAGAGAGAAAGCAGGAGTGCCACTCTACAGCTGCTGGCAGGGGAAAATCATTTCTACCCAGGCTTTGGATCTTTAGAAATAAAAATGAACTGCAAGACAATAAAACACCTTTTTTTCTGATGCACCTAGAATGAGTTTAATAGCTAATAGTAGCTAATTAAAACTGCGGGTTCATTGGGCCTTAATGAATAACTTAAAACTAAATGAACAGCAGGGTGCTTTAAAACCAATGATTTTTTTTTTTTTTACAAATAGATTTTTCTTTTATTAAACATATAAACAGAACAAGTAATTACAACTACATTACATTACTCTGCACAAGAAGAAAACAAAACAAAACAACACAACAACAACAACAACCACCAAAAAAAAAAGATTTTTTTTTTTTATTAAATTATTAAATAAACATTTCACACTTTTACCTACATTCCTTTCTATGGAAGAACAGCTTAGAAGCTCTGCAACATCTGTTACCATAAAAAAATATATGGTTGCTTCAGCCTCAGTCTCTCTACCCATACAGAAAGAGTGTAAAGAGCCAAAGTGGGAACAATACTTTTTTTACTCTGGTTTGGACTAGCGGAGCTTAAAAAGAACAGCCACTACTCACAGGATGACAGGAAGGGCTTGTCAATGGGTATTTGTTCACTTCAACAAGGTTTGCATTACCATACAAGTCTATGTGCACATATATTCCACTTGAAGCAAGTCAAATTCAGGTAAGAAGCAAGTCAAAATGCACCCATCAGTGACTGCTGAATGATCTCAGAAGCATCTCAAATGGATGTCAAACTGACGTCATCAACACAGGCCCCAATGCATTTCTGGACATGCACGATAGTCTGTATGATGACAGCAATATGTATTCTGCAGAAAAAAGGGCTTTACCTATTTTAGACACAAATAGTACTTTAAACGTGTTTGTTGGACCTCTACAGACTGCAGAAGCTTCTATGTGTAAAATGTGGGACAGCTAATGTCAGTGATTAATTTATTACAGACATTTCTCCTGCTGTGAAGGACAAATACCACTACTGGGCAATAACCTTGTCTTTGTCCTGTGTATTACTTTGTAATTAGTGTCCTGGTGAGTGAGCAGAGCAGGCCAGGATAACTAGAATGAAAAATAAGTCATCATCCAGTAACCTCTAAATCAGAACAAGAAAAGAATAACATAAATAGAAGTCTATTGACCATACTTTATATTAGGTACATTTACCTTGAAAAAGTCTAAACACAATAAGGAATTTATTACACGTGTGTCTACCAGGGGCCCAAAATATAGTGCTATTTTCAAAAGTGTGACTTCCACAGTCATTAGTACATTTTGATGTAAAATGTAATATGGCAATACTAAAGCAATAATATTAAATTAATAAAAGTTGGCAGCAAACCAGTCTTAATATAGAGTATAGATTTAATCCTCAGCACTGCTAAAAAAGTGGCCACAGTGAGAGGCTAAAGTAGCTTAATGGTACACACAATGAGATTATGGGACAAATGATCATCCGGGTTTTTTTTTTTTCCATGCTACTCTCATATCGAAAAATGAAGAGTTTACTAAAGGTACGAACATTCTCGCACAACAGAATAAAAAATTGGAATTGATGAACTGTGTTGTAGTGTATTTGTATTGTATTTTCGAAGGACAACTTCATAAAAGAAAAATAGTACGATCTGGTATCGTACGAGAAAAATGTTCGTGCTTGTCCATCGAGTAATATCGGATGAACTGTCATATATATATATATATATATATATATATATATATATATATATATATATATATATATATATATATATATATATATATATAGCACAATCTCTAGCTCTGGACTATACAAAAGTGTTACATTGCGGATCACTAGGAAAACTGAAAAATATCATAATAAGGGATAAATGTTTGGCATTGCATAAGTTATTTTTCTTGAAAAATGCCTAATAAAAGAAATACATATCATTGAGATGGCCATATCAGCATCCTGCCTCTAGCTTTTGGAAATTGTTTTGATAATTGTAAATAATACACTATGCTTAGATGTATTTTTGTATAAACAGGAGGCAAGCACACAAATATTAACTACCAATGAAATGTAATGCAACAACAAAAAAATTAAATGGATACATTAAAATACAAAAATAAAAAAAAACAGGCAATTTAGTAAGCTGTGCCCAATTATAGAAAGCTAAATTTTCTTGTTATCTTGCGCCCTCTGCTGGAAAACCGCAGGAATGAAAGCCTTCCAAAAATGACAAATACAAAAAAATTGGTTGTTCTGTTTATTAACTCTTAATCTTTATTATCCTTGCTCTGCTGCCTGTAATTACTCTAAAACATAGATTTTTGTCATGTTTTTTTTTTGTTAGTGATAAGGGCTTTACATAACCATTATTAACTACGTTGTTTATGGAAACAAAGTCAGTCAACTTTAGTGGCAGCTCCTTAAAGTGTTCTTCCACTCTTGCAGTCCAACTTGAGAAAACCCCACTACTGTATATGTTTGCTATGAATATAACAGATTAAATATGACGACACTATCAAATTATCAAAGTGCTATGTCAAAAGTGCTAGTGCAAAACCAACAAATAAATCAATAAATAAATTCAAACATTGATCAATATTATAGTCCATAAAGTCCATTTTGAGAGGACTTTATGAACTATAATATTGATTTAGGAATTTATTGGTTTTGCACTAGCATTTTTGACATAGCACTTTGATATTTTAATAGCATGGTCATACTGCATCTATTCATACACTTCGTTCAAATGACTTTTAATAACGTCTCGTGTACATGGAGCCTTATTCTGATCACAGGTGACTGCAGCTTTAGAGATTAAATATATATTTGTGGCACAGAATTATTTTCATTTATAGGTTTGCTATGTGTTCCATTTACACAAAATATCAAATTTTTCTTATAATATTTATTACCTTTTAGGGTCCATTAATGCCACAATGTATATGTTGAGCGAAGGTAAGTGCACGTGTGTTGCTATGCTGCATTGCGTTTTAGCACACATTTTACCCCTCACTTCCTAAGACATACAAAGGGTCTCGGGCACAGCGAGGGGGGCAAAACTTGTGCTGGCCTGCTCAGAACATTGCTGACACGTTACAATGCATTTCTTTGAAAAAAAGGAAGGCTTATTCTACTTTTTTCCCCACCGCAAACCTGTACATATCAGTGAAACGCACCACTGGGAACTGCTCCCCATCACAAACCTTATTTTTTACAAGACCTTGTGTTGACATGCGTTGAAAAAAAACTGCCAACACATCTGTTGTGAATTGATCCTTAGAAGTTTCTGAAGAAAAGGCCTCATGGTAGATGCCCCGGACGATGTCACATATGACGAAACCGGTAGGGCGGTACCGGATGCGACGCTGACTATGCTCCCTGGAACGCCGGCTGCATTGAATTCCTGCGGGACGCCGCAGTTTTACATTTTCTGCCTGGATTTTTTATATTGATGTAAGTGCAACTCTAATAAATGCTTTTCTTTACCATACTGGATTACGCTATGTATTTCCTTACTCTCCTCTCCCATGCATACTGATCTATATACGGTTGGAGCTGCTTGTGAGTCTGTCATTTAACCCCTGATTACCTGGAGGCAAAGACTAGAAAATTGATCTGCAAATAAGGCTTTTGTGGCCTGTCCATTAATTTGGGGGCCCACACCTTTTGGTAAGCAGCCATTTTTATCATTCCTCATGGGTGTCTTTTCCTCCTGCCTCACCATCTGTTGGGAATTCCATCTTTGGATATCAGCTGTCAGTTCATCGTCCACTCTGGGACCCACGTTTTTGAACTTTTTCTTATTGGACTTTTATTTGATGCACGTTATTTGATGCACGTTTTTGACACACTTTATGTCTTATTTTGCCTTTGTTTTTCATGTATTAATTTCACTTTATTATTTAAGATTAGCGCTACACGATTGTTTGATATATGCTCATGGTAGATTACCAGATTCACAGTGTCTCTGTCCCCACCCAGACTGGAGACTCACGGATTATACGTCATTAACAGACAATGCAGGAGGCCAGCTTCTAAATTTGAAACCCTTTGCAAGGCCGGCCATACACGGTTCAAATCTTAGCCGGTTCAGCAGGAACCAGCAAAGCTTAGAACCGTTAATGGGCAGGCTGAATGTACCAAGTTGATCATCTATAAACGTAGGTACAACCAGCCTGCCAGATTCTCTTGCAATTATCTCTAACTGCAGCTTTAGCCGCTAGGGATAGTCACGGTCTTTTCCCGCTGGGAGAAGACAATTGCTCAGCAGGAGGGATTCCCGCATCAACACGGTAAGTGTTGATGGGAAGAATTGTGCAAATTTCATGGTTGCAGGAAAGAAATTAGCACCGTCTTTGGCCTGCCTTAGGATAGATAGTGTTCAGATCTAGTTTACAGCTGATAATGAAGCACAGTACGGAAAGGGTGTCATTTGCAAAAAAAGTATTCTACAGGCCCCTCCCAAACATTACAAACTAGGGAGAGCTTGGCAGGATTTTTAAGCAAGTAAAAAAAAACACTTAAAAAGGCAACCATTT
This sequence comes from Pelophylax lessonae, assembly GCF_965119305.1. Classification (NCBI taxonomy): domain Eukaryota; kingdom Metazoa; phylum Chordata; class Amphibia; order Anura; family Ranidae; genus Pelophylax; species Pelophylax lessonae. Next base: position 390,010,640 of record NC_138770.1, read on the forward strand.
CTTTTTTCTTTTTTACGTTATGGTATGGTAATGGGAACATGTACATGTACCTGTCAGTTTCAAGTAAATTAGTTGCACTGAAGAATGATTCTTTATTAAATACTTATAGTGCAATAAATTGTATTTTTTTTTATACCTAGTAGTTATAGCTATAAAAAGAAAAAATTGCTAAATGAAAAGTAAACTTACCATGCATTTAATTATAATTTCTATGGTTATCTGCAGTTAAATCTCTGAGTTGAAGGTTCGAAATCTCTTCCTGATGTACAGCTTTTTAATTAATTGTTTTGTATTTTAGCTGGAGTTCTCTTTAAAGGAACACAGGCACCATTTGTTGCAGATGTGACAAAACCCAAAGAAAGAGTTCATATGCAAACCACAAAATAATTTGTTTCTACAAAAACAAATGTCAGTATTGTGACATTAAGAGCCGGTTCACACTATTATGACTTGCCAGGCGACTTGGTCAGCCTGGCAAGTCGCGCACCATCGGGTCCATTGAGTAGTACAGGACCGGTTCTAATAGGAGCGACAAGTCACTCCGACTTAGAAAAAGGGTCCTGTACTACATCGGGGCAACCTGGAGGCGACTTGCATAGACATTCATGTTATGAAGTCCGTGCAAGTCGCGCCGAAATCGCGGTGCACGTGACTTCACAGGTCGCCCCTGAAGTCGGAGCGACCTAATATGAACGGGGGCTTATAAAGAAGATCAGAAACAGAACACTAGAAGTTATCAGAAGGCACTATCCTGTCTGAACAAAGGGTAGAAGAATCCCAGCCATGCAGCCGCTTTGATCTCAGGTGCTGAGGCAATAGAGATGGATGATGCCATTCTGCAGATGCAATTAGGGATGTTGTTTGCACACCAAGATATTGTTGCATTATCCGTTTTATTTAGTCACAAAAAAATGCAACATTTTGGAGCACTCAGCCCTTCGCCAGGCAATTGTGACCTGTACCCAACTGAGGGGGCTCTACATGGCCCCCAAACAATGCAGATCATATTGTTACTGAATAAAAGCAGGTAATGAAGTCATATCGTAGTGTGCAGACAACATTCTTACGTGCTTGTTGTAGGCATTATTTAGAATATATGCAATAAACTTCTAATGTTTAAACAAACCAAAAATGAAATGATGTCTTACCGTAACACCTCCCATCCATTTTGGGTTTTCTGGAAACTCAGCACATAAAACATCCTTAGACTGGTCTGTTCCCAGGACATGATAATAGAGCTTCTGGTGCAGGTTGGTGGATGTTTCCGTACCTTTCCAAAATAATGGTAGGGAAATTGCAAAAGAACAGAAAAAAAAAAAAAAAAAACAGCATAGGTTAAGACGGCATGGAACTGCAATCAACACATTAAAAACAAACTCCATGGTTCACCCAAAAGCTTATTGCTTTAGGTTTAATCAGCCATCGCTGCCTAACCAATTGCCATCTGGATTCTGAAGTAATACTAAAACTTTTCACATATATGTAAAAATCTGCATTTTTCTTTTTTTAATTGCTTGAAAATTACTTAGTCTGAAGAAACCATTGTCAGCAGGACAGAAAACAAGGGTAAATCTCTCTAACAGAGCCCCACATAGCAGTATAAAAAGAAAAAAAAATGGGTTCTAATCCTGCTCAAAACTATCCAAAACTAAAATAAAATTTCTGGTCTGACACACTAAAAAAAAAAGCTGAATGCACCCAAACAAACTACATTATGTGATAAATCCATGTTGTAAATGGAACACTGTACACATATTCATATGTGCCATCTTATCTAAGAACTTGCCTGATGATCTAAAAAAGTATTTTTTGCAATATGGCATTCTTATTTTGTATTTATTTATTTCACAACAAAATTTTTATTTTTTTTTTAACTTAAGAAGTATTTTTTTATTCTGTCATTAACTAGAAAAAGATTGTCTTGTCTTAAGCTATTGTATGTGCCAAAGGGCATTAAAAAACTGGGGCTGTTTTTATTAAACCTGGTGCAGGCAACCAAATTGTGTCACTGATTACAGCAGCTATTAAACGGTCACTTTTAAAGATGAACTCCAGGCAGTATGAGCCACATACCCTCCGACATGTTTCACCCAATGGCTTTAGTCATAGAGGATTCTCCATTGGGTGAAACATGTCCGAGAAGTGGTCCTGGGGTAGGCCCTTGTGCTATAGCCATCGGCTGATTAAAGTTTTGTCAGTGTAGACATCAGTAAATTCTGCAGACAGGCACAGCACTTGCTTGGCCATCAGTGATATGCGACTTTTCCTTTGGACTATACTGAGCTGTGTTGAGGAGTGATGGAAAGGAAGCACTTTGAAGATTGGAGCAGTGCACTTTTTATCTCGCTGTAAAAAATGAACTGTAGGCAGGTATAAAAGACACAAATGAGCTCTGAAATAATGAATACATCATTAAAATTTACTTCCTAAATGCAAGCAGTTGAAGTACCAGAATTTAAAGTGGTTGTTAAGCCACTATGTAATGTTAACACCATCCCCTCTGTTAGATTACAAACTGTGTCCTAGAGCCTGTGGTTTATTAAAAAAAAAAAAAAAAAGCAGATTTCTACCTGTTTTCACAGCGCCTATCAGCGCTCACATGATTCCCAGCTCTCCCCATCTGATATCTGCAGCGGGCTTAGCCGAAACCTTCTTTTGACGTCAGCTGAGGAGGCGGATAGGAAAGGAGGAGAGAGCCGGAAGTCACGTGACAGCCGAGCGGCGCTGTGAAAACAGGTAGAAATCATCTTTTTTTTTTAATAAAGCACAGGCACTAGGATACAGATTGTAATCTGACAGAGGGAATGATGTAAACATAACAATTTTTTTAGCAGCTGGGAGGGGAGCAGAGCAGCACCAGTGAAAGCTGACAGGCGGGGAAGGAAGGGGAGGGGGGCAGGAGGACAGAGGGAGAAAGAGAGGGACAGTGCTGGGCTGCGGATGACAGAAACACGTACCCTGACCACGGTGTCAGGGCTCAGCAGCCATGATATTCTGTGGTCAGTGTACAGGGGAGGGGGGGGAGGGTAGAAGCTGGCAGGATCAGCCAGGTTTCTTTAGGTGTTACAGGGGACCAAATGACACAGCAAAAGCACTGTGCTGTTTAATTTGCTTTAAGGGAACAGGATCTGTTTTTTTTTTTTTTAGGGAAATGCTTTAATGTGGTACCAGCCTCTCTGAAATGTGAGAGAAAGAAATAGCACAAGAAGCCAATTAGTTCATGTGCGGACACTATCTCCCTTCACTATCCAGTCACAGGCTGGGATGGGTCAAGGACAAACTGAGCACAGAGGAAGTAGAAACACACAAAGGGATCCAGATAACATGAACAGTAGAGTGAATAATATATATATATATATATATATATATATATATATATATATATATATATATATATACACACATATACACACACGGTACATACAAGCCACATAGTGGTTCTAAAGGCATGACTTTTTGTTACCTTAATGCATTCCCTGCATTTAAAGTAAAAATGTCCCAGTAGTTGTAAAGGCCCCCCCTTCAAACCTCCCTATATACTTACCCGAGTCCTACCTCAGTCCAGCACTGTGCCCGTCAGCAGCGGAGCTGATCTCTGTTCCTCTCCTCAAGGGACACAGAGGCAGCAACAGGACCCATTGGCTCCTGGTGCGGTCAATAAATTCCTGCGAGGATGGAGCATGGGGCAGGGCAGAGCCGTGTAGTGTGTGTATATGGAAGAGTACCTGCACATGTGCCCCCATTGCACACAGCTTCCTATGGGGGCACACAAAGAAGAGGAGGAGCTGAGAGCACTGGCAGGAAACCCCAGAAAAGGAGATTTGGGGCCGCTCTGTGCAATACCATTTTACAGAGCTGGTAAGTATCCCATGTTTGATGGATGCTGCTCCTCCCACAGCTCAAACTCTTCAATGTATGGTCAATGGCGATCTTCCCAAGTTTAAGTCAATATATAAAAATAGGGCGTGTCTTAAGAAATGTACTAAAATATGGCAACCCTGGTTGGATGTCTCTGAATCATTTTGGGGTGAAGTCTTTTCCTCACAACTTACTTGATCAAGGTCTACTTCAATATAGCCTGTGGTCCTTTATGGGTAGCGGGCCTTGTTCGGGCAAGCTGTTTTACTTTACCTTCTATATTGGTTATTCTGGGGGAACATGGCACTGTTGTGGGAGGTCTTTAATAATAAGGTTTATCCAACTGTGCCATATGTCTGTGTATACTGGTTGTATTTACATACTTTGCTTTCTATCTATGGTGCCTTTGTATGTTGCTCTGTGTTTATGATAAAAACATCTAAATAAACATTAAAAAAAATTATATATAACATGTTAATTACTTTAGGAAATAATTAAGCCTTTACAACCACTTTAAGCCATAACCAAACTGTTGGTCATGGTAATGGGCAATGGCTTGTACCTGGTCAGTACTAGACTTTTTTTTTTCCATTCGGATACAGTTTTGCCGTGTGTACCATTGAGGAGCTTTTCCTTCACACACTATTCCATAGACAAAACAGGAAAATATAGGAAATCCCTCCTATGTGTCACCAGAACTAGTGTCCCCATTGGCAAATTATCCCTCTATTTCTGCTCTGGTGACAACCAAAAATGTCGGATATTTTTACTTTCAGGGATAAAAGTAAAGAAAACAAGTAGATGGGGGTACAGACAGCAAAAAAACCTGATAGCTGGCCCTTTCCCTCCCCACTCTATTAGAGCTGCATGAATATTCATTAAAAAATTGCGATCTCGATTCACCACCCCCTCTCATGATCTCAAAACGGCATGTCCTCGATTCTTACAGAGCCGTTCTCTGCTCACACAGTTGACAAAAAAAAAAAAAGAGCCTCCAGCAAATGTTTATCAACTTTGTTAATGCCTTGTACACACGCGTCGATAGTTGGCCGTGAATTTTCAGCCAACGTCCGATCGGCCGATTTTCGGCTTGTTAGTATGATGCTTCCGACAACCGACTCCGACTTTTCGGCCGAAAAAAAAATCTGGTGTGCAGGCTATAAAATTTTTGTTGGCCGTCAACACAACGGCCTATTTTCCGTCAGTCAGTACAGATTTCGGCAGACAAAAATCTGATGAGCAAGACTGGGCATGCTCAGAGAAGAAAAAACACACGGAAAGAAAACCAGCACATGACATCACTACTGAAGTAGATTTTTGTTGGCCAACAAAAGTCCAGTGCAAGTCTAGAGCACATTTCAACCAACACAACAACACTGGACAAAAGTCGGCCGATCGGTCGGCCGATAATCGTTGCGTGTGTACGAGGCATTAGGCTGCGAGAGAACTATAAACACAATGTTTTACAATGTATCATTTTATTCTTTTAGATCAAAGAAATGAACTTCTGTCTGTTAGAGCCCATTCACACTGCCACGACTTGTGAGGCGACTTGTGTGCCCTCAAGTCGCCCCAAGTCGCTTGGCATAGCAAAAGCAATGTTAATCAATGAGTGCCGTCTTAATTGGCATTACTGAAGTCGCTCGGACTTCTGAAAATGGTCCTGTACTACTTTGAAGCGACTTGTGATCCGACTTTCCATTAAAATGGTCCTGAACAAGAAAAAAAGATAATTTTTCTTATAATTATTAATAGAGCAGGGTAGTGGCTTCTCTCCACCTTGCCTTTTTTTTTTGCTGGCATTTATCGGGCATTTTTTGGGAGTATTTGGAGGCAGACATGACTTTTTTGGATTTAGTGTCTGGGGGGTCTAAAAAGTGTACCTGTGAAGTTTCAGCTCTGTAGCATGTCCAGAACCAGAAAAAAAAAAGATAATTTTTCTTATAATTATTAATAGAGCAGGGTAGTGGCTTCTCTCTACCTTGCCTTTTTTTTGCTGGCATTTATCGGGCATCTTTGGAGGCAGGCATGCCTCCAAAGACGCCCAAAAAATGCCCGATGAATGCCAGCAAAAAAAAAAAAAAAGGCAAGGTGGAGAGAAGCCACTACCCTGCTCTATTAATAATTAGAAGAAAAATTATCTTTTTTCTGGTTCTGGACATGCTACAGAGCTGAAACTTCACAGGTACACTTTTAGACCCCCCAGACACCAAATCCAAAGAAATCTCATATTTTTTTTTTTCCAATAATGTTTTCAATAATTGTCTCTCTATCAAAAACGACAATTTTTAAGAACTTTTTTTTGTGTGATTGAGCATGACGCAGAACCATCATATTCTGATTGGCCAAATACAAAGTCGTCTATCATACAAGTCGTGCTGAATACGCGCAAAGTCGCGCCAACAAGTCGCCCCTTATGAGGCGACTTAGAGGTCGCGGCAGTGTGAACCGGCTCTAAGTGAGGGCAGTTTAACCTCTTAATATAAACACAATGTTTTACAATGTATAATTTAATTTTTTTAGATCAAAGAAATTAACTTCTGTCTGTAAGTGAGGGCAGTTTAACCTCTTAAAGCCTTTTTCTGACACTTGTTGCTTACAAGTTAAAATCAGTATTTTTTGCTAGAAAATTACTTGGAACCCCCAAAAATGATGTCGATTTTTTTTAGCAGAGACCCTAGAGAATAAAATGCCGATCATTGCAATATTTTATGTTGCACTGTATTTGCGCAGAAGTCTTTCAAATGCAGTTTTTTTGGGATAAAATAAACTTTAATGAATTAAAAAAAAAAAAAAAAAAAAAAAAAAAAAAAAAAAAGGGAGGAAGAGGAAGAGTCAGAAGGATACATTTTCAAAAAAAAGGCTCACAAAGACATAAAACCATACAATTCAACTGTATAAGGGTACTCACCGTCACTTTTTCCCTCTTGTTCAGGATAACGGTTATAAAACATTCCAACACCATCATGGGTCCAAGACATGCAACTAAATTTTACTCTCTCCAGAACATCTGACAGTTCCTCTTGGTTGCAAACCTTTAAGAACTTGATTGTTACCCAGTCTGAGCCACTATTACTTAACCCATAGGCAAAATACTCCCCATCTTCTGTAAAAGCATAGCCTGGAAAAAAGCAAAACATCCTACTCAGCAAAAAGCTTCAATTCTCTAAATGTATCTGTACTATAAACCTAATTAAAATGCTTTTCTACTTGAATCAAGAAAAAGATAAATCTCCTAGCCAGTGGGATGTGTGGTTTTGGCTGTCTATTTGGTTACCTAGAGAATGGATGTTTTAAAAGAACAGCCCACATAGCTCCACATTTCGGATTAGCAGTTTAATGATGGGTAACATTAGCGCACAACAGCTTCATAAAGAAACTCCGTAAAATGTGTTTATGCTTTAAATGAACATTAATCAGAAAAGACAGCTTACCTCGCAGAGCAACCGTTCCATCTTCAGAAAATGTATTAGGATCCAAAAATACTCTTGGTTCATCATCTAGAGAATCCTGAACATACATTACTCTTTGATTCTGAAGCCCAGAATTGTAGAAATAGAAATACCTGATTGTTTGAAAACAAACAACATATGGAAAATGTTAGTGTGCATAGTGCAATATGAAAAAAAAAATTAACATAGAATAGGGTCCTTTCACACGAACGATCTGATCAGATCCGCCTGTCAGTTTTTCAGGCGGACCTGATCGGATGCCCCATGCATTCCTACGGGGCAGCGGATGTCAGCGGTGACATCTTCGCTGACACCCGCTTCCGTTCCGATCCCTGAAATCCAGACGGATGGAAACCCTATTTTCCATCCGTCCAGCGGATCGGACGAGAACAGACAGGCGACCCATTCTCATCCGATTCCCCTATAGAGAACAGCGGGGATCTGACAGCTCCATCTCCGCACACAGAGCGGAGACGGAGCTGCCATCCGCCTGCTCAGCAGGGATCGGCGGATCGATCCCCGCTGAGCAGAACAGAGTCCATCAGCGGATGCGGACCGTGTGAAAGGACCCTTATTATAGTATCTGTGGATTATTAGAGATGAATGTACATTAGTGATACAGTAGTAAACACGTCAAAACCTCTAAAAATGGATGAAGGGTCTGTTACACAAGAACTCCATCATAAGCTAGTAATTTCCATACTTTGTAGCTATACCAGTGAAAATAACACCTCTCATTGTAGGCAGAAACAGAAGAACAGAGTTGTATTGGGTAAATATTCTGAATCTAGTGTCAGCTAGCAGTGGCATATACCAGAGGTAATATGGTACAAGGATATGTATGGACATTTTAGAATGCTGGCAGTACAGGCAGTCCCCGGGTTACAAACAAGATAAGTTCTGTAGGTTTGTTCTTAAGTTGAATTTGTAAGTTGGAACAGGTACATTTTTTAAAATAGAACTCCAGTGAAATTATTTTTAAGTTTTTTTGGATAGCATAAGGAAGGGTTAAAACTAGAGGTGCACCAAATGGAAATTTTAGTTCCGAAACTGAAAATTCAGAATGCACTTGGCCGAAACCGACAGTTTAAAAAAAAAAAAAAAAAATTTATATATATATATATATATATATATATATATATATACATACACACACACACACAGTGCCTTGCGAAAGTATTCGCCCCCCTTGAACTTTTCGACCTTATGCCACATTTCAGGCTTCAAACAAAGATATAACACTGTTATTTTTGGTGAAGAATCAACAAGTGGGACACACTCATGAAGTGGAACGAAATTAATTGGATATTTCAAACTTTAACAAATAAAAATTGAAAAATTGGGCGTGCAAAATTATTCAGCCCCCTTAAGTTAATACTTTATAGCGCCACCTTTTGCTGCGATTACAGCTGTAAGTCACTTGGGGTATGTCTCTATCAGTTTTGCACATCGAGAGACTGAAATTTTTGCCCATTCCTCCTTGCAAAACAGCTCGAGCTCAGTGAGGTTGGATGGAGAGTGTTTGTGACCAGCAGTTTTCAGTTCTTTCCACAGATTCTCGATTGGATTCAGGTCTGGACTTTAACTTGGCCATTCTAACACCTGGATATGTTTATTTGTGAACCATTCCATTGTAGATTTTGCTTTATGTTTTGGATCATTGTCTTGTTGGAAGACAAATCTCCATCCCAGTCTCAGGTCTTTTGCAGACTCCCATCAGGTTTTCTTCCAGAATGGTCCTGTATTTGGCTCCATCCATCTTCCCATCAATTTTAACCATCTTCCCTGTCCCTGCTGAAGAAAAGCAGGCCCAAACCATGATGCTGCCACCACCATGTTGGACAGTGGGGATGGTGTGTTCAGGGTGATGAGCTGTGTTGCTTTTATGCCAAACATAACGTTTTGCATTGTTGCCAAAAAGTTCAATTTTGGTTTCATCTGACCAGAGCACCTTCTTCCACATGTTTGGTGTGTCTCCCAGGTGGCTTGTGGCAAACTTTAAACGACACTTTTTATGGATATCTTTAAGAAATGGCTTTCTTCTTGCCACTCTTCCATAAAGACCAGATTTGTGCAGTATACGACTGATTGTTGTCCTATGGACAGAGTCTCCCACCTCAGCTGTAGATCTCTGCAGTTCATCCAGAGTGATCATGGGCCTCTTGGCTGCATCTCTGATCAGTCTTCTCCTTGTAAGAGCTGAAAGTTTAGAGGGACGGCCAGGTCTTCGTAGATTTGCAGTGGTCTGATACTCCTTCCATTTCAATATTATTGCTTGCACAGTGCTCCTTGGGATGTTTAATGCTTGGGAAATCTTTTTGTATCCAAATCCGGCTTTAAACTTCTCCACGACAGTATCTCGGACCTGCCTGGTGTGTTCCTTGTTCTTCATGATGCTCTCTGCGCTTTAAACGTACCTCTGAGACTATCACAGTGCAGGTGCATTTATACGGAGACTTGATTACACACAGGTGGATTCTATTTATCATCATTAGTCATTTAGGTCAACATTGGATCATTCAGAGATCCTCACTGAACTTCTGGAGAGAGTTTGCTGCACTGAAAGTAAAGGGGCTGAATAATTTTGCACGCCCAATTTTTCAGTTTTTTATTTGTTAACAAAGTTTGAAATATCCAATAAATTTCGTTCCACTTCAGGATTGTGTCCCACTTGTTGATTCTTCACAAAAAATTACAGTTTTATATCTTTATGTTTGAAGCCTGAAATGTGGCAAAAGGTCGCAAAGTTCAAGGGGGCCGAATACTTTCGCAATTATATATATATCATTTATTTAAGAAAAAAAAAAATGATAAATGCACATATTTTTCCAGGAAGAAAACGTGCATGTAATATTTTTTCCCAAAAGAGCCTGCAAAGAATTGTTCAGCTCTCTGCCCTAACCTCATACGGCTTTCAGTTAGAACCTGCTAATCGGCTCACTCAAAGTCTACTGAGAACTAATAAGCCGTCTGCTGCAGTGACAGACAAGACATGCAGTTTATTTATTCACAGATCCATGTGAATAAGTGAGGCGGCTGTGTGGGTGGCCCTAGACAGCCAGGATGCGTTTAAATGTAACAGCGGCTGCAAGGAGGGTAGGGGTGAGGGGAAGCTTTAACAGGTTACAGATAACACCCTTACCCTTTAAAGTATATCTACTGATAAATTTAAAATTACTACTTTTTTTGCTGTGTCCTATTGGGCAGAACTCTCTACACTTTCTGTTCTGGAGAAAAAAAGAAATCCTCTAGCTGTTAGATTACTTGCATGCCAACGGTCGTTGCAAAGGAGTAACAAAACTGTAAGCCCCTGCCATGCTACTACCAGCCCACATTCCCTGTTAACATCTTTTTAAAGGGCCTGCCAAAAAAAAAAAAAAAAAAAAAAAAAGGGTCCATGCCAAAGAGCCACTATCCAATGTTGATGGGTAACAGTCTCCTCACTAACTCTGGTTCCTGAATGAGTGCAACCTACTTGTCTCACTATCAGAGTTAAGAGGTTGCTGTCACTATGAGTGAAATGTAGGGGATAAAAATAAAATCATTGGTTATAATCTCCCATTCTGGCTGGACGTCAGAAGACTTAACATGTCTGAAATAACACCTAGCGCACTCAAATCAGCAGCATTGGGGTGCATTGCCCAATGCAAGAACAAGGTAATCTGCCTTATGTCCTAAACCTAAAGCTTTAGTTCACACCAGAGCACTGTGTTGATGTGCACTGAAAAAAAAAAATAGAACATGTTGCAATTGTGTGTAGTGCAGTGAATTTCAACGTGTTGCAACGCTTCACAACATGCTGTAATTCATAAGAATATCTTTACTTACAAGTTAGGAAAACAAAGTAAACAAGTGAAATACATGCTGAGAACTCCCATGCCTTATGTATACAATAATGTACATGGTGTGGTGTGATTGAGCCTTTAAATTAAGTTACCAGTCACTGACAAACTAGGTGTACAAGAATATTGAATCTTCCAAAAAAAAAAAAAAAAATGAAGAAAAAAAAATAAATATAAATATAAAAAGGTCAGGTTTCTTTTTTGATGCACAAAGCAATCTTTTGTAAATCAAAGCCAGCATCAATCTTAACCACTTACCTACAGTGCACTTTCACCCCCTTCCTGCCCAGACCGATTTTCAGCTTTCAGCGCTCTCACACTTTGACTGAGAATTACTCAGTCATGCAACACTGTACCCATTCAAAAATTGTGTCCTTTTTTTCACACAAATAGAGCTTTCTTTTGATGGTATTTAATCACTACTGGGTTTTTTTTATTTTTTGTGCTATAAATAAAAAAAGACTGAAAATATTGTGAAAAAACGCATTTTTCTTTGTTTCTGTCATAAAATTTTGCAAATTAGTAATTTTTCTTCACAAATTTTGGCCAAAATTTATACTGCTACTTATCTTTGGTAAAAATAACCCAAGTAAGTGTATATTATTTGGTCTTTGTGAAAGTTATAGAGTCCACAAGCTATGGTGCGAATCATTGAAAATTGATCACACTTGATCACACCTGATGTACTGAAGGCTTATCTCATTTCTTGAGACACTAAAAAGTCAGGAAAGTACAAATACCCCCCAAATGACCCCTTTTTGGAAAGTAGACATTCCAAGGTATTTAATAAGGGGCATGGTGAGTTTTTTGAAGTTGTAATTTTTTCCCACAATGCTTTGCAAAATGAAGATTTTTTTTTTTTATTTTATTTTTTTTTACAAATTGCCGTATTAACAGGTTATTTCTCTCACACAGCACATGTATACTTGCAACTACACCCCAAAACACATTCTACTACTCCTTCTGAGTATGGCGATACCACATGTGTGAGACTTTTTCACAGCCTGGCCACATACAGAGGCCTAACATCCAACCAGCACCGTCCGGCATTCTAGGAGAACAAATTTCACATATAATTTCCTGACAACCTATCGTACTTTTGAAGGCCCTGGAGCACCAGGACAATGGAAACCCCTATAAAATGACCCCATTTTGGAAAGCAAACACCCCAACGTATAATTTTTGAGGCATAATGAGTCTTTTGAATATGTCATTTTTTCCACAAGTTTTTGGAAAATGTGGAAAGAAAATGAATACACATTTTTTTTTACACAAAGCTGTCCATTTATGCAATATTTCTAACACATAGCATGTACATAGCAAAAATTGCACCCCAAAATACATTCTGCTATTCCTCCTGAGTATGGCGATACCACATGTGTAACACTTTTTCACAGCCTGGCCACATACATAGGCCTAACATCCAAGTAGCGCTTTACACAAAGTTGTCCATTTATCCACTTTAAGACTGGGCCTATTTTTGACACTTGGTGTTTACAAGCTAAAATCATTTTTTTGCTAGAAAACTACTTGGAACCCCCAAACATTATATATTTTTTTTTAGCAGAGACCCTAGAGAATAAAATGGAGATCGTTGCAATATTTTTTATCACACCATATTTGCGCAGCAGTCTTCCAAATGCGATTTTTTTGAAAAAAAATCACTTTTTTGATCTAAAAAATAAGAAACCAGTAAATTTAGCAAATTTTTTTTCCATAATGTGAACGATAATGTTACGCCGAGTAATTAGATACCCAACATGTCATGCTTCAAAATTGCGCATGCTCACAGAATGGCGCCAAACATTGGTACTTAAAAATCCCCATAGGCAACATTTTAAAAATTTTTGCAGGTTACTAGCTTAGAGTTACAGAAGAGGTCTAGGGCTTAAATTATTGCTCTCGCTCTAACGATCGCGGCGATACCTCACATGTATGGTTTGAACACCGTTTACATATGTGGGCGGGACTTGCGTATGCGTTTGCTTCTGCGCGCGAGCTAACGGGGACAGGGCGCTTTAATTTTTTTTTTTTTTTTTTTCCTATTTATTTTATTTATTATTTTTTTATTTTTACACAGTTTAAAAAAAAAAAAATGTTTTGATAATTTTTATTCCTATTACAAGGAATGTAAACATCCCTTGTAATAGAAATAGGCATGACAGGTCCTCTTTATTGTGAGATCTGGGGTCAAAAAGACCTCACACCTCACAACTACACTAAAAAAGAAAAAAAAAAAAAAAAAATTGTTGAAAGAGGAAAAAAAAAAAAGCAAAAAAAAAAAGCGGCCCTTTAAACCGGTTGCTAGGCAACGTCTTTTGACGTAGCTCCGGTCCTCCAAGACCATAGAGTTGAGTGAGGGCCATCTTGCCCTCACTCGACTTCCTGTCTCTGAGGATCCGGGACCGGATAGTTTTACCCGCTGCCGGCGGGTCCGGTAAGCTGGGAAAACGTCTGGGACGCGGCAGGAGGGGGGGGGGGCACCTCTTCCCCTGCACCGTAAGGGTAATTCCGCGGCGAATCCGCCACTGGGACCACCCTTATCTGAAAGCCGACCGCCCGCCGTTTCAAAAAATACCGGGGTTATGGGGGCTATCTTCTGCCATAACCCCAGTATTTAGCTTTTAATGGCCGACGCATATAGTCGTTAGGCGGTCAGTAAGTGATTGCATGTATATGGCAAACAGGTGACGATGACTGATGGGGTGACAGGTGACGATGACTGATTGGGTGACAGGTGACGATGACGGATGGGGTGACAGGTGATGATGACTGATGGGGTGACAGGTGACGATGATTGATGAGGTGACAGATGACAATCACTGACCGGGTGACATGTGACGATGATTGATGGGGTGACAAGTGACGATCACTGATGGGGTGTCAAGTGACGATGATTGATAGGGTGACAGATGACGGTGTCTGATGGGGTGACAGGTGACGATGACTGATGGGGTGACAGGTGACGGTGATTGATGGGGTGACAGGTGACGGGCGATGGTCACTGATGGGTGACAGGTGACGGGCGATGGTGCACGGCGGTACTGATGGCAGTCTCTGGTGACCGGTGAACTTTAGGCTACATTCACATGTGAGCGTAGCGATCGCGGGCAGAATCACTGCGATTCTGCCCGCGATCCAGAAATCATTGCAAATGGCGGGACGCCTGTGCGTTGCCCGCTGTGCGATGTTGCTGCGATTTCCGCCTGCCGAATCGCGGTAACATCACGCAAACAACGCATGACGCCCCAAAGAAACTCTTGTACTTTTTTGGGCGTCATGCGATGTTTGCGCGGTTACTGCGATTCGGCAGGCGGAAATGGCGGCAACATCGCACAGCGTTTGGGGTGCTATTGCAAATCACGGGCAACGCACAGGCGTCCCGCAATTTGCAATGATTTCCGGATCGCGGGCAGAATCGCGGTGATTTTGCCCGCGATCGCTGCGCTCACATGTGAACGTTATGGGTGTCAATTTCTGGGCACTGATGAGGTGACTGTTGGGTGACAGGTGACATTGGGGGGGGGCTGGGGACTGTGTGGGGACCTTTATTACTGTGATTTTAGTGTGATTTTACTTTTTACATGTGTACAGAGCAGTAACTCACTATTTCTAGCTCTTCTCCCCTCATACTGGAAACTGTATGAGGAGAGAAGAGCTAGTAACAGTCAGTTACTGCTCTGTGTTTACATTTTGTGATCGGCTGTGAATGGATTCACAGCCGATCACTTAGTAAACAGTCACTGTCAGTGACTGTTTACTACCGCCGGTGACAGCTGTGTTCCTACGGAACACAGTGCCACCGACATGACCGCGCTGCGCGCTCCCGATCGCGCATGCGCGGTCATCTCCCGGCCGCCTCCATTGTGATCGGCTGTGTCATTGGAACACAGCCGATCACGTGGGAAACAGCCATGCCTATTGGCTGTTTCCCCCCTGCCGGTGACCGGCTGTGTCCCGGGGACACACCGACACCGGCAGTGCACGGCGGCGCGCCCGCGATCGCGCGCCTGCCGTGCTTGAATGGGCGGACGTCATATGACGTCCGCCCAGGATAATAGCCGCACCGTCCCGCCGTCATATGACGGCGGGCGGGCGGTAAGTGGTTAAAGAAAACCTAGACTGTTGTAAAACAATTTAAACTACAGCTGGGGTAGGCGTTAGGAGATCATATCTTACGGTTAGAACTTGCCTCCCTAGATACTCCCCAAATGCCTATAAATGCCAATTTTCTGATGGCCAGTATATGCATACATATGGCTACTCCCTTACCCTGTAAATAAGGCAATACTTAGGTGTTTAAGCACTGCATTGGGAGATGTTGGAGGGGAAATACCTTTTATCCTTATAACTAGAAGCCAATCTTCATTAAGGGTCCTAGCAGCTTCCTGGGAAGGCAAATGTTTACATAAGGATATGACTTGGGAGCTTATAATGCCCGCTATTCTCAAGCGGCCTTAGGCTCGGTTCACATATATGCGATGCAGGAACCCTGCAAATCCACTGCGGGTTCCCGCATCGCATTCAAATTGCAGGCAGTTCACACTGCCATATGCGAATCGCTAGGGGTGTCATTACATGGTTAACGACACCCTCAGATCAGTTCGCAGATCGCAGTGCGAACTGACAGTTTGGACATGAATCAGATTGCATAGGTGTGAACCACCATGCGATGCGATTCTGCTGCGGACCCAAAAAAGGGTCCTGTGCGTGTTCTGTCCGAATCAGATGCGAATTTAGCCATACAATCTGGATGGCTGAATTTGTATCACACAGACATCACAGGTGATTTTCAGAACAGTGCGCTCCGAATCACATGTCTGTCATCGCTATAGTGTGAACCGGGGCTTAGGCTTAGTTCACACGTTCGTGTTGAGAAAATGTGTGTGTTACGGCAACACATACCATTTGCGATACAGCACTATTCATTCTGAATGGAATGAAAATCTCACCTTGCTGATGAATGTGCATTACAGTGTGCTGCCAGAAAAGATTCATTTCATGCTTTCTAGGAAATGTAGGTACGTTTCAAATCCATCTACTCTGAATGGCCTGCCTAATGCAGCACATGTGAATATGCATTAACGCAATGCAACCTAGCGAAAAAAGTGTCAACCTAGCCTAAGATAACATTGTTCTCCTACAGCATGTCAACTTTAATATGTCTGAAATATGCAAGACTGGATAATCCTAACAGCACATGTATGCCAACATCTGCATTAATGCTTTTGGTACCTTTTTCCTTTCTTGAAATGGCAGCTATACTTGGGATAGTCATAGAGTTCCGTCATCCGATCCTTAAATAGCTTTCGAACTGGACATTGCTCAAGAAAAGGCATTGTCAATTTATTCTGAGCTTCAACAAATGCCTGAACAGAGAAAAAGTAGAATTAAATTTTTGCATCACAATGCCTAGACCCATTTTCTGCTGCACCACTTCCATCATTATATTCTCACATTTTAATATGTAGTGAACAATGCCAGAAAACAGTGAGTAATCTCAGCCGGTTCAGCAGGAACTGGCAGAGATTCAAACCAGTAATGAGAAGGCTAAATATACTAAGCTGATCAATCGATCGATCTATAAACTTGGGTACAACCCAGCCTGTCCGATTCCCTTGCGATTATTGCTAGCGGCTCCTGTAGCCATCAGCATTAATCACTGTCTTCTCTTGGCAAAGACTGCTTCCCCGGCCCGCATCGGGAGCAGACAATTGCTCGCTTGGAGGGATTCCCGTTAGCACTGTCTGTGTTGATGAGAGAATCGTGCAAATTTCTTTCCTGCAACTTGTGGTTTCAGAAAATAACCGTGTATTGCGTGCCTAAGCAAACAATCCTGCAAGTACAGACTGCTGTGGAATGCACATAAAAAACGAATTACCAACAAGAGTAATTCTTCACTCATCACTAATATTCCCAACTTAAAGTAATTGTAAAGTCTTGTTTTTTTTTAAAGTTAAAAATAACAAACGTTATACTTACCTGCTCTGTGAAGTGGATTTGCACAAAGCAGCCCAGATCCTCCTCTTCTCGAGTCCCTCTTCCATGCTCCTGGCCCCTCCCTCCTGAGTGCCCCCACAGCAAGCAGATTGCTATGGGGGCACCCGAGCCGAGCCACAGCTCCGTGTGTCCAATAAGACACAAAGCTGCAGTCCAACCTTGCACCCTTTCTCTCCTGATTAGCTGACTGACTTTGATTGACAGCAGCGGGAGCCAATGGCGCTGGGCTGCTGTCTCAGCCAATGAGGAGGGGAGTCCCAGGCAGCCGAGACACTCCTACATCTCTTGATCTAGATGGGGCTCAGGAAAGTATTAGGGGGGCTGCAGCACACAAAAGACTTTTTATCTTAACTCCTTTACAACCACCTGTCGCAGATGTACTGTGGCACGAAGCCGCTCCTGGGCCAATCGCCGTACATGTCAGTGGGGAAGCCGATGCGTGTGTCAGGCGGCTCCGATTGCTAGGGTGACACTTAACCCCTTGATGACCCACAGGGTTAACCCCTTTTCTGCCAATGGAATTGTTACAGTAACAGTGCATATTTTTAGCACTGATTACTGTAGTAATGTCACTGGTGCCCCCAAAAGTGTCAAAAATGTCAGTTAGGGGTCCAATCTGTCTGCCGCAATGTCGCAGTCCCACAAGAAAAAAAAAAAACACACACACACACACACACAATAAAAATGACAAATCTTTCCCGTAGTTAGCAGATGCAATAACCTTTGCGCAAACCAATCAAAATACGCTTATTGCGATTTTTTTTTTTACCAAAAAATATGTAGCAGAAAACAAATTGGCCTAAACTGTTAAACATTTTTGATTTTTTTTTTTGGGAATGTCATATAGCAGAATGTGAAAAATATTGTGGTTTTTTTTTTTTCAAAATTGTCGCTCTTTTTTTGTTTATAGCGCAAAAAGTAAAAATCGCACAGGTGATCAAATACCACCAAAAGAAAGCTCTATTTGTGGGAAAAAAGGATGTAAATTTCGTTTGGGGACAGCATCGCATGACCGTGCAATTGTCCGTTAAAGTAACGCAGTGCCGAATCGCAAAATAGGGCCTGGTCAGGAAGGGGGTAAAATCTTCCGGGGCTGAAGTGGTTAATGCATAGAATGCATTAAGATAAAAAAACATCTGACTTTACATCCACTTTAAAGTGGTTCTAAAGGCTGAACTTTATTTACCTTCATGCATTCTTTGCATGAACTTAAAAAACCTTCAGTATGCAGCCCCGCAAAACTTACCGGAGCCCAATCGTGATCCAGCGATGTGCACGAGAGCACCTGCACTCTCGGGTCTCTGCCTCCTCATTGGCTCAGATACAGCAGCAGGAGAAATTGGCTCCCGCTGCTGTCAATCACAGCCAGTGAGAAGGAAGCAAGGACAGGGCTTTGGAGCAAGCACGCACGAGTGCCCCATAGCAAGCGGCTTGCTATGAGGACACTTGGAGAAGAAGAGAAACCAGGAGTGCTGGCGGGGGATGCGAGAAGAGGATCAGGGCTGCTCGGTGCAAAACCATTTCACAGAGCAGGTAAGTAGAACATGTTTATTTATTTTTTAAATGTACCTTTAATATGACTTTAAAGAAGACCTAAATCAAGTAATCATCTCCTGCTCTCCTAGTTTCCTAAAAATTCATATAGGGTAAAAAAAAAGCTGCTCAAAAATTACCTACTGTATGTTAATGAAAAATGTACTGCAAGGTACCACGATGGTACCGGCCCCTTATGTCAGTTGGGGGGGGGGGGGGGCTACCTTTAGGAGGAACCAGCTAAGCAGCAGCTTTACCTAGAAGTTTCCCAAACCCCTTCTACTGAGATTGCATGGCCAGGCAGCTTATTTTGCAATACAGGTAAGTAGTTAGGAGCTTATTTTATAAGCTCTGCCTTGGAGTGGGGCAGACAAGAGGCACAGAGTGTGATTTCTCTATATTCCCATTTTACAGTGACTCTGTCCCATGTAAAACAAAATTTGTGTTGTAGAGCACATTGAGAAACTACAAAAAAATAAATCACGTTTACTTTTTAAAATGGTATTTAAACAAAAATGTAACATAGAGCAGCTTACTAATCCTTAGATGTGGTGGCTGCATTTGTTTTCTTTTTTAGGCTTTATTTTCCTTTATTTCCCTTGGTGATGCGGCCAGTAACACACTTCCTTTCTTAGGGTGTCTCCACTCTGGGTGAAGGAGCAACAGAGACACCTTTGGACAGCAGCATTGTCAGTCTTGGGGTGGGTAGTGTTAGACCAGCAGATTTAGAAGGATTTGACTAACAAATTGAACTCTAAACAACACTTTATAGGCAGTTACAGCACACTTTTTTTTCTCCTTTTGTGATAGGTTTTACATAAATAAAATGATCACTGTAAGTACCCCGTCAGTGGTAAATGATTTGTCCCAACTATCTAACTGCTAATTTGTCTAAACAGCTTGGTTTGTTAAAGTAAGTTGTAATATAACAGACTTACTGGTTGTTTCACCAGGTGAAAATAAGGTTACATTCACACCTGAGCGTAGCGTTTTCATGCGTTTTTTACTGCGATTTTTACCGCGATTTACAGGCGTTTTTTGTGCAGGCGTTTTTAGATTGAATAGAAACCAATGGAAAACGCCTGTAATCTGCCCAAAAAGAAGCTCATGTACTTTTTTGAGCGTTGGGCGTTTTGCTTACAGCGTCAAAACGCTCAGATGTGAACAGGGGCCATTGAAATGAATAGCATTTGTCTTGTTGGGCGTTTTGAGAGCTGATCCTAGTGCAGAAAAACTCCCCAAAAACGCCTACATGTGAACGGAGCCTTAAGGTAAAGCCTAGAAAAGAAAACAAATGCAGCGACCACATCTAGAGAATTGGTAAGCTGCAATTTATTTATTTTTGGGGGGTTTATTACTGTAGTGGCAGACATAATAGAGAAAATGTGTGGTTAAGTTTTTTTTTTTGTATCACATTTATAGGAAACCTGAACGTTAGTACCACTTAGTGCTGTCCAGACACAAGCAGCCACAGCAGCTTTCAGCTTCTCATAGATGTTTACAGGCTGCCGGCAGCAGTGCTGGATGGTGCGCCTGTGCTTTCTGCCCACATGAAAACACTAAAATCTCATGCACAGGGGCTAAACATCCAAAGTGTATGAGGACGTCAGTCTGCAGGAACCGGCGTCAAGTGCAAAGCTTGTACTGGGCTCTATTATAATGCTGGCAACACACTACATGAAAAATCATTCAAACAAATTTTCGAAAAACGAACACTCGACCGTGAGAGCAAACAATTTTGCCATCATGTAATGACCAATAAATCATTCAATGGACATAAATGAATCCGTTTTTTGTTCAGCTTTCATATATACCTAGTACAAACCGTTTGGACAAGAAACCCATTAACCTTTCAATTTAATGTTCGTTCAGCAGAAAATTTTCAAACTTGTCCTTCGTTTTTTTGGCTCAAAAACGTCACAACCGATTACCGACGCGTGCCCATTAACTGGTCAAAAAACGAACAAACTGTCTAAATGGCAGATTTTCAAACTATTTTTTGTCTAGTGTATGGGCACTATTAGATGAGGTCTGCATACACTACACACAGTGAAACATGGATGCATCCTGTAATAAATGTATATTTTATACAATTTAACTTTATAAAGTTGAATAAGCTGATACACAATATAAACTTGACCAAAAACCACTTTGGTATTTCGTTAAACAGATATTCACCTTTGTCTGTTCACTGTCGGGATCCTCAAGCCACCTGTATGGATCAGCAACCTTTACACCATGGTAGTCATCAACCTTTAATACAGAATAAAAGATACTCAACAGGTTGTTTTGGACAAAAACACGTTCATTTATATCAGAGAGGTCAATAAATG
Organism: Pelophylax lessonae; assembly: GCF_965119305.1. Classification (NCBI taxonomy): domain Eukaryota; kingdom Metazoa; phylum Chordata; class Amphibia; order Anura; family Ranidae; genus Pelophylax; species Pelophylax lessonae. The sequence goes on from NC_138770.1 coordinate 390,031,658, forward strand.
TATTTTATGTGAAGAATGTAAAAAAATGGACCAATCATTTTACTTATGTTGCAGGTTGAACTGGACACCATATTTTAAACCGCCCACCTCCACCCACTGAGCAGAAATAAGCTTTTTTTTTCTGTTTTTTAACAATTTTGTAAAATTGAACTGGGTGGCTTTAGAGCCGCCTGATCACATTTATGGGGCTCTCCCCACTGCACCAACCTAGCCCAATGATGACTGGGATCACAATAAGCAAACAATGGCAGAATGGTGAATGCAAGAATTTTAAAGGGGGAACCATTCCCTGATATCCTCTGCAATGTGTGAACCTGGAAGCGCCCAGCTCTGAGCACATCTAGGTTTAAAGCGGTCACAATTCCATCAGCTGATTAAAGGCTAACTTTATTCTTAATTCTCTGCAGATTCCTGATAAAAAAGAGAAAAACAACCTCTGACTATAACAACAGACCATTGATGCCTTCATAAAGAGTACATGTCACCTGCCAAATGCTATCACATATGAGGATATAAAATAGAAAAAAAAAAAAAAATGTGCATACAGGTGTTGTACATATATGTAAACAGAGATTATACAACACATATTGGGGTTGATTTACTAAAGGCAAATAGACTGCACTTTACAAGTGCAGCTGCACTTTGCAAGGATATTTGCTCCAGAGCTCAGTAAATGAGGGGAAGCTTCACTTTGCAAAGAATACCCACCACATGCAAGGTAAATTAAAAAAACAACATTTTTTGCTTGCACATGATTGGATAATGCAAGTCAGCAGAGCTTTACCACATATACTAAGCTCTAAAGCAAATACCCTTGCACAGTGCAACTGAACTGAAGTCTATTTGCCTTTATCAACCCCATATTGGGTATCTCCACTCACTTCAAAGTGAGAAAAACAATTCTAGGTCCTTAATTTACAGTTAAAGAGGAGGTTCACTCAAAAAAAAAAAAAAAAAAAAAAAAAAAATCAAATCCTGTAGCTATTGACTTTTAATAAAAAGGACACTTACCTGTGCAGGGATCCAGCACCATCCTCACCCGGGCTAGTTCTTGGCTAACCTTGGGTTTCCCGGTGCAAACATCATCAATGTAGGCAGCAGGCTGTGCTGTTTGCAGCTTCCCAGAAGACTTCAGGGCCGGAGGGGGGCAATTTAGCCTAGGCATTCAGAGAGGAAGTGGGAGCTGGTTCCTGTCAAAACTAGGTACTTAAAACTACAAAAAAACGTAAAGCCTAACTTTGGGTGGAGTTCCGCTTTAACTCTAAACTGATGAGATGTAAAGCCACTTAGCATCATCTACTGATTAGTACTATATTGCATTTTGCAGGCACGTGCAGTTTTGAAGCTTGATATATTTGGTAACCATTTGCTTGACATGTCATCTTTTAATTTTGTACTGGGGATTAAACTGTGTTTGTCTGCAGTTAAACTCAGGTTAGTGGATCTTTTTTTTCCTGAAAAATTGGATTTTTGACTTACCATAAAATACATTTCTCTGATGTTCATTGATAGATAAAGCTCTTAATCTTCATAACGATTGAGTTATACTGCCCCCTACAGGAGTAGGACACTAGGCAGAAAAAAAAAAGTCTGCCTACGCCTATGGGAAGTCCCAGGGGGTATACTCTCTCTCTGCTATAGGTAATCAGTCTTATTACAAGCAGTTTCAGAAGAATTACAACTCCAAAGAGAGGTGGGTGCTGTGTCCGTCAAATGAACATCAGAGAAATGGATTTTACGGTAAGGCAAAAATCCCATTTTCTCTTTCGTTTATTGACGGACACAGCTCCTGATCTTCATAACCATTGGGACGTCCCAAAGCAGTGTTAAACATAAGGGGTGGGAACAGCGAAAAATAAATTCTCAAGGCTAAACTAAAGCCAACCAGGTAAACAGGAGCTCAACCAAAACAACTGGTGCTCACCTGAAAAGAACAATACACCCTCAAAGAGGACCAGGTCCTCCTAAACAGCAGCCTGCAAAACCTTGCGGCCAAAGGAAGTATCCGCAGATGCCAACACATCTTCTTTATAGAACTTTGTGAAAGTGTGCGCCGACGACCAGGTGGCCACCTTGCAAACCTGCATCACTGATGCCTGATGACAGAAGGCCCAGGAGGCACTGAGAACCCGAGGAGAATGTGCCTTGACAAGGAAAGGAGGAACCTGACCCTTGATGGAATAGGCCTGAATCACCGTCTGTCTAATCCATCCGGAAATGGTCGCAGAGAAGCCCTTTCTGAGGCCCATCCATAAGTACAAACAGTGAGTCTGATTTCCTAAGACTCCGTAGCTGCCAGGTACACCCTAATCGCCCGGACCACATCCAAGGCATGCAAAGAAATTTCCTTTGGATGTTTTGGCCTGGGACACAGGGAAGGCAACGCAATGTCTTCATTCAAATGAAAATCAGAGACAACCTTAGGAAGAATGACGACAGGGGCGAAGATCAACCTTATCTCTGTGAACCCCCAAGTAAGGTGAACGACAGAATACCGTCGCCAATTCCGACACCCTGCACGGAGAGGTGATAGCCACCAAAAAAAGCGACCTTCCGGGACAGTGTAAGCAGGGGAATCTCCCAAAGGTTCTCAAAGGGAGGCTTCTGGAGGACTGAGAGCACCAGTTTGAGGTCCCAAGGCGGTAACAGAGCCCGCACTGGAGGAACCAAGTGCTGAACTCCCTGAAGAAAAAAGGGTTGCACCAAGGAGTGTGTGGCCAAGGGCCGTTGAACGAAGACTGCTAAGGTTGATAGTACTCAAGGCCAGTTTCTGCTCAACCCCATGGTGAAGGAAGATCAAGAACCGAGCCACCGAAAAAGAATGAGGTTGAACCCCAAGAGACTCACACCACGCAATGTACATCTTCCACATACAATGGTAGATCTTCAGAGAAGCAGATTTCCTAGCTTTTAACAGTGTTGGAATCACCGGCTCAGACAATCCTCTATCCATCAGCACCTGGCGTTCAACAGCCAAGCAGTCAAAGCCAGCGACTGTAAAGCAGGATGGAAGATTGGCCCTTGGGACAGCAGATCCTCCCCTGAGAGGAAGCTTCAAAGGAACGTCGGCGACCAGCCGTACCAGATCGGCGTACCAAGCCTGGCGAGACCAGTCCGGGGCAAATAAATTGATCGGAATTTCTTCTGCCTCGATCCTGCGTAGAAGTCTGGGCAGAAGCTTGAAAGGAGGAAAGGCATAAAATCAGACGATACTGACCCCACGGGGCCACCAGCATGTCTGTGGCGTCCGCCAGAGGTTCCCGTGACAGAGCCACAAACCTCTGCACCTTTCTATTGAGCCGGGACGCTAACAGATCCACCTTGGGAATGCCACACCTGAGATACAACTGATGAAATACCTCTAGATGAAGCAACGCCTGCCAACTGAGGAAATCCGCCTGCCAGTTCTCCCCCCCCCCCCCCAGGAATGTGTACAGCGGAGAGGACTGGAACTAACCATTATGCTCAGCATAGAATGCCGGCTACACTTCTTGTGCCCCCTTGGTGATTGACATAAGCCACGGTCGTGGCCTTGTCTGATTGAATGCGCACTGGACATCCCTGAAGACGATCCGTCCAATGTTCCAGGCACAGTCTGATCGTTCGGAGTTCCAAGACATTGATCAGTAGTCTGGACTCTTCCAGTGTCCAGATCCCCTAAACAGATTTTATGCCTAGGACATCTCCCCGGCCGGACAGGCTGGCATCCGTGGTGACCACTGTCCAATACAAGGGGAGGAGGGTTTGCCCAGCCGAAGCACGAAGCCACCATATCAGTGACTCTTTCGTTTCCCGCCACAGCTGGATCGGATTTTCCAGAGACTGCAAAGTCATGTCCCATTTGGCAGGGATCTTGTATGGAACTGTGCAAACAGAACCACCTTAAAAAAAGTTAGAGACCATGAGGCCCAGCACCCGCATGCAAGTCCAGAGGGATGACCATCTGTTGGACAGCAAGAGACAAATTGCAGCCTGCAGTTTCTAGAGCTTGTCCTGAGGAAGGAGCACTCTGGCTAGGGCCGAGTCCAGGCCCAGATAGTCCAGCTTTGTGGACAGACTCAGAGCAGACTTCTGAAAATTCAGAATCCCATCAGAACTCACCCAGAGTTTGTATGGTAATATCTAGGTTTTCCACTAGAGCAGTAGGAGACACGGCTCGCAGAATGAGGTCATCCAAGTAGCCCAATACAATTATTCCCCGTTGGCATAACAATGTTAGCACCAGGGCTAACACTTTTGTGAAGACCTGAGGAGCAGAGGCCAGACCAAAGGGTAATGCCACAAACTCTCTCCACCCCCCCCCCCCTCTTCCAGGGTAGCTCCAAACAGGCAATCTCCTTCAACAGGAAGATCAGTCAAGGCCTTTTTAGAAGTCTGGTCCGCAGACCAGCATTTGAGGTAAAAGACATGCCAAAGGACCACTGCCAAAACAGAGAGCCGAGCCAATAGTGAGCCGCATTTAAAGGAGGCATCACAGATAAACTGCAGCCCCTGGACCAGCTGGTTCGCCAGCTCGGCAAAGGCAGGGGTAAGCTGTTTTCCTTCCAGGTCACAACGTAAATGCTTTGCCCACTCAATTACTCAGAGTTTGCGACACCAGGTCAATGGTGAATACCGGCCTCAGTGCTGAAAAGCCAAAGTGTTCATATTGTGGGCCACAGTCTCTGCCTACCTGTCAGCCAGATCCTTAAAGGCCGGGGACTCTTCAACCGGAATCATGGCTGCCTTGTTCAACCTGGAAACTGGAGGGTCCACCACCGGTGGAACAGTCCACTTTGCCTAGCAAATCGCCAAGGGACCCCAAGGGGATGCTTTGGTCGTCCTCACTCTTTAGCGAAAATTCTGCCAAAATAGGCAGGGAAAGGAAACACCTTTGCCGCTCTGGAGGGCTTGCGAGTGCCAAAGAGAACCTGCGCCTCCGTTGCTGCTGTAGCTTCGTCCTCCATCTTTAAGGTCTCACGTACAGATATAATCAGTGTGTCCACCAGCGCCTTTCCATGCGCAGTTGCAGATTTGGAGGAATCCTCACTATCAGAGGATTCCTGGCGTGTAGTCGCAGACCCAGCAAGGTGACCCACGTCCACGACGGCCAAATCAGATTCAGGATCTGATGAGACAGATGAGGCATGGGAAAGCGGAGGGTGCTTTTTGCTAGCCCGAAAGCCACTTCCATTGGGACATAAAGGACTCTAGTACCGCCGTCAGCGCATCAATGGATGGTTGGGACCCAGAGGACCCTGCAGCCTCAGAGAGGGGGGTCAAGGCGGAGAGATGTGCTCCAAAGACTCCATGAGTCACCAGGGGGACCCCAAAAAAAAAAAAAGTGTAAAACCCTGCAAAGAGACAACCCCCACGGTGCTGGCAGCACCACCGGTCGCCAGTCACGAAGCACCAAGCAATCCTCAGCAGAGAGGGAGAGGACCCCACCAGACTCACCACCCAGCAGAAACTAGAAACCGCAGCCACCAGGAGAATCTGCACGGGCAGCGATCAGGAAAAGAAAAGATCCAGGAGTCAGCACCAGGGGATGAGGAGGGGCTCCCACCACCGAAATCGCCACCCAAAGGGCTCCACTGTCATGGCCGCAGCTATTTACAATGGCAAACCACCACAAAACAGCCGCCGGACTACACAAACATGGCCACTGTGCATTGAGCACACAGGCTACAACAAAATGGTGGCTCTGCGTGGCTCCCAGCAACCCAGGAGGGGTCCCTAGGCCTCAGAAAACAGGACAGGCAGGAAGAGGGGCCCCTGGCAGGAGCCTCCACCAGGTACAGCCCCCCCCCAAGCCAATCGTCCGGTCACTGGCGGTGAACCTCATCGCCAGCATAGCACCCTGCCCCCATCCCAGGAGGTGGACCAGACCACCCACACAGCCCCAGTTTAGGTGGACACAGGCACGGATACATGTGAGTGCAACCTTTTTTTATGTAATTGTTTTTAAGTACTAAATAAACCTGCAACACTAGAAATGACTTCTCTATGTCTCCTATGGAGTATATTCCTTACATCCTAGCCGTATCCTGAGGGATTCCTGGAGTGGAGTGGTTATCTGAGGAACATTACGGTTTTCCAATAGGCATTTTTGATATTCTGTAAAAAGGGGTCAAACACCTCTGGTGAGTTGCCATCTACCTTTTGAGCACTTGTGGTGAAGGAATCAGAAGGCACAATCATTTAAAAGCACCAATTTTGGTGTTGGGAATTGTCACATTGGCCTTTTTTTTTTTTTTTACATTGATTTGCATTGTATCATTAACCTATATGATCTGACAACACATCATGTGTTTTATACCCATTCTTCTTATGTTATCACTGTACTCTATAATTAGGCCATGACCTTACATTGTGAGCGTCGTTTTTCCTTTACATTTGGTGTTTGGGTAAACAACCAGGTCATTCCTTAACAACCAGTAAAGTGTAATCTCCTGCTGACCATGTAAGGCATATGGGCAGTAGCAGCTGAAAAAGAAAAATTGCAAGCAGGCAAGCTCTTTACTGCCGAAGAGATGTTTCTTCTGCGTTAAAAAAAAAACCCCGCCTGGGGGTTTGCAAACCCTGTAGCAGTTCAGTTTACATTCCAGCATACTGCCTGTGTATTGGGATGACTGCTCTCCTGCAGATGTGCGGAAATAACATCATCTTGTTGCAGCCAATCAAGAATGCCGAAGACCAGCACCCAGAAGAAGCCAGTGAGAAGATGCCAGCAAGGGACCTTGCGGTAAGTATGTTTACCTTTAAAGTGGTTGTAAACCCTTCCTTATACACAGTAAAGTGACTATCCTCAAGTGATACACAGAGATGTCTGAGCTGTCAGAAAACAAGGGGTGGGGAGCTGAAGTTACACTCTACAGAGCTTAGTGAGGAGAGCTCTGAGAGTTGATTAGAGGGATAGGGACACACCCCCATTTCACACAGCACACAGGAATAGAGATGAGACTGTCAATCAGCTGGAGGTCCCTCCCCCGTCACCATTTTTCTCTTGGTGTCAGGAAAACTTGTCAGAAGTTATTCATTCTGATAGCAGAAGAACAAAACAACAGACAGAAATTAAATAGTGCCCTGGATAGAGACAAGTACACACTAGAGGGATATGCCAGTGTTTCTCAACTTTTTTTAAGTCAAGGCACCCTTTAACCACTTGCTGACCGCCCACCGTAATATTACTGCGGCAGGGCGGCTTGGCTGCGTCCAGTCATGTAGTACTACGTGACTGGAGTGCATGTGGTTTTGGCGGCAGAAGCCGCGCCCCCGCTATGTTTAGACACAGCGTAAAGCGGGCCGCGGGAGGAGCGGTGGCGATTGCCGCTGTCCTCCCGTGATCGTCCGGGAAACGGAGAGAAGACCCGCCTGCTTATGTAAACAAAGCAGGCGGATCTTCTCTCAGACAGGCAGGGACAGATCTCTCTGTGCCTGTCACAGAACCCCCCACACACAGTGAGTAAGCATATTAGGCATACATTAACCCCTTTGATCACCCCCAGTATTATCCCCTTCCCTGCCAGTGTCATTTATACAGTAACAGTGCATATTATTTAGCACTGATTACTGTATTAGTGTCACTGGTCCCCAAAAAGTGTAAAAAATGTCAGTTAGGGGTCCAATCTGTCCGTCGCAATCCCGCAAAAAAAAAAAAAAAAAAAAAAAAAAAAAAAAAAATCGCATATTGCTGCCATTACTAGTAAAATAAAAAAAACACACAATAAAAATGACATCTTTCCCCTAGTTTGTAGACGCAATAACCAATCAAAATACGCTTATTGGGATTTTTTTTTACCAAAAATATGCAACAGAAAACAAATTGGCCTAAAATGTTAAAAAAAAAATTAATTTTTTTGGGGGGAATGTTATATAGCAGAATGTGAAAAATATTGTTTTTTTTTCCCAATTGTTGCTCTTTTTTTGTTTATAGCGCAAAAAATAAAATCGCACAGGTGATCAAATACCACCAAAAGAAAGCTCTATTTGTGGGAAAAAAAGGACGTCAATTTAGTTTGGGTAAAGCGTCCCACGACCGCACAATTGTCCGTTAAAGTAACGCAGTGCCGAATCGCAAAATAGGGCCTGGTCAGGAAGGGGGTAAAACCTTCCGGGGCTGAAGTGGTTAAAATTATGGACAATCTCGAGGCACCCTCCAAAATTATGTACAGTAATGAGGCGCCCCATTCCAAAATGTAAAAACTATTCTAATAGTTTTACATAATGCAGCAGCATCAATACACGTAGGAAACCCAAAGTTAGAGGTGATTTTTTTCCCCCAAGCAAATATACTTTTGCAAACTGGTTCTGACTAGTATTCCAATGTTTCTCTTCCCCCTCAGTTTTTCACCATAACTTAGCAAATTAGACCCCAAAGCTGATGGAGAGAGGCAAGGGAGGGTCAAACAAGACTTAATATTCAGGCAACAGACATCCTCCTTATCAAGTGATGATGTAATTCGCCGTTAGGAGGTTGGCAGCTAGAAGGTTGTAACGGTGGACAATGAAAACCTGTGGCTTTGTGTAACTAACAGGCAGGTTTCATCCACCCACGTTTGTATACAATTTTGTGGCAATTTGTAAGCATTTTGCTAACGCACCCCTGAAGAAACTTCAAGGCACGTTGGGATATGCCTTGTTGGTATTTCACGTCTGAAGTTTACAACCAATTTATCTTGAATGAGGTTAATACCTGTAAAAATAGTAATCGGTATAAAAATTCCTTTTTTTTTTCCCTTTTTATTTCATGACTATTTCAAGCCATCCAGCAAAAGCGACAATGGTGAACATTAGGTTTCCCCATCATATTGTAGCTAGTGGGGGAAAAAACGCTCTTATTTGTCCAGGTGGCCATTGTCATCCTCATGATTGAAACTGAATGAAAAGACAACATTCTGAGTTGTCACTGAAAAGTAATAGAATGGGGACACTTATTACTTCTCACTTCCTGTTGTGTCTACAGGAAAGGAAGTGAATGGGCATCATCTGAATGGGACACAAAAAACTGAAGGTGATTTTATTGCTTCCTCATTCCACTTGAAAAGAAGTAAAATAAAGTTTTGTGTTTAGCTATCCTGTACATCACATGTCTAGAAGGTGAGGGGTGGAAGTCCCAGGCAGTGTCTCCCTGTCACTCTAGCCTGCAGGAAAAAGCAATATTAATGTGTAGGATTAATAGGCTGAACAGTCTGTGCACCCCATACAGTGATCAGGGGTGACCCCGATGTGGCAGGTGCAGGCACACTCAATGAATATGACATCCTCCATGTTGAGGTGACAGATGACAAAGCGATTTGCTGTCACTGTGAGGGATGACCAGGCAGCCCCAGTCTGCACTCACCGCACTCTCATCACGAAAAACCTCCGGATAGCGGAAGGTCGGCGCCTGCTTCATGGTATCTATCGGGCTGAGGAAAAGACAAAGCGATCTAACACACACACCGAACTCGTTTGACAACCGGCACCTCCTATCGGCCTGAACAGCTTGCCGGCGCTTCCTAGTGACGACCAACACCGGCTGTCCTATCACAGTCCCCGCTACGCTGGCTACGTCATCACAAAGGGGACAGAGGGCGAGGATTGGCTCCTTGCTGAGCACTGTCACATGGGGATGGGTAGCGGCTAGTTCTGAGTTTGCTGTGTTGCTCTAGGTGACACCTACAGGTTATAATTTGGTACTGCATGTTTTTTAACAATTTTAGAAAAATATCTACTGTATCTTGAAATATTCTTCACTTGTCCACGTTTCTAATTCAGGAAAAAAAAAAACATGTATCAACTGAAATAGCTGCCTCGTGCATGCTTGAGCTCAAAAACGCTGCTTTTTGTGTTTGATTTTTTCTTTTTTTCTTTTTCTTTCATAACTGCTGTGAAACTTCCTTACATCTCATATCAGCTACAAACTGCTATCTGGAACTTGATAAAAAAAAAAAACGTCCTTATTTCCCACAAATAGAGCTTTCTTTTGGTGGTATTTGATCACCTGTGTGATTTTTACTTTTTGCGCTATAAACAAAAAAAGAGCGACAATTTTGAAAAAAATAACAATATTTTTCACATTTTTTTATATGAAATTCCCCCCCCAAAAAAAATGTAAAAATCAAATTTTTTTAACATTTTAGGCCAATTTGTTTTCCGCTACATATTTTTGGTGAAAAAAATCGCAATAAGCATATTTGGATAGGGTTTGCGCAAAAGTTATTGCGTTTACTAACTACGGGAAAGATTTATGTCATTTTTATTGTTTTTTTTCTAACTATTATTATTATTATTCAGGATTTCTATAGCGCCAGCAGTTTACGTAGCGCTTTACAATATTAGGGAGACAGTACATTTACAATACAGTAAAATACAAGAAGGATTAAGAGGGCCCTTCTCAGAAGAGCTTACAATCTAATGGGGTGGGACCAGCATACCAATGCAGTTACACCTGCGATTCGGCACTTCGTGACTTTAACGGACAATTGTGCGGTCGTGCGACACTGTACCCAAATTAAATTGACATCCTTTTTTTTCCCACAAACAGAGCTTTATTTTGGTGGTATTTGATCACCTGTGCGATTTTTACTTTTTGCGCTATAAACAGAAAAAGAGCGACAATTTTTAAAAAATAATATTTTTCACATTTTTTATATGAAATTCCCCCCCAAAAAAATGTAAAAATCAAAATTTTTTAACATTTTAGGCCAATTTGTTTTCCGCTACATATTTTTGGTGAAAAAAATCGCAATAAGTATATTTACATAGGGTTTGCGCAAAAGTTATTGCGTTTACTAACTACGGGAAAGATTTATGTCATTTTATTGTTTTTTTTTTTAACTATTATTATTATTATTATTCAGGATGCTTTTTATGCAGGATGCAGACGTTTTTTTTTTTGGTAATTCAACATAGCAAAATGTATTTGGATGCTTTTGTTTGATTATGTTCATCTAAGATGTGAAGCACTTTGTAAAATGAAGCTTTAATTGCTATAATGCGCATTTATGAAGATTGCTTTTCATAAATGTGCATTATAGCAATTAAAGCTTCATTTTACAAAGTGCTACAGTTATCAGCCACAAACTGCTATCTGGAACTTGATAAAAAAAAAAAAAAAAATTTTGACTGGATTCGAACCCGGAGGACTTTTTGGTCACATGGTACAGAGAGGTACAGGAAGTGGATGTAACTGATCACATCCCTTGTTTCTGCTCTGCAGGAAAGGTCTGTTCCCGTTTTTTTTTTATCTGCTTCAACTTCTGCAATCTCTGCCAAGGAGGGGGAGATGTCTGTAACTGTATATGGAGGGATATGTCTGTATCTGTATATGGGGAGGGGGATGTCTGTAGCTGTATATGGGGGGGGGGGGGGGATATGTCTGTATCTGTGTAAGATTCTGGTACCTCCGGTACCCTTAATCACCACTTTCCTCTGTAATGCGTCCCACCTTTCTCTTCAGGTGGTACGCATATACCTTTAAGAACGATGATGTCACTGCTGAGCGCCGCAGAGCGGCTATTTCATCCGCCGGCGGTCTCACTCACATTGTTCGTTCAACCTGCCTTGTTACCCACATGCTTTCAAGCCTGTCTCTCGATCGGAACCTCCAGCCATTCCCTTTACCTGGAGCAGACCGGAACCTCGCTACTGATCCCTGTATCTCGCTACCAGATCATTCCTCATCTACTGGACCTCTCTAAACTACTAACATTACAAGTGATAAGTACCCCGCAGGGGAACCCTCCATAACCTTATTGCACTATCTACCTATGCACATTAAGAACTGTTACTACCTATCCATACTATCCTATCATCTGCACTGTTACATAGATTGCTAGCTCTTCAGCCTACTACCATCTATCATCTGCACTGCTGCATAGATTGCTGGCTCTCCTGTCTACTACCATCTATCATCTGCACTGCTGCATAGATTGCTAGCTCTCCTGTCTACTACTATCTATCCTTGCACTGGGTTGGTCTATCCTGTATTTGTCATCTGCTGTCCTCACCACCTATTAGCATACTCGATACTAACCTATCTGCATTCCTAATACCATCTTGAACTCTCCTATACAAACCCTATCAAGTGATTACCATCCTTGTCACTGTTCACACCTGTCCCTTCAACACATCACCTTCATACTATCATATACATACTATCACTCCAGGAACATCTCATTGAGTGTGTATATATCTGTATGTTGAAGCTGACAGGTCCACGGTGATGAGTCCTGGAGAGTTGGATCTGGTATTCAACACATCTCTACATGACTACTGAGTGGAGATTTTGCAGCTGTAAATCCAGCCTATACTAAAAACGCAGGAGCGTTACAATCTGTACATGGGGGGGGGGGGATTTCTGTAACTGTATATGGGGGGGGATGTCTGTAGCTGTATATAGGGGGGGGTCTGTATCTGTATATGGGGGGGGGTGTCTGTATCTGTATATGGGGGGATGTCTGTTGCTGTATAAGGGAGGGGGGGTGTCTGTATATGGGGGGGATGTCTGAAGCTGTATATGGGGGGGATGTCTGTATATGGGGGGGTGTCTGTATCTGTATATGGGGGGAATGTCTGTAGCTGTATATGGGGGGATGTCTGTATATGGGGGGGGGTCTGTATATGGGGGGATGTCTGTAGCTGTACATGGGGGGGGGGTGTCTGTATCTGTATATGGGGGGGGGGTGTCTGTATCTGTATATGGGGGGATGTCTGTAGCTGTATAAGGGAGGGGGGGGTGTCTGTATATGGGGGGGATGTCTGTAGCTGTATATGGGGGGGGTGTCTGTATCTGTATATGGGGGGGGGGGTGTCTGTATCTGTATATGGGGGGGATGTCTGTAGCTGTATAAGGGAGGGGGGGGGGGTGTCTGTATGTGGGGGGGGATGTCTGAAGCTGTATATGGGGGGGATGTCTGTATATGGGGGGGGTCTGTATATGGGGGGGGTCTGTATATGGGGGGATGTCTGTAGCTGTATACGGGGGGGATTTCTGTAGCTGTATATGGGGGGGATGTCTGTATATGGGGGGGGGGTCTGTATATGGGGGGATGTCTGTAGCTGTATATGGGGGGGAATGTCTGTAGCATAGCTGCCAACTGACCCGTTTTTGATGGGACAGTCCCGCCAAATATGACCTTGTCCCAGCTAATTTATTCTGCCGGGACTTGTCCCGTTCAGTGGTGGAGGCGCGTGCGGGAGGCTGGAGGGGCCGTCTGATCTTTATTATTCCCTAATGCCCTAAACATGCATGCAGCTGCTACAGGAATGTAGAAAGCTGTGGAGGCTGCCCAGCGTCTTGCCACCCAATGACATCTCCAGCAATGAAAGTAACTGGAGCTGTCAAATTTACAATCTAATGTCGGGGAGTGATGTCGGGGAGGGCGGGGCCAATACGTGGGGCTCCGCCCCTTTGTTCCAACTGCCTTGTAGACAAACAGCTGCTAGCCAGGGAGGAAGCTGGCAGGGGGCGGGACCAATCGCACATCCTCAGCCTGGGAGGCGGCTCTTCATGCTGCATCATGTGACATCACCGCACTCTCTCCCTTCTCCTGTCAGGGCTTACAGAACGGAGCTCCTTCTCTGCTGAACAATCAAATCATCTTCATAGACAGGACTCATCCTTCTACTGATCCCTGTACTCCTCTCCTCTCCATACCACCCCATGACTGACCCCTGTACTCCTCTCCGTACCACCCCATGACTGACCCCTGTACTCCTCTCTTCTCCGTACCACCCCATGACTGACCCCTGTACTCCTCTCTTCTCCGTACCACCCCATCACTGACCCCTGTACTCCTCTCCTCTCCCTACCACCCCATCACTGACCCCTGTACTCCTCTCCCTACCACCCCATCACTGACCCCTGTACTCCTCTCCTCTCCCTACCACCCCATGATTGACCCCTGTACTCCTCTCCTCTCCATAGCACCCCACGCCCGGCCGAGGACTATACGGTAGACTTCCATAGATGGGCAGCCGACACGGACTGCAACAAGGCAGCATTGAAATACCAGTACCGTCACGTCTCGGAAGCTTTAAAAGACGAGCTGGCTCGGGTAGAAACCCCTGCATCGCTCTTGTCATCCAAATGGATAGGCGTCTGCGGGAGCGAAGCTCAGAACGCATTCAAGGGTCTCGAGCCACGTGGGTCATGCCAAAGGTCCCATTTATGGCTTCTCCTCTTCCCGGACCAGCTGTCAATGCCCCTGCAGACGGGGAACCTATGCAAATTGGGCTCATTCGTTCCTCCCTGACCCCCGAAGAGAGACAACGCCGCCGCCAGGCGAACCTCTGTCTATACTGCGGAGCTTCCGGCCACTTCCTCCGCAATTGCCCTGTGAGGCCTAGTAAGTGCTGGTCACGGTCTGTCCCGAACTGTCAGGTCTCTGAGCCATCCCCTGCTCACCTTATCCTTCCTGTCTCCCTACAGGTAGCAGAAGAGAGGATCCAGCTCACGGCAATTATTGATTCCAGAGCTTCCTGGATTGTACACTAGCTGCGAAGCTAGGGGTACCCCTGCAAGCCAAGGAGCAACAGCTTCAAGTTTTCCTGGCCGACGGATCCCTGCCTAGTTCCGGACCCGTGACCAGGGAGACCTACCCGGTCCTTACTACCACAGACTCGGGTCATCAAGAGCTCCTCCGCTTCGATGTCCTGTCCTCTCCCTTATTCCCGGTCATCCTAGGCCTACCATGGCTCCAAGCCCACAATCCACAGATTGATTGGATTAAGAAGAGGATTTCCTTCTCATCCAAATACTGCCTGGATCATTGCTTCCCTTCCGAATCCCAAGCTCCATCCACTTGCCTAGCCGTCCAGCCAGCCTCAGACTCCTCCGAAGCCATTCCTGCAGCTTACCGGGACTTTAAGGATGTTTTTGACAAGAAGAAAGCTGATGTTCTACCCCCTCACAGGCCCTACGACTGCCCCATTGAGCTTCTCCCAGGGGCAGAGATCCCTTTTGGAAGGATCTTCCCCCTATCTTAAAAGGAATTAGAAACTCTCCGGTCCTATGTCGATGAGAATCTGGAAAAGGGGTTCATCAGGCCCTCATCCTCCCCAGCTGGCGCTGGAATATTTTTTGTAGAGAAGAAGTCCTTGTGTTGATTATCGGGAACTCAACATAGTTACCATTAAAAACCGCTACCCTCTCCCTCTAATTCCAGAATTGTTCCAGCGCTTCCGGAATGCTCGAGTCTTTACTAAACTAGACCTCTGAGGGGCATACAATCTTATCCGCATCCGAGAGGGGGATGAGTGGAAAACTGCATTTAGAACCCGTTTTGGCCACTACGAATATATGGTCATGCCATTCGGGCTGTGCAATGCCCCGGCCACTTTCCAACATCTGGTAAATGACATTTTCCGTGAATTTCTGGATAACTTCTTAATTGTTTACCTAGATGACATCCTGGTCTTCTCCCCCTCTCTAGAACTCCATCGGATTCATGTTAAAAAAGTTCTAACCACCCTGAGGAAACATGGACTCTACGTGAAACTGGAGAAGTGTGAATTCGAGAGAGGATCTATTCAGTTTCTAGGGCTTATCATTTCAACAGAGGGCATCTCGATGGATCCTCAGAAGGTGAAGGCAATTTTGGAGTGGCCAGCCCCCACAGATAAGAAAGGAGTTCAGCGATTTGTGGGCTTCGCTAACTTCTACAGAAGATTCATAAAAGGCTTCTCAACAAATGTCACACCCATCACCCAGCTAACACGCCAGCAGATCCATTTCTGCTGGTCGCTAGAGGCTCAGTTAGCCTTTGATAAATTAAAGAGCCTGTTTCGTGACCGCTCCGATTCTTCAACATCCAGATCCAGCTTTACCCTACATTCTCGAGGTAGATGCCTCAGAAGTAGCCACGGGGGCTATTCTGTCCCAGCGACAAGGCCCAAAGGCCTTACTACACCCAGTAGCATTTTTCTCTCGGAAGATGTCACCTCCTGAGAGAAATTATGATGTGGGGGATCGAGAACTTCTAGCCATTAAATCTGCCCTGGAGGAATGGAGGTACCTGTTGGAAGGGGCAGTGCACCCTATTATGATATTCACGGACCACAAGAATCTCGAATATCTGAGGGCCGCCAAACGGTTGAGACCTCAACAAGCCAGGTGGGCCTTATTTTTCTCACGCTTCAATTTCCACATTACCTACAGGCCAGGGTCTAAGAATGGAAAAGCGGATGCCCTGTCCCGGATGTTTCCAGACACTCCCGGTACAACAGAGCCCAATACCATCCTGTCGGCTCAAAACTTTTTTCTGATCCATACGGACTTACGGTCCTCGATTCAGCAAGCCTCTACCCAGTATACAGGACAAGAAGCCGAATCTCTACATAAGCGGGAAGGGTTCCTCTGGTTTCAGGAGAAAATTTTTGTTCCCACACAAGTGAGATTGATGGTCCTCAAGACCTTCCATGACCACAAACTTGCAGGGCATTTTGGGGTAAGGAAGACTTTCGAACTCATTCAATGCCACTTTTGGTGGCCTAAATTACACCAGGACTGCAAAACAAATGTAGATTCCTGCATCACCTGTCAACGCAACAAGGGGGCAAAAGTAAAGTCACGGGGACTGTTAAGACCATTGCCAATTCCGGAACTACCCTGGAAGGGTCTATCTATGGACTTTATAGTCGAGCTTCCACCCTCAGAAGGGTTTACTACCATCTTAGTGGTCGTAGACCGACTCTCTAAAATGGCTCACTTCCTACCAATGATGGGTACCCCTTCTGCCTTGGAGACAGCCAATACATTTATCAAAGAGGTGGTCAGGCTTCATGGACTTCCGAACAATATAGTCTCGGATCGAGGCGTTCAATTTACCTCTAGGTTCTGGAAGGAGCTCTGTAAATCCTTGGCTGTTGAAGTGTCCCTGTCATCTGCTTATCATCCACAAAGCAACGGGCAAACTGAAAGAACAAATCAAACCCTGGAACAGTACCTCCGATGCTTCTGCACCAGTGCTCAGGACAACTGGACCTCCCTGCTTCCATGCGCGGAGTTCGCCTATAATAATTCTGTGCACTCCGCAACCAACCAAACCCCATTTTGGGCTAATTATGGCTTCCATCCTTCCTTTTTGCCCAATCTGGATCAGGAAATTACGGTTCCTGCAGTCCATGATCGGCTAGCAGCCATTGCAGCTAATCTCCAGTTGTTACGGGACAATATTCTGAAGGCACAACAGGCTTATAAAAAGTTCTGTGATCTCAAACGGAAGGAGAACCCAGCATACAAGGTGGGAGACAAGGTTTGGCTTTCGTCAGTTAATCTAAGATTATCTTGCCCGTCCAAGAAGTTGGGGCCCAGATTCATCGGTCCTTTTGAGGTCAAAAGAATAGTGAATCCTGTAGCCTTTGAGTTAATCCTGCCTGGCTCTCTTAAGATCCACCCGGTGTTTCATGCTTCGCTGCTTAAACCGGCGATACCATGCCCCTACCCTGGAAGAGAAGAGTTACCACCTCCTCCAGTTTCGGTAGAAGGGGAGCCTGAATTTGAGGTTGAGACCATCCTAGATTGTCGACAGAAAGGCAATCACACTCAATATTTAATC
Organism: Pelophylax lessonae; assembly: GCF_965119305.1. NCBI lineage: Eukaryota > Metazoa > Chordata > Amphibia > Anura > Ranidae > Pelophylax > Pelophylax lessonae. The sequence goes on from NC_138770.1 coordinate 390,049,180, forward strand.
AAATGGAAAGGATACCCGCCGGAAGACAATTCTTGGGAACTATTAGGCAACATACATGCTTCTAAACTCCTGAGGGAGTTTCACAACAAGTTTCCAGGAAAGTGTGGTCATAGGGCATCCAGAGGCTGCCCCTTGGGGGGGGGGGGGGGCACTGTCAGGAAAGGAATCACCATTCAGCAACAATAGATTGCTGGAGGCAGAGCAGGTGTGTTACCACGCCCTTCTCCCCAGACCTGGCACTATATAAGACGCTCTCTGGCTGTGCTTCAGTGCTGGTTTATCATCAGCTCCTGTACCCGTGACCTGTCCGATTGCCTGTTGTGCCTGTTTGACCCGGCTTGCTCCTTTGACTTACCTGCATCTCTCCTTTGTTTGACCTCGGCTTGCTTGACCACTCTTTACTCTAAAAGACACCTCAGCTGGATCTCCTGTGTACCGACCTTGGCTTGGATCCCACGAACTCTCTCTCTTGTACGGCCCTCTGTACCTTCATCTCCTCGGACTGATTATCTGTGTATGACCCTCGGCCTGGCATTAACCTTGCCTCTTTTCTCTGAGCATCTATAGATCTCCTGGAAGCGGTCCTGAATCACCATCCATCCATCCATCCATCCATCCAGGATCCCTCCGCATCCAGTGCTCCTTGGGACGTGTCATCTCCTGTTTCACCACCAGGCGTGATCCGCACCGAGCTGCAAGGGAAGCCCTCTCAGCACTTCGGCCTCCACCAAGGTAACTGACACCCCTGTACTCCTCTCCTCTCTCTACCACCCCATCACTGACCCCTGTACTCCTCCTCTCCCTACCACCCCCTCACTGACCCCTGTACTCCTCTCCTCTCCGTACCACCCCATGACTGTCCCCTGTACTCCTCTCCTCTCCCTACCACCCCATCACTGACCCCTGTACTCCTCCTCTCCCTACCACCCCCTCACTGACCCCTGTACTCCTCTCCTCTCCGTACCACCCCATGACTGACCCCTGTACTCCTCTCCATACCATCCCATGACTGGCCCCTGTACTCCTCTCCATACCACCCCATGAATGACCCCTGTACTCCTCTCCGTACCACCCCATGAATGACCCCTGTACTCCTCTCCGTACCACCCCATGACTGACCCCTGTACTCCTCTCCTCTCCATACCACCCCATGAATGACCCCTGTACTCCTCTCCATACCACCCCATGAATGACCCCTGTACTCCTCTCCGTACCACCCCATGACTGACCCCTGTACTCCTCTCCTCTCCGTACCACCCCATGACTGACCCCTGTTCTCCTCTCCTCTCCCTACCACCCCATCACTGACCCCTGTACTCCTCTCCTCTCCCTACCACCCCATCACTGACCCCTGTACTCCTCTTCGTACCACCCAATGACTGACCCCTGTAGTCCTCTCCTCTCCCTACCACCCCATGACTGACCCCTGTACTCCTCTCCCTACCACCCCATGACTGACCCCTGTACTCCTCTCCTCTCACTACCACCCCATGACTGACCCCTGTACTCCTCTCCTCTCCCTACCACCCCATGACTGACCCCTGTACTCCTCTCCCTACCACCCCATGACTGACCCCTGTACTCCTCTCCTCTCACTACCACCCCATGACTGACCCCTGTACTCCTCTCCTCTCCCTACCACCCCATGACTGACCCCTGTACTCCTCTCCTCTCCCTACCACCCCATGACTTACCCCTGTACTCCTCTCCTCTCCCTACCACCCCATGACTGACCCCTATACTCCTCTCCTCTCCCTACCACCCCCTCACTGACCCCTGTACTCCTCTCCTCTCCGTACCACCCCATGACTGACCCCTGTACTCCTCTCCATACCATCCCATGACTGACCCCTGTACTCCTCTCCATACCACCCCATGAATGACCCCTGTACTCCTCTCCGTACCACCCCATGACAGACCCCTGTACTCCTCTCCTCTCCGTACCACCCCATGACTGACCCCTGTTCTCCTCTTCGTACCACCCCATGACTGACCCCTGTAGTCCTCTCCTCTCCCTACCACCCCATGACTGACCCCTGTACTCCTCTCCTCTCCCTACCACCCCATGACTGACCCCTGTACTCCTCTCCCTACCACCCCATGACTGACCCCTGTACTCCTCTCCCTACCACCCCATGACTGACCCCTGTACTCCTCTCCTCTCCCTACCACCCCATGACTGACCCCTGTACTCTTCTCCCTACCACCCCATGACTGACCCCTGTACTCCTCTCCCTACCACCCCATGACTGACCCCTGTACTCATCTCCTCTCCGTACCACCCCATGACTGACCCCTGTACTCCTCTCCTCTCCGTACCACCCCATGACTGACCCCTGTACTCCTCTCCTCTCCATACCACCCCATGACTGACCCCTGTACTCCTCTCCTCTCCGTACCACCCCATGACTGACCCCTGTACTCCTCTCCTCTCCGTACCACCCCATGACTGACTCCTGTACTCCTCTCCTCTCCGTACCACCCCATGACAGACCCCTGTACTCCTCTCCTCTCCCTACTACCCCATCACTGACCCCTGTACTCCTCTCCGTACCACCCCATGACTGACCCCTGTACTCCTCTCCTCTCCGTACCACCCCATGACTTACCCTGGTACTCCTCTCCTCTCCATACCACCCCATGACTGACCCCTGTACTCCTCTCCCTACCACCCCATCACTGACCCCTGTACTCCTCTCCGTACCACCCCATGACTGACCCCTGTACTCCTCTCCTCTCCGTACCATCCCATGACTGACCCGTGTACTTCTCTCCTCTCCGTACCACCCCATGACTGACCCCTGTACTCCTCTGCTCTCCGTACCACCCCATGACTGACCCCTGTACTCCTCTCCATACCACCCCTTGACTGACCCCTGTACTCCTCTCCTCTCCAAACCACCCCATGACTGACCCCTGTACTCCTCTCCTCTCCCTACCACCCCATGACTGACCCCTGTACTCCTCTCTTCTCCCTACCACCCCATGACTGACCCCTGTACTCCTCTCCCTACCACCCCATGACTGTCCCCTGTACTCCTGTCCTCTCCCTACCGCCCCATCACTGACCCCTGTACTCCTCTCCTCTCTCTACAACCCCATGACTGACCCCTGTACTCCTCTCCATACCACCCCATGACTGACCCCTGTACTCCTCTCCTCTCCCTACCACCCCATGACTGACCCCTGTACTCCTCTCCCTACTACCCCATGACTGACCCCTGTACTCCTCTCCTCTTCCTACCACCCCATGACTGACCCCTGTACTCCTCTCCTCTCCATACCACCCCATGACTGACCCCAGTACTCCTCTCCTTTCCCTACCACCCCAAGACTGACCCCTGTACTCCTCTCCCTACCACCCCAAGACTGACCCCTGTACTCCTCTCCTCTCCCTACCACCCCATGACTGACCCCCGTACTCTTCTCCACTCCCTACCACCCCATGACTGACCCCTGTACTCCTCTCCCTACCACCCCATGACTGACCCCTGTACTCCTCTCCCTACCACCCCATGACTGACCCCGGTACTCCTCTCCTCTCCCTACCACCCCATGACTGACCCCTGTACTCCTCTCCTCTCCCTACCACCCCATGACTGACCCCTGTACTCCTCTCCTCTCCATACCACCCCATGACTGACCCCTGTACTCCTCTCCTCTCCCTACCACCCCATGACTAACCCCTGTACTCCTCTCCTCTCCATACCACCCCATGACTAGCCCCTATACTCCTCTCCTCTCCCTATCACCCCATGACTGACTACTGTACTCCTCTCCTCTCTGTTCCACCCCATGACTGACCCATGTACGCCTCTCCTCTCCATACTACCCCATGACTGACCACTGTACTCCTCTCCTCTCCCTACCACCCCATGACTGACCCCTGTACTCCTCTCCTCTCCCTACCACCCCATGACTAACCCCTGTACTCCTCTCCTCTCCCTACCAGCCCATGACTGACCCCTGTACTCCTCTCCTCTCCCTACCACCCCATGACTGACCCCTGTACTCCTCTCCATAGGACCCCATGACTGACCCCTGTACTCCTCTCCATACCACCCCATGACTGACCCCTGTACTCCTCTCCTCTCCATACCACCCCACCCCATGACTGACCCATGTACTCCTCTCCTCTCCCTACCACCCCTTGACTGACCCCTGTACTCCTCTCCTCTCCATACCACCCCATGACTGACCCCTGTATTCCTCTCCATACCACCCCACCCCACGACTGACCCCTGTACTCCTCTCCTCTCCCTACCACCCCTTGACTGACCCCTGTACTCCTCTCCTCTCCATACCACCCCATGACTGACCCATGTACTCCTCTCCTCTCCCTATCACCCCATGACTGACCCCTGTACTCCTCTCCTCTCCATACCACCCCATGACTGACCCCTGTTCTCCTCTTCTCTCCCTACCACCCCATGACTGACCCCTGTACTCCTCTCCTCTCCATATCACCCCATGACTGACCCCTGTACTCCTCTCCCTACCACCCCATGACTGACCCCTGTACTCCTCCCCTCTCCTCTCCATACAACCCCATGATTGACCCCTGTACTCCTCTCCATACAACCCCATGACTGACCCCTGTACTCCGCTCCTCTCCCTATCACCCCATGACTGACCTCTGTACTCCTCTCCTCTCCATACCACCCCATGACTGACCCCTGTACTCCTCTCCTCTCCCTACCACCCCATGAGTGACCCCTGTACTCCTCTCCTCTCCATACCACCCCATGACTTACCCCTGTACTCCTCTCCTCTCCCTACCACCCCATGACTGACCCCTGTACTCCTCTCCATACCACCCCATGACTGACCCCTGTACTCCTCTCCCTACCACCCCATGACTGACCCCTGTACTCCTCTCCGTACCACCCCATGACTGACCCCTGTACTCCTCTCCGTACCACCCCATGACTGACCCCTGTACTCCTCTCCTCTCCGTACCACCCCCTGACTGACCCCTGTACTCCTCTCCCTACCACCCCATCACTGACCCCTTTACTCCTCTCCTCTCCCTACCACCCCATGACTGACCCCTGTACTCCTCTCCTCTCCCTATCACCCCATGACTGACCCCTGTACTCCTCTCCTCTCCATACCACCCCATGACTGACCCCTGTACTCCTCTCCTCTCTCTATCACCCCATGACTGACACCTGTACTCCTCTCCTCTCCATACCACCTCATGACTGACCCCTGTACTCCTCTCCTCTCCCTATCACCCCATGACTGACCCCTGTACTCCTCTCCCTACCACCCCATGACTGACCCCTGTACTCCTCTCCTCCCCATACCACCCCATGACTGACCCCTGTACTCCTCTCCCTACCACCCCATCACTGACCCCTTTACTCCTCTCCTCTCCCTACCACCCCATGACTGACCCCTGTACTCCTCTCCCTATCACCCCATGACTGACCCCTGTACTCCTCTCCTCTCCATACCACCCCATGACTGACCCCTGTACTCCTCTCCCTACCACCCCATGACTGACCCCTGTACTCCTCTCCTCTCCATACCACCCCAAGACTGACCCCTTTATTCCTCTCCATACCACCCCATGACTGACCCCTGTACTCCTCTCCTGTCCCTATCACCCCATGACTGACCCCTGTACTCCTCTCCTCTCCATACCACCCCATGACTGACCCCTGTACTCCTCTCCTTTCCCTACCACCCCATGACTGACCCCTGTACTCCTCTCCTCTCCCTACCACCCCATAACTGACCCCTTTACTCCTCTCCTCTCCATACCACTCCATGACTGACCCCTGTACTCCTCTCCTCTCCCTACCACACCATAACTGACCCCTTCACTCCTCTCCTCTCCATACCACCCCATGACTGACCCCTGTACTCCTCTCCCTACCACACCATGACTGACCCCTGTACTCCTCTCCTCTCCGTACCACCCCATGACTGACCCCTGTACTCCTCTCCCTACCACCCCATGACTGACCCCTGTACTCCTCTCCTCTCCGTACACCCCATGACTGACCTCTGTACTCCTCTCCTCTCCGTACCACACAATGACTGACCCCTGTTCTCCTCTCCATACCACCCCATGACTGACCCCTGTACTCCTCTCCTCTCCAAACCACCCCATGACTGACCCCTGTACTGCTCTCCTCTTCATACCACCCCATGACTGACTCCTGTACTCCTCTCCCTATCACCCCATGACTGACCCCTGTACTCCTCTCCTCTCCATACCACCCCATGACTGACCCCTGTACTCCTCTCCTTACCACCCCATGAGTGACCCCTGTACTCCTCTCCTCTCCATACCACCCCATGACTTACCCCTGTACTCCTCTCCTCTCCCTACCGCCCCATGACTGACCCCTGTACTCCTCTCCATAGCACCCCATGACTGACCCCTGTACTCCTCTCCGTACCACCCCATGACTGACCCCTGTACTTCTCTCCGTACCACCCCATGACTGACCCCTGTACTCCTCTCCGTACCACCCCATGACTGACCCCTGTACTCCTCTCCTCTCCGTACCACCCCATGACAGACCCCTGTACTCCTCTCCTCTCCGTACCACCCCATAACTGACCCCTGTACTCCTCTCCCTACCACCCCATCACTGACCCCTGTACTCCTCTCCTCTCCCTATCACCCCCATGACTGACCCCTGTAATCCTCTCCTCTCCATACCACCCCATGACTGACCCCTGTACTCCTCTTCTCTCCCTATCACCCCATGACTGATCCCTGTACTCCTCTCCTCTCCCTACCACCCCATGACTGACCCCTGTACTCCTCTCCTCTCCAAACCACCCCATGACTGACCCCTGTACTCCTCTCCTCTCCCTACCACCCCATGACTGACCCCTGTACTCCTCTCCTCTTCAAACCACCCCATGACTGACCCCTGTACGCCTCTCCCTACCACCCCATGACTGACCCCTGTACTCCTCTCCCTATCACCCCATGACTGACCCCTGTACTCCTCTCCTCTCCCTACCACCCCATGACTGACCCCTGTACTCCTCTCCTTTCCCTGTCACCCCATGATTGACCACTGTACTCCTCTCCATACCACCCCATGACTGACCCCTGTACTCCGCTCCTTTCCATACCACCCCATGACTGACCCCTGTGCTCTTCTCCTCTCCATACCACCCGATGACTGACCCCTTTACTCCTCTCCCTATCACCCCATGACTGACTCCTGTACTCCTCTCCTCTCCATACCACCCCATGACTGACCCCTGTACTCCTCTCCTCTCTCTACCACCCCATGACTGACCCCTGTACTCCTCTCCTCTCCATACCACCCCATGACTGACCCCTGTACTCCTCTCCTCTCCATACCACCCCATAACTGACCCCTGTACTCCTCTCCTCTCCATACCACCCCATGACTGACCCCTGTACTCCTCTCCTCTCCATACCACCCCATGACTGACCCCTGTACTCCTCTCCTCTCCCTACCACCCCATGACTGACCCCTGTACTCCTTTCCTCTCCGTACAACCCCATGACTGACCCCTGTGCTCTTCTCCTCTCCATACCACCCGATGACTGACCCCTTTACTCCTCTCCCTATCACCCCATGACTGACCCCTGTACTCCTCTCCTCTCCATACCACCCCATGACTGACCCCTGTACTCCTCTCCTCTCCATACCACCCCATAACTGACCCCTGTACTCCTCTCCTCTCCATACCACCCCATGACTGACCCCTGTACTCCTCTCCTCTCCATACCACCCCATGACTGACCCCTGTACTCCTCTCCTCTCCCTACCACCCCATGACTGACCCCTGTACTCCTTTCCTCTCCGTACAACCCCATGACTGACCCCTGTGCTCTCCCCCCACCCCCCTTACAGAGCAGCTCCTGTATTCAGAAGCCAGCAGAGGTAATCAGAGGAATACAGGAGCTGCACTGGGAGGAGAGAGGAGGGGGCTAAAGCACAGCTGCCACAGTCCAATGCTAAAGCATGTAAGAGGGAGCCGGGAGGCTGTGCTCTCCCCCCACCCACCTTACAGAGCAGCTCCTGTATTCAGAAGCAAGCAGCGGTAATACAGGAGCTGCACTGGGAGGAGGGGGTGAGAGCACAACTGCCACAGTCCATTGCTGAAATATTGAAGAGAGAACTGAGAGGCTGTGCCCCCCCCCCCCCCCCGAGCCAATGCAGCTCGGAAGCCAGCAGCAGTAATCACAGAAATACAGGAGCTGCACTGGGAGGCTGAGGCGAGAGCACAGCAGCCACAGTCCAGTGCTGAAGCATGGAAGAGAGAGCCGGGAGGCTGTGCTTCCCCCCCTTCCAATGCAGCTCCTGTATTCAGAAGCCAGCAGAGGTAATCACAGAAATACAGGAGCTGCACTGGGAGGCTGAGGCGAGAGCACAGCAGCCACAGTCTAGTGCTGAAGCATGGAAGAGAGAGCCGGGAGGCTGTGCTTCCCCCCCTTCCAATGCAGCTCCTGTATTCAGAAGCCAGCAGAGGTAATCACAGAAATACAGGAGCTGCACTGGGAGGGGGAGAGCACAGCAGCCACAGTCCAGTGCTGATGCATCGAAGAGGGATCCGGGAGGCTGTGCTCCCTCTTCCTCTCCTTCCAGTGCAGCTCCTGTGTTCAGAAGCCAGCAGAGGTAATCACAGGAATACAGGCGCTGCACTGGAAGGAGAGAGGAGGGGACGAGAGCACAGCTGCCACAGTCCAGTGCTGAAGCATGGAAGAGAGAATGAAGAGGCTGAGCCCCCCCCCCCCCCCAGTGCAGCTCCTATATTTCTGTGATTACCTCTGAATACAGGAGCTGAAGCATGCATGAGAGGAGGAGAGAGCCAGGAGGAGGCAGGGTGGGGCGGGGTTCTCTCTCCCTCCAGGTCTGTATTCTATTTACATGAGTGCTGTCGGATTGGGACTGTGTGAGGTTTGCTCACTCCCCCCACCTGCATTCTTGTGTTGTTTTACCCCCTGCCCCGCCCACCAACTCCCTACCAGCAGCAGAAATTGCTGAAAAGTCCCGATCTATGATTATTATACGGGAGATATAGAGCGCCAGCAGTCCGCGCAGCACTTTACAATATAAAGGGAGACAACACAGCAGCAATACAATTAAATACAAGAGGGTTAGGAGGGTCCTGCTCCTGGGAGCTTACAGTCTAATAGGGAGGGGCTTGTGAAACAAAAGGTAGTGACTGTGAGGGGTGAACTGATGAGGGAAATAGACGATTCGGGTGTTAGCTGAAGGCAGGATAGGCCTCCCTGAAGAGATGCATTTTCAGGGATCGCCTTAAAGTGGACAGAGTAGGAGGTAACCGGACAGATTGGGGTAGTGAGTTCCAGAGGATGGGAGAGGCTCTGGAGAAGTCCTGGAAACAAGCATATGAGGAGGAGACAAGGGAGCTAGAGAGTAGGAGGTCTTGAGAGGAGCGGAGAAGACAGTTCGGGTGATATTTGGAGAGAAGATTGGCAATGTAGCTCACGGCAGAGTTGTAAATGTCTTTGTATGTTATTGGTAGTGTTTTGAATTGTATTCGTTGGGCAATGGGAAGCCAGTGGAGGGATTGGCAGAGGGGGTGGGCAATGGGAAGCCAGTGGAGGGATTGGCAGAGAGGGGGTGGGCAGAGGGAAACCAGTGGAGGGATTGGCAGAGAGGGGTGGCGGACACTAAATGGTTGGTAAGGTGGATGGATCTGGCAGCCGCATTCATGATAGACTGAAGAGGGGATACCTTGCGGAGAGGAAGACCAATGAGTAGGGACTTACAATAGTCAAGGCAAGAGATAACAAGGGAGTGAATAAGTAGCTTGGTGGTTTCAACGCTTGGAAAAGGGTCGTATTTTGGAGATGTTATGGAGGTGAAGTCTGCAAGATTTAGACAGCAATTGGATTTGGGGCTGAAAGGACAGGTTAGAGTCCAGGATTACACCTAGTACCCTGGCATGAGGGGGAGGTACTAATGGTTGTATTATTGATGGAGAAGTCATGGGGGAGGGGCATGGGCCAGAGGAAAAATCATGGGCTCATTTATAGAAAGATTGAGTTTGAGGAAGCGGTGATATGTGGGTTAGTAATGTGAGAGGAGACTGATAGAGTGGGGTGAGGAGTAGAGAGGTAGGTCTGTGTGTCCTCAGCATAGAGCTGGTGCCGGAAGCCATGGAAATGTATTAATTGATCAAGGGGTGAGGTGTAGATGGAGAAGAGGAGGGGTCCGAGGACAGAACCTTGGGGGACCCCCACAGGATGAGGAAGGGGAGAGGAGGAAACAGCTATAGGTAACACTGTAGGAGCGCTTTGATAGGTACATAGGTGAGGTTGAATAAAGACAATAGTCCATCCAGTTCCCCCTGTGTAGGTGTGTGTGGCCGTAATCATCTCTCATACCCCTAAATGTTCTGATCCTTGAGATGTACGTCTAAGAGTCTTTTGAAAGCCACCATACTACCCGCAGAAACCACCTCTTGTGGTAGAGAATTCCACAATCTTGTAGCCCTAACAGTAAAGAACCCCCACGTTGCCTGAGGTTAAAACGCTTCTCCTCTAATCGCATTGTATGTCCTCGAGTCCTCATGCAATCCTTTCCAATGAACAGCTTTTTTTCTAAGCTGAGATCCCCATTGAGATATTTATAAATTGCTATCATGTCCCCCCTCAGACGTCTCTTCTCCAGGAAGAATAAATCAAGCGATTACAGACGCTCTTCATAATTTAGGTCCTCCAATCCCCTAATCAGTTTAGTTGCCCTTCTCTGGACTCTCTCCAGCTCCAACACATCCCTCCTGAGGACTGGCGACCAGAACTGGACAGAATACTCCAGATGTGGTCGGACCAGAGTTTTATAAAGTGGAAGGATTATAGTCTTATCTCTGGAATACATCCCTTTCTTTATGCATGCTAATATTCTGCTGGCTTAGGTAGGAGAACCAAGATAGAGAATAGAGTCTTGAGGAGGAGGGGATGGTTAACAGTATCAAAGGCTGCTGTTAGGGATACAAGTGGTAGCCTGATGGCAGAGGAAGGCCCCACGTGTGCTGGAGGGCGGAGCTTAGACGGGACCCCCCAAGGTAAGTGACACAGGCTAACCTGAGGTGCGGAATCTAAGTATCCACCGGTTTTCGCCAGGGCCTCTAGTGGTGAGGATGGACTTTGCTGCGTGTGGATACCAGGTCGCAGTCCTCAGGGTCGCCCCACCAAGGGAGAAACCGGTCAAGATCCGAAGGCAGATAAGCAGACAAGGGAGATCCGAAAGAATGGTCAAACAAGCCGGGGGTCAGGACGGGCAGCAGGTCAACAAGGTCAGGACAAGCCAAAGGTCAAACGGATATCAAACAGGTAACAGGAAGCAGGCTTCAGGAACACAGGAAGAGCTGCAGACAAGACAGCGAAGACACAGTGCTTCTGAGCTGTTTAAATAAGGCAGCCTGTTTGCCAATTACTGCAATTAGTCTGCTCTTGTTTAACCCTTTGGATTGCAGAATCATGACAGCACATCAGTGTGCTCAGGAAGCATTCCTAACAGCTGCAGAGAGGTCCTGTAGTATGAGTATGGAGTAGTGGCCATTGGTTTTAGCAGTTAGTAGATCGTTAGTGAGTTTCAGTGATTGATCACAGCTATCACATGGTACAGATGTGATAGGCCCTGTCTGTATCATGTGATCACCTTGACCAACCATTCATTGTGTACAACTGTCATGTGATCGCTGTGAACGTTTACATGGTACTGGGGTCAGCCCAGTACAATGATCTGTCATTCGGTGGAGCTGCAGCGTGGCCACTAGACTTGGAAGACTTCATATGATGTCCACCCAGGATGGGAGAGCCCCCCACTCATCCATCATACTGCTATAGGCCTGATGGGAAGCAGTGAATTACAGGCTAAATCCACCTGGAGACCCGACGCTGTACGAGTTATAGATGTAGTCTCGGTGGTCCCTGTGGAAGTCCATGTGTGGACATTTCTACCTATGATAAATGACAGGCTTATCCCACCTTGAGATGTTCTCCACACCTGGAATGTGCTGAGTTCTTGGATAACGTGTACACAGGGATTACAGATTGGCTTTATCACCCCAACGAGCTCGCTCCAGTTCATGGATGTAATCATTATGTTTGGATGATCCCACCAGTCAGGAGCCTTTCCTGTCATCCTACATGATCCCTTCTGAGGATTCTTCTATCCTTCCAAACAAATGTATGAAATCATCCATGAGTCCTCCTTCTATGTGATCTAGAAGATCTGGAATCACAATGCCTTTATGGATGAAGTGGATGACCCAGTTTATATATTATTTATTGCTTTACAGATTTTTCACTCCAGGATGAATTATTTTATTTATATAACCATTCGAGGAAGTGTTCTTACTTTGAGGGATCTCCACCACCATTTCTGTGTCACCATTACATCCTTGCAGTTTATTCTTCATTATAAATGTGTGTATATATATATATATATATATATATATATATATATAGTATCTGACAAAAGTAAGTACACCCCTCACATTTTATTCTATCTTTTCATGTGACAACACTGAAGATATGAGACTTTGCTACAATGTAAAGTAGTGAGTGTACAGCTTGTATAACAGTGTAAATTTGCTGTCCCCTCAAAATAACTCAACACACAGCCATTAATGTCTAAACCGCTGGCAACAAAAGTGAGTACACCCCTAAGTGAAAATGTTCAAATTGGGCCCAAAGTGTCAATATTTTGTGTGGCCGCCATTATTTTCCAGCACTGCCTTAACCCTCCTGGGCATGGAGTTCACCAGAGCTTCACAGGTTGCCACTGGAGTCCTCTTCCACTCCTCCATGATGACATCACAGAGCTGGTGGATGTTAGAGACCTTTCACTCCTCCACCTTCCGTTTGAGGATGCACCAGGAGGCAGCGGAGGAGGTAATAAGACCTTATTTTCTATTTATACCCAGTAACCCCCCGTCATGTTCCTCCATAGTCACTGTGACCTCTTTTATCTCCAGCAGATGATGATATATACACATAATATCTGACAAAAGTAAGTACACCCCTCCCATTTCTGTAAACATTTTATTCTATCTTTTCATGTGACAACACTGAAGAAATGACACTTTGCTACAATGTAAAGTAGTGAGTGTACAGCTTGTATAACAGTGTAAATTTGCTGTCCCCTCAAAATAACTCAACACACAGCCATTAATGTCTAAACTGCTGGCAACAAAAGTGAGTACACCCCTAAGAGAAAATGTCCATATTGGGTCCAAAGTGTCAATTTTGTGTGTGGCCGCCATTATTTTCCCCTCTTGGGCATGGAATTCACCAGAGCTTCACAGGTTGGCACTGGAGTCCTCTTCCACTCCTCCATGACAACATCACGGAGCTGGTGGATGTTAGAGACCTTGCGCTCCTCCATCTTCCATTTGAGGATGCCCCACAGATGCTCAATAGGGTTTAGGTCTGGAGACGAGCTTGGCCAGTCCATCACCTTTACCCTCAGCTTCTTTAGTAAGGCAGTGGTCATCTTGGAGGTGTTTGGGGTCGTTATGTTGGAATATTGCCCTGCGGCCCAGTCTCTGAAGGGAGGGGATCATGCTCTGCTTCAGTATGTCACAGTACATGTTGGCATTCATGGTTCCCTCAATGAACTGTAACTCCCCAGTGCTGGCAGCACTCATGCAGCACCAGACCATGACACTCTCACCACCATTCTTGACTGTAGGAAGACACACTTGTCTTTGTACTCCTCACCTGGTTGCCCCCACACACGCCTGACACCATCTGAACCAAATAAGTTTATCTTGGTCTCATCAGACCACAGGAGATGATTCCAGTAATCCATGTCCTTAGTCTGCTTGTCTTCAGCAAACTGTTTGTGGGCTTTCTTGTCCATCATCTTTAGAAGAGGCTTCCTTCTGGGAGGACAGCCATGCAGACCAATTTGATGCAGTGTGCAGCGTATGGTCTGAGCACTGACAGGCTGACCCCTCCCCCACCCCTTCAACCTCTGCAGCAATGCTGGCAGCACTCATACGTCTATTTCCCAAAGACAACCTCTGGATATGTCCTGTAACACCTCTGTATGGTCTTGGCCACCGTGCTGCAGCTCAGTTTCAGGGTCTTGGCAATCTTCTTATAGCCTAGGCCATCTTCATGTAGAGCAACAATTAATTCTTTTTTTTCAGATCCTTAGAGAGTTCTTTGCCATGAGGTGCCATGTTGAACTTCCAGTGACCAGTATGAGAGAGTGAGAGCGATAACACCAAATTTAACACACCTGCTCCCCATTCACACCTGAGACCTTGTAACACTAACGAGTCACATGACACCGGGGAGGGAAAATGGCTAATTGGGCCTAATTTGGACATTGTAAGTGGGGTGTACTCACTTTTGTGAGATATTGTATAGTGTGGAAATGTAGAATAACCCCGTATATTACAATAAGATTTTACACAGTAATGATCAGCGCCCCCTCCAGAGACACTATGATGAGTCACACAATAGGAGTGTGAGAGGGACTGGATTTTGGGGGAATGCATAGTTGCCAACGCTCACAGATTTCCCAGGAAATTCACAGAAAATTGACTGCTGTCCTGAGGAGAATCCCAAAAATGTATCAATGTCCCGGGCAGCAGCCAGCCTAGTAGAGACTCTGCATCGTAACCCCCCCTCCCCCCCCCCAGTGCTGGGGTAACACACAGGTTAATATGAGAGCTTTCTCAGATCCTCCCCCTGCCTCCTCCTCTCCACCGGATTTACCATGCAAGGAGGTCAGGTGGCGTTTGCCTCTCAATGATTGGGTGGGATTCAGAGAGGGGGTATGGCTAGCCTCACAGAGGTGAAGATGAATATGGCAGACCGACCTGATGCCATCCAAGCAGCCAGAGGTGTATTTCTATCCTGCAGTTCGGTCTCTGGGGGAAAATCATGATAGTCTCTTTTTTTTGTAAAGGGAGGGGGTAGAGCAGCAGCCATACACACACCATCTTTATGTATGTAGTGAGGAAACTGCACTGACCGGTGTACTCACTGACATCCCTCCCCTCCCCCATACACAGAACGCTGTACACATTCATGGCTGTGTGAGAAGCCTCTGCTGTCAGGTGTGTCCTTCACCCCTCTGACCATCTCTATCATGTCCGCAATCTCTGAACCCATCTCTGGTATCATGTCTGCAGTCTCTGAACCCATCTCAGGTATCATGTCCGCAGTCTCTGAACCCATCTCAGGTATCATGTCCGCAGTCTGACAATCTCTTGTATCATGTCCACAGTCTCTGACCATCTCTTGTATCATGTCTGCAGTCTCTGACCATCTCTTGTATCATGTTCGCACAGTCTCTGCCCATCGCTTGTATCAAGTTCGCACAGTCTCTGCCCATCGCTTGTATCAAGTTCGCACAGTCTCTGACCATCTCTTGTATCATGTCCGCACAGTCTCTGACCATCTCTTGTATCATATCTGCAGTCTCTGACCATCTCTTGTATCATGTCCGCACAGTCTCTGACCATCTCTTGTATCATATCTGCAGTCTCTGACCATCTCTTGTATCATGTCGGCAGTCTCTGGTATCATGTCTGCAGTCTCTGATCATCTCTTCTATCATGTCCGCACAGTCTCTGACCATCTCTTGTATGATGTCCGCAATCCCTGAACCCATCTCTTGTATCATGTCCGCACAGTCTCTGACCATCTCTTGTGTCATGTCTGCAGTCTCTGACCATCTTTTGTATCATGTCCTCAGTCTCTGACCATCTCTTGTATGATGTCCGCACTGTCTCTGACCATCTCTTGTATGATTTCCGCAATCCCTGAACCCATCTCTTGTATCATATCTACAGTCTCTGACCATCTCTTGTATAATTTCCGCAGTCTCTGTTATCACGTCTGCAGTCTCTGATCATCTCTTCTATCATGTCCACACAGTCTCTGACCATCTCTTGTATGATGTCCGCAATCCCTGAATCCATCTCTTGTATTATGTTCGCACAGTCTCTGACCGTCTCTTGTGTCATGTCTGCAGTCTCTGACCATCTCTTGTATCATGTCCACAGTCCCTGACCATCTCCTGTATCATATCCGCACAGTCTCTGACCATCTCTTGTATAATTTCCACAGTCACCGGTATAAAGTCTGCAGTCTCTGATCATCTCTTGTATCATGTCTGCAGTCTCTGATCATCTCTTCTATCATGTCCGCACAGTCTCTGACCATCTCTTGTATGATGTCCGCAATCCCTGAACCCATCTCTTGTATCATTTCTGCACAGTCTCTGACCATCTCTTGTATCATGTCCGCACAGTCTCTGACCATCTCTTGTATGATGTCCGCACTGTCTCTGACCATCTCTTGTATGATGTCCGCAATCTCTGAACCCATCTCTTGTATCATGTCCGCACAGTCTCTGACCATCCCTTGTATCATGTCCGCACAGTCTCTGACCATCCCTTGTATCATGTCCACACAGTCTCTGACCATCTCTTGTATCATGTCCGCACAGTCTCTGACCATCTCCTGTATCATGTCCACACAGTCCCTGACCATCTCCTGTATCATATCCGCACAGTCTCTAACCATCTCCTGCATCATGTCTGCAATCTCTGACCATCTCTTGTATCTGTTTGATGGGATCTGCCTGGGGGGATGGTATTTGGATTATATTTATCTGCTGATTGTTAAACGTTCTGCCATACACATATTGCTATTGTGGTGTAGGATCTGTGCCCGCTCTCCCTCCATCCCTCTTTCTTTCCTTCCTTCTCTCTCCTTTCCTCCCTATCTCTCTCTTTTTTTCTTTCTTTCTTCTCCCTTCATTCCTCTTTCACCTCAGACTCTATTTAACCACACCCCCTTTAGGGTAGGATGTTTTTTAGGACCCCTTCGCCTGCCAATAGCCCTCCTGGACAAAGATTTGTGTTTTCCAATCCAAACACGTTGGATGTCACCAGGTTAGGAGAGCGCCCTCTCTGGTTACATCTAAGCCGTATCCGGGCCCGCCATCCACTGGAGTATCTGTGACCGAGACCCTGGCAGTGGATAAGAGCTTCTGCTCCTTATGCCAATATTCCCCATTTACTGCTATATAGGGGTATATTGCTTCACAGGCACCACAAACTCTGGGGGACTACTCCACCGATCTCACACACACACACACACACACACACACACAGGGCTCACCTCCACTGATCTCACACACACACAGGGCTCACCTCCACCGATCTCCCACACAGGGCTCACCTCCACTGATCTCGCACACACAGAGCTAATTTCTGCCGATCTCGCTCACACAGGGCACCCCTCCACCGATCTCACACACACAGGGCTCACCTCCACTGATCTCGCACACACAGAGCTAATTTCTGCCGATCTCGCGCACACAGGGCACCCCTCCACCGATCTCACACTCACAGGGCTCAACTCCACCGATCTCGCACACACAGAGCTCATTTCTGCCGATCTCGTGCACACAGGGCTCCCCTCCACCGATCTCTCACACACAGGGCTCCCCTCCACCGATCTCTCACACACAGGGCTCACCTCCACCGATCTCTCACACACACAGGGCTCACCTCCACCGATCTCGCACACACAGGGCTCACCTCCACTGATCTCTCACACACACAGGGCTCACATCCACCGATCTCGCACACACAGGGATCACCTCCACCGATCTCACACACACACAGGGCTCACCTCCACCGATCTCCCACACACAGGGCTCACCTCCACCGATCTCACACCCAGGGCTCACCGCCACCGATCTCACACCCTGGGCTCACCTCCACCGATCTCCCACACACAGGGCTCACCTCCACCGATCTCTCACACAGGGCTCACCTCCACCGATCTCTCACACAGGGCTCACCTCCACCGATCTCTCCCACACACAGGGCTCATCTCCACCGATCTCCCACACACACAAGGCTCACCTCCACCGATCTCGCACACACACAGGGCTCACCTCCACTGATCTCCCACTCACAGGGCTCACCTCCACCAATCTCACACACACACAGGGCTCACCTCCAACGATTTCTCCCACACAGGGCTCACCTCCACCGATCTCCCACACAGGGCTCACTTCCACCGATCTCACACACACAGGGCTCACCTCCACCGATCTCACACACACACAGGGCTCACCTCCACCGATCTCACACACACACAGGGCTCACCTCCACCAATCTCACACACACAGGGCTCACCTCCACCAATCTCACACACACAGGGCTCACCTCCACCAATCTCACACACAGGGCTCACCTCCACCAATCTCACACACACAGGGCTCACCTCCACCAATCTCACACACACAGGGCTCACCTCCACCGATCTCACACACACAGGGCTCACTTCCACCGATCTCACACACACAGGGCTCACCTCCACCAATCTCACACTCATCAGTCTCTGAACCCATCTCTGGTATCATGTCCGCAGTCTCTGACAATCTCTTGTATCATGTCCGCAGTCTCTGACCATCTCCTGTATCATGTCTGCAGTCTCTGACCATCTCTTGTAGGGATGCACCGAATATTCGGCCGAAAATAGAGAAAATGGCACTTTCGGTGTTCGGCCGAATAAGTCAAAAGGCCGAATAATTTTGAGCCGAACAATGTCAGCTTCCGCCCTGACCGCTCACCTTCCTCATTGCGGCTCGCGGCTCCCTTCTCACACGCCGCCGGTGTCCTGTCCGGCCGCGAGTAGGGGGTGTGACGTCACGCGCGCATCCCGCCCCCTGCTCCTGACTGCGACTCCTTCACACTAGGTCCACGCCCCGCCCCCTGTTCTGTAATGATCCTCTGCTATGATCTCTGAAATGATCCTATGTAGTGATCCTCTTCTATGATCTCTGTAATGATCCTCTGTAGTGATCTGCTATGGTCCTCTATTATGATCTATGTAATTGTCCTCTGCTATGATCCTCTACAGTGACCTTCTGCTATGATCTCTGTAATAATCCTCTGCTATTATCTCTGTAGTGATCTGCTGTGGTCCTCTATTATGATCTATGTAAATGTCCTCTGCAGTAACCCTCTGCTATAATTTATGTAATGATCCTCTGTAGCTTCCGCCCTGACCGCTCACCTTCCTCATTGCGGCTCCCTTCTCACACGCCGCCGGTGTCCTGTCCGGCCGCGAGTAGGGGGTGTGACGTCACGCGCGCGTCCCGCCCCCTGCTCCTGACTGCGGCTCCTTCACACTAGGTCCACGCCCCGCCCCCCTGTTCGCGGCTTTTGGCTCTGGCTGCAGTTCAGGTATGTGATGTGGAGCTGAGCACATTTGGGGGAGAAGAATACGGTAGCTGGCAGCTGCACAAGCATTAGTGTGCAGACTGCCATATGTTGTTGCCACTTGCCATGCTCATTATATTAGAGTGCCCTATAAAGTGCCCCTTAAAAAAAAAAAAGAAAAAAAATGTGCCCAACAGAGTGCTCCCTTTACATAAAATGTGGCCATCAGCGTTCCCCTTATTTTATGCTAAGGGACATGCTGATGAGCATATTTTATGTTAAGGGGCACTCTGATGAGCATATTTTATGTTAAGGGGCACTCTGATGGGCATATTTCATTTTAAGGGGCACGCTAATGGGCATATTTTATGTTAAGAGCAACGCTGATTTAAATGTTTTGTTTTGCCCATCAGAGTGCCCCCTAACATAAAATGTGCCCATCAGCGTGCCCCCTAACATAAAATGTGCCCATCAGAGTGCCCCCTAACATAAAATGTGCCCATCAGCGTGCCCCTTATTTTATGCTAAGGGACATGCTGAAGAGCATATTATGTTAAGGGGCACTCTGATGAGCATATTTTATGTTAAGGGGCACCCTAATGGGCATATTTTATGTTAAGGGGCACGCTAATGGGCATATTTTATGTTAAGAGCAACGCTGATTTAAATGTTTTGCCCATCAGAGTGCCCCCTAACATAAAATGTGCCCATCAGCGTGCCCCCTAACATAAAATGTGCCCATCAGAGTGCCCCCTAACATAAAATGTGCCCATCAGCGTGCCCCTTATTTTATGTTAAGGGTCACACTGATGGGAAAATTTTATGCTAAGGGTCACGCTGATGGACTCATTTTATGTTAAGAAGCGAGAGAGAGAGAGAGACATGAGAGGACAAGAGAGAGAGAGAGACATGAGAGGACAAGAGAGAGAGAGTGAGAGGACAAGAGAGAGAGACACGAGAGGACAAGAGTGAGAGGACAAGAGAGAGACGTGAGAGGACAAGAGAGAGACGTGAGAGGACAAGAGAGAGAGAGAGAGGACAAGAGAGAGAGAGAGAGAGAGGACAAGAGAGAGAGTCATGAGAGGACAAGAGAGAGAGTGAGAGGACAAGAGAGAGACATGAGAGGACAAGAGAGAGAGACATGAGAGGACAAGAGAGAGAGACATGAGAGGACAAGAGAGAGAGGACAAGAGAGAGAGGACAAGAGAGTGAGAGTGAGAGGACAAGAGAGAGAGAGAGAGAGACATGAGAGGACAAGAGAGAGACATACCAGGACAAGAGAGAGACACGAGAGGAGAGAGACATGAGAGACAGAGGTATATATACGGTATACACGAACACACACTTTTTTTTTATTTTTTAAGGTTGGGTGTGGTAATCTTGGGTGAGTTTCCCACACTTTATTTTCAAGGAGTTGACCCCTGGACGCAATCAAATAACCCGCGTAGAGTGAGAGGCGCGCGCTTTATGCAGCAAACATGTCAGCAGTGTGGAAGCACTTTAAAGTGTCAGAGAAAGAGGCAAAAACGGCCGTTTGCAGACATTGTTCTGCTGAATTGTCCAGAGGGGGTGCATCTGCAAAAACGTACAGCACTTCAAGTTTAATTTATCACTTAAGATCAAGACACACCGAACATCATGCAGAGTACGAGAAAGACGGCAACAGCAGCAGCGAAAAGAAAAGTAGCTCCCAGTCCTAGGACACCCACTCCATCTGTGGCTGACTTCTTAGAAAAGGCAAAAAAGTTTGCCAATGACAGTGCCAAAGCTAAAGGTATTACTACAAAGATAATGGAATTCATCGCATTGGATGATCAACCATTCTCTGTTGTAGAGGATGTTGGATTTCGCAGGCTTATAGACCATATTGAGCCCTGTTACACCATCCCTAGTAGAGGGCATTTCTCAGACGTGTGCTTACCTGAGATGTATAACGTCGTTTCAACTAACGTCCATGAGCTTTTGGCCACAGATATTGCAGCCCTCAGCTTCACGACTGATATTTGGAGCTCGGATGTGAGCCCCACTAGTATGCTGAGTTTAACTGCGCAGTGGATCGACACAGATTTCAAGCTACAAAAGATTGTGCTTCACTCACAAGAGTTTAGAGGGTCCCATACAGCTGTAGCCATATCCGAGGCGTTCGCCAACATGTTTGACACTTGGCGTATCGACCGATCTAAAGTGCATGCGGTAGTCAGTGACAACGCAAGAAATATGTCTAAAGCCATGGAAGATAGCAATCTGAAAGGCATACGGTGTATGGCACACACAATTCAACTGGCGGTCAACGAGGGATTTTTGAGTCAGCGCAGTAAAGCAGATGTGATAGCGATAGACAGGAAATTTGCTGGCCATTTTAAACATTCACCGCTTGCCTATGCGCGCCTACAATCTATCCAAGAACAGTTCGGAATGCCACAAAAACGTTTCCAACAAGATGTGAGCACAAGGTGGAACAGTACATATTATATGCTGGAAAGCCTTTTTGCGCAAAAGCGAGTCTTGGCTACATACATAGCAGATCATGACCTGCCCGCGACATTCACCGCACACCAGTGGGTGTTAATCGAGAACGTTCTCTCTCTTCTCGCCCCCTTTGAGCAGATAACAAAAGAGATAAGCTTATCTGATGCATCTGTGGCAGACGTCATACCCTTACTTGCAGCATTAAAGCGTCTTTTAAACAAAGAGGCTGAAACAGACCACGGAGTGAAAACAACTAAAAGTGCGCTCTTAGAAGCTGTCAGCACAGGATTTAGTCAGGCGGACTCAGAACCCCTGTACTGCATCGCGACTGTGCTTGATCCACGATATAAAGATCATTACTTGGATGTGGGGAAAAAGATGCGCACACGAGAAATGATCCAGGCCGAGTTGGATTTGGGAAAGCCGCTAGGTGATGGAGACGGTCAGGTGATGCACAGCGCAGGAGATGAAAACAGCGCAGAGAGTAAACGGGCTCGTACTACAGATGAGCCACGCACAGTCTCGCTGTCTGACATGTTTGATGAGATCCTCCAAGAGAATAACCCATTTGCAAGACAGAGGACAAGTTCGACCGCTCAACAGTTAGATGGGTATCTCTCAGAAGTCCCCATCCCCAGGAGCAATAACCCTCTCGAATTTTGGAGGACCAATCAAGGCCGCTTTCCCGACTTGGCGCAGATGGCACGCAGGTAGGCTACTTGTATGGGAGACATTGTTCGTTTTGAAATGAGCAACTGTCAGAAAACTGCAATAAAATTTTCAACTATTCTGATTTCTGCAGGTACTTGTCTGCTCCATGCACAAGCACCGACAGTGAGAGACTGTTTAGTGCTGCATTTCATGTCATCGATGAGAAGAGGAACCGACTTTCATGTGAGAAAGCAGAGAAACTACTTTTCATAAAGAAGAACCTGCTACTTTTCCTGAAGAAGTAGGCTTATGTCTAGGACAGTTATTCATTTGTTTTGGGTTCATCCACAGTTTTTGCACGATTCAATGCACATTTGTTGTTGTAGACATACAGAGTTACATTCTTTCAGCAGTCAGTTATAGGCCTAACGTAGGCTATTCAAGAAAAGGGCTTCAAAGATGGCAGAAATTTTTTTTTTTTTTTACTAATTTATTTATTTTAAGTTATATTGTGCTTTTATATTTGCTGGAATGTTCAAAAATGTTCAGTGTTAAATAAATATTTTGAAATTGTATTTTTGTTATTTGATTTATTTATCTGAAAAGCAACACAAAATAGTAAAAAGCAAATTTTTACCATTTAATTATTGAATTTGTAATGGTGAAAAAATTGGCAAAATAAATGGAAAAAATGCGAAACACCGCGTTCGGTATTCGGCCAAGCATTTCATTATTATTCGGCTTCGGCCAAGAATTTAATTTCGGTGCATCCCTAATCTCTTGTATCATGTCTGCAGTCTCTGACCATCTCTTGTATCATGTCTGCAGTCTCTGACCATCTCTTGTATCATGTCTGCAGTCTCTGACCATCTCTTGTATCATGTCCGCACAGTCTCTGCCCATCGCTTGTATCATGTTCGCACAGTCTCTGACCATCTCTTGTATCATGTCCGCACAGTCCCTGACCATCTCTTGTATCATATCTGCAGTCTCTGACCATCTCTTGTATCATGTCCGCAGTCTCTGGTATCACATCTGCAGTCTCTGATCATCTCTTCTATCATGTCCACACAGTCTCTGACCATCTCTTGTATGATGTCCGCACTGTCTCTGACCATCTTTTGTATCCTGTCCGCAATCTTTGAACCCATCTCTTGTATCATGTCCGCACAGTCTCTGACCATCCCTTGTATCATGTCCACACAGTCTCTGACCATCTCCTGTATCATGTCCACATAGTCTCTGACCATCTCTTGTATCATGTCCACAGTCCCTGACCATCTCTTGTATAATTTCCGCAGTCTCTGGTATCACGTCTGCAGTCTCTGATCATCTCTTCTATCATGTCCGCACAGTCTCTGACCATCTCTTGTATGATGTCCGCAATCCCTGAACCCATCTCTTGTATCATGTCCGCACAGTCTCTCACCATCTCTTGTGTCATGTCTGCAGTCTCTGACCATCTCTTGTATCATGTCCGCACAGTCTCTGACCATCTCTTGTATCATGTCCGCACAGTCTCTGACCATCTCTTGTATCATGTCCGCACAGTCTCTGACCATCTCTTGTATCATGTCCGCACAGTCTCTGACCATCTCTTGTATCATGTCCGCATAGTCTCTGACCATCTCTTGTATCATGTCCTCAGTCTCTGACCATCTCTTGTATCATGTCCGCACTGTCTCTGACCATCTCTTGTATCATGTCCGCAATCTCTGAACCCATCTCTTGTATCATGTCCGCACAGTCTCTGACCATCTCTTGTATCATGTCCGCAATCTCTGAACCCATCTCTTGTATCATGTCCGCATAGTCTCTGACCATCCCTTGTATCATGTCCGCACAGTCTCTGACCATCTCCTGTATCATGTCCGCACAGTCTCTGACCATCTCCTTTATCATGTCCACACAGTCTCTGACCATCTCTTGTATCATGTCCACAGTCCCTGACCATCTCCTGTATCATATCCGCACAGTCTCTAACCATCTCCTGTATCATGTCTGCAATCTCTGACCATCTCTTGTATCTGTTTGATGGGATCTGCCTGGGGGGATGGTATTTGGAGTATCTTTATCTGCTGATTGTTAAACATTCTGCCATACACATATTGCTATTGTGGTGTAGGATCTGTGCCTGCTCTCCCTCCATCCCTCTTTCTTTCCTTCCTTCTCTCTCCTTTCCTCCCTATCTCTCTCTTTTTCCTTCTTTCTTCTCCCTTCATCCCTCTTTCACCTCAGACTCCATTTAACCACACCCCCTTTAGGGTAGGATGTTTTTTAGGACCCCTTCGCCTGCCAATAGCCCTCCTGGACAAAGATTTGTGTTTTCCAATCCAAACACGTCGGATGTCACCAGGTTAGGAGAGCGCCCTCTCTGGTTACATCTAAGCCGTATCTGGGCCCGCCATCCACCAGAGTATCCGTGACCGAGACCCTGGCAGTGGATTAGAGCTTCTGCTCCTTATGCCAATATTCCCCATTTACTGCTATATAGGGGTATATTGCTTCACAGGCACCACAAACTCTGGGGGACTACAGAGCCCAGCACACCTATTCATCTACAGCCGGGGGTTTTCTGAGGAAGTGCTGCCAGGTTCCCCCAGGAGTTGTCTGACACTTTGTTATCAGAAAGTTTTATTGGAATTATCGTGTTGTGGGTTCAGATATTTTATCCATAGTGCAAGCGCTGCCCCAACATTTATTATTTGTAGAATAACCCCTTCAAGGTCAGAGAATTTACCCAGTTGCAAGTATTACCTTTGTGACCTGATAGTTCCAACACTGTGTCACCTCCACCGATCTCACACACACACAGGGCTCACCTCCACCGATCTCACACACACACAGGGCTCCCCTCCACGATCTCTCACACACACACAGGGCTCACCTCCACCGATCTCCCACACACAGGGCTCACCTCCACCGATCTCCCACAAACAGGGCTCACCTCCACCAATCTCCCACAAACAGGGCTCACCTCCACCGATCTCACACGCAGGGCTCACCTCCACCGATCTCTCACACAGGGCTCACCTCCACCGATCTCTCACACACAGGGCTCCCCTCCACTGATCTCGCACACACAGGGCTCACCTCCACCAATCTCACACACACAGGGCTCACCTCCACCGAACTCCCACACACAGGGCTCACCTCCACCGATCTCACACACAGGGCTTACCTCCGCCGATCTCACACACAGGGCTCACCTCCACCGATCTCCCACACACACAGGGCTCACCTCCACCGATCTCCCACACACACAGGGTTCACCTCCACCGATCTCCCACACACACAGGGCTCACCTCCACCGATCTCCCACACACACAGGGCTCACCTCCACCGATCTCACACACAGGGCTCACCTCCACCGATCTCACACACAGGGCTCACCTCCACCGATCTCACACCCAGGGCTCACCGCCACCGATCTCACACCCTGGGCTCACCTCCACCAATCTCCCACACACAGGGCTCACCTCCACCGATCTCTCACACAGGGCTCACCTCCACCGATCTCTCACACACACAGGGCTCACCTTCACCGATCTCACACACACAGGGCTCACCTTCACCGATCTCACACACACAGGGCTCACCTCCACCGATCTCCCACACACACAAGGCTCACCTCCACCGATCTCGCACACACAGAGCTCATTTCCACCGATCTCTCACACACACAGAGCTCACCTCCACTGATCTCTCACACACACAGGGCTCACCTCCACTGATCTCTCACACACACAGGGCTCACCTCCACCGATCTCGCACACACAGGGCTCACCTCCACCGATCTCTCACACAGGACTCACCTCCACCGATCTCACACACACAGGGCTCACCTCCACCGATCTCACACACACAGGGCTCACCTCCACCGATCTCACACACACAGGGCTCACCTCCACCGATCTCTCACACACACAGGGCTCACCTCCACCGATCTCTCACCCAGGGCTCACCTCCACCGATCTCTCACACAGGGCTCACCTCCACCGATCTCTCACACACAGGGCTCACCTCCACCGATCTCACACACACAGGGCTCACCTCCACTGATCTCCCACACAGGGCTCACCTCCAAAAACTAAACAGCCCAAACCAAATGTTTTCCCATGGGGCAGTAGTTCTTTAATGTACAACATACTATTATTGTGTAACCAATACCATCCAAATAATTCTTACTTTAATTTCCCAAAGTTATCCGTCTACAAGGAGACCTGTATAGATCAAATGAGGATGGAGGAGGACCGGAGTCACATGACTGAGAATATACTAAACCTCACCCTGGAGATCATCTACCTGCTGACCGGAGAGGGGAGGAGGATTCTGGGAGGTCACATGACATCACTCTTATCTCTATTAGTAAAACCCAGACCTGACCAGAGAGGTGAGGAGGATTCTGGGAGGTCACATGACATCACTCTTATCTCTATTAATAAAACACAGACCTGACTGGAGAGGTGAGGAGGATTCTGGGATTCTAATATGATATTCCTATTGGTTCCTCAATACAGAGATTTCCTCCTCTGAAGTCAGGTGATCATATGACCATCACAGTGCCTTCATGTGACTCCCTAAAACCTGAGAGACACAACATGCAGAAGATTCTAGAAGTCACCAAGAAGATGATGGAGCTGCTGACAGGAGAGGTGAGCGGTGCTGGGAATTCTGGGACATTATCCAGTAACAGACAAGGGATGTGTCTGGATGGTGACTGTATCATTGTGTGTGTCAGGTTCCTATAAGGTGTCAGGATATCACTGTCTATTTCTCCATGGAGGAGTGGGAGTATTTAGAAGGACACAAGGATCTCTACAAGGACATCATGATGGACAATCAGCCGCCCCTCACATCACCGGGTAAGAGGAGTCTTTATTGTAAAGGAGAGAGCAATACGGAGGCTCCACCTAGATCTCCCATCATCTGATAAACGCATAGAAACAATGTATTCAGTCAGTGTATGTGTTTCCTACAGATGGATCCAGTAATAGGAACCCACCAGAGAGATGTCCCTGTCCTCTGTATTCCCGGGATTCCACACAGGAAGATCACACCATCCCTCACCATCATCAGGTAGAGGATTGACTTTATTGTCAGTTCTGATTTATACACAGCTTGTTTTTTTTCAATGAATGTTTTATTATATATTCAGAGTGGAATCCTCTGGGATTATAATATTGTTATTAAAGAAGAGTATAAAGAGGAGGATGAGGAGTATGGAGTGATGGAGGAGTTTTCAGAAGGACACAAGGATATGATGGAGCCACCTAAGAAAAGAAACCCACCAGAGAGATGTCCCCGTCCTCTGTATTCCCGGGATTCCACACAGGAAGGTCACACCATCCCTCACTGTTACAAGGTTGGTGGGACGGAGCATCTAGAACATGGACTTGTGTAGAAGATGTGTGGATTTTTTATGTGAAGTCGCAATATTAAAGCTTATATTTTACAGATGATATTCTCTCTCATTTTCTTGGTTTAGAGTGGAGATCCAATCGATATAGAATTTGAGGTTAAAGCAGAAGAAGAAGAGACATATGTGAGGGATGATCAGCAGTCTATGGAGGAGGATGGAATAACGGGGACATTTATAAAGGAGGACACTCCTACAGAGATCAGCACAGGTGGGTCATTAACACTAAATTCATTCCTGCACCCATACTGCTCACTGATTGGCCCAGAGTAGGACGGGGACTGGGTGATATCAGCCTGTAATCCCCTGGTCACTTTCCTGAGCTGTGTTCCCCGTCCTGTATTTCTCTCGGATAATCTTCCTTCTCTGTGCTGCAGACACAATTTATGTCTCTAGACTGGATTTATGGAGATTCTGGGGTTCAGCTGGCAGCAAAATCTTGGCTTTCCCTATAGGTGTTACCAGACCTAGGCACCTGGGGTATGTGCTTTGAGTCTTCCTCATGCTCGAGTCTAGTAAGATCTCTGACAGAACAATTCTCCCAGGGTTACTTGTTCTGTTATTTGCTGGCTGTGCCGGGTGGAGGGATATGTCTGTATAGTCTCACACCCAAGTCACTGAGTGCAGTCTCAGGAGATGGGAGGCAGCGGTGTGGGACCTCTGCAACTTGTCTCATGTAAACATTGAAGCTTCTACTGAATACCAATATTATGAGTCCTGACCCCTGCACTATATACTCTATGTTGTACATTACGTACTCCTGACCCCTGCACTATATACTCTATGTTGTACATTATATACTCCTGACCCCTGCACTATATACTCTGTTGTACATTATATACTCCCAACCCCTGCACTATATACTCTGTTGTACATTATACACTCCCGACCCCTGCACTATATACTCTGTTGTACATTATATACTCCTGACCCCTGCACTATATACTCTATGTTGTACATTACATACTCCTGACCCCTGCACTATATACTCTATGTTGTACATTACATACTCCTGACTTCTGCTCTCTCCCCTCTACCCACTGCTATATATACACTTAATATGGATTCTCTTTTGTTACGCCCATTTCCTACCAGCTGGACATTTTATATCTGATGATCTGATTGGAGGACAGACTTTTACATGGTGATAATAATGTGATAACATCCTCCAAATTTGGAACCTTAAACAGAAAGCGATAATGGGGGAGGAGTCAGTAACCCAATGATGGTGGTCTTCAGGATCAGTCCAGTCTTCATCTTGGTTGTTCTCCCTCATCCTCACTCTCTGACCTCTGGTGGGGCTCAGCCCCGCTGTTATTCATGACTAAATCATGGACTAAATAAGGAAGTGCAGGACTTCTGTTAGGAAGATGGCAATGAGTGATAGAGGGGGAGGGGACATTCGTCTTATAATCCCCTCATCACTGTCACTCCTATAAAAGAAAGTTCTCGTTGTTTCCTCACTCTCTGACTAAGGTCCATGAATAAAGAAATGAACTGTTAGGAGATCAGAGGACCCATTTACTAGTTACCTTGAGGAGGGAATTGTAAGATCCTCAGAGACAAAGCTGCCTGATGTGGGCGGAGTCCTGGCTTAGGGGAACCAATTTGCTCATGTCTAATAATAATCTTTGTATTTCTATTTTAGTAGATGGACGGGAGATGAGGAAAACCTCAGAGGATTGTCTCACTTTGTCTCCAGACTGTAAAGTAGAAGATGAGGACATCACACAATATAGTCCAGGAGAAAACCCGGCTACCTTAAATGTCCATCCGGCACCACACAGTGTAGATGGACCATCGTATTCCTCTTATCCTGAGGAACCTCAGACTGTGAGGGACGGTGCCGGACCATCGTATTCCTCTTATCCTGAGGAACCTCAGACTGTGAGGGACGGCGCCTGACGATCGTATTCCTCTTATCCTGAGGAACCTCAGACTGTGAGGGACAGTGCCGTGCTTCCAACAGATAAGAGCTTTTCCTGTACTGAGTGCGGGAAGTGATTCCGTTTTAAATGCAGTCTTAATGTGCATAAAAGAACTCACACAGGAGAGAAGCCACATTCTTGCCCTGAGTGCGGGAAATGTTTTTCACAAAAGTCTGATCTTTTCAAACATCAGAAGACTCACACAGGAGAGAAGCCGTATTCCTGTTCTGAGTGTGGGAAATGTTTTAGAAGAAAATCAGAAGTTGCCGACCATGAGAGGTGTCACACAGGGGAGAAGCCGTATCCCTGTGACGAGTGTGGGAAGTGGTTCCATGTTCGCTCCACACTTAGGGTGCATAAAAGATCTCACACAGGTGAGAAGCCACATTCCTGTCCTGAGTGTGGGAAATGTTTTTCACAGAAGGCCAATCTTGAAAAGCATCAGAGATTTCACACAGGGGAGAAGCCATTTTCCTGTCCTGTGTGCGGGAAGTGTTTTTCGGAAAAGTCCAGACGTAATATTCATCACAGATTGCACACCGGTTAGAAGTTGCATTCCGGTCCTAGGTGTGGGAAAGGTTTTTTTTATGAAAATCAGAACTTATCACACATCAGATGTGTCACACAGGGAAAAAGTCATACTCCTTTTTCAAGTGCGGAAAATGTTTTGTACTAAAAACTGTACTTCTTACACATTAAAGTCTCACAGGGGGGGGGGGAACTGTATGTCTGTCCTGAGTGCAGGAAAAGTTTCTAGTCAAAATCAGAACTTCACACGTATCAGAGATCTCACACAGGGAGAAGCCGTATTCCTGTTCTGAGTGAGGGAATTGTTCCTCACTGAAGTCCTGTCTTCCTGTACATCAGGGATCCCACACAACCCTGGAGGTGTATTAGTGCCTTGAGTGCGGGAAATGTCTTCTATATGAATGTTGGTGGACATGTGGGGAAGAAGCACACCCTGATATACACCTCAGATATACTCCATGGCTGATCTTCATCATGTAAGAAACACTTCATAAGGAGATCAGAGATCACCAAAGACATGGATGAAGTGTTGTCCCGTGTTGGCCATTGATAGCAGGAGAAAAATAAAAATGGAGTCCGTACTTCTCATTGGCTGAGTACATTTTGTGGTGTAACCTTTCACAAACACAAAAATAGTTGAATGAATATGAGAAGCATTTACCCAGCTGTGATGGGTTTTGGCCGTATTTTATTTCCTATGAACATTGAATCCATCTAGTGGCCATAATGTCACCTATTGTCCTTCATCAGGTACGGCTTCATACCTAACCTGAGATCATACTCTTATGTGTACATTAGACTGTGAAGAACACAAGTCAATAACACCAACCATTGATTTCATATGAAAATACCACATTTGGGCTTTAACCACTTAAGCCCCGGAAGCTTTGGCTGCTCAAAGACCAGGGCCTATTTTGCGATTCAGCACTGCGTGACTTTAATGGGCAATTGCGCGGTCGTGCGACGCTGTACCCAAATGAAAATTACGTCCTTTTTTCCCACGAACAGAGCTTTCTTTTGGTGGTATTTGCTCACCTCTGCGATTTTTTTTATTTTTTGCGCTATAAACAAAAAAAGATCGACAATTTTGAAAAAAATAATATTTTTAACATTTTTTTTATATGAAATTCTCAAAAAAAATTAAAAAATCACATTTTTTTTAACATTTTAAGGCAATTTGTTTTCTGCTACATATTTTTGGTAAAAAAAAAATCGCAATAAGCGTATTTTGATTGGTTTGCGCAAAAGTTATTGCGTTTACTAACTACGGGAAAGATTTATGTAATTTTTATTGTTTTTTTTTTTTTAACTAGTAATGGCGGCGATCTGCTATTTTTTTTTTTTTTGCGGGACTGCGACATTGCGGCGGACAGATCGGACCCCTGACTGACATTTTTGGGGTTACCAGTGACATTACTACAGTAATCAGTGCTATACATATGCAGTTACTGTAAAAATGACACTGGCAGGGAGGGGGGTTTACTTTATTGGTGATCAAGGGGTTAAGTGTGTCCCTAGGGGCGTGATTCTAACTGTTAGGGGGTGTGGCTTGTGAAGTCATCACAGAGACATACGATCCTATATAGCAGGATCACATAGCCTTTGTCATTACTTCAGGGAGAATGACAGACGGTTGTGTTTACATCAGCCATCTGTCTTTCTCCCTTTCCTGTGGGAGATCGCGAGTGGCCGGTGGCCATCGGAGCCGCCGGTCACACACACTGGCTAGGCAGGGAACGAGTGGGGCCTACCCTACAGGCTCGTGGGCGAGCAACGTAGTACTACGTCACTTTGCCCAGGAGAGGCTGACTGCCGCAGTAAATAGTCATGCGGCAGTTGGCAAGTGGTTAACAATAAACTAGCAAACTGAAGGCACTGAGGACTTTCATGGTGCCGTATGAACTCACAATGAGAAAGTATTATAAAAATACAAAAGTTTATTATATATACATGAGTAAAAAAAATCCCCTTGAAGGGCAACACACAAAAATACATCACAAACATCCAGATACGGTCCAGTACAAGGACTAGGAAAATACAACGTACAACACCTCCTCTTATGGATTGGGTGTCAGCTGTGAAGTCTCCCCAAAAGGGGGGATCCCCAGACCAGATCCAACCGTTCTGTACATGTTTCGCAGATACACTGCTTCTCCAGGAACTTGACTCGAGGGGGTTGTATAATCTGTAAAGAGATATAGATCCACAAATAATATTGTAGCACTGCCCCCTAGAGGACTGCTGGATATAACACTTTCTGGATTCCCCTGGGTTACCCTTAGCAACTGGTCGCAGAAATGTATCACTAATTTCTTGGCTCAGTCAATAATCAGTCCAGGGGATGTTGTTTTGTAGTTTTATTTAGAACTTGGATAGGAGAAGGGATGAGTGGGATACTCCAACTAATAACTATTCACAGTATTGAGGACAACTGACTTTAGGATGCGGCAAGGCTGCTGCTTCACTCTGCCACTGAAGTGAAGATATTTTAATTGTTCCTGCTTGAAATTCTACTCAGGGTTCTAAACTCAGCACCCCCTTTCTCTGTGTGTGCTGACACCTGTCCACTGACTCTATCCTCTGGAGTGGTCCCCTTCCTGGGCAGGCCCCCGGGCAAGTTCCTCTGTACTCATGGACACTGTTTTTCCAGAGTCACCGTTGCCTCCAACTCCACCAGTCAGCTTTCTCCAGTCGTCTGTCCAGGACAGCACAGGAGATATAGGCTCCACCTCCAGAGACAGGAAACACAAAGGATCAGGTGAATAAAGGGGCGAACATCCACCGTCTTCCCCAGTCTTTTGTGTTTCTTCCCGGAGGAGGAGGCAGGTGTGGAGCTCTGCTGATACCTGTCCTGGTCAGAGGACCATGGAGGCGATCGGCGGTGGAGGGCTAGGTCTGCTGCCCGCAACTGTGAGGAGTCCTCCTCGCTGGTCCGGCTTCCGGATACAGGGGCAGCGGGTGCATGTGCAGGCCTAGAGTTCCCGCCTTTGGAGCGCACAGAGAAGGGCGGGGCTTCTGGCTCATCACTTCCGGTTCTGGCTCTCACAGCGGTGATGACGTCGGAACCATGGTGGTTTATTTAAACCGCTGAACTGCTCTGAACAACTGCTGGGCTTCCCTGTTCAAGACGCAGCGGCGTAATGTTACAGGAGGAAGAAGCCTCTCTCATGGAGACTGCAGGACACGGTGGTGGCGCCACCCCAGCTCTGGTAGGTGTCACAGGGGTAGGCTACCTACTAGGCTGGGGGAGGGGGGAGTGAGTCTAGGGGCTCCTCAGAATGCTGTGGATCTTCCTGCTTGTTTTTCTCCCCCCCCCCCCACCCAAGCTGAGCCCAGGCTAAAGAGCCTAGGAACTCTGGCTTAGCTTCTCTGGCAGGGGGAGGAGGTGGCTGTTAAGTAGGTGTATCCCCCCTCCTTTTTTTCTGTTTGGGGTCTGACCTTTTTCTTTTCCCCCTCTTCTCATCTTCAGGCTCAGCCCAAAGACACAGAGAAACCGGCAGGGAGGAAAAGATGCCCAGCCTATGCCTCTCAATTTAAGGAGGTTTGGAGTAAACCCTTCTGTAAACCCTGCATAGACAAATTGGTCTATAAGGATTCAACAGGGGCATGTAAGGATTTAATCGCAGGAGTCCAGAAGAAAATGAACGCGATTAAATCCATGCTGTCTAACAGAGACCCCCAAACAGCCAGCAGAAGCCCCCCTAGTTTCAGCCCCAGAGGAGGGTGGAGAAACAGAGGAAGAGGACTCAGAATCCCTTGAGGAGCAGCGTGTCAGGGTGGAGAGAGAGCAGCGTGTCAGGGTGGGGAGAGAGGAGAGAGAGCAGCGTGTCAGGGTGGAGAGAGGGGAGAGAGAGCAGCGTGTCAGGGTGGAGAGAGGGGAGAGAGAGCAGCGTGTCAGGGTGGAGAGAGGGGAGAGAGAGCAGCGTGTCAGGGTGGAGAGAGAGGAGAGAGAGCAGCGTGTCAGGGTGGAGAGAGAGCAGCGTGTCAGGGTGGAGAGAGAGCAGCGTGTCAGGGTGGAGAGAGAGAGAGAGGGCAGCGTGTCAGGGTGGGGAGAGAGAGCAGCGTGTCAGGGTGGAGAGAGAGCTGCGTGTCAGGGTGGAGAGAGAGAAGAGAGCAGCGTGTCAGGGTGGGGAGAGAGGAGAGAGAGCAGCGTGTAAGGGTGGAGAGAGAGGGGGGGAGAGAGCAGCGTGTCAGGGTGGGGAGAGAGGAGAGAGCAGCGTGTCAGGGTGGGGAGAGAGGAGAGAGCAGCGTGTCAGGGTGGGGGGAGAGGAGAGAGCAGCGTGTCAGGGTGGGGGAGAGGAGAGAGCAGCGTGTCAGGGTGGGGGGAGAGAGGAGAGAGAGAAGCCTGTCAGGGTGGGGAGAGAGAGGAGAGAGAGAAGCCTGTCAGGGTGGGGAGAGAGGAGAGAGAGCAGCGTGTCAGGGTGGAGAGAGGAGAGAGAGCAGCGTGTCAGGGTGGGGAGAGAGGAGAGAGAGCAGCGTGTCAGGGTGGGGAGAGAGGAGAGAGAGCAGCGTGTCAGGGTGGGGAGAGAGGAGAGAGAGCAGCGTGTCAGGGTGGGGAGAGAGAGGAGAGAGAGCAGCGTGTCAGGGTGGGGAGAGAGAGCAGTGTGCCAGGGTGGGGAGAGAGAGGAGAGAGAGCAGCGTGTCAGGGTGGGGAGAGAGAGGAGAGAGAGCAGCGTGTCAGGGTGGGGAGAGAGCAGCGTGTCAGGGTGGAGAAAGAGGAGAGAGAGCAGCGTGTCAGGGTGGGGAGAGAGAGCAGCGTGTCAGGGTGGAGAGAGGAGAGAGAGCAGTGTGTCAGGGTGGAGAGAGCAGCGTGTCAGGGTGGAGAGAGAGGAGAGAGCAGCGTGTCAGGGTGGGGGGAGAGGGGAGAGAGAGCTGCGTGTCAGGGTGGAGAGATAGGAGAGAAAGCAGCGTGTCAGGGTGTGGAGAGAGAGAGCAGCGTGTCAGGGTGAGGAGAGAGGAGAGAGAGGAGCGTGTCAGGGTGGGGAGAGAGGAGAGAGAGCAGTGTGTCAGGGTGGGGAGAGGAGAGAGCAGCGTGTCAGGATGGGAAGAGAGGAGAGAGAGCAGCCTGTCAAGGTGGGGGGGGGGGAGAGAGCAGCGTGTCAGGGTGGAGAGAGAGCAGCGTGTCAGGGTGAGGAGAGCAGCGTGTCAGGGTGGAGAGAGAGAGGAGAGAGAGCAGCGTGTCAGGGTGGGGAGAGAGGAGAGAGAGCAGCGTGTCAGGGTGGGGAGAGGAGAGAACAGAGTATCAGGGTGGAGAGAGAGGAGAGAGCAGCGTGTCAGGGTGGGGAGAGAGGAGAGAGAGCAGCGTGTCAGGGTGGGGAGAGAGGAGAGAGAGCAGCGTGTCAGGGTGGGGAGAGAGGAGAGAGAGCAGCGTGTCAGGGTGGGGAGAGAGAGCAGCGTGTCAGGGTGGAGAGAGAGGAGAGAGCAGCGTGTCAGGGTGGGGAGAGAGGAGAGAGCAGCGTGTCAGGGTGGGGAGAGAGGAGAGAGCAGCGTGTCAGGGTGGGGAGAGAGAGCAGCGTGTCAGCATGGGGAGAGAGGAGAGAGAGCAGCGTGTCAGGGAGGAGAGAGAGGAGCATGTCAGGGTGGAGAGAGAGGAGAGAGAGCAGCGTGTTAGGGTGGGAAGAGAGGAGAGAGCAGCGTGTCAGCGTTCAGAGAGAGCAGCGTGTCAGGGTGGGGAGAGAGAAGAGAGAGCAGCGTGTCAGGGTGGGGAGAGAGAAGAGAGAGCAGCGTGTCAGGGTGGGGAGAGAGGAGAGAGAGCAGCGTGTCAGGGTGGGGAGAGAGGAGAGAGAGCAGCTTGTCAGGGTGGGGATTGAGGAGAGAGAGCAGGGTGGAGAGAGAGGAGAGAGCAGCGTGTCAGGGTGGAGAGAGAGGGCAGCGTGTCAGGGTGGAGAGAGAGCAGCGTGTCAGGGTGGAGAAAGAGAGAGGAGAGAGAGCAGCGTGTCAGGGTGAGGAGAGAAGAGAGAGAGCAGCGTGTCAGGGTGAGGAGAGAGGAGAGAGAGCAGCGTGTCAGGGTGGGGAGAGAAAGGAGAGAGAGAGAGCAGCGTGTCAGGGTGAGGAGAGAGAGCAGCATGTCAGGGTGAGGAAAGAGAGCAGCGTGTCAGGGTGGGGAGAGAGCGGAGAGAGCAGCGTGTAAGGGTGGAGAGAGAGGAGAGAGAGCACCGTGTCAGGGTGGGGAGAGAGGAGAAGAGCAGCGTGTCAGGGTGGAGAGAGAGGAGAGAGCAGCGTGTCAGGGTGGGGAGAGAGAGGAGAGAGCAGCGTGTCAGGGTGGGGAGAGAGAGGAGAGAGCAGCGTGTCAGGGTGGGGAGAGAGGAGAGAGAGCAGCGTGTCAGGGTGGGGAGAGAGAGCAGCATGTCATGGCGGCGGTTCCTCATCCGGAGAGGACTATATGCGAGAGCGGAGAAGCGTGGCACGGGTTTTTACATGACCATTGGAGATACGCTCTGTATAATAGGCTCCCTCCTATACAGTGCTTGATATTAAACATAGAGTGACTACCCTCACTCCTATGTAACCCCTCAGGTGCCAACACACAAGCTCTCTAAAATGCATACCAGTCCTTTTCGTTAAAAAAACTCTCTACGAATTGAGATATCTGTCCTACTACATAGTGTACAGACAAGCCAAATGATATGCTCCAGACGAAGCTTTTCTCATAAGAAAGCGAAACATGTTGAGCAAAGGTCGAATACTTTATGGTGAAAGCTAATTTATGCTCTCAGTTGACCCTGTCGACCGGCACCATAGTGTTCGGGCGTCCGCTGGCAGGTTTTTTCTGAGATTAAATATATAGCTCTGAGATATATTTGTTTACCAACTGTCTTGTACCTTGAACTGTATGCAAATCATTGTTATATACTTTATGTATTAGGAAACATTACAATACGGACCATTTACTGGTCTGTTTGGTCCTTAATACATAACTTTTTGCCTGTATGTTCTTATGATTTTAAATGTTTTCTCAATAAAAGTAATTTTATATAAATTCTCGTGCCCAAAATCCTTGCTTCCCAATCCTTCCATGTAATGAATTTTTAAGGATAGGGGCACACCCTAAGTACATACTTCATGGCCCAGATAGCTGCTGTCTGAAGGCACATGGCCCATAAGAGAGGGTAAGGAGAGAGAAGAGAGGGCAGCGTGTCAGGGTGGAGAGAGAGGAGAGAGCAGCGTGTCAGTGTGGGGAGAGGAGAAAGAGCAGCGTGTCAGGGTGGAGAGAGAGGAGAGAGCAGCGTGTCAGGGTGGGGAGAGAGGAGAGAGCAGCGTGTCAGGGTGGGGAGAGAGGAGAGAGAGCAGCGTGTCAGGGTGGGGCGAGAGGAGAGAGAGCAGCGTGTCAGGGAGAGGAGAGAGAGCAGCGTGTCAGGGTGGAGAGAGAGGAGAGAGAGCAGCGTGTCAGGGTGGGGAGAGGAGAAAGAGCAGCGTGTCAGGGTGGAGAGAGCAGCGTGTCAGGGTGGAGAGAGCAGCGTGTCAGGGTGGAGAGAGCAGCGTGTCAGGGTGGGGAGAGGAGAGAGAGCAGCGTGTCAGGGTAGGGAGAGGAGGAAGAGCAGCGTGTCAGGGTGGGGAGAGAGGAGAGAGCAGCGTGTCAGGGTGGGGAGAGAGGAGAGAGCAGCGCGTCAGGGTGGGGAGAGGAGAGAGAGCAGCGTGTCAGGGTGGGGAGAGAGAAGAGAGAGCAGCGTGTCAGGGTGGGGAGAGAGAAGAGAGAGCAGCGTGTCAGGGTGGGGAGAGAGGAGAGAGAGCAGCGTGTCAGGGTGGGGAGAGAGGAGAGAGAGCAGCTTGTCAGGGTGGGGATTGAGGAGAGAGAGCAGGGTGGAGAGAGAGGAGAGAGCAGCGTGTCAGGGTGGAGAGAGAGGGCAGCGTGTCAGGGTGGAGAGAGAGCAGCGTGTCAGGGTGGAGAAAGAGAGAGGAGAGAGAGCAGCGTGTCAGGGTGAGGAGAGAAGAGAGAGAGCAGCGTGTCAGGGTGAGGAGAGAGGAGAGAGAGCAGCGTGTCAGGGTGGGGAGAGAAAGGAGAGAGAGAGAGCAGCGTGTCAGGGTGAGGAGAGAGAGCAGCATGTCAGGGTGAGGAAAGAGAGCATCGTGTCAGGGTGGGGAGAGAGCGGAGAGAGCAGCGTGTAAGGGTGGAGAGAGAGGAGAGAGAGCACCGTGTCAGGGTGGGGAGAGAGGAGAAGAGCAGCGTGTCAGGGTGGAGAGAGAGGAGAGAGCAGCGTGTCAGGGTGGGGAGAGAGAGGAGAGAGCAGCGTGTCAGGGTGGGGAGAGAGAGGAGAGAGCAGCGTGTCAGGGTGGGGAGAGAGAGGAGAGAGCAGCGTGTCAGGGTGGGGAGAGAGGAGAGAGAGCAGCGTGTCAGGGTGGGGAGAGAGAGCAGCATGTCATGGCGGCGGTTCCCCATCCGGAGAGGACTATATGCGAGAGCGGAGAAGCGTGGCACGGGTTTTTACATGACCATTGGAGATACGCTCTGTATAATAGGCTCCCTCCTATACAGTGCTTGATATTAAACATAGAGTGACTACCCTCACTCCTATGTAACCCCTCAGGTGCCAACACACAAGCTCTCTAAAATGCATACCAGTCCTTTTCGTTAAAAAAACTCTCTACGAATTGAGATATCTGTCCTACTACATAGTGTACAGACAAGCCAAATGATATGCTCCAGACGAAGCTTTTCTCATAAGAAAGCGAAACATGTTGAGCAAAGGTCGAATACTTTATGGTGAAAGCTAATTTATGCTCTCAGTTGACCCTGTCGACCGGCACCATAGTGTTCGGGCGTCCGCTGGCAGGTTTTTTCTGAGATTAAATATATAGCTCTGAGATATATTTGTTTACCAACTGTCTTGTACCTTGAACTGTATGCAAATCATTGTTATATACTTTATGTATTAGGAAACATTACAATACGGACCATTTACTGGTCTGTTTGGTCCTTAATACATAACTTTTTGCCTGTATGTTCTTATGATTTTAAATGTTTTCTCAATAAAAGTAATTTTATATAAATTCTCGTGCCCAAAATCCTTGCTTCCCAATCCTTCCATGTAATGAATTTTTAAGGATAGGGGCACACCCTAAGTACATACTTCATGGCCCAGATAGCTGCTGTCTGAAGGCACATGGCCCATAAGAGAGGGTAAGGAGAGAGAAGAGAGGGCAGCGTGTCAGGGTGGAGAGAGAGGAGAGAGCAGCGTGTCAGTGTGGGGAGAGGAGAAAGAGCAGCGTGTCAGGGTGGAGAGAGAGGAGAGAGCAGCGTGTCAGGGTGGGGAGAGAGGAGAGAGCAGCGTGTCAGGGTGGGGAGAGAGGAGAGAGAGCAGCGTGTCAGGGTGGGGCGAGAGGAGAGAGAGCAGCGTGTCAGGGAGAGGAGAGAGAGCAGCGTGTCAGGGTGGAGAGAGAGGAGAGAGAGCAGCGTGTCAGGGTGGGGAGAGGAGAAAGAGCAGCGTGTCAGGGTGGAGAGAGCAGCGTGTCAGGGTGGAGAGAGCAGCGTGTCAGGGTGGAGAGAGCAGCGTGTCAGGGTGGAGAGAGCAGCGTGTCAGGGTGGGGAGAGGAGAGAGAGCAGCGTGTCAGGGTAGGGAGAGGAGGAAGAGCAGCGTGTCAGGGTGGGGAGAGAGGAGAGAGCAGCGTGTCAGGGTGGGGAGAGAGGAGAGAGCAGCGCGTCAGGGTGGGGAGAGGAGAGAGAGCAGCGTGTCAGGGTGGGGAGAGGAGAGAGAGCAGCGTGTCAGGGTGGGGAGAGAGAGCAGCGTGTCAGGGTGGGGAGAGGAGAGAGAGCAGCGTGTCAGGGTGGAGAGAGGAGAGAGAGCAGCGTGTCAGGGTGAGGAGAGAGAGGAGAGAGCAGCGTGTCAGGGTGAGGAGAGAGGAGAGAGCAGCGTGTCAGGGTGGAGAGAGAGGAGAGAGCAGCATGTCAGGGTGAGGAGAGAGGAGAGAGAGCAGGGTGTCAGGGTGGAGAGAGGGGAGAGAGCAGCGTGTCAGGGTGGAGAGAGGGGAGAGCAGCATGAGGGGGTAGCGGGGTGTCAGGTGAGGGGGGGGGGTAGCGGGGTATCAGGTGAGGAGGGGTGGGGGTATCAGGTGAGGGGAGGTAGCAGGGTGTCAGGTGAGGGGGGTAGCGGGGTGTCAGGTGAGGGGGGTAGTGGGGTACCAGGTGAGGGGGGGTGTCGGGTGAGGGGGGGTTGGGGGTGTCGGGTGAGGGGGGGTAGCGGGGTGTTGGGGGAGGGGGGGTAGCGGGGTGTCAGGTGAGGGGGGGTAGCGGGGTGTCAGGTGAGGGGGGGGTAGCGGGGTGTCAGGTGAGGGGGGGGGTAGCGGGGTGTCAGGTGAGGGGGGGGTAGCGGGGCGTCAGATGAGGGGGGGTAGCGGGGTGTCAGGTGTAGGGGGGGTAGCGGTGTGTCAGGTGAGGGGGTAGCGGTGTGTCAGATGAGGGGGGGGTAGCGGGCTGTCAGGTAAGGGGGGTAGCGGGGTGTCAGGTGAGGGGGGGGTAAAGGGGTGTCAGGTGAGGGGGGGTAAAGGGGTGTAAGGTGAGGGGGGTAAAGGGGTGTAAGGTGAGGGGGGTAGCGGGGTGTCAGGTGAGGGGGGGTAGTGGGGGTATCAGGTGTGGGGGGAGGTAGCGGGGTGTCAGGTGAGGGGGGGTAGCGGGGTGTCAGGTGAGGGGGGGATGCAGGGGGGCAGGTGAGGGGGGGTAGCGGGGGGGCAGGTGAGGGGGGTGGAGGGTGTCAGGTGAGGGTGGTTAGCGGGGTGTCAGGTGAGGAGGGGTGGGGGATATGAGGGAAGGGGTAGCGGGGTGTCAGGTGAGGGGGGGTGGGGGGGTTAGGTGAGAGGGGGTAGTGGGGTGTCAGGTGAGGGGGGGTAGCGGGGTGTCAGGTGAGGGGGGGGGGGGGGTTAGGGGGGTGTCAGGTGAGGGGGGGTAGCGGGGTGTCACGTGAGGGGGGGTAGCGGGAGAGGAGAGAGCAGCATGTCAGGGTGGGGAGAGAGGAGAGAGAGCAGCGTGTCAGGGTAGGGGGAGAGAGAGGAGAGAGAGCAGCGTGTCAGGGTGGGGAGAGAGCAGCGTGTCAGGGTGGAGAGAGAGCAGCGTGTCAGGGTGGAGAGAGAGGAGAGAGAGCAGTGTGTCAGGGTGGAGAGAGAGGAGAGAGAGCAGCATGTCAGGGTGGAGAGAGAGCAGCGTTTCAGGGTGGGGAGAGAGGAGAGAGAGCAGCGTGTCAGGGTGGGGAGACAGGTAAGGGGGGGTAGCGGGGTGTCAGGTGAGGGAGGGTAGCGGGGTGTCAGGTGAGGGGGGGGTAGCAGGGTGTCAGGTAAGGGGGGGTAGCGGGGTGTCAAGTAAGGGGGGGGTAGCGGGGTGTTAGGTGAGGGGGGGTAGCGGGGTGTCAGGTGAGGGGGGGGGGTAGCAGGGTGTCAGGTGAGGGTGGGTAGCGGGGTGTCAGGTGAGGGGAAGTAGCGGGATGTCAGGTGATGGGGGGATAGCGGGATGTCAGGTGAGGGGGGGGTAGCGGGTTGTCAGGTGAGGGGGGGGTAGCGGGGTGTCAAGTAAGGGGGGGGTAGCGGGGTGTTAGGTGAGGGGGGGTAGCGGGGTGTCAGGTGAGGGGGGTAGCAGGGTGTCAGGTGAGGGTGGGTAGCGGGGTGTCAGGTGAGGGGAAGTAGCGGGATGTCAGGTGATGGGGGGATAGCGGGGTGTCAGGTGAGGGGGGGTAGCGGGGGGTGTCAGGTGAGGGGGGGGTAGCGGGGTGTCAGGTGAGGGGGGGTAGCGGGAGAGGAGAGAGCAGCATGTCAGGGTGGGGAGAGAGGAGAGAGAGCAGCGTGTCAGGGTAGGGGGAGAGAGAGGAGAGAGAGCAGCGTGTCAGGGTGGGGAGAGAGCAGCGTGTCAGGGTGGAGAGAGAGGAGAGAGAGCAGCGTGTCAGGGTGGAGAGAGAGGAGAGAGAGCAGCATGTCAGGGTGGAGAGAGAGGAGAGAGAGCAGCGTGTCAGGGTGGAGAGAGAGGAGAGAGAGCAGCGTGTCAGGGTGGAGAGAGAGCAGCGTTTCAGGGTGGGGAGAGAGGAGAGAGAGCAGCGTGTCAGGGTGGGGAGAGAGGAGAGAGAGCAGCGTGTCAGGGTGGGGAGAGAGGAGAGAGAGCAGCGTGTCAGGTGAGGGGGGTAGCGGGGTGTCAGGTGAGGGGGGGTAGTGGGGGTATCAGGTGTGGGGGGTTGTAGCGGGGTGTCAGGTGAGGGGGGGGGTAGCGGGGTGTCAGGTGAGGGGGCGGGGTATCAGGTGAGAGGGGGTAGCGGGGTGTCAGGTGAGGGGGGTAGCAGGGTGTCAGGTGAGGGGGGGTAGCGGGGTGTCAGGTGAGGGGAAGTAGCGAGGTGTCTGGTTAGGGGGGTAGCGGGGTGTCAGATGAGGGGGGGTAGCAGGGTGTCAGGTGAGGGGGGGTGTCAGGTGAAGGGGGGCGTAGCGGGGTGTCAGGTAAGAGGGGGGGTAGCGGGGTGTCAGGTGAGGGAGGGTAGCAGGGTGTTAGGTGAGGGAGGGTAGCGGGGTGTCAGGTAAGGGGGGGTAGCGGGGTGTCAGGTAAGGGGGGGTAGCGGGGTGTCAGGTAAGGGGGGGGGTAGCGGGGTGTCAGGTGAGAGGGGGGGTAGCGGGGTGTCAGGTGAGGGGGGGTAGCGGGGTGTCAGGTGATGGGGGGGTAGCGGGGTGTCAGGTGAGGGGGGGGTAGCGGGGTGTCAGGTGAGGGGGGGGGTAGCGGGGTGTCAGGTGAGGGGGGGCGTAGCGGGGTGTCAGGTGAGGGGGGGCGTAGCGGGGTGTCAGGTAAGGGGGGGGTAGCGGGGTGTCAGGTGAGGGAGGGTAGCGGGGTGTCAGGTAAGGGGGGGGTAGCGGGGTGTCAGGTAAGGGGGGGGTAGCGAGGTGTCAGGTGAGGGGGGGTAGCGGGGTGTCAGGTGAGGGGGGGTAGCGGGGTGTCAGGTGAGGGGGGTAGCGGGGTGTCAGGTGAGGGTGGGTAGCGGGGTGTCAGGTGAGGGTGGGTAGCGGGGTACACTTGTATATATGCAAAGAAGTGAAGATAAAGCAATATCAGATAGTAAGTGATAATGTGTAATGGGTTCATTTTCTGGTAACCTTCTGGGGTACCCACTGGAAGGTAGCCTTGTCTGTTGTGAGCACCCTAACCTGAATCCGTGGGCTTTCTCACTACTTTGTATCAACTAATCAAAGTCCCAGCGTCTCATGGATGTCTTTTTGTTTTTCAACAGAGCAGGGGTAGGCAACCTTTGAGAGGTGGATGTCCACCGGGACAACATAGAAGAGAGAAGAGATCAAGAGTGGTGTGATCTTTTTTTTTTTTTTTTTTCTTCCTTTTTAAAAAAATTAAATAGCAAGCCCCCCAAAAAATAACACTACCACAAAAAAACGTAAAAAAAAAATATAATACCGTAAAACACATTCACTGATATAATAATGCCCCAAAATGTAAGGTTACCTGCAGGTGTAGTGTGGGGAGAAAAGGCTGCCGCAGCTGATAAGCTGCAATACATTTTTATTATGTTAAATTTGTAGCCTTATGAAAGCAATCAGGAGTATTTATGGTTCAAGATTATTTTTCACAGACATTTCATTTCTA
This sequence comes from Pelophylax lessonae, assembly GCF_965119305.1. NCBI lineage: Eukaryota > Metazoa > Chordata > Amphibia > Anura > Ranidae > Pelophylax > Pelophylax lessonae. The sequence continues at coordinate 390,092,912 of NC_138770.1, forward strand.
TACTCTGAGGACCTCTGGTGGATATTTTCTGGTACTGACCTCCTTCAGAATATGATGGTATTCAAGGAAAAGGATTAAAATTGTATTAAACTCAATAACAAAAATGTATTTCCTTGCAGCTCAATAATTCTGCAACGTAAAGGATGCATTCTTTTTTCTTTTTTGTCCTTTTAGTTTTATCTAGTGATCCGGCCAGGCAGTTATTTTTTAACTTGTTTCTCAACCTTTTCTCAGTCACTATGCTCTTCACAAGTATTTTCAGTCTCAAGGCACCCCAATTTAAAGAGCTCGTTCATACGTTAAGTTGGGGGACAGTAAAACCATGTGATTGAGCCCCGTTTCTATCACCCCCAACTGCTCTTCCTTTAGCTGCAGAGGCAGCGTTCAGTGTTGTGCACATGGAGTGGCTGTGATGCTATGTGTCCATGGCAGGAAATATGTAACCTGTCACGTAGGGTGGGCACTACTGCCTGCCAATCATAAACTGTTTGGGGGAGTGTGGCCATACTGCAACCGTCCAGCCACCGCATTTATTGTACGCAGTTTCCACTTGGTGGTGTTGTATATAGGGGGTAAAACAGGTGGTGAGGAGGTGACATATCAGCTCTGAACTACCTGTCAAATGCCATGCTGTTAGTGCGAAGGAGCCCTAAAAAATAAAAAAATTTGCTAGCTTACAAAAGCAGTTCTGATTGTATAGGATTAGGGGTCAGGATTAAAGGATAAGTTTGTCTATTATAACATGTTACACTTGTATTCAGGGTATAACATGTTATTGCTGAAGCTTCCCCTGCCCCCCCCCCCCCTCTACCCAGAGTCCCCATTGTGACAGCAGGCCAGGGATTTTCTTCCCGCACCTGCTATCACAATTTTAAAAAGACATGGCTGTGCAGGGTTCTGCCCGCCCAGCCCACGTCATTCATTCACAGAGTTCTGTGAATGGGAAACTACAAGTACTGACCGCCTTTGTGGCGGTCAGCTTGTAGTTTTCAATGAACTACCAGGGTGTTATTGAGCTCTCTGGAGAGTTCATTGAGACTTCCCTCTCAGTTTGACCTTCAAAAATTTTTACAAAATCCCGTTGTCCTGCAAACCTGGGCTGAGTTCAGAAGCCAAGTGCCAAAACAAGTTCCAGCACTTGGCTCCACTTATTCGCCTGGCAGTGGTGTGCTAGCATGGGCACCAGGGGCACTTGTCCAGCACCTCTTGCGGGTTATCTGGGGTTCCAGATGCCGCTATTGCCCTCTCTAACCATCTCTGATTTGAAGGGTAGGGGGGTAAGAAAATATTTGCTGCGGGGCGCTGTGGCAGTGGAGAGGATCTGTGTGTGTGTGTGGGGGGGGGGGGGGGGTCGGTTCTTAAAGCACAAGCACAAGTCCTTTCCTCTCCCAAAGCACCGCCCAGCACATATCCTCTTAACCCCCTTCCTCTCCCAAATCACTACTCGCAGCATAAATCTTTATTACCTGCCCCACCACCTCCTTCCGGTTACCATGTCCCCCCCTTTGCAACTTTCGAAAAAACGTATTACAGACCTCAGATGAGCATGGCTGCTGCAGAGCAATGTCCCTCTTCCTCCTGTCCTTTGCACAGAAAAATGTCTGACCTGAGGAGGAAGCTTCTGTCAGCTCTGCATTGAGTTGTACAGGCAGCCAGCAGGGAGAGATGCTGGCTGCCATAGAGGGGGCGATCTCAATGTCTGGACCCTGGTCATCCACAAGAGACACAGGCCAGGTGCTGTGGATGACCGTGCTAGGACAACCCCGACAGGTAAGTTAGTGGAACCTGGTGCCTGAACTTGTTTGGGGCACTAGGCTCCAGAATTCAACCTGCGATTTAAATGAAATGATTGGGAAATATGCCATTCTGCCAACACACAGTTCAGAGCTCCATCGTTCTTAACCATTTGAAGAAGCCTTTCTCAACCAGGATGCCATGGCACCCCATCAAACTCAGATGGCATCCCAGGGTGCCATAGCACCCTGGTTGAGAAAGGCTGCTTTAACTGACCAAGCTGTCCAGACACTGTAGAAATTAGATTATTGAGTCAAATCATTTACCACTGAACCACTGACAAGGGTGCTTACAATGGTCAGCTTTTATTCATTTATGTAAAACTTTTATCCCAAAAGGAAAAAAAAACGTTTGCCGTGACTACTTCTGTTACTTGGAATTCAGCTACTTTGAAACATACTTTCAGCGGGAAGCAAACTCAAAACATGAAAAAGGGTAGGGACTAGGGTGGCATACACTACAATAGAAAAACTCAACACACTGAGCTATATGACTACTGCCTTTTTACTGAAAATGGCTATTTTAAAATGATACAAAATTAAAATATAAAAAAAAATAAAACGATAAATACATAGAAGAGTGATGGCAGAAAAAAGACCAACTGGTCCATCGTGCATGCCCTTTCTTTTTTAAGAGTATAGATCTATGTTTATTTCAAGCATGGTTGCATGTTGCTTGACTCACTACCTCTGCTGGAAGTCAGTTCCCAACATCAACTATTGTTTTAGTAAAATATCAACTTTCTAAGGTTAGCTTTGAACTCTCCTCCTGCTACTTTGAAGTATGTTCTTGATCTTAGCTTCAGATTGAAAATTCTGCCCTCCTGAACCTTATTCACACCCTTAATATATTTAAAAGATTCAGAAATGTCTTTGCGTTCCCTTCTTTCCTCAAGACTGTTTCCTCAATACCACATAACATACGAAAAGCACAAAACCATGCAACATAAAAACACCTGGTTCCTGACAATGCCAAAAAAGTTGAAGACCAAGTAACCCAGTACCTGCCACTGGACCCTACATTTCCCTATTGACAGAGATGTATGCCTCGCTTACAGCCTCGTGCTTGTTGACCCACCTCCAATAAGCCCATGATACCGGTATAGACCACACCAGAACAAAGGATCGGCAGAGTTCCCAAACTTATATGAAGGTGTCTTTCATGCCCCAGATCTCATGGTAAAGCTTCCAAGATTATTACTTCCTGCTTAAATTACCAGAATGCCTGGGGGGGGCCCCATCTCTGTAACCCAATGGAAAATCTTGGAAGCACCTGATCCCATGCCAACCCCCAACCCTTGGATACCTTAAAATTCTCATTCAGCCCCTGGGAACTACGTGACTTCTGAGCACCTGGGTCTGGAGCATAGCCTGGGCCAGAACACAGGCAATCAAATACATTAACTGGTTTTATCCCCTTCATGACCAGACCATTTTTTTGCTATTCAACACTACACTATTTTAACTGGCATGCAACACTATGCAAATACATTTTATCATTTTTCACACAAATAGAGCTTTATTTTAGTGATATTTGATCACCACTTGGTTTTTATTTTTTTTATTATTATATAAACGAAAAAAGACTAAAAATTATGAAAACATTTTTTTTGGTAAACATAGAACTCAGCTGACTTCAGCCAAAATCATTTGCTCAAATCAGCAGCCAAACTCATCCTGTGTCCAATCACTACACAGATAAGCAGATCCCCAAGTCTGGAGGAGCTAGCCGATGTGCAGGTACGTGATTGTGCTTTTACCTTCTGCCCGCTCGCAGTATATTTACTGTGAGTGGTCGGCAGGGGGTTAAACCCTTAACTACCACAAATCAATGCATATGTTGGACTAAATAAGGCCTGACATACACCCAAAACCCAGCCTTGTTCCAACTTCAACATTAAGCTGTCATGACTGCACCGATCCAGTGATGTCAAACTCAACCTAGCCAGGCAGGCTGAAATATCACCTGAACTGAAACTGGGACAAAGCCAACCTATCCTAATCACTTCTCCAATTAATTGCAGAGACTGGAAGGATAGAAAACAGCTGTCCAGCCTGACTAAGCATACAGCACTAGGGAAGAATTATGTTCCGTTTTGGTCAGAAAGGATGATTGGAACTGCCCTGAGTTCAGTTCGAGCACAACGGTTCGGCAAACTCTGGTTTGGATGCCAAACTCCAATGAAATCAATGGGAGCAAAATCTGGCAAATTAAAAATGCTTATTTTATATGCTAATTGGCAAGACGGTGTTAAAAGAAAATGGGGGGGGGGGGATTCCTGGGGAACATGTACTAATGACACACATTTAAAAAAAAAAATCCATTTGGCCATGAGCAGTGATTTTTTTTTCTAAATGCCTAATGAAAAACATTAAAAATGCCCAATTCCTTTAAATAATTTGCCTGGGGGGACATTAATCCTGCCTGTGAAGGGGCATTCTTTGCGATGTAAGAAAAGTGCTGTAGCAGCACTGACATTTACAAAGGAAAAAACTATGTATAATTGCTGACGAATGACAATTCTTTCCCGACTTCTTTTATTTTTTATCTTTATTTTTAAAAAACAGCACACAGACCTCTCAGAGGGTCTGCTGTGTATTTTGTGGGACCTTTGGAGTGGTCTGCTTGCTGTTTTTTTTAACTGTAAGGGTCCTTTCATACCTGTCCGTTCCGCCAACGGACTCCGTTCTGCTCAGCGGGTGATCGATCCGCCAATCCCCGCTGAGCAGGCAGATGACAGCTCCGTCTCCGCTTTGTGTGTAGAGATGGAGCTGTCAGATCCCCGCTGTCCTCTATGGGGGAATCAGATGAGAACAGACCACCTGTCCGCCAGATGGATGGAAAATAGGGTTTCCATGCGTCTGGATTTGATGGACAGGATCGGATTGAATGGCAGTGGGTGTCAGCGGATGCATGGGGCTTCCGATCAGGTCCGCCTGAAAAACCGACTGGTGGATCTGATTGGACCGTATGTGTGAAAGTGTCCTAAATGTCACTTTTGCTGCACCCCATCCTTTAGCAAAAATGAAAATTTGAGTCTGGTATGAATTTAAAAGGGGTACCTCAACAACCACAAAAAAAAAAAAAAAAAAAGTCTGAGGCCCCTCATCTGGCAGTCTGGCTTGTCAGAAAAGGGGGGAAGGAGTGTGCATCCCCCCTCCTCCAGGAACCATAGTAGGCCACATGCTCTCAACATGAGGAGGGCTGCCTTGCCACAGCAAAAGCACCTTGTCCCCATGTTGATGAGGACAGAAGCCTCTTCCCCACAATCCTGGCTGGGGGCTATGGGGGTCTGCGGGTAGGGGGCTTATCAGAATGTGGAAGCAGAAACATTTTGTGAATTGGTGATTAGCTCACCCACAACTTGAAGATTTATGTTTAAGTTTGCAGGTATATCCCCATATGCAGTGTTCCTCTTTAAACTGGCAGCATACTCTCTTCCTTTGTATAGCCAGTGCCTGCTGATCCATCGACTCCAGACTGCCATGGCTGACCGGTGGTCCCTGTTCTTCAACCTTTCACAACTGGGCAGGGCAGAAGCAGCTAACTCATCACTCTCAGGAGGGAAAGAATGTGAATTGCTAGACAGCCAAGAGTCCTCCAACGAACTGGGGCTCCTTTATGACCTGACCAGGATTGCAGGGACCTCCACCAAATGCTGACAGATCAACTCAGAACTTTGTAGATTTGCCTTATCCTGAATCTGGCACACAAGCATTTCCAACTCCTCAGCAAAAGCAAAAAAACATAGCCCCCTAACAGCTACTGGTTTTACTCACAATGCTCTGCCCCCCACTTTAAACCCACCTCTCAAAAGTTTGAGTTAACCTGACCAACTCCACCCAACATCTAACTACAAAGAAGCATCTCTTCCTACACTGCCCAGCCTCACCCCTGTCAAGCCTCTCCATCACTCATGGCTTCAGGGAGCTGCATTCCAGGTGCACATTATGTACATATGCTGGTGATTTTTTGCCTAAATGTATCCTTTTTTTAACCCTTTCACTTCCAGAGCCATTTTTTTTATTTTGAATACATCATGAAATGTAAATGTTTTACATAGAAATGCAGTTAAAACCGAACATATATATTTCCTGAAAAAAACATGTTCTGCAGGATAATTTTTTTTTATGTAACACAATATTTATGCTGTTTATCACATTCACAGCAGTGTAGAATTGATTGGGCAGCTTTAGACCTGAATCACTTCTACTATAGAGCCTGCAGTCGGGAGTAAAAAGGAAAACATACTTCCAGCTGAGGCAGCGAAAGGGTTAAAGTAGAACACTTTTAGTCTTGAATAGAGGGGGAAACTTCTCCTATGTTTTTATTGCTGCATGAGACCGTGTTGGAGATCACATCCCATCCAATTGATAACATTGTCATCAGGAGAGGAAATTAAAGAAAACCTCCAAATGGGACCCAGACCACAAAAAAACTAACAGGGGGTTCTAGACTGTACCTAAGCTACTGACAATTTGTGTTTTAATTGCTGTCTGTGTTCCTGATAGATACGGCCACTAAAGCCTAGTACACACGCAACGAATTTCCGCCGACCGGTCATCCGTCTTTTGTCCAGAGTGGTGTTTTGTTGGTTGGAATGTGCCTAGACTGCACACAAATTTTCTCACCCGACAAAATTCTACTTCAGAAGTGATGTCACATGTTGGTTTGCTTTCTTTGTGTTCTTTCTTCTCTGAGCATGCCCAGTCTTGCTCATAAGATTTTTCCCTGTTGAAATCTGTACTGACTGCATGAAAATCGAAAGTGTTTTGACGGTGGACAAAAATTTTATAGCCTGCACACCAGGATTTTTTCGGCCGAAAAGTCGGAGTCGGTTGTCGGAAGCATCATACTAACAAGCCGAAACTCTTGGCAGATCGGTAGTCGGACGAAAATTCCGGCCTAATTTCGACGTGTGTGTACGAGGCTTTAGTTCCTCAGAAAGTGAAGGGAAATCTCTGCATTAGGGCCAGAGACAAAAACTCACAGGGGTTCCTAACCATTCCCTACTCTATAAAAATAACTTTGCTGATCATTATGGAAATGAAGCTATATTATTAATGTTAGCCAGTGAGAAAGTGAAAATAATAAATTATATACCAAGAAAAGTAAAAAAATCCTGCATTTATCCCATCACCATCCAGTGAAAAAATCAGCCAATCAACTAGTGATACAATAAACCTGTGATGCAATTTGAGATAAAACAATATAATGTGAAAATGTGAAAAAAGTATCTTAAAAAGCTGGAACCAATATAGTCCAAACACAAGGGCCATAAACCAATACATTTAAGAAAAGTTGATGCGCTATTCATATAAATTCAGTGTATAAATCCAATTAATTCTTTCAGACACTCATATGATAAAAATGCAAAAGATGACAGCGCCTAGGTGATAATTAATGTTGACCTGATGCTGTTTTTGAAATGCTTTTGAAATTCTCAATCACAGATACAAATACATATTAGTATCATAATAAAGTGCTAAACAAATTTTGTATCAATGAAGTATTTCAACAGCCATATTATGTAACAAAAAATGTAACAAAAAGTGCTGCAGTGCCCAGAAATTCCCACATATACTTTGGGGGTAAAACAAAAAATTATTTGTGTTCACAGTCCAATATATCTTAAACGTTCATATAAATCCAAGCGCAATATGAGATCCCAAAAACGATGTGCAAAATTAGCGTTTAAAAAATATACTGCATGTTCCTCTTATCTTTATGTGCTGTCACCACACCAAGTCAATTTTCCCGCCACCAATTATGTTCAAAATGACTCACCAGATGGTAATGTTATGAACCAGCGAACCGCCGTTTTTTCCCTTAACCACTTACGGATCGCCCACCATGTATTTATGTTTATACTTTGATGTTAAATACCAGGGTTATGGCAGCAGCTGCCATAACCCCGCTATTTTTTTAAACGGTGGGCGGTCCGCTTTAACAAAAAGGTGATCCCAGCGGCTGATTCGCCACAGGATAACCTTTATTTGCGGTAGGAGAGGTGCCCCCCTCCATCGCGCCGCTTCCCGGTCATTTCCCCCTCTTACTGAAGCAGTCGGTAGCGGGAAAACGATACTTTCCGCTCTCCTCTTAGGCAGGAAGTCGAGTGAGTGCAAGATGGCCCCCACCCGACTCTAGGGCCTTGGAGGACCGGAGCGACATCATACGCCTCTTCCTCCCAACGGCCTTAAAGAGCCCATTTTTTTACATTATGAAAAAAAAATACTTTTTTCTTTTGCTTTTTAGTGTAGATGTGAGATCTGAGGTCTTTTTGACCCCAGATCTCTCATTAAAGAGGTCCTTTCCTGCTTATTTCTATTACAAGGGATGTTCACATTCCTTGTAATAGGAATAAAAGTGATCAAAAAAATTATTTTTAAAACGACAGTGTAAAAATAAAAGATAAAATAAATAGGAAAAAAAAATTAAAGTGCATCATCCCCGTTAGAAGCAAACACATACGCAAGTCGCGCCCACATATGTAAATGGTGTTCAAACTACACATGTGAGGTATCACCGCGATCGTTAGAGAGAGAGCAATAATTTGAGCCTTAGACTTCCTCTGTAACTCTAAACTGGTAACCTGTATACATTTTTTAAATGTTGCCTATGGGGATTTTTAAGTACCAATGTTTGTCGCCATTCCATGAGCGTGCGCAATTTTGAAGCATGACATGTTGGATATCTATTTACTCAGCGTAACATTATCTTTCACATTATAGAAAACAATTGGGTTAACTTTACTGTTTTCTTCTTTTTTAATTCAAAACATTTTTATTTTTTCCAAAAAATTAAGTTTGTAATTTTTTAATTGCGCAAATACGGTGTGATAAAAAATATTGCAACGATCTCCATTTTATTCTCTAGGGTCTCTGCTAAAAAAAAATATATAATGTTTGGGGGTACTAAGTAATTTTCTAGCGAAACAAAACTGATTTTAACTTGTAAACAGGTGTCAGAAATAGGCCCGGTCCTTAAATGGTTAAGGGAGTAATCATCTGCAAGTTTCCTGGGGGATCATCTAAAAAATCTTCCCTTATGCCCCATACACACGTGCAGATTATCTGCAGACTTTTGTCTGCAGACTTACCAAAACCATATAATATGAGGTCAAACCTAAACACTTTCAATTTGTATGCAATCCGGCAGGCCCTTGCACTACATAGAAAAGGTAAGTCTGCAGACAAAAGTCTGCAGATAATCTGCACGTGTGTATGGGGCATAACTCTCAATCAATGTTTCAGGCGAGGAAAAATATATTAAAGGACAGAAAACTTGGTATAGCATAAAACCTTTTTTTTAAAAAGTTCCCACTTTATTAACCACTTGCCGACTGCCTAACGCTGATCTACGTCGGCAGTCAGCCCCTCACAGGCAAAGTGACGTAGGGCTACGTCACTAGCTTGTGAGGGTCTAGGGAGCGAGCGCGCGACCCCGGAGGCGCGCTCTCGCTCCTGCGTGGTCACGGACCCCCCCGGCGATCGGCGGGGGAGAGGGAGAAAGTCAGGCGGCTTGTGTAAACTACTACTACTACTATGTAGATCCGTTGATCAGTGTCCTTACAGCTCAAGCCACAGCCAATCACAGTAGAAAGCACGCCCCCAGGGACACACACAGCCCCTCCCTCCCAAATAAAGTTAACCCCTTCACTACCAGTGTATTTTTACAGTAACAGTGCATATGTACAGCACTGATTACTGTAGAAATGTCACTGGTAACCCCAAAAGTGTCAAAAATGTCAGTCAAGGGTCCGATCTGTCCGCCCCAATGTCGCAGTACCGCAAAAAAAATCGCAGATCGCCGCCATTACGCGTTAAAAAAAAAAACAACAAAAATGACAAAAATCTTTCCCTTTGTTAGTAAACGCGATAACTTTTGCGCAAACCAATCAAAATACGCTTTTTGCAATTTTTTTTTTTACCAAACATAGGTAGCATAAAACAAATTGGCCGATTTTGATTTTTACATTTTTTTGGGGGGGAATTACATATAAAAAAATGTGAAAAATATTGCTATTTTTGCAAAATTGACGCTCTTTTTTTGTTTATAGCGCGTGATCAAAAAATCGCACAGGTGATCAAATACCACCAAAAGAAAGCTCTGTTTGTGGGAAAAAAGGACGTCAAATTCGTTAAGGTACAGCGTCGCGTTAAAGTCACGCAGTGCCGAATCGCAAAATACCCCCTGGTCGGAATGGGGGTAAAATCTTCCGGGGCTTAAGTGGTTAAAAAGATGATGCACTCATATTTAAAAGTGTCTCCACTGACAAAAGTATGACCGTCATGTAATCATTTACGGGTTTGCTCCAACTCCTCGGCTGCCGCAAGCTGACCTGACACAGTGTGATGCCGATACTTCCAACTCCCGCCATACATACGTTTCATTATTGGATATCTTCACAGGGCAGTGTGTCATCTTTTTAATAAAGTGGGAACTATTTTAAAAAAGGTTTTATGCTATGCCGAGTTTTCTCTCTTTTATTGTTTTTTTCCTCGCCTGAAACATCGATTGAGAGTAAGGGAAGATTTTTTAAATGGTCCTTCAGGAAACTTGCAGATGATTACTCCCTTAAGGGAAAATGCCCGTTCGCTGGTTTATAAAATTACCAGCCATTTGATCTGGGGAGTGATTTTGAACATAAGTGGTGGCGGACAATTCACTTGGTGTGGTGATGGCACATGAAGACAAGAGGAACATATATTTATAATGCAAATTTTGCACATCGTTTTTTGGATCCCATATTGAGCTTGGATTTATATGAACGTTTAAGATATTTCCGGCTGTGAACACAAATTAGTTGTTTGTTTTACACCAAAGTATATGTGGGAATTTTTGGAGCACTGCAGCATTTTTTGTTACATTTTTTTGCTACATACTGTAATATGGCTGTTGAAACACTTCATTGATACAAAATTTGTTTAGCACTTTATTATGATACAATTATGTTTTGGTTTACAATATTAGCCCTTTATTGATTCCAAAGGTTTTATATTATGAAATATTGTTTGCACACCTGTATACAGCACTGTCACCTTTATAACTCGTATGATAAATAAACACAATGTCCATTAAAAAACTTCAAAAAGTAAAAGTCCTTTAGGTGAATTATAAATCATTTTCAGTGATATAAAAAAAAAAAAAAACATATATCTGTGTTCATAAAGAAATCCAGACGGAACGGTGCTCAAAATAAATCCCTTCAACACAGCAGTGTGTATATGTGGTGAAGGGATTTATTTTGAGCGCCATTTTGTCTGGATTTCTTTATGAACACGGAGTTATGTTTTTTTTTATCACTGAAAAGGATTTATAATTCACCTAAAGGACTTTTACTTTTTGAAGTTTTTTTAATGTACATTGTGTTTGTTTATCATATTAGTGTCTGAAATAATTAATTGGATTTATACACTGTTACTGTGTTTATATAATTCCATATAACATGCACAAGAAAATCTATACCCCTATATGCAGTATAAGAAAATAGAATTATTAGGTTGGCCTGATGCAGGGCATTCTGATACATTCAAAAATTCCAAGCCTTGTCTACAGATAACCAGCTTTAAGGTAAACTTAGTCAAAACAATTTAAATAACCTACCCACCGAGATAGAACATTTACTTTTCCTTCCACTTACTGTACAACCGCAGTGAACCAGACCAAAACATCTTGAATTCACTTTGTTGCTTGCAGTCCTGTGTTTTGGGAATACTAATTGCAGCGCCATATGAAGACCAGGCATTCCTGACTATGTCCACTACAGGTTTCTTTTTAAACATTGCTATTGTAATTCTAGCCCTAGTCGTATATGGAAATTCATGTGTTGGGACAAGGCCATGTTTTCCATGGTGTAGCATCCCCTCTTCTTTTAACACTCAGTAAACATCTGTGTACTGAGGAGACCAGTTGCTGGAGTTTTGGCAATGGGATGTTTTCCCATTCTTGCCTGATATAGGATTCTAACTGCTCAACAGTCCTGGGTCTTCTTCGTTGTTTTTGTTTCAAGATGAGCAAAATGTTTTTATTTGGCAAAAGATCTGGACTGCAGGCAGGCCACTTAAGCACCAGAACTCTTCTACTTCGAAGCTATGCTGTTGTCATAGAGGCAGTATGTGGTTTAGCATTGTCCTACTGAACAATTCAAGACCATTCCTGAAAAGGGTGTCATCTGGATGTAAAAATATGCTACTCTACAACATGTATAGATCTTTCAGCATTGATAGTGCCTTTCCAGGCAGGTCAGGCACTGGGTTGCAGTCTATGTTCTAATTCATCCCAAAGGTGTTCTATTGGGATTAGGTCAGGACTTGTGCAGGGCAGTCAAGTTCCTCCACCCCAAACTCGTTCATCCATGTATTTATGGACCTTGTTTTGTGCACTGGTGCGCAGTCATGTTGAAACAGGAAGGAGCCATCCCCAAACTGTTCCCACAAAGTTGGGAGCATGAAATTGTCCAAAATTGTTTGGTATGCTGATGCCTTAAGAGTTCCCTTCACTGGAACTAAGGGGCCAAGCCCAACCCCTGAAAAAGAACTCCCACACCATAATCCCCCTCCAACAAATGATTTGAACCAGTGTACAAACCAAGGTCCATAAAAGCCCAGTACACACGTACCGATCGTCGGCCGAACGATCGGCCGTCTTTTGTCCAAGGCTGTCGTGTCTGTTGAAAACTGCAAAAGACTGCACACGAATTTTGTCGGCCAACAACAGCCGACTGCAGAAGTGATGTCATGTGATGGTTAACTTTCCTTGTCTTTTTTCTTTTCTGAGCATGCCCAGTCTTGCTAATCTGCTGTCTGTCGGCCGAAATCTGTACTGACTGGCGAACAATCGGCCGTTCTGGTGTTGGCCAACAAAAATTTTAATGCTTGCACGACAGATTCTGTTCGGCCGAAAATGCGCTGTCGGCTGTCGGAAGCATCATACTAACAAGCCTACAATCGGCCGATCGGTCGTCGGCCGAATATTTACGGCCGACAATCGGTACGTGTGTACGGGGCTAAAGACATGGATGAGTGAGTTTGGGGAGGAGGAACTTGACTAGCCTGCAAAGAGTCTTGACCTTAATCTGATAGAACACCTATGAAATGAATTAAAGCGGAGACTGAAAACCAGGCCTTCTTGTCCAACATCAGTGCCTGACCTCACAAATGTGCTTCTAGAAGAATGGTCAAACATTCCCATAGACACATTCCTAAACCTTGTGGACAGCCTTCCCAGAAGAGTTGAAGCTGTTATAGCTGCAAAGGGTGGGCCAACTTAATATCGAACCCTACGGACTAATGCCTCGTACACACGTAGGCATCGGCCGTCTTTTGTCCAGGGCTGTCCTGTCCGCTGAAAAGTGCAAAAGACTGCACAAGAATTTTGTCCGCCGACTGCAGAAGTGATGTCATGTGATGGTTAACTTTCCCTGTGTTTTTTCTTCTCTGAGCATGCCCAGTCTTGCAAATCTGCTGATTGTCGGCCGAATTCTGTACTGACTGGCGAACAATCGGCCGTTCTGGTGTTGGCCAACAAAAATTTTAATGCCTGCACGACAGATTCTTTTCGGCCTAAAGTGCGCTGTCGGCTGTCGGAAGCATCATACTAACAAGCCTACAATCGGCCGATCGGTCGTCGGCCGAATCTTTACAGCTGACAATCGCTACGTGTGTACGGGGCTTTAGACTGGGATGCCAATAAAGTTCATGTGCTTTTAAAGGCAGGTGTTCCAATACTTTTGACAATATAGTGTATATTATAGCGATGGACAGTAAAATCATGGTAGATTTCCATGTCCTACTTGCACCGTGTTTCACATTTTAATTACACTGATCATTAAAAATGGGCTGTTGCCAAGAAACCAATGGATATGATTACCCAAAGAAATATGAAGAATTGCTAAAGAGCAGTATTTAGTCATTTGCTTTTTTCTACTTGTTAAACCCTCTGTGCCTGTTACTACATCGAAGCAACTTTGTACTTTTTACTTAGGAGAAACCCATGCTCCTATTCACACTTCTACTTCTTATAGTTACTCATTGATTTAAACCAAAAGTGACCTTCAGTTAATTGCCTAAAAATGAGCATGTAACATGTTTTCATTTTAAGAAGACACACATTGTATTTGCTTACTAAAGTATAATGTGCAAGGACATCACTTTATCATGAAAAACATAATTTTAGGGCATGCCATAAACTTCATGATTTGGACAGGAAGACATATGCAGTATACCCTAGTTAAGAAATTAGAGAGCAAACAGGATAAGATTGTGAATAGTTAATAATTAACACACCATACAAAGCATGTAAAAAAACACTATGATTATACATAAATGACAGAAAAAATAAAATGACTTTTGAACAGTAAATTTAGCTGTTAAATTGGAAGATACATATAAGGGCTGATCTTTTTTTAAACTATCTTATCAGAAATCAGAAAAATGTATAAATAATTACAACGTTTGATGTTTTCTGCACAATATATGCTACAGTTTGAATCGAAATACTTCGTTTTTGAGAAGCTTTATTTTTAAAGCAGTAAATGTGACATTCGCCAAACATTTCCTGCAGGTGAATTTGGTGCATGTGCTTTAAATTACAGTAATTGATTCACCTAAAGTGAACTTTTTGGTGAATGCCACACTCACTGATTTATAAAAAGGCCCAGGCGAAAATTAAATAGGGATTTATCATATGCTTTACATGACTGATTGATTTAGCTTTTAGGTCACAGTAATATTATTGAGAGATATGTATAAGATGCCATAGGATTTTTATAGGCATCCAGACATTATTTTCCTGCATTTGACATGCGTTTGATTTCCAATAACTTCAATGGTGGTGAATAGATAGATGATGGTTCTGAGGTTCCATTTGACCTGCTATGAGCTTCATTGGACATAGCAGCTCCTATTAGGATGTATTTGCAATACAGGTAATTCAACAACTTGAAAAGCAGTTTTTGGCAACAATATGTCTATGCAGGCCTTCGTACTCTTCCCCATTACTGTTGCTGTATTTGCACTTCTATTTTTCCTTATTTACCTATGGCCAATTTTTCACAGTCATCATGCTATTTGGAGCTTTTTTCAAATCATGTTGCTTTATTTTTTCCATTCTCTTCCTCTCTCTTTCCCTCTTTTTTACTTCCTTGCCCTCTACTTCTTCCCTTTACATCAGGGGTGGGGAACCTACGTCCCGGGGGCCGTATGCGGCCCTCAAAGTCATTTGGTCCGGCCCCCCGTGCAGCTGAGTTTGTGTCTCTCAGCTGATCTGTCAGAACGGAGCCAATGCTTCCTGTATAGTTCCGGCTCCGTTCTGACAGTCTGAGTGAGTCACAGGCGGAGTGATATCAAATGCACTCCGCCTATGACCAATACAGGAAACATCGCCACTTCCTCCAGCAACAGCACACACAGCAGAACCAGCAGTACCAGCCAGAGCCAGCAGTACTCACAGCAGTATAAGCCAGAACCAGCAGTACCCACAGCAGTACATGCCAGAGTCAGCAGTACCCACAGCACATTACCAGCCAGTAGTACCAGCCTGAGCCAGCAGTACCCAAGGCAGTACCTACAGCACAGTACCAGCCTGAATCAGCAATACCCACTGCAGTACCAGCCTGAGCCAGCAGTACCCACAGCTGTACCCATCAGCAGTACCAGGCAGCTATACCCACCAGCATTACCCGCCAGCAGTTCTTTTCAAAACTTACCACCACAAAGTTGACTGCGCTCCAGACTGACCGACACAAACCTGGAAAACCAGTTGCGAGTAGCAAAATCATCAATACCAGCTAACATCACACACCTCACCAAAGAGAAGCAGTTGCAGCCATCACATTAGGGGTGAGTTAATTAAATTTTTGACCAAATATAACAGACACATTTTAAGTTGATAATTTTGTACGGCCCCCGAATGATTTTATAAATACCCAAATGGCCCTTGGCAGAAAAAAGGTTCCCCACCCCTGCTTTACATATTTACTTATACCTATTTACTTATCAGATGACTAAAATACAACTACAACTAAAATGGCATTTTAGTTAAAAGAGTATGGCGAAAACGAAATTGAAATTTGACGTAAAAATTAACACTTCACTACCAAGGGGCATCAACTAAGCTGCTAAAAAAAAGAAAAAAAAAAAGAAAAAGACTTTTCATATTTTTTTTTCCTAATGTTAAATGTTGGTAATATATACTTAGATAATATGTGCAATGGCATTACAGCCAATAGAGTTTACAGTTTTTTTTATATATTTTAAAGTTGCACTTCTTTTTGTCAAAAAGCAATATTTTTGTTTGTTTATGAAACTTTGTTTTATTTATAAAGGCGTTATATATAACAACCGCTAAATCTGTGTCTGTAGTACATGTTCAAACCTTATTACCCTAAATAATTAGCATGTTATTAGATTTTTACTCTAGGAGTATATAATAACTTTGTCAATTCTAGAAAAATGCTTAAATCCTGCAATACAATTTAATTAAAACCATTTGATTTTAGTCGACTAAAATGTACTGGAGATTTTAGTCGACTAAACTGTATGAGATTTTAGTCAACTAAAATATGCTGGGGATTTTAGTAGACTAAAATACAAATAAAACTAAAACAATTCAGATGACTAAAATACAACTAAAACGAAAATGGCATTTTATTCAAAAGACTAAAAAACTACTAAAATTTAAATGGCATTTCAGTCAAAAGACCATGACTTAACTGAAATTTAAATCTGACGTCAAAATGAACACTGCTTTCCTCCATGTACTCTGGCTCCTCCCACACTCCAAAGACATGTTGGTAGTTTAATTGGCTCCTGTCTAAATTTGCCCTAATATGTGTTTGTATAAATGTGAGTTAGGAACCTTAGATTGTAAGTAGTGATCAACCGATATTGTTTTTTAATGCCGATACCGATATTTTGGTCATCTGATTTTTTTTTTTTTTAAAGGTACTCCTTCGGGAGGGATCTGGGGGTCTAAAAGACCCCAAACCCCTCCTCGGCACTGAAAAGCATTCAAAACGCCAAGTTTGGCTGTTTTGAATGCTGTCAGTTTTTTTAATTTGGCGTCGAGTACCCGGAAGTGATGTCATGACATCACTTCCGTTTTTTTACATGGAGACCAGTGCATGGCAATTGCGGCAGGGATACCGGCTTTTTACAGGGACACATCTTCATGCTACACCGGGTCTTCTCTTTGGCGGCGGTGGTGGAGATAAGATGTCCGGGTCTCCCGGTGGGACGGGAGACCCGGGTGAGCCGTGGAAGGCGGCGGGAGGGGGTTCGTCCCCTCCCGCTCCTTGTAATGACAGCCGAGCGGCTTCCCAGCCGCATCGGTTGTCATTACAAGTCAGCCGACCGTCGGCTATAGACACCGGTATCGGGGTGATGCCTCTAGCTGCAGGCATCACCCCAGGACATGCACTTTCCCTAAATATCGGCAATATCGGTAACCTCAGGGGCCAATTCCGATATATCGGGGAAAGTGCATATCGGCCCCCGATATATCGGTGTTGCCGATAATCGGTCAATCTCTAATTGTAAGATTGTATTATATATGTAAAGCGCTGCGTAAATTGATGGTGCTATTTAAGTGCCTGTAATAAATAAAAATAAAATAAATAACATGATGTACAGTACTTGAAATCTTTCCAGCTTCACAAGTATACATATAGTACCTTATGGAAACTTGGAAACCTAACACCAAACTACTACAAAAATGTATTTTCCATGTCTGTGAATTGTTCCATTTATCCAAGCACTGGTATAGCTAGAAGTAGATACATGTTCTAATATGTCTTACAGAGTTATTGATAATCTTAAGACGTGTGCAGGAGGGCCTTATGAACAACAATAACGTCAGAGAGTTTTTCCAACTGACATTTTCTTCCATGATTTAAAGAAGTTGGGCACTTCTTTATTAACTTTTTTGGGTGTCACTGGCTTATTCCTGTCTAGATGAAAGGAAATTGTCCAGAATTTCATATTCTCGCTTCAGTATTCAGGAATTTGGGAATCGTTTTCTTCTATACAGGTCGACTAAATAAATGATCTCTTAGAAGTTGTTTGAATCATATGGCAGATTGACAGGGAATCTCTAGTTTGTTCAGGTCTGTTAGTCACAGTGTTCAGCTTTTCAAGAAATGCCTCTGTACTTCTGGGTATTAGATCATGTGACTTACTCCCCCTATTTTGAGTTGACAGAATCAAGTGATGCTTCTGATCTTGAGCAAATGAAAGGAAAAAGTTCTACATATGCACCATTGTCCCCATCAGACACAGATTTGAGGATGGGCAGGGATCTCCCCACCCATTTCCCAAAGACACAATGGGCTAAATTTTACAGAGAAAAAGAATAAAACCTTGATAAGCTTTGTAAGTACCAATAAATGACATTGGTGCTACCTGTGTTTAAGAGATCAGAAGATCACTGCATACAAAAGTCAATGGTTGACACTGGAACTCCAACTTTAGACTTTTCAAAGAGTGAGGAGGTGTTACAAACCATGACAATTTTTATTTGCTTATTGTGTCCCTGTTTGGGTGATTTCTCCTCACTAACAGAAAGTTAGGAAAAATCTCCATACTTCCTGTCTATTTGATGTTAGACAAAACAGGAAGTGAGGGGAAATCTCAACAGTAATACAAAAAGCATTACAAACGCATTTTTAGTAGTAGTAGGTTGGGAAATTCTAGAACCTCTGTAAGGATTTTATTGTTCAGGCAAAGAAAATGGCATACCATAAGTCCAGTGAAGGATTGTTCTTGAAAACAAGCATCCAACAAAAAAGGCGTGCAAAGGAAGAGAATCATCATGGTTTCAGAGACACACGGGTCCCATTTCTCAACTACCAATATCACATAGACCAGGTCCACCAGAGACTGCCCTGCTGGTTACCCTTGCATACATAGCAGCACCATACTCTGCATAGTAAAAAAAACAAAACAGTAAAGTTATCCCAATATTTTAGTATAATGTAAAAGATGATGTTATGCTAAGTAAATAAATACCTATGTCATGCTTTACCATTGCGCACGCTTGTGTAATGGTGACACACTCCAAACTTAAAAATCTCCATAGACGACTCTTTAAAAATGTTTACAGATTACCTGATTAGAGATACAGAGGAGGTCTAATGCTAAAATGATTGGTCTCACTCACATGGCGATACCTCACATGAACACCGTTAACATATGTGGCTGCGACTTACATATCCTTTCACTTCTGCGCGCGAGCAAAGAGGGACGGGAGGCTTTGAACTTTTTTATTTTACTATTTATTTTTTATTTTTACACTGTCCCTTTAATTTTTTTTATCACTATCAAAAGGAATCTAAACACCCCTTGTAATAGAAATAGGCATGACAGGTCCTCTTTATTGAGAGATCTGGGGTCAAAAAAACCTCAGATCTCTCATTTACCTTCAAAAGCTAAAACAAAATATTAAATTTTACATTGAACAGAAAAAAAACTTGGCCCTTTAAGACTGTTAGGCGAAAGTGACATCAGACATCGCTCTGGTCCTCCAAGGGCATAGAGTCAAGTGGGGACCATCTTGCCCTCAATTGACTTCCTTCCCATCGCTCCAGCAGATCAGATAATTTACGCCTTTACCCATCTCTCCAGTAAGCAGGAAAAAAACCGTAAGCGCGAGGGGGGGGGGGGCACCATAACAATGGTATTTAGCTTCAAAGTAATGACGTAAATGTACTTTGGGCGGTCCTCAAGCTGCTACAAAGATGCTTTAAACTGTCCTTTAATTGACAATGGCCCATGGATGTGACTTCCACTGCTTGCAATAGGTCTGACCTTATGACAAGATGTAGGGTTCGCTCTATTGGTATTTTGTACTTATACTCTATTAGGCCCCTTTCACACTTGTACAACCTGAAAGTCACGCAACTTTGATGTGAATTGAAGCAGTGTGTAATCTTGAGGACTATAGACCTCAAGTCGCATCAAAGTCAGACTAAAGTAGTGCAGGGACTACGTTGACGTTGCTGCGAATCGAAGTTGCACAGATACAAGTTGGAAATCATGGGGTATGACTTGGCATGCGACTTTGCAGCCCCAAGTTGCAGGACAAGTCGCACAAGTGTGAACGGAGCCTTAAGCCTAGTAAAGCCTAGTACACACGCAACGATTTTCCGCCGACCGGTCGTCCGTCTTTTGTCTAGAGTGGTGTTTTGTTGGTTGGAATGTGCCTAGACTGCACTGGACTTTTGTCGACCGACAAAATTCTACTTCAGAAGTGATGTCATGTGTTGGTTTGCTTTCTTTGTGTTCTTTCTTCTCTGAGCATGCCCAGACTTGCTCATAAGATTTTTCCCTGTTGAAATCTGTACTGACTGCACGAAAATCGGCCGTGTTTTGACGGCGGACAAAAATTTTATAGCCTGCACACCAGATTTTTTTCGGCCAAAAAGTCAGAGTCGGTTGTTGGAAGCATCATACTAACAAGCCGAAAATCGGCAGATCGGTCGTTGGACGAAAATTCCCTGCCGAATTTCGACGTGTGTGTACGAGGCTTTAGTCTTTCATTGCTGTGCAAAAGCTACCATCTAAAGCCCTAGTTTCCAGATAATAGTAGAATAAAACAGATTAATAAAATGCCTGTTCTTTCCTATCTCAATTTATAAAACAAATCAAAAAAACACCAGTGCTTTCATACATCTTATGTTTTTTTTTTTTTATCATGCAAACCTTTACTTTTTACAGCATTACAGTGTTTGATATTACATTCATTCAATGACTATTTTTGACTTTCTTTTTGCCATAGTATTCCCAACAAACAAACAATTAATTTGTCTGAACACAGTATAGAATGTCACTTTTTGTTTTGACTTCAGGCTATTTGAATAGACTGCAGAAAATTGCTGAACTTTGTCATTGTTCAGCTTCTCCTCGGGTAAGAAAACCTGCTTTGATACACAAAAAATAAACAAGATCCTTTCTCTCCTTTTTCTTTTTTTCTGTTATATGTGTTATATTAATGGGCATCTACCTGCGATAAGGCATAGAGGCTCAATTTACAGGACTTAAAAGGGTCATCTGTATCGTCAAGCCTAATTAGGTTGTCTCACAAAACAGGGGTTACCAAGAGGCCACATCTCTCCACATACCTGGGAAAGCTGTTCCGGTGCACAAGGGTGATCAAAGCAAACACAATTAGCAGCCACAAATAAAGAGAATACCTCATTATTTTCAGATCTTTACCTTAGCTATTATTACATTATTTTTCTGTATAATTTATTGCAGATCTGTTCAATAAATACATATTTGAATATTTACCCCTTTTAAGTCCATATTGTGTCAAATAATGAAATCATCCTTGAATATACACTGCCTGGCCAAAAAAAAAGTCACCACCTGGAATGAATTAAGCAACTAACTAAACTAAGCATGCAGTAACTATCCTATTGGATAGCTACTGCATGTGTCCACAGAATGAGGTCAGCTGACTACCTGAACATACTGAATGAGCAGGTTATTCCATCAATGGATTTTTTCTTCCCTGATGGCACGGGGCATATTCCAAGATGACAATGCCAGGATTCATCGGGCTCAAATTGTGAAAGAGTGGTTCAGGGAGCATGAGACATCATTTTCATACATGGATTGGCCACCACAGAGTCCAGAACTTAAAGCGGAGTTCCGGGCAGAAAATCATGCCTTTACATTTTATGGCATCCGCTTCCTTATCCTTCCATGAGCAAGAATTGGATATTCCCAGCGTTTTTTTTTTTTACTTACCTTTACAGAGGATAATACACTCACCTTGACATCCACTTCCTCGGCCGCGCGGCCCGTGCCGTCACTTCCTGTCCCGCAATGCGTCCTGGGAGCTCTTACTCGTCGATCCCAGAATACAATGGGCAATGACGTAGGCGGTTGGCCGCTCCTCTCATCGTGTTATTTCCAAACAGGAAATGACGCGATGTTAGGCGGAGCTGCCGTCCCTATGGAAACCCAGTACTATGTCGATCGTATAGTACTGGGCATGCGCGAGATTTCGCTCTGGATTCACCGGCCTCCTCCCACCAGAAGCAGGAAGCAGGGCAGACATTTCCCCACTAAGGACTCGTGTAACCCGGACAAAGATGGCGGCGCTCTGCAAAAATTATATAAAGTAAGATTTTAGGATTGCCTAACTGTTATTTAACTGTATAAACCAGGATTAGCTGATATATAAAGGTCAGTGGGTCACTGTTTGGGAGGTATTAAAAAAAAAAAAAAACGATTCTGTGGCCGGAACTCCACTTTAACCCTATTGAGAATCTTTGGAATGTGCTGGAGAAGGCTTTGAACAGTGGTCTGACTCTCCCATCATCAATACAAGATCTTGGTGAAAAATGAATGCAAAACTGGAGGACAATAAGTCTTATGACAAGTGACATTGCAGAAGCTTATTAATATAATACAATAATCTTATCAATATAATACAATAATCTTATATGCCAGAATCAAAGCCAACAAAATATTAGAGTGTGTGACCTTTTTTTTGGTGGCGACTTTTTTTTTAGGCCAGGCAGTGTAGTAAAAAAACAAAACTCAAGCAAGTCTCTTTTTTCAGAAGGCTCCATGCACACTGGGCTTAAAAAAAATGCTAATTCCCTTGGCATAAAAAACGCTGATATATAGAGCATTTTTGTACATAGTTTTGGCGAGTTTAGCGCTTTTTCTGCCAGCAGGCTCAAATCAGAAACGCAAAACAGGAGGGTTGTTTTTCCTGCCTCTAAACACTGAGCTCAAAATATACCTGTAATCATCCTAATGTGCATGGACACATAGAATAACATTCTGCTTCTACAAGCAAAATACAATACTGCTGTAGAAGCAGCGATTTTTAACCACTTGCTGACTGCCCCTCGTATATATACTGCAGGGTATTGGCTCCTAAAGGGAAATCCAATGGACTTGCCGACTGAGGCAGATCGCCATTCTGTTATTAGGAAAGACAGAGATCCTTTGTTTCTGCTAACCAGGAACACGGATCTCTGTCTTCCCACAGTAAAAGCCCCTCCCCCACAAAGTTAGCAAGCACTCCCATGGGACACAGTTAACCTTTTTATTGCCCCTGCTGTTAATCCCTTCCCTGTGTGTGTTATTAGTACAGTGACACTGAACATTTTTTAGCACTGATCAATGTATTGGTGTCACTTGTCCTCGAAAAGTGTCACTTAGCGTCCGATTTGTCCGCCGCAATATCGCAGTCCCCCTATAAATTGCTGATCATATACTAGGGTTAAATGACCCTCAAAATACTGCCTTTAACAATAGTGTTAAATATCCCTATTAGCTTTAGTCAAAGCTAAGTAGCAGATGAGGTGGGAGCTATCAGTAAAGAACATATAGCGCAATAACTGAGAAAAAAAAACCTGATTTCACTCAACCACCTCATATCAAATTACTAATTCAACTCAACAAAGAAAAATATATTTATTGATGTCAGACAAAAAAACACCCATAAAACTGGTACCAATCATACAATGTCACTCAAAAAAATGTAAATCCATGTCCACCTCACATGCACATATACCGTATATACTGTATATCTATGACTACAAAAAACTTGCAAGTATAAATGACCCTGCCCCCTAACCAGTGTTGCCACTGTATAGGGATATATATGTGTCCAGGGTCCAGTGATATTGGACAGATACTCCTGCAAAAAGTGCAAAAGGATAGTCTATTGTAGTCCATTATCTCCACACCAGAGCCTGTGGTCCTTGGATGTGATAAGTTAAAGGTTCACATTTTTTGCACCTATGAAGTCCCAAATATCCCTATCGACATTTTTATATTTATCTTGAGGGGATGTGGTGCATTTTTCTGCTCTCTGGCAAAAGAAAACTCTAAAACTTAAGGTTCACATAGTTCATGATGATAAAGATACAACTGGATGATAGTAAAATAGCTGAATACACTTGGAATGGTGCAGTGGTCTAGAGGAGGTTCACCATTCAGGGTTCTGGGAGTACGGTATCATACAGATGTAACCAAAAGGTCAAATTAAATATAGTCTGTTATACCCAAACAGAACTCTGTGTCCTGAATGCCTCCCTCGCACTGTAGAGTT